>NW_025335798.1:22091654-22721654 GCF_004798865.1 Varanus komodoensis
TGGAAAAAAAGACCTTTTGAAAATGGGCATGCCTGCTAAGAATGAGAGGATGGAGGAGTTTCATATATTAAGAATATATACTGAAAACAAAACAAATACTAGAGAATCACATAATAAATTATTGCACAAACACACGGCAGCCATGGAATTTCTATTTATTTTACTGTAACTGCAACATGGTCTGAGTCCTAGCAAAGATGACAGAGCAAATAGATCCTGATGATTCTGTAGATTTAACCATTATCAGTGCATTAACAACCATGTTGGCAAGTAGATGATATATTCATAATCCACTTATGAAGCCTATTCATTTGTATCTGCTCTGACTGTGAAAAGAAAAGGTACTAACAGACCAATCATGTTGTAAGCCACCCCGAGGTTTCGGCAAGGGGCAGCATAGAAATGTTATAATAATAATAATAATAATAATAATAATAATAATAATAATAAATGTCTACTCAGAAGTAAGTGCTATTTGGTTTAATGAGATTTACATTCTGGTATATGTATATAGGATTGTAACCTAAATGCTGCCACCTATAATATAGAGAATCAATGTGTGGCAAGGAGAAAGGCAGAAAGAAAGTGAATCCTTATAAATAATGTACTTTCTCAATCATCTCTTCTCTCTTTGCCCTTTAGTTCAAAGTTTGGAGATCCTCCTTGATCCATCATTGTCCCTTGAGGCTCAGGTGGCATCAGTGGCTCAGAGAGACTTCTACCAACTACCTGTCTAGGTAGCGCCCCCACCTAGACAGGGATAGCTTGGCTTCAGTAATCTATGCTCTGGTGATCTCTAAAGTAGATTACTAGTGCACTCAGTGTGGGCTGCCCTTGAGGACCATTCAGAAGCTGCAACTGGTGCAGGATGCAGCGGCCAGATTAATAACTGGGACCTGGAGGTCCAAACGTAGAAGACCGGTTCTGGACGACTTGTACTGGTGGTCCCCTTCAAGGTGCCTTGAATAAAGCCTTACATGGCTTAGGACCACAGTACCTCTTGCAGCACCTCTCGCAGCTGTGATCTGCTTGGACACTATTCTCAACCACTGGGGACTTCCTTCAAGGAAAGTGCGGAGGGTGGCAACAAGGGGGGGGGTATCATCAGTGGTGCCCCCCCTTCTATGGAATAACCTTCCCACTGTGGCCTTGCTGGTGCAGAATCTGTCATCTTTTGGGGGCTAGGCTAAGAAGGCCCTCTTTTCTGAGGTTCTTAAGGGCTTAGTTAGCCACCCAGGGGCTCGAGAGGGAACACCATGGGTTTCACAGGATCATGCTTTTTGTCATTCTATGTACTCTTTTTATCATCCACAGTTTCAGCTCTTTTGCTCATACAGAATATTCAACAGGGATACTACCTCTCCTCTCCTCTCCTCTCCTCTCCTGGTTACATTTGTCCCTGATTAAAAAAGCAAAAAAGAAGGATGCATACAAAAGGATTCATTTGCTTAAGGTTTGCTTAAAGTGAAGCCTAAAAAGGATTCATTAGTTTACATACACTGCCCAGGATGTTTTGCAAATTGTTTCTCATTTCTTAAGGCATATCAAGTGAGAACTAGAACTCTGAGAAACCCAACAGGAGAAACAGGAAAAATTAAGCTTTGAAATAGGAGAACTTAAAAATTGTCCTTAAGGAATATATTTGATGGAAAAACTGGCATAGCAAAAGTGGCTGCATAGGCCTCAATTTTAGGCATGAATTCACCTGAGCAAGGTTAGGGTGGCTAGGTGTCCTACTTTAGAGGACAGTCCTCTATATGGGAGGGGGATATTTGGGAGAGAGAAAGGCAGAAGCCATTCATTCGGGGGATTTACACCCTGACCTTCAATAAGTTTCCTCTCAGAAAACCTAGCATTGAGTATAAACACTAGAGCGATGTGCAAATGACCTTTTGAAAATCTCCATTCCATTTGTGGGCAGAGAAATGGGAGGGGGGAGCAATTTCACCAAACGTTTCCAGTTGTAGAAGCAATTCTGCCACAATTTCTCACAGGAAGGGGTTGCTGCAAGGTTTTTGCCTTCCTTCTTTGCATTGCCACTACTTCATACCTATCTTCATTCCAGGGCAATGGGAGGGTGAAGCCCACAAAAATATGGGGCAGAAAATTGGGGAAATTCTGCTTGGTGGCATTTTATTTCTAGGAGGTGAGAAAGTCTCTGAGAAAAATGCCCCTGTGAAATGTTGGCTCAGCTCAAGCTACCATTCTGTAGGGTTCAGTGGCTTCCCCAGGATCTTCCAAACGTTACGTTTCTAAAGAAAGATTCTGGATGCATCGTGTCGCTAATGAAGATGGGGAAAGACAAGTATACAATGAGAAGCAGGATATTCATGCCGACCTCCAAAGAACCCCAACCCAACCAATGAGAATTTCTCTGCAATTCCTCTTCCTTTCAATTTCATTCAAATGCATTTTGCCCCTATCAAATTGAATTGTTGTTGTTAGTTGTGAAGTCACATTTGAACCATCACAACTCCATGGACAACATTTCTCCAGGCCTTCCTGTCCTCCACCACCTCCTAGAGTCCACCTAAGCTTACACTGACTGCTTCGGTGTCTCCATCTAGCCACCTCATTCTCTGCCATCCCCTTCTTCTTTTGCCGTCAATAGTTCCCAGCATTAGGCGCTTCTCCAGGGCGTCCTTCCTTCTCATTAGGTGGCCAAAGTATTTGAGTTTCATCTTCAGGATCTGGCCTTCTAAAGAGCAGTCAGGGTTGATCTCCTCTAGGACTCACCGGTTTGATCACCTCGCAGTCCAAGGGACTCGCAGGAGTCTTCTCCAGCACCACAATTCAAGGGCCATCAAATTGAATAAGAATACACAAAAATAATATGGAGGTAATTTTCAGCATGGCACTAAAAAAACAATAAAATTGCAGTAGTCCATCATATAAAATAACATAACATGCAAGAGAAGTAGCAGTGAAATGTTGAAAAATGCATATCCAGATGCAAATAGTTCATAAAAAATTGGCTTGAAAAGGCCAGGAGGAAAAAGATTTTTATCCTGAATAAAGAACAGACAGAGCCAACACCAACGTGGATATCTTTAAAAGAGGAATGGACAAATTCTTGGACTACCAATGGCTGTTGATCCTTCTGGCTAGATACCACTGCCTGTCTCAAAGGGAGGAACAAGGACAGGAAAGTACCATCACACTCACATCCTGCTTGTGGGTTTCCAGTGGAGAGCTGGCTCAGCACAATGGTGAATTAGGAGGAATTAGGTCTGAACCAGCAGGGCTCTTTGATTCCTAGACCTGTAAAGGAAATGATACACAGACACTCTAAATCCTTCCATCCACTAGGACATCCTGTGATGGGTCACATAATGAATTTTAATTAAGCAATGGAGGCAGTGGCACTGCAATACGTGTGGAATCAAAAACCAACCAACCAACCAACCAGAGAATGAAGGTTTCTTTCTTCTTTTGAGTTGGCAGATATCCTCTGAGATCCAGAGCCTTCAGTCTTTCTCTATAGATATCCCTTCCTTTACAGAATTAATTTTGCATGGAGAAGAAGTAGGGATAAGTGTGCTCACTCTTCCTCTCTGGTTGCTATTCCTGCCACCCTCCATGACTTGGAGAACAACATACTCCTGTTTGCACCACATGCGTAGACTCTCCGTACAGTTTAGAACCCAGGAATTGCATGGGAGGCCTATAGGAATAGAGCCAGCTCCCCAGTGCAAACTGTAAGATGTGTGGAGGAAGACAGCGATGGTGTGGGGAAGGTCAAAGCATTTCTCCCCACTTCCTCTCTATGCAAACTTATGTGGGTGAGGAAATGCTCTGTCTGTCTGTCTGGTGTGCCTATCTAGGCCCCTCTATCCAGCTGTGGAACAAAAATTTGCAGACTCACAAGGCATCATTTCATAGAGCCATAACTGGAAATAGCTACCATAAGCTGATGGCCCTTTTTAAGTAACTGAAAAGGGTGGGGGACACATAATATATGAGTCCTGCGCAGTCCCATGGCACATAAACCCAGTGCATTAAGATCTCATTTCCTGTCTGAGGCAGAATTGGGCCTTCACATCAAGGAGTGTCCCCACACTTTATATTACCCCATATGTAATGGAGCAGCAAATGTGCCTACTTCATCATGCACCAGCAGGTATTGGTCTACTTCATGGGATAGAATGCATGCAATCCATAGTTTCTTTACGTTGTGTAATTATAGTGGGGAGAGGTATCCAAATGTACCTACTGAATTGATTTATTTCATTGTTATAGACAATGCATTCAGTTCTTTGACAGAGCCATGGATCTTCCATATATATACCATCGTGATAATTATATCCTTTCATAGTGCCTTTATTTTGTCAGAATAAACTTTCCAGCTGTGATCTAATTGTACTTGCAGTCCTGAAACTACTTTCTAGAGAGCATCTCCATTGACATCCATCATTTTCTTCCTAGCTAAATAGCCCAAGGTGGCTGCCTGAGAGTCTGGATATCTGCTGTTTTTAAAACTATGCTTAAAGGATGGCAATCGATTTCAGAAGAATGTTTATTTGCTATATTTTAATGACTTGTCAGTGTTCTGAAACACAAGCTGAAATATTTTAGAAATCATTTAGTAAATGTAGCTTTAATTCCCCTGCTATACTCAAGAACTGCCATGTCCTTTCCAAAAACAGAAATTAGAAGTTTCAGATTTAGAGGAGAAAATTGTGCTGCTAATCTGTAGGTATTTCTTTTCTTGATACTAATGTCTAATCTTAGCAGCACATGCCAAATAATTGCGCTTTTCATTAAAACTGAAAAGACTGATTTACGGGGATTTGAACTGGAGTGAGCAAATCCCTGGAACGTGCCAGCTTCGCTAACAGTGTGGCTCATCTCTGCGCTAAAGAGGAACCCCAAACAGTGGCAGTGGCACCACTGAAAAACTCCTCAAAATGTCCAAAGGGCAGCAGTGGAGTGCATGGAACTCTCCACGTGGAAAAATAATGTCGCATGGAAATACGGAGATTATGCATCCACTGGAGGTGAGAACTGGGAGGAAGAAAGGCATGTACAGCTTTGCCAGCAAGCTTGACTTCAGTATCAGCGCTTGCTTCTTTTCCTATGTTCATAAGGCCACGATAGCTGTTTCACATTACAATCCAAACTGTGTGTTTCCTTAGGTGTAAATCCCATTGAGCACCAAATTCTCTAGAATAAAACTTGGTCTTGTTTAGTGCTCTGCGTAAGTATGCAGAAGTGTGCAGCTGTGCGATGTGATCCTAAGCAAGCTGACTCAGCAGTTACAGCACCAAGCTGTGCTTGCTGACTCATGGTTTCCAAAGGCGTTTAACTCCCAAGCAAGGACTGCAGCCTCAGTTCTTCCAATTTCAGGGGGATTAAGTCTGCAAGCCACCATGCAGTCACTTGAGAGTAAGTCCCATTAAACACACTGGGGCTGTCTTCTAAGTAGATACATGAAGGTGTGCTCTGTTAATCATTAGTCATGTAGAGCACATTTATCCAGTTTACTTCTGTTTAAAGCTCATCTGGCTAGAGACTTGGAGGAGATTGGGAAAAGTTGATCCTATGCATGTTCAGTTTACTCAGAAGTAACTTCTGCTGAGCTTAGTGGCTCAGATAAATGTACACAGGAGTACAGCTGCGCCATAGACAACGATAACATTTTAGTGCTGTGAGAAAACCTGTTCTTCATTTCTGCAAGCATTTCCTTCCATACGAAAGACATTTTCATTTTTTCCCCTCTGCATTTTCAGTGCATCTTAGAACTCAGTGGATGTTGTTTTGAGCCTAGTGGGCTGCAGAGAAGCAGCTGAGAGTGCTGCGGATTTCCCTCTTTCTATTACACGCCCCTGCAGTGTGCTGCAGGCTTCCTGCCTTCCTGAGGATCCTGAGAGCATTCGTAAATTTTCCCTGAGACTTAACTGAAGGGTGCAAAGCCAACAGGGCTGCAGACCACTGAAGAAATGATTGCGTCATGAAGGCGGCAAAGACCCACCCGCACCCTTTGGCCATTTCATACTTAAGGAAAATGAAACAGCCCCGTACCCCACTAATAAAAAGAAAAAGGGAAAAATAACCCAGATGGTCTTATTCCTTGGAAAAAATAATTTCTATCAAATTGAATGAGAATTGTTGACAAATGTGGAATTCATTTTCTGCACAGCACTAGCGAGTGTGCTCATTATGTGCACATAATCCATCTACTATATGTTCAGAATACTGACAGACAGAAGACCGCCCCGTAATTGTTCCTCAGATAGTAAAAAGCATGGGAAATGCAAAATTTTGGGAAAGCAGTAAAGTTTAATGGAACAGTTTTTATAATGTTCCAAACCTTCCCTCCGGACACTTATGTGCCTCACTTCCAGGGCTGACAAATATGGACTCCAACTGAGAATGGTCAGCCCAGAACACTAAGGGCATAGTTAGAAAAGTATTTCAAATTTCTAGTCTCCAGCTTCTGTTTTATTTTAAGGCTCATGGATAAAAAGATGCTGGCAACCAGGTGCTAAACAATCCTAGTTCCCTGCTCTCCAGATCTTAGCCATTCCCATTTTTTTGTATAATTTTCTGTGAACTGGTTTCCATCTGTCCTCAAGTCACAATAGCAATTCCTTCTAATAGAACTTCGCTTACCCTGAGCGAGTCACCTCTTGCCATATCTCTAAGAGCTAATTAAACAAAAATGATGGCTGCATGGAAACTGTTGAAAGGCACTTGTATACGTAGGTGGCTGCACATGGCTAGCATCATATTTAATAGGGTCTTACCCTCATGTATCATTTGCATGCCAGCAATCTATGTCCCAGCAGGTTCTGGGCTGATGTACAGATGTTGCATGCATATGGGGTGGGTGCACAGAGCTAAGGACCTTTTGTCACCAGACACATGGAGCTCTGACATGGGTAAGTGCTCTCTGGCATTCTTTGCATGCTGTCATCTCATTTCGAAGACTCACCAAGAGATAGAAGAAGTAAACTGAGCACAACAAGAATCTTCTGTGTTCGTTTCCACATCGCTTGGAATCACATGCAACAAATGATTAATGTAGAGAAGTCCAGGGAGAGTTATAGAGGAAAACACATTTCTGCTCTGACTTGTTCCATGATTCAGAAAGCGAAGTGCTTTGCCAGAACCATTGTGGCAATGAATTCCCCACATGGTGTTGCTCTCAAGGACGAGCCTTGCATCTCGTCGTCTGCACTTCAGATGGTAGTGGGATCTGTCGTGTGGCCGCTTCCAATGATGATACCGTGCACTTGGGTCAAAAGCATCTTTCAGCTCTGCAGGCCTCAAAGAAGGTTATGGCTTTAAAGATATTAACCTGTACCGTACAAAAAAGGTTGTGGTTGTTCGGTGAAAAGTTCTGGGACGGAGAGTTTGTGGGAATCAGGTCCTCCCTCCCTCCATCTCTGTGAATGCCGAACTGTGTGTTGCGCTCTCTTGCACTGAGCACCGCCTCGGCTATGAATGCTTAATTTTGTTCTGCATGATGCATAATAGATACATGGATGCACTGGGGCCAATCCAGTTGCTTTGTTGGCAGTAGCTGCACACAGGCTTCCTTTGAGCTCAACTATCCACTCATGAATGGGTTGCTGTGGGAAGGCAGGCGTTAGCAGCAGGGAAATGCAGGGACAAGGATGAGATGGTCCGTGAGTGGATCGTGCCTCACATATAAATTACCCTGAACCTCAATTTTAAGTATTTTGGCATCCATAAAAATAATGATGTAACAGCACTGATTAATAAATATTAATTGAATTATGAACACAAAAGAAATTACAGCCATAGATGGGACAGTGCTCCTCTCCTTCATGTGGGGCAGAACCATGGGAGAACCAATGGCAATACAACGGCTCTGGTAATCTATGAAGTTAATACATGTCACTTTCTGTAGACTTACAAGGATCTGCATTGTCCCAACATAACATGCAACTTCTTCTAATTTTCCAAACTCTGCCTCTCATTTCCAGCTCATTTGAATGGGAATGATATACTAGCATGAGGTTTGACCCTGATCTCCCAATAGGGTTGTCGAAAGTCCTAGCAATCTTTGTTATGTTTTCTTTGTATGAAACCCAAAGAAGCCTGGAAGTTGGGTATTGCAGATCCTATAGCTGGAATGAATATACATATTAAATTGATAATCAGGTGGAGGGCAGTACAATGACCTATGAAACTGCAGAGTTATTAATCATATTGGGTAATTGCAGTTGGCTTCATCTTCTGAAGAGCCCTCAAAGCATGTGAGAGAGGGTCTATTTTGGGGTTGCTACAGGGCATTAGAGCATCTCAGGTGCTGGCTGTTGGCTGAATAAAAGGATAGGATTTCCATTAACTTCAGGCAGGCTTAATGTATTGTTCTTGTAGTGAGACAGTCAGAATGAGTCAGGAGCCAAAGAATACACTTTATAGACACAAATAATCGTAAATTCAGAATGTCACCTTTAGGCAGAGGCATTTTTATTATTGTTAGTGGAGCTGCTGAGTAGGTTTGATGTTTTATTCTCCTGGGGACTAAATGTTCCAGAGTACTGAAGCCCTATCTTTATCAGGCTCACAAGAAGGGATCACAGCCAAACTTGCTTCCTATACTTCTCTATGATTGATAGCAGATGGCATGCTTTAAAATAAACCTATCCATTAGCAGTCCTCAGTGTTTCTACTCAAGGCATTTACAACTGTCTGAACCAGAAAACACTCATGCGCACACGTGCACACTTGCTCGCTGCATGAGCCCGTAGCAGCTGCGCAGGTGCAGATTTTTCACTAGCTTTTAAATAGCCATGAAAATTGCATGCTACTATATTTGGGTAAAGGTATCATAATTCACAGAAGCATGGTGTGGGTGGGTGGGTGGGAGGCAGAATAAGGGAGTTCTGTATTTCATTGAAATAGGATGGGATTTTGCTTTACTTTTATCCACATCGAGCCATAATGTATTTTTCCTGGTAACCCTATGGGTCATATGGGAATTCTACTATATGAGTTTTTTCAAAGGAGGTAGTTTAAATGGCAAATTGCCAATCTCAGAGGGACGTTTACAGAGAGACAGATGGGCAGACATGGAGGAATGGATCCTGTTCTTGGTGACATAAGTAGGATGGTCCCCGTTGCATCTGAGCATGGAGAGTGCTCCATTAAACCAGTACATTTTTTGTTCATTCTTGGTTTGATAGCCATGCAAAAATCAGTGATCTGATGGGACCTGCTTGAGATGCAAAATAAACACATAAATCAAAATGTGCTGCATTTCTGTAAATGCAGGAGCATGTCTATGACAGCAAGGGCTTTAAAGTGCTAGCATACATGTTGGTATACTTTAAATGCTGAAAGAAAATCACTAAAATGTTAGTGCTTTAGAAAACTGTATTAGGATGGGTATAAGAGTCATTAAGGAAACATATCCGCTCCTTCACTAAGCACATCACACGCAAAGCCATGTAGATAACAGGGGTTCCTACGAGACAAGGGCTCTTTCATTTAACGGGATGTTAGAGAGACTAAGAGGTTAGGGGCTTCTGAGCTACTAAATAAATAATACAGCTAGAAAAGTTATGTGGACTATGCCATCTCATTAGTGGCTATCATGTCCACTGAGGAGATAAAAGGAAGAGACAAGCCGTGTTCTGTGGTAAATAAGTAAAGACTGAGGCATTTTCAAACAAATCCAGACCAACAGGAGAAAAAAATCATATAAATGTTTTCTCAGCATTTTATAACTGTGCAGGATGGCAAAGCTGTGAAAGGGATTTAGCATTATTAGATACACACATGGGGGCACCCTGCTTATGACAGCTTAGCGACTCAGAGTTTTAATTGCTGGGCACCTTTGGTGACTTGTCTTCAGCAGCAACACTTTACGAATACTTTAAATACTTTAAAATGAGATAAATAAAACTCACACAAATATGACAAAATGCAGGCACCATGGGGAAGAGAAGCTGGTGGCAGCAGCTGTCTGTCTGGAAGCAAGCAGGAAAAAATATATATATTTAAGGCAAATAGCTATGGGGAATGTGCAACTTGGAAGACATGCTAGTGATATGTCAAGAAAACATGCTAAGTACAAAGGCTGAAGGCGCTGCTTTTTAAATGGCAAAATACCTCTCCTGGAAGGCCATGCAGATTCCAGCTGCTCTCAGAGGCACAGAACTGACCAAGTGGTACTAAAATTTTTTATTGAAGGAGGACAAATGTTACTCATTCCTTGTCATACTGTTTTACAAGGAATACAAGGTATAATTCATCACTAACAAGAGCAGCTGTGATTCCATCCTCCTCAAAAAACCAGAGCACCCACACAGAGGGCTGACTTTTGCTGGGCAGCGTTCAGGCAATGGCTGTTTCTGCAGAACCTCAGTGAGGGAAGATGGGCATTGTCTTCCGACGTTGCCCTTGCTTCATCAGAGCACTTCTGCTTTTGTGCAGGAGCAGTTTGAGTCTTCCCACGCAATCAGCCCTCACTCTCTAGGTGGGGTCCAAAAGCAGAAGAAAACCTCCTTCCAGTTGGATCAGATGAGACCGGGCAGCACGGATTCGTAGGGTGACTCAGTGAAAGGCAGCTTCCTGTGGGAAAGACAGAGACGTGGTTCGGTTCTCGACTTGTGCATGCCCCTGCAGCATGGGACTGCATAGACTGATGAAACTGGAAGTGCCTGTGAAGGAGGCCTAAATGCGAGCATGAAATACATTCATGTTTTCAACATGACTGCAGCTCTGAAAGCTCTCATCAGAATCCGCTTCTCTTGCATTGTACGCTGAGTCACTGGCCAACATGCCAGCTACACCTGACTAAAGGAACATTTACTGCTACCCTATTGGCTCCCCACCTGAATTCACAGCATAACCTGCACTGTGGGAGGAGCTTGTGGAGTAGGAAGAGAAGGAGTGAGGCTCACAGGTGGATTCCAATGGGAGCCACCTCAGCCTTGCACCTGGGACATTTTCCTGGGCAGCCTGGCCTATGGGAGGCAAGTTATTACAAGGGAAGCAGGGTCCAGGATCCTGTGGACTTGGGATTTCTGACGCTCACTATATTTCCTCAGTCCTTACAGCCACAACACATGTCCAGTTCTAGATGTGCAGTGCTGAAAAATTCAACCATTCTCATTCAATTTGATAGAAAAGAAATTGCTTTCAAAAATGAAGTAAATTTTGTAGAAATTCTGTTGGGCTGAGTTCTGGGTTCTTGTGTTTCCCTTACTTATTCAGCGCCCAAGAAGTATGTGTGAATGCCCTGTCCTCATTGGACAAATATCTCTATAGCATCCTTGATTCCCTGAACTTTAATTAAAGCCCAGGAGAAGTTATTGTAAGGTAATTCCTTTCGTGAAGCTTTTTCAGATAAGGAAGTACAGGCAGTCTGGGAGGACTCAGAGCAATGGCAAGATGAGTAAGAGAAAGAACCCACACACACATGTTCTGTCAGCTGCCTACAGTGATTAGGTAAGCTCAGAAGGATCACAAAAAGAAATGGTACAACTTGCCGGAAATGAGAGAGAACAATGGAAGCCACTTTTAGAGGAAAGGTGTTGGTAAACCGCCCCTCTGGTGCCCCTGCACCTGCATTGTGGTGGGTGCAAGACGGGGGCCGGATTTCCTATCCAGCTGATGCTGCTACTCCTTGCAGTGGCAGCAGAATGCCCTCCCCTGCAAATTTAAAAAATATCATTTTAGGAAGAAAGGAAGAAGTTGTGCTATAAACCCTGCCAATGGTGAAGAGTACCTACGAGAAACTCTCCCCACAGGATAAATTGGGTGAAATTGCCCTGATTTCTGCAGAAATAAGGTAAAGAAGTTCAAGAGGCAGGGTGAAAAATCAGTGCAGCCCATCCTGCCGCATTCTTCCTTGGCTTTTCTTCAGACTGTCCAGATTGGCTGAGGACGAGTATGTTTTTCTTGGGTTATTTTCTTTAGGCTTTAAATTATGCATGCCTGATGCTGATCCACAGGTCTGTCACAAGTGCATAGTAAATCAAAACAACAACAACAAGAAGAACAGCCACTACCAGCAGGGAGCGATCAAGGCCACAGATGCTGAGGTTAGGTACCTACCATAATAGATGCTTAGGTGTGCTTGGTCTTATTAAGGCTGGGAAGCCACACTGACATGATGGGCACAGCTATGGCTGGCCCACAAATTTTGTGCAAGAACAGGATGTGATCTTTAGTCTAATAGTGGCCTCAGTGCAGGAGTTAAATAGGCAGAATACTCCAGTGTGAACAGATTACCTGTGGGGCAATTGTGGCATGGAGAGTCCAGCCAGTTCCTCAGGTGATAGGAGCAGTGCCCAAAGGGCATGTTGAGTTTATTATCAATGCATGTCCAAATACTTTGGACTACAGCTCCCATCATTCCTAGGCAGCATAACCAACAGTGATAGGCGATAGGAGCTTTAGGCCAAAACATCTGGGGTTCCAAGTTCGCATCTCAGACCTGTGCCTGCAACTGCTTACAGTTATGACCTAGTTTCCTCCTAGACTGCTGTCTATTTCTTCCTTGCCAATTGCAAATGAATTCCCAGAATGATCTGTGCTGTGGATTGACCCAAGAGCGACATGAAGCATGTGTTTGGGAGGTCTGCTTTCATATCACGTGCCTTCTTTAGGCTAATATTATGGAATCTCCAGGGCAGCTCTCTCCAAATCAGAAATTATTGTATAAGCAAACAGTGAGATTTCTGATTGAACATGGTGTGTATAGTTTCCACAAGTGCCACCAAAAGAGAAAATTGGGCTGCTTTTGTAGATTCTACCCATATAATATACCTCCAGGCAGAGGGTTTGGGAAGCCCTGAAGTACAGGATAAGGGTATCAGTGTCTACTAGTGATGAGGCAGTAAGGCAACTACTAAGGCAGCTATTACGTATCAGAGGCAGTAAGGCAGTAAGCTACTCTTTTGAGGCCTCTCATGGGTTTCTAGTTGGCCACAGTGGGAGCAGACTAGGTGGACCTTTGGGCCTCACCCAGCACCTATTTTCTTATTTTCTTATTTATTTAAAACATTCCTATGCCGCCCCCATCGCAACAAAGCCTCGGGGCGGCTCTTATGTTCGTATGTGAAATTAGAACCTATGTAGATGCTCTTACTGAATTTTAAGGGAAACCAAAAGGTAGTTCATAACACCAACAATGCTTTATGGACTTTTTCCCCTACACAAACATCCCTTGCAACAATTAAATTTTACATTATTCTTAGTGTTAACTCTCTGCATTGAGATTAAGCTTGGGTGCCCTTCAGATTACTCTTGTATGCCTGCTGGTGCTATCCATTATGGTGATGGGCAGAAAATGTAGGGATTTTTGGCAGTGGGCCCATGAGATGGATTTTTTCCTCCCTAGGGAGGCTATGTGTGTCCTCGCCTTTATAGGCCTTGTGGCATTCAGTCAAGACTTCTCCAGTCTTTTCTAGGAAACTTCTGTAATCCTATTAATTTTGCTAGCTTTAAATCTTAGTATTGTAGTTTTACTAAACCTTTTTTAAAAACATATTTTTATGTTGGTTGGTATTGTTGATTATCTGGTTTGTTTTATTTCTAGGATTGTATACAGCTTCGTTATTGTGCACGTGTGTGATTCTAATGTGTTCATTTTGATGGAAGCTGCATTGAGAGAACATTTGTAGTTGAAGATGGTTCATAAATGTTTTAAATAAACTTTAACTATGGTTCTTCTATAAGATAGTGTTACCTTACTTGCCTGGAAAACTTAATGCATTAGCTAGGTGTGGTCAAGGTGGCCTGTACATATAATTCCTTCCTGGAGGTCAGGTAACTGAACTTATCCTTCAGCTGGAGCTGTGAGTCAAAATTAACAAAAGTTAGATTGTCTTCCCATGACTTGTCACACTATCTGGATACGTGGGGACCTTCAAAGACTGCAATCCTGTATTCACTTTCCTGGGAGACAGCCCTTTAAGTCAGTGGGACTTACTTCTGAGTAGGCATGTATGCAGTTACAAACCACATGCCGTGTGTGTGTGTGTGTATATGTATGTGGGCTGTGAACACTGCAACAAGGTTCTGCATTTAATAGTGGCATACAATTGAGATGATTTTCATTCTGAATGCAGTTCATACGAACGAGAACTGATAAGGCACCATATGAAAACCTCAAAGGAAGTTTTAAAACCAGTTGTATACATTCCTCTTCCCCTTCTTCTGTGTTGCAGATCTGGAAGAATAATAAACAAACTGACAACATTGAGGATTAGGACAAACTGCAACTATTCCCAAACCTTCTGCCCATCACTTGCTTATCAGAATGTTAACTTCCCAAACTTTCAGAAAAAAAAATCTCATAGGTTTGGTCTGTTTTTCAGCAAGCAGGAGGTCATTCCCTGGAACACCTATTCAACATACATGCATTTGACATTTCAGAACATTCTGAAATCCAGCTGTAAGGTGAAATCAGAATATTTAACAGTGCAATCCTGTTTGTGCATATTCAAAGGAGTTCCCATTGAATACACACTCTGCTGATGTACATTCCAGCCAATGGTCCACTGTGCCCTCCATGAGGACCGCCAGGCATTTTTTTCCCCAAGTAAACTGAAGGAAAGGACCCAGCTTTTATTAGCTTTCACAAAATTGTGAAGTTCCCACCAGTGCAAAGTTGGATAAACTAAGCCCACATCCATCAGCAGGCTTAGATGTGCCTATATCTGTATTGGATTGTGATGAATACGTGTACAACAGTGTTGCTTTTGTTGAGGCACTTGCGTGCCCAGTAGATATTTTGCTTATACTCCAAATGATCCAGGTTTGGTGCAAAAAGGCAGCCTTGTAACAGCCTACAGCTTCCACTGGGCTACAGTTTAGAAGAGGAGGTGGATAAGTCCAGCTGGAACACAGGAGGAAATGAAAGGGCCAGTTGAGTATCTTCTGTGAAAGTCAGCAAAAAGGCACTTGCTGAGTAATGGAGAACTGGATGGATGCCATTGGTAGGTAGACAGAGTTGCAAAATCTGGAATTCATCTGGATGCCAAAGGGAATACTTTAAACTGTGAAATCCTGATTTTTTGGCTGTGAAGTAAGTAGCTCAGCCTTATATGTCATCTGCTAAAACTTCCTGTGGCACATTAAGTGACTCCCTGGCCTCTTTGTCCACTGGTTCATTCAGGACTGATTCAGAAGGGGAAAATACTACCTTTTGAGTCAGCAACCACATGACCTGCAACACCCTAGATTTTCTGAGGAAGGATGTCAGCCAGCCATGCCGAGATCAGGCCTGACGTAGGTTGGTTTGGGATTAGGATTACATCCTAAATGTTCAGTGGGTTTTAAACTACAACGATACTCTGTGATTTTATTTCAAAGAAAACAAAGCCAAACAAAAATCACCACCGAAATCTAAAGGAGTCTGTACCTCTGGCTTTTAAAAAAGAAGGCATTTCTTGTGGCTGGGTGGTGCTGTCATTTGGACTGGCAGGTACAATGTAAGCAGAAACAATCCATTAAGGGTGAAGGGAAGAAAATAAACCTTTTTGGAGAAGATTTTAAAAGTTTCCTGATGGATCAGCATCCTTGAGCTTAAACATTCCCATATGTATGTTAACATTTTAAAATATAAGTCTTTGGGAAAGATAAGGAGGAAATTGTGCAAAATACAACCTTAAATATTTTGAAGGACAACTTCCTGGACTATGTGGCAATTGGCAAGACATTCGGGGGTGGGGGAAGCATTCAGCAAAGCCTAGCAAGTGTAATATACTTCTTTGACTAGTGTGTTTGTCTCTCTCTCTCTCTATCTCTCTCTCTCTCTCTCTCTCTCTCTCTATATATATATATATATATATATATATATTGTACTAATGCTTCCATACCTATCTGTGCTAGATTTCAGTGTGGTTTTTCTTATATTAGTTGACATGTGTTTTGGATCAGTCATCCAGAATGTGGGAGTTTAGCCATCAAGAAAACACTGTCAAAAGGATTTGTTCTGCAAAGGCAAAATTGAAATTAAAAAATGGAGTTTTATTCACACGAGGATCATGACTTGCTTAGAGACTCCTGCAAACAGGAGCCTGAATCCAGTAGACTATGGAATACTGATCCACAAAGGCAGAGTTGTTCAGTAATCAGACAACACCACTGTGACGAGTGTTGTGTGACCATCACAGCAGAACAATGTAGCATTTGTAGTTTGCATAATAGGCACAGTACTGATTAAAGCTGGGTGATAAGACAGAAAGAAGCCACGGCCAACAGTCTGGAATCCAGCTTTAATACACACATTCCTCTGCTGTTGGTGGGACACACAAGAGTGCTGAGAAGGAAGCTGAACAATTTCCTGTCTTGACTGACCTGGCATTTGTCAAGGTGACAAAAAATTTAATGCTCTCTGACAATTGGGGTCAATATCGCCTGACTCCAGTAGTTACTCCTCTGGTAATTTAGGCAAACCAACTACAAATGGAGCACATTAACTATCTGAAAATAGCATCCAGAAACCCACATAATCAATTAATACAATCTGGAGTAGCATCAGAAGAGATAACATCAAACTTCCCACAGATGAGAGAATTTATTTTGCCTGTTTTATGGAATCTGTAGCACTGGCTTAGTTGCTTCTTGTGGGAAAAACAGTGTTTGCCTTGGGATTTAGGAAGGCTCCTTTGTTGAAATAAAATGGAACTGCCACACAGGTTAGCATTTTATATGGTGATTCCTATGGTGGTCAGTCCCAGTAATCTCTGTTTAGCTCTCTTTAGCCATTCGCCGAAGAGGGGGCAAACGTCAAGTGAGAAGAGCTGAGATACGTGCTCCACAACGGTGCCCTGCACTCTGGACCTCCACAGGCTGTCAGAAAAGGTCCAGAAAGGGTGCATTCAACTAAATGCAGATTCCCATAGTTTTAGGACCCTGAGAAGCCAGCTCCCAGTCATACAGAAGAGTGCAAGTATATTCACCCAACTGCACTTGCATTGCTCCTTGAGAACTTTCCCTATCAACAGTTTCTGCAGAAACAAGGAGATTAGCAAATCCTTTGCAGGGTGTAATTCAGTCCACTGATCTGCGTTTGACCTGATGTACCACAAGGTATAGAGGCCTGATTCAGAAGTATCAGTAGAATGCTCAATTTTAATTCGGGAGCTTCTGTGTGATTACTTCCCGCAAAACCCCTATGTACTCAGGTTATAGAATTAAGGTTAAGGTTCTCACATAAGGCAGTGCACCTTGTTTCTTGAATGATCAGGGAGATGAATTAATTCTAGAAGAAACCTGGTCAACTGTAACCGTGTTTGGAAAAGTGACAATGCCCACAAAAGTTTGTGCTGCTGAAGAGGGCCTTGGTGTTCAAAATACATACGGCTAATTGTGTTTTTAGTACTTAAATTTAATATTTAACAGTGCAATCTTAAGAATGATTTCTCAGCAGGAAGGCATACTGAGTTCCATGAGTTTTGTTCTGTAACAAATTTATGTAGGGTTGTAGAATTACAGTACTATGTATACTCTGTAAGCATCCAGCGTCTTTTCATGTGATATTCTCAGTGATATATTGTAATTTGATTTTAAGTTGTTTTTATTATATAAATATTGATTTCATAGGCCTGTAGCAAGATTTTTCCCACCCTGCTTTTTTATCTTTCACATAGCCTCAGACAATTAAATGGTTCTAATAAGTACAAAACTCTGAGTGTTAGAATACAAATAACCTTTAAAGCTTGGCCAACTTCTTTCCCCTTCCTTCTGCACTCCTTAAAACAGCCTCTTTTTTCCAGTGGAGTCATGCTGTTTTGAAAGAGGTGCTTGCTCTGGTCATGACAAATGGTCAAAAGATAAAGCAGTCCCCACAAACTTTGACTTGCCAAAGTCAAATGTTGCATAGCACACTCTGCAAACCTTAGAAAATGACCCCTTGCTGAGGGAAAAATCATGAGAGACTGAAAGAGCTGGTGCCAACAACAAACCCAAGGGAGGACAATGGAAAAAACCAAAATGAACCAATGTATTTGGCTACATATGAATTCCCTGATGAGAAAATAATTTAATTTACTCTGTGTTGGACGATAAAATGCAGAGCTCAGAATGTCATGCAGGTTAAACCCTTTTAAATTCTTCAAATGTCCTGACTCTTGCCATGGCAAGACTGTGCCAAATCCTTCGGAAAACATTTTGGTCGATCTGTTTGTGAATTAAAGACAGTGGCTTGAATTGCAGACAGGGCTGGATGATCCCAGGCCCATGGGCCAAATCTGGCCTTCTCAGGGTCCCCGAATAGTCATGTTTCCTTTCCTGGCCTCCCCCTTCCCTCCTCCCCCCCCACCCCGAGCACCGGGAACTCTCTTGGTGCCATATAAGAAACAGAGCAGCTGAGGGCAAGCTGAATGTTTTCTTACAAGGATCTAATCAGCTTGTGAACCAGAGGGTTGCCCTTTTTGCAGTAAAGGCAGCCAGCTTAAGGAAAAGACAAATTGGGGGGGGGGGGAATTGCCTGATTAAATGAGCTATCCACACTTTAATTCCCCCCTTTAAAAAACTTAGGGTTTTAGAAGTCTTATACTCAGGGCTTTTTTTGTCATAGAATGCACCTTTTTTTCCAATGGATTTTACGAAGTGATTTTGAATCGCCTGTCGGCGTAGCAGGTCAGCAGCAAACATCATTAACACAGTGCCTGCAGGCTGCTTTTGTGTCCGCGCTGCCGGCTTGGGATGCTGCTCGGCTTGGGATTGGTGTGTGCGGTTGCGGGCTGAGTGCTTACTGCTGGCGGCGACGTGAGTTCCAGCACCCTTTTTTTTTTTTTTTTACAAAAGAAGCACTGCTTATACTACCCATTTTAGTAAAAGATGTGCTTTCAGTCTTTTTTTTTCCTTTTAAAGGAAGTTAATGTTTCTATACCTTAATTTTAGACTTTAATTATGTTTATTGTGTTTGAAGTGGTCTGAAAATGTATTCAATAAATTTAGACTGACTGGTAGTAAAGCTGTAAGCTAGGATAGACTGATCAATTTTTTGTTTTGGCTCCATCCCCTTTGCCTTCAAGTGCTCCCCACACCCCAAGAATATTGCCCCAAAGGGCTTTTCTGAAACCTTCTGGAACTGGATGGGAGGTGCTACTGGGAGCTATGGGGAAATAGGAATGAATGAATATCGACTCCCTGGCCAGAACATCCTGGACAGAACTATACTCAGGCAGTGCCTCCATGTTAAGATCAAACTCTTGATGAAACCTGACAAATGCACATTATTTATAAAGATAGCAGCAAAGAAAGTATTTTTTCTAATACTTACCTCCCCCCAGCAAGTAACTTAACACAGTGTACCTTTCCCTAATTCAAATGATTGTGCTATCTGGCTTAAGACTTTCAGATTGTACCTCTCTGTAGAACATTTTCCCCTAAAGCTCTAGAAGGGAAGAGTTTCACAAATGTTTGTGCATTTAAAAGTGGAAAATTATGCCTTTGGCCATGTATTAAGCCCTCTAACCATGGACAAACAGGCCACTGAAAAGATGATGTTACGCTATGCCCATGGAAATTCCAGAAGGCTCCTGGACTTTGTAAGAGTATAAGGAAATATATACACAAAGCTCTATTCCTTTTTCTAGATGGATTAATCTAGTAACCAAAATAGTCTTGTTACATTCCTGTCCTACCAGATAACTATTAGTAGAAGATATCATGGGTAGGAAACACAACAGGTAACTGAATATGAGGCTGCTTCTCAAGGAGAAAACTTTAATAGGTTATTGTAGTAGGGACAATCAACAACCACAGATAGTCCACAGAACATTTCTTGTTTTGTTTTCTGATGATAAAAAAGCTTGTGATAAAATGAGGGAGTTTTTGAAAAACAAACTTGTTTTGTTTTTGTTTTTTTGCAGAGTTTTGTCTGCTGCCGTTTCACTGTAAGACATACTTGAAAAATGTGTATTGTACATATTTCTTTTATCCTGTCGATAGTTAGGACTTTGGCTTGGAATATATGTTGATTTGTGATAAGCTACAAATACAGCAAAGATTCTGCTTCTCCTTGCTAGAAGCAGCCTCCAGTGCCACCAACACAGTCCTACCACTTGGAGCAAAAGGGGAACACTGCTGTGTGTAGGGAGTGAGAAAAGGTATGCTAATACAGGTATGTAACCTTAAAGTGCCCAAAGGAGTCTCTAGACCGTGACGGTTAATTGACTGGTTAGCCCTCCGATGATGAAAAAGCTACACTGACATGTGAAAGAAAAAATCTAGCAATATCAGGGAGTGGAAGTATGTGATCTAATGGATCTCTCTTGTTTCTAATCTCTCTTTCCCTCTAGTAGGATAGTTTTGTTTTTCTTTTCGAAGAACTTGGATCGCTGCCAACATTAAAATAAAAACGGTGAGGGTTTTATTTTGCGGATGTTCTCCAGCTTAGCAGAGAAGTCTTGAAAGCAAACAAAACACTGTGAGAAACTAAGGGAAGATCTGGCCTGGCCCACTCATTACCATTGGAATGTGGAAACTATGAAGACATCTATTTTATTATGAGGGGTGGAAAGCACATTCACTGAGTGGGCTGAAGTACAACTTTATATGTATGACAGGCAGTCATTTTCAGAACTGCAAAATGTGGGTGTAACCCTGGGATTCAATACAACTGGCCTTTTAGCCCTCACTTGAGATTGGTACGGCCGGCCCAAGAGGAAAATGAGGTTTGGAAGGGAGCGTGTGTGCATTTTGTTACACTCCAAGATCTTTTTGGCACTGGTCCGTCAAGAAAGGCTTTGAAGTGTATTTTTTGTCATGATTTGCGCGCCCCGCACCACTTTGTTTGTTTACTTCTGGGAATGGAAATGTTAAAACCATGGCGTACATTGAAGTAAAAGTTGTGATCTGGCAGGTAGAGTGCCCACAGTTAAAAATACGACAGAAAAGGAATCAAACATTTTCAGATGGTGCTGTGAAGGAGGAGAGCGACAGAGGTGCTCAGTCACAGGTAGAAAAATGAAAATCGCTCCTTAATTGCTTGGGGATTTGATCTTCCCATAGAGTCTTTCTGCTCTGAATCCAAGTTGTTTGTTCTCTGCTGAAAGCCTGATGACTTCTCTTCTTTTTCAAGGGTACCCTGGCCAATTTTATCGTTTTTTTTTTTAATCCTTGGGGCAAAGGGATGGTTCTAATTTTAAGCCCCAAGGTATAAAATCTATTTAGACTGTTTCCTCAAGGTTCCACCCCTGGGAGAGCGGGGGGAGAAGGTGTTTGCATGTGAAAGTTAAGCTTGTTCTGCTTATAGAAATGCAGCCAGCTGGGAAAGTAGAATTGTTCTCCACTGAGCCTAAGATTTGCCTTGTACGATTTTTTCAATCATACTCAGATCTTCTGAACAATATTTGAGAGAGGCTGCCTCTGAAGGATAATGGCTAAAGGCAAGCATTCCACCTGGGAAACTTTGGGACCAAAAGTGGCCCATGGAGCACTCTTATCTGGTCTCACCAAATCTGAATCAAAGAATAGGAACAGTTTTAGCCTAAGGTTTTCTTTATGCCCACGTTGCATATTTCTTTGGCTTTTGAGAGTTGATGCAGTGTGTTTGATAAAAGCTAGGAGGCACCTCAGCCATGAACTTTGCTAGGGGAGCCTGAGAATCAATACAGTCTAGCAGCTTCCCACACACCCCATCCTGGAACCATCCAAATGTGTTGGACTGCATGTCTGGCAGGGCTTGCTCTGGATAATAGGAGTCCTCGTGCAACACGTCAGAAGGGCACCAGGTTGGGGAACGTTGTGGTCTTCTCTGGGGGTCTGCCTCGTAGCGGGTGGCATCACAGTGGTAGGTTCAGACCCATCTTCATGCATCCCCTGGAACGTCTCTTGGGAGCCCTGTGCATATGGCAACCAGCTGCTGCAGGTGTCCGTTGCACACTCTGAGGAATGCATGAAAAGGCAGCTCTCCCAGACTAACCCCTTGTAAAGAGAGCTGGGAGGATAACATGTTGCTGTGAACCACCCAGAGGGCTTCAGTTATTGGGCAGGCAGGCAGGAAAATCCCACACACGCTGCCTTACACACCTTAGATAAAGGACGGGATATCACTAGGGATGTCTGGATATTGTTAAAACTGCTCAGTCTGTGGCCGGGTGTCTTCTGTTCTGCCTTCCATTCATGGACACAATAGGATTGTTTTGTTTTTTTTAAAAGTAGAAATTTGCTGTTCTGCTTGTATTAAGTCACCTTTGCACACGTATGCATTAGTTAATGAGAATTAGTGGTAATGTGCATTGCCGGAAATGCATTAGTGTACTTATGCAAGCGCAAATGACAATTAGCAAAACTTCTGCCCAAAAATGAATAACTAATCAGCAAGTCTGGAGAATCTGTGTGGCTTGGAAAAAGCTGGTATGCTGAGGAATCCACAGGTCAGATATATACAGATCTTTACTTATTTGAAACTTTTATGGATTTCTCTGACATCCCTAGATCTAACATCCAAATTTTCTTTTGCCAACTTTGATATTTCAGTTTCTCCGCGTGTGTAAATATTCATTAACTTTTGCAACATCAGAACAGCAAATGGCTTTCCTAGAGCCTAGAATATATGGTCTTCTGGATTTGAATCTGGTGCCTGGTTTTAGTTATACAATATATATATCGAATGGCTGACACTGAGTTTCAGTTGTAAAATGTATTTGCCCATTGTTCATTGTTCTTGAAATGTTATGTTGTCCCTCACTGCAACTTTGTGGAAAAACATGGGTGATCGGAAGCCCTCCTTACAAATTATCCTTTATGAACTTGTTTCTTTTTAAATGAAACCATACTAAAACCAAGGGAAGAAATACAACTTTGAGGCCTTATTGACATGGATCATTAAAGAAGCTAAAAAATAAGATGAGAATTCAAGTAAATATGTATCTTCCCTACCAGTAAGCACTGCCTGAAGTATCCCACTTTAATTACTGTTTGAATCACTGCTGCTGCCACCGGTATGTCCTCCTCCTCCTCCTCCTCCTCCTCCTTCTCCTCCACCATTGGACTGTTATTTTGTAGCTTCATTGTGCACCAGTAAAACTAAACCCATAATGTAGAAAATCTGAAATCAACAGATACCTATGCATCATTGTGCAGCTCAATTTTATGCATTGTTAATTGAGGTGTCAGCTGAACACATAATGTTCAACTGGGGATAACTTTTTAAATATGGTGGACAACCCATGCTCTGGTTGTCATTATGGGTGACCCAGTTCTGTATGAACCAGTGCTTGAATAGGTTACTCACTTAGCTGCTGGAATCACAGATTTTGTGAAGCCTCTGTAGATGACCTATGTGGAGTTAGCTACACCTGACGCTGCTATATGGTCCAGCCATGTTGCAAGCACACCAGTAGTGCTGAGGTTTCCTATGAGAAGTATCAGGAAATGATCACTGGCCTGAAACTTGTTTCTCTCTCCCAGTACATTGGAAGGTGACTTTACCCGCTATGTGGTGTTGCAGCCAGTTGCAGCCAGTTCTCGTAGACACTGGACAAATGGCACCTTGGAAGACTCCTTGGGGTCTTTGTGGAAGGAGGACAAACTGGCAGGGAGAAAACTCCAACTGTGTGTGACATACCTTAGGTGCCTTGAGAAAGACCCCTTCTACGGTGGCATGGCCTAGTGTGGCATGCAGTAAATGACAACAAATGAAGGGCAATTAGAAGAGTGTGTAAAGACTAATTGAGCATATTTGGACAGTTGTTCTGCACACTACAGCCCGGGGTCTGCTTTTGTCATGTATGAAATAGACAAATGGGCAAACCCTCACAAGAGGTTCTTGTACTGTTGATTTAAACAGAAAGTATCCTCCTTCAGTTCAGAGGCTGTGAGAGTGCTTATCACGGCCAGGTCCTGAGTTTGCCCCCAGAGTGCACCCAATGGAAGCCAAGAGGCAGCCACACCAATTCCACTTGCAGCACCTTTGCTCTCTCCCTCTCCCTGCCAATATTCTACTGTGGAGAACGGAAGACCTCCTGGATCAGGGATGGGGGGCTGGAAGCAGAGGAGGGAAATGGCAAAAACGACCTCTTCGTACCCTCTTCTGCTTTTGTTGGACCTTCTCCCACCCATGGATGGAGAAGCCTTTCATACGCAGAGTTCTAGATAAGATCCAAGCTGCCAATTTATATACAAAATTAGACATTTATGTTTAAATGTTAGTGTTTGCATTTTAATACAAAATGGGAATGCTAAAATATTTTAAGTCTCCAACAATATACTATTATGGTATTTAAAAACAAGAACAGTCCAATCTCGTCATAATTTAGAAGATGCTTCATGAAAACATGAGCGGCTAGCATCTTTGGAACCTGGGCAGATTCATGTGCTCCTGCACTCGCCAGACTATCAGTTCATTTGTCTATAGGCAGTGATTGCAATCTTAACAAATCTCGGAGCCCACAAAAGGGAAAGAGTTAAGCTTCTTCTCCTCCTCTCTTCTTCTAGTTGGCAGAAAGTTTGCAGTTTAAAATTACACACTGACTCTGGTGTAGAGACACAAGAAATTATAGAGCAGACACTGTCCAGGACAACGTATAATTTAAAATGTACTAAAGAATGTATACCGCATGGCAAAATAAGTGAAGTGCTTCTTCAAATATAAGTGTTTTGGATAGAAAAGCTGTAATTATCCACTCCTAGGGAAATGTTTGCATTCATTCTAAATCAATATTTACTATTCATCTCTTGTGTTCAACAAAACAAGGATTTAACTTTTTTTTAATTTTAATGAGGTACTAAGACTACAATAATTCTACAATGTAATTGTCTTGATACAAAATATTGCTAAATTGTGTTGCTATTCTAGGAAGGAGCCATTTATACAAAGGAAAAATGGGGGAGTGAGGGACATCCCCATTTGTGAAATGTTGCTGCAGTAACATACAATTCAAGCTCAGCCAGGCAGGAAGATTCACCAAATTCAAGCGCCGTTAAGCTCCCTCTTGCTCAGGCCCTTAACTGGGATCAGTCGGGTGAGTCTTCCCCTCCCGCTCTACTGCAAAATATGGACCTCTTCATAATGATCCCTTTCCAGCTGAAGTTTTGACAACAAGACAAGGAGCGAGGGTTTTCGTTTCTTTTCTTTTCTTCAACTGATTTTGATTTTATTTTAAAAATCAACATCCTCTGCCCCCACTTCACCACAGATAAAACAGTCATAAGTAATTAATGGCAATAGAAGCGGATTCTTCTTTCAGTCATCATGATGGGAAATCCAAAGCAATTCCAGTGAGACGTATGGAACGGCTAAGATTTAATAATAAAATATATACTCTTCGCCTCTTTTTTTTTAAAAACTGTCAGTGCTTCAGTGTGCAAAGGAGTTGGCAGCCTCCCAACAACTGCTCAGGTTTTCTTCTTCCCAACCATCCGGATGCAGCAAAAGAGGTGGGATGCTTCACTTCCAAGTCTATGCTCCCCAGCCTTAGTGACACCAGTGCCAGGTTGTCAAAGAAGGAAAAAGACTCTACCCACCTGCCCTCCCCAGTTGCCCTACCAGCTCCCACCACCCCGAACATCCTTCTTCCTTTCCATTCAGGACTCTGTGGCTAAGCAGTGGCTGTGAGTAGAATGGAAATGCTCTGCGAGAGAGGGGCTTTTTACTTCTTCCTCACCATTCTAGGTGTACAGATGGAAAGCAGCTGTGTGAACCCAGAGATGCGCTGGAAGGGAAATTCCTAGAAAAGTCACGGAGCCATTTGCAGAACCTGCCCTCCTATCAGACAATGTGCTGAATGTGCTGACGTGCTGCAGATCAGCTTGGCAGAGATAAGGATGCGGAGCAGTGTGTGTGTGTGTGTGGGGGGGGACCTTCCTCCCACCCCATTCCCACTGACTCGTTCCTTGCATATCTGGCCTGAAAAGGCCTTGATGGGAAGGGAAGGAGGATGTCTGGGGGAGCTGGTGGCCTGGGTGATGGAAGTCAAACATTCTCCCCTGTCTTGGAATTTAATCTGAGGTGGAGGAAAATTTTGAAATTTCAAAAGCTTGCCTATCCTATGAGTCAGGCTTTTAATAATCTCCAAAATATGACCCTTAGCCTGGCCCAGGACAAAGTCACTGTCATTCCTACTAGTTCATAGTTGAATAGGTTGAAGAAGAAAAACAAGAAATAATGACATCTCCCAGTGAAAGGCAGCTTGATGCCGACCTAAAAATGGGCCTACCTCATTTTGGTCTATTTAAAAAGCTTGTGTCTATGCCACTTGCATGCCAAGCTCCAATGAGATGGAAATTAAAATGGTTGAGATACAAAACCTTCAAAAAAGGAAAGGAAAGAAAAGAAAGGTTTTATAGCAGAACCGGTAATTGGCCCTTAACTACCACTGGCTCAGAAATATAATACTGCAACTCCAGAAAGCTGGGCACTTGGGATCCCATCTTTGATTTTAACCTTCAGTTGGCAAGCTAACACCTCGCCACAAAGCCAAGTAATGTTTATACTTGCTTTTTCTTCCTTCCTACAATATGGAAAGAAGAAAAGAGTTATAGGGGCAAAGGATGCTAGCCCACAAGTTTTCTACCTTTAAATATTTCCTTGCTGCTTTTCTGCTGTGACATGTCTTAGATTATGAAAACAAATCTAGAAAGTTGATTTCCTCCTCTCATTCCGTGCAAAATCTATGGGAAGCGATGGTGCCAGCATGCAACTGAAAAACTGAAAAAGAAAATAGAAAGAGGAAAACATCTCCTAAGGATATAAGATGATACATAACTGTATACAACTTGCACATGCTTATTTATAGATGCAGAGTTTGTTGTTTAGAAATTATTTCTATGTATTATCATAATTTTAATAGAAAAATGATACATGATCATACTGGGGAAGACTTGCTGGGAGTTGTAGGACTTTTTTCTGTCTAAGCATGCATACAATTGCATTGATGGTTATATTTAAAGAACAGCCTTTGTAATCAGTGGGATTTGAATTAGTCACAAGGAAATTAAGTCCCGTTGATTCCAAAGAATGAATTCTAAAACTAAACTTGGATCTAGTTCTGGCTTTCCAGGTCTTAATATTAGTTCTAATGTCTAACCCTAATGTCTTTTGAGTAGTCAGGTCAATAAAATAAAGGATGCTTTGGCAACTCCGCAGAGCAACAAGAACTGCTTATACAAACCACCCCACATTCTTCAGTCAATTCCAAAGTTGTTTTCTTAAAAAACCCATTCTTACACTTTCCCTCAGTGCCTCAGACACTTCAGTCTAGCAAACAGTTGATTTTTGTTGAATTTGCTCATATAAAGACTAGATAAGATTTCCAGAATTTAGCTCATTTTATATTTATTGCTGTCATGTAAAGGAAACACTATATTATGTATTTGATGTGACTTCGGTTTTGAAAATTGCCAAAAGAAATCAACAATAGTTTATTAAAATAAATGTGTAGACATAGGTCTGCTAGCTCATTCCAGCTATGGCAAGAAGAAAGTCTGTGGAGACATTAAGATTTCTATGGTAATCAGTGGTTTAATAAACCTCAGAATCTATGTTTAACTAAGAGGAAACTACTACGTCTGCATTTTATGGCTAACTACTCCCTCTCCAGATCTCCCTTCAACTCCTAAACATTAACAAGGAAAAGAATAAAATGGACAAGATGTTTTGTTGCCAAGTTTGTGTGCTAATTATCTATCCATCTATCCATCCATCCATCCAGCCATCATCTGTCTGTCTGTCTGTCTGTCTGTCTGTCTGTCTATCTATCTATCTATCTATCTATCATCTATCTATCTCTAATCCAATCCAATCCAATCCAATCCAATCCAATCCAATCCAATCATCAAATCATATATAGTCTCTCCTTCTTTTGATTTTCCTGAGTGGTCATCTATTAACTTTAGCACAAATGCTCCCTTTCCGAAGAACCAAACTTAGTCCTCTTCCATGCATGGGCAGTTTGAAAATAATCACAATAAGAATCATTCATGAGGCAAAGAAGCTCCTGTTCTTTTATCTCCCTTCCTCAAGAGCTGTTCCTTAATCTCTGGCTCAAAGCCTGGTCAAATGCTGCAGTCAGGAACTGGCACACTCAGTGCTGCTAATGGACTGAAATCTCAAGCAGGTTGTTTATCCTTTGCTTTCTCCCATCCCACCACCGCTCAGCAGCAGCATCTTTCACGAAATATTGTATCCGTACCAACCAGTTCATCAACCTTTGCTGCCTATCTCTGCTATTTTTTGAAGAACACTGATATTTTAAGCAGTGCTATGCTGAACGTTTTGCATTTGTTCTGTCTTGTTCGTGAAGAAATTTACACATCCAGGTAAGTTCTTATAAGCTCCCACCTAGCAGGACCTAGCAGAATTCTCACCTGTTCCTACTTAAAGATGCTGAGAATTGAAGCAGGGACCTTCTGCAGGGAAATCCCATGCTCCACTACCTCCACTACCTTTCTGTTTTCTTAGTAGTGGAAACAGTAAGGCTGAAATCCTGCACACTTATTGCAAGCATGGCCCATTGGACTCATAAATATTCCTAAATGCAGGTGGCACAATAATATAAATTCACATTTGAAATTATCTCTGTTGTAAGCAATCTCATATGTATCTTTGCTTGACAGAATTTTCATTGATTTTAAACAAAATGGAGGCAGCCGGGGAATGCAGGAGAACTTTTATACATGCGCACACACACATGTGCACGTGCACACACGTCTTACCCCCTTTGAAATAGGATTTTAAGTATTCACATTAAACAATCAGGCCTAGGGATTTATGAATCTGTTAAATTTTGTTGCTCTTAGTTCCTAATTTTTCCAATTTAGGAGTTTTGAAATTAAATAGATGTGTCATTTCCCCTAATGCATACTTTTACACATTCTTTGTGCAAGCAATTTTCCTAATATAATGCAGCTTTCAACTTTTCTTCTCCTGAATACACATTTTTGTATGTAGTTTGTTGATGGTTCTGGTGCCTCCTTCACAGGCAGGGCTTGAAGTCCATTCCTCCTCTGACTGTCTCCAGCTACATCTGCTTCTCAGAGGCAAACTGCTCCTCTACATGGGGCCTTTCTTTAAAGGGAACATTTTCTGAACCCCTAGTGTCCCCTTTTTATGCTATGATAACCTGTAGAAACACCCTAAATATGCAAATTGAGGTGGACTGGAACCAGAATGGGTTGTAGTCAACCACTGCAGGAGACTACAGGAGACTCTGTGGTTTGACTACAACCACAGAGCAAATGGATTAAATGGTTGGAGTCTAGGCAGCTACTGTTTTTGTTCCTCTGGCCTAAATAACCAGATCTGGCAGACGAAGGAGAAACTTTCTAACAGATGTTGTTCTGGTTGTTTCTGCACGCAGGCAAAACACAGGCAAAAAATGGCTGCCCCTTGATGTTAGGGGGCAGTCTTGTTGTGAGGGGACTGGAAGGACTCATGATTGGCAAAGCAGCACAGCACCCCAGCTTATTTGGGGAGCCACTGGGCCATAGTTGAGTCACAGAGCACGTGCTTCATCTGCTGAGGTTCCCTGGTCCAATCCCTTGTTAAAGAATGTCACGCTGCAGAGCTGGGAAGGGGTGCTGCGTGATCCTCTGGAAAGCTACTGCTAGACACAAGTAACACCATGGACCAATGGATGGTAGGACTCCTCATAAGGCTGCTGTATTTGAATAATGACGATAGCAACAAAAATGCTGCCTTGAGCTGAAAAAAAAACTAGCAGAAAACAGAGAATCAGCAACAAAAAGTGTGCTCAAGCAAAACATCAGAAAAGGTTCATTTTTAGAACAGGGGTGGGTAACTAGCGCCTTCCTAGATTTTTAAATGAAAATTTTCACTATCCCTGACTTCCTACCCCTGTTAGTTAGTTAGTTAGGTAGTTACAGTAGGTAGTTAGGTAGGTACTTACTTACTTACTTACTTACTTACTTAGCATGGCAATGGTACAATTAGCCAGGATGTCTACAGTGCTAATGCAAATAGTTTGGCCGCCTGAGAGTGCTAGCTTTTCAGTTCGTGCTCCTGAGCTATCCACGGCGCACCACAGGGGGCAAGGCAGCTGTGAGTCTGTGGGAGTCTCAGCATCCTCCAGTCTCTCTCTGCCACTGCTGCAGGTTCGACGCTGCAGGTCGAAACACAGGGCTGGTCCACACGCTTTCCATGCAGGTCACTGGCTTCCCCACTGACAAGGTACCCATTTGTCTATTCCTGCTTTGACACATGTTCAAGCTGCTGGGTGGACAGTTGCTGGAACAGGAAGCGGGTTCTCACCCTGCTGCATGGATTCAAACTGCCTCCTTTATGATTAGCAAGTCCAGTGGCTCATCGTTTCAACCCGCAATGCCACCTCGCGTCTCACCTACCCCTGTGATAAAGGATTGATCTAGCATCTCGTGGGACCTAGATATTAGTTTCCTGTTGAGTGAGACCTTCTAGTTTACAGTGACATGTTTTGATCCTATGGAGAACAGTGGGACTTACTTCCTGTAAATAAGAATTAAATTCAGACTTTAGAGGTGTAAGATAATCCTCTGATGATGGATAAAGGTGAAGGACTCTAGCAGGCAAAGTGGTACCAGTCATACTGTAGACATTAGCAAAAATACTTTAGGGTACATGATTAATATTAGCATATTAAGAACCACTGGAAAACAGTAGGTATAACAGAAAAGGGAAAGCTACATAGCTTGGAAAGATGCTCCAAGGTGAGGAACTCTTTTCAGAAGAAGGCTGGAGTGTGGCTGGGACCTTGGGCAAGATGGATTGCTTTTCTAGTGGCTATAAGGATAGAATTAAATTTGAATTGGAAAGGAATTATGTGAACTGCCTGGCATTCAGTGGGATTGTCATAGTTTTTCACTTATAAATGTACAGGCCCTGATTAGTGTTAAAGGCTCAGAGTGGCAAAGACAAGTATTAATGTAAGGACTGTGGGTTGTAAATCAATAGTTTAAATAAATGATTTGAGCTGTTCATTATGGAAACTTCATTCTGAGAATAATTATATGTCTAAAAGTCAAAGTGAGATTTAAGTCCTCTGTTGATCTACAGAGATTTGGCAGGCATCATACATACTTAATCAGTCACAATGTACCTCTAGGCTTTAGATTGTAACCTCCTTCTACTAAGAAAACCAGTAAATGATGTGTGTTTGTTCAAATTAGTTCATCCTACTGGCAGTGGACAATGTTGTAGGCTGGGGCTTGTAAAAGCACCTGCTGAGGGGTTAATGTTTGGAAATGCACAAGAGAGTCATCCTTTCAAAAGTTCATTAAGAACTCACCACACAACACCACACAACAAAGGCATATTCCATGATTTTCTTAAAGAGAACTTGCTCAGTGATGGGCAGAAGCACAGAAGTCAGCCAGAAATGGGACGTGAATGTGATAGGTTTACAAAGGTTGCTCGACAATGCCGAAAGTCTGAATGGTTCATTTTAAAGCCTGCTTCAAACTACATGTTATGTTCTTGGCAGGTTTACCTTCATTTTGAGGATTAGCTTCCATTTGACAGTGTCTGACCTGTTCTATGTAGACATGCCTGGATATTCATGTTTCAGATACTGGTTGTGTTCTACTGGCACTGAGAATGTCATCTTGTATTGAACAACAGCTATCAACAAAGGCTCAGTATGGCAGGTCCTATGTTTCACTTCACACACAGTCAGTCCATAGAAGGACCATAGAAGGACCTTTTGCTTTTTATGGAGTGTGAATCTCTCTGTGCGTACATACCTATGAAAAATAACAGGTAAATACAATTGCTCTTAAAATAGTCTGGGACCTAGCTTGCGTTCTGCTAACGGAACAGAGCAAACTGAGATCCAGAGGAAACTGAGATCCAGCAGAGATCCTCCTAGGAAGGATGGAGTAGGAGATGATTTTGGTCAATTCATCCACAGTATGTACCCCTACCCCCATTCCAGAGGATCTACAATACTTCAGAGTAGATATTTTTAGCCACCTATGGGCTTCTACCCTGGGGGCTGAAAGGACTGTCTCCTGAGCAGAAATTCACTTAAAGCAAATTCCCAGTGTTGGGAGCTCAGCTATATTCTGCAAGAGGACTTCAAAATTTATTATTATTCCTCCCCCCATGACATTTCTGTATGCCTTCTCTTTATGGAACACAATGCTGTAGGATCCTTTGAAAAAATTGAATTTTAAGTAAAATCACTGCTATTGTTAAATTTTCTAGCCTGCAGGGTTTGTTTTCAGTTAGAGTGGCCACATCCTTAATAAGGGTCCAATGAAGAACGGTAGCTATAAAAGCATGTTGATGGTTTTGCAACAGTTTGCTTTTAATACTTTAGTTTTCATTAGAAGAGATTTTCAGTCCGTCAATACAATTAATGACTAAACTGCATGCATGCTGTGCCACTATCCCTATATTCTTGCCATCTCTGTAATTTCTTTGCTCCTTAAAGTGCATGTAGAAGTCCAAGCAACCATAGGAACCTTTTCCTTCTATCACAGAAGGACAGAGGTAGTGTTAAATATCATTAATGGGCATAAAGGCTCTTTATGGAAGAAAAAACCCCCTCAATACGATAAATCAGTATTTGTGCCAAGTGGTTTATTATTATTTATTTAAAATATTTATATACTATTTTATTCTAAGGAGCAGTAAACAATACAATACAAAAAGAGATAATTCAATAAAATGCAATATTAAAAACATTAAAAACAGAATATCCCTAAAAACAGCGGCTAGTTGTCCAAGGAAGGATTGCTGAAATAAATAAATAAATAAATAAATAAATAAATAAATAAATAAATAAATAAAGTTTTCAGGGGGTGCTGGGAGTTGCAACCCAGTATTGGTGCCTACCTAACTCAGGTGCAGGAAGTTCCGCCACTTAGTCACTACAATGAACGTTCTTTTCCAGGTGGACTCTAATCACGCCATAGGTCTATGTGGAACCACCAGGAACATGATGACATCTGACGACTTCAATGATTGGGCAGGTTGATATAAGGGAGAACATGCTTTTTCAGTAGCTGGTCCCAAATAGTTTTGGGCTTTGTACACTGATGGCCAAACCTTAAATTTGGCCTGGCAATGAATGGGTAGTGCAGTTTCCTCAACAAAAGATTTGCATGCTGGAAAGGGGCAGCTCCTGTCAACAGCAAGTTCCTGGAGTAGCTCCAGCATTTGGACAAACTTTAAGGGCAGCCCCACATACAGCATATCTCAGAAAACCATGAAGAAAACCTGTGCCACTGCGGCCAAGTTATTCCTGTGCAGGAGACACCTAGATGTTCAACCACCTGAAACTGATAAGAGGCTCGACCTCTTTCCCAGGTTGCTCTGGACTCCATGACACCAATGGATCCAGCAGCTCACAGACTACTAAACCTGATCTTACAAAGCGAGTATGATCCCATTCAGGGAAGGCAATAAGCCCATCTCCTGGACTTGGGGGACACTCACTCACAGGGCTTCTGTCTTGCCGGGATTCAGTTTCAGTTTCTTAGACCATATTCAGCCCATCACTGAGTCTATACACTGATCTAGGATTATCTGGGACTGTACTCAGTTCAAATGTCACAGGGAGAGAGAACTATATGTCATCAAAATACTGATGGTGCTTGGCTCCAAATCCCCTAATATCCATCCTCACTGGTTTCATATCGTATTGAACAATATTGAGATCAATATTTCTCTTTCCAGTACCTTCTCTGAGAAAGGGCATTTCTGTGACTGTGCAATAGTTGTCAAACAACAATGAATCCAGAATGAGTTTCTTCAGCCATGGTGGCCCCTCTACCTCCTTAAAGACATCAGGAATCAAAGATTCATTCTAAATGATGTCCCTTCCTTTAATAATAATGGGATTGATATCGATTAGACCCATGCTTCAAAATGTTGCCCCAACATATCTTACTGAAATTGAAAACTTTCTATATGACCATGTACGTTCAATAGGTTACAAACAACAAAAAAGAGTCTTCATAGTTAGTTAAATATCAATATCTGTCTGTCTGACTTTAATCTTATGTCTTACTAAATACAAATAGAGTTAAACCCAAAGGAATTAATTTTTTGGCAAATATTTTCAGAAGTGCTAAAAGTTACTTCTGCCTTTTAACAATTTTTCAGTGCTGCTTGTGAAAATGGGCCCTTATTTAAGTACATTGCCCAGTCTGATGTACTAATGCAACTAAATCTAATTCAGTAAATGGAGTTCAAGCAACATCTTAATTCACTTTGTGTCCCTGACTGGATAGGAATAATCTGGCAAGAAACATCACTCCAAATATTTTACTGCTACATCATTTCACAGGAACCTTAGGGTGGTTCAAGTACAGCTCCAAACATGGTGTTGAAGTACAAGTCCAAAGAGATAAGGTGAGGGGTTCAATCCAGCTAAGGGGCTTAGGCAGTTGGTCCTTTACAGCACCCATACATTATATTCCACTTTTCAATAAATACAGCTTTACACTCATGGCACAGTGGACTAGTGGTGGGAGCAGTGCACATAGGACATCTGGTGGACCCAGTGTTTTTCTGTATTTCTTTAATTCCAGTTAATTGGCTAGGTAAAACCTGAAAAAATCATCATTAGGGAAAATTTAGTAGAATGGGAGGGAAAACAAAGAAAACCCATAAAGAAAAGAGAACATTAAGTTTATTTCCACGTTTAACCGTGCTTTTGAGGTGGGCCAAGCATGCCCTGAAAAATATTACCCCCTTTGCCATGAAAAAATGATGCACTTCCATAATTGCTCCATAGTCATATTCACAGTACACCTTCAGATCAATAATAAATTCTTAGAGCAAGAATGTTAGGCATACGGCTTGGATGCGAGATCTGGCCAAAGAAGGAGTTTATGGGGCTGCCTCCTTCTGTTGCTGGTGTTCTGCCTATCTTTTGTCATGATGCACTGGCATTGCTTTAAATATCACCTCCTACCACTTAACACAGTAGGGAAAGACAGTCTGGATGAAATACTGAGAGACCTAGGCTGAAACCTGGAAGAACAGAAAGGAGATTGCAATCATTAGGGGGTGAAGAATTGGCCGGGGTAACCATGCTCTAATTGAAATGCTTTTTTAACATAAAAAAGAAATGTCAGATGTCTGTATAAGTTGAAGGCAGAATGATTTATACAAAATGCTATGCTTTCTGGGTAGAATTTCCATGTCTGTGCTCCTGGCAAATATGGCTAGTACTTACCCCAGCCTGCTTTTCTTTTTGGTATGTGTTTATCATCTGCTTCATTATGACATATTTGGCATTTCTTTCTAAGATCTTATGCAGCAAGATAGAACAGAACTCACTGATAGATAGTGGCATAATTCTGGTGGAGCAATAGCTTCCCCTATTGTTTTTTGGGGGTGGAATTGGCATGCTTGTGGCCATGTGCCTATTAAAGTGGCTAAAAATCAAATGCAGATGTCTTAGATCATCCGAAAACATTTGTACCACTAGAACTTTGAAATGTTTTGGAAGTACTTTATAAAAAATGGATGTGGCCCATTCCCTCCTTGAACCTCATTAGAAGAATAGTTTGAACATAACCCTCATTCTCTGATTTAGAGTGAAATAGTCATTCCACTTGACAAAGCGTTGCCACTTCTTCCATCTCCACCCAGAAATATTTAGGAATACTGTGTCACAACTCTGCTCCATACCACTGGTTGGTGGGAACAGCCAAATGCAGAATCTGATGCATATATAGGTAAGTGCACCTAAACACTGCAAAGGAGTAGAGGAAGAATGTCACTTGCATCATCATGATCATTTTGGTGACAACCATGTGCCAAATGGGATGTGTATTTCTCTCTGTAAAACATCTATTGCATCAGGCATAGCAGTTTTTTTGAGCAGACATCTCATAAAAGCTTAACTAATCAAGAGTTATTTCAAGTTTAGTAGTTCAGGAAATTCCTCTGTTGTTTTCAATGTGTTTTAAGAAGAAAGTGCTGTATCAAGATAACATTTAGCATTTTAGAGCTCATTACTAAAGTTTTCATATTGAACCCAATCATGCATTGATCCAAATTATGATAGGATACCATGTGACAGTTAGAATTTTAAAAACGTAATCTAGAACTAAAAGGATTCTATACCAGTTAGCATAGGTAACAATAATTCAATGTTAAAGTGGAAAATTATAGCAACATTTGAGTTGGCCATGCCAGTAGGACACTTTTGTCATCTTTTGGCAATGATTCTCGTTATTTAATATTTGCTAGTTATTATTAGCATCCATAAAGTGCCTATAGGACAGGAAGAGAGTGACTTGTGCATCTCCAGATTTTGGACTGCAGCTCCCATCATCTCTCATCATCAGCTGTGTGCCTGGGGTTCATGGGATTTATGGTCCAATAATTTGGAGGGCTATAAGTCACCTAGTCCTGCTGGGTGGAGACAGTGCATGGTGCAAGTTTCAAGGATCCGGTATCTCTCTTAACAGACTGCAAACCATTTAATTTATAACTAAAAGTGGAATCCCATACAAGTTTAGACAGGAAAAAAGTCTGTACCTCCCAACTATGTTGGCTGGGACACTCCGACTGGTAGGACTGTTATGACTATTCATATCCAGTCAGGACTGTTTTTTGTCTGTCATAAATGAAGCTAAGAGCTGAATTCGGCCTCGTATATACAATAGCCGTAACGGAAAGAAAACTGTTTTTACATAGTGAACTGTCTGCTTATGGTGTACTGACTTGCCTTGTGATATTTTGACAAGTGCTGCTCACAAAGCATCGCTACCTGTCTCCAACCTGGAAGGTTTTCCAGGATGTGGTGGGCTGTAATCATGGAATGTGGTTGAACAAATGTAAGACCAGTTGCCATATTGTTAACTTTGTAGACCGCACTGCATAAAATGTAGTACTTAAACTGGCTCAGAGACGTAGTATTTGAAGGGTGAAGAAAGGGAAAGGGAACTCTGGAGGGCTTATGTTCCAAAAGTCATGAATATGAAGGACACGCTACATTTGGTGAGGCTGAGTTTTTGTAGTCAGCACTACATAGCAAGGATAGGGAGCCTGTGGGTATCCAGCTATGGTTGGATTACAGCTTCAATCATCCTTGACCTTTAGTTGTGTGGGCTGGAATGGATGGAACCTCCAATCTGCACAACCAACACGTAGAGGACTGCAGATCCCCAACTTCTACATTATAAGTTAATAAGGAAAGGTAGAGGAGATCAGAAAATGTGGTACTTCCTTGATAGTAAGGATAAGATATGTGCATTGGTGTTGTACACTGGAAAGAATTGATCCTCGGGCCCCATTGCCCGTTATTTCCTTGCTTTTGAGAGCTGCAAAGTCTGCAAATGGCGACGAGCAATGTAGATTAGTGTACTTCCATTATCCAATCTTTGCTATTTTATGATCTTCACCATGCTGATTTTTTTTAAAGAGGCAATTTGAAAACTGCTATTAATAACCAACATGGAATTACACCATGAATACTTATTATACAAAGGTTGTTATCCATTTTGTATCTACAATAAAAACCCCTCTGCATCTATGAATTAATGTAAGCCATTTATTGTTCATGAATCCAAAATCCTCCAGGATGTCTCCAAGAGCTAGGGTTTGCTTATGAATCTTCGAGCTAGCTGAAGGAAATGTAAAATCAAATGTAGACAGACAGCTCCCTATTGAATACATATCCACAGAGACCTAGGAACACTTGTACTCAGAGCAAGGGTGTGCAGAATAAATTACAGTTGAAAGAATAATATTCTTCAGATACACCTATTTTGGTTGGCAGTAGGCCTTGTGAGCATTTCAGGGAGCTGCCATGACAACCACAGCAGACAGGTGGGTCCAGACATGCACGGTCTTTGCAGAATGGCAGAAGACCAACACATCAAAATTTCATGTGGAAGCTGCTTCAGACCCTCACATGCAAAATTTATGCCCACAGTGGGGCAGAGATGGACCAGGATCAAGCCCAACGTTCATCCTCTGGAGAACAAGAGCTGAACTGAACCTCTCAAAAGCCTGGTTCCTCGGTATGGCCCAAATGAGCATTTCGTTGAAATAGCCTGTGCCTTTCCTGCTTCATATATACAAGCACCTTTGACTCTGTGCTAGTGAAAACACCTAGCTGCTCAAATATTTTAGGATTCATCAAGGTACTGTATCAGATGGCATCAGTGTTACCTGTCTCTTGTGGGTTGTTTGGACAGTTCTTGGATACTAAAATGATTGACTTAAATGCAGCCTTTTAAAACAAAGATTAACCTGTTAAACATACTGAGTAAGGATCCTGGATTTCTTAACAAACATATGTTTGTTTTTCTGAAATAAAAGACAATGAGCTACTTGGTATAGCAACTACATCAAGTCTGGACCTGAATATAAAGAAAGGAATTTTTTCCATATTCCAAGTTGGTTAGCTGTCTGAATGAACTTGAAAATTCAGTGTCTTTCAGATACCAATACAATTATCAGTTAGGATATTATAGTGCTGGGTATACTTTATGAGGAAACTAGTGCCTCCTGCTGCATCTCCAGTAATGTGAGAGTGAAAAAATAATGTTTATAATCACATTAATATTTCACTGCTCCTCAACAGGCACTGCCAATGAAGTGCCACACTCATATAATTATATGGCATCACTGCTCAACTACATGTTGCCACAGAGATGTGGGTCGGTATAGCCAGTTTCCCTTGCCCCCCTTGTACCTGAGGTTTGGGCCTCTGTCATGTATGCTGAGATGGCTGGTTGCTCCACCATAGAAACTGAGGGTGACTGACTGAGGTTGAAGAGTAATAGCAGGCTTACTAGACTCTGCCCTGTTCAATGCAGTGGGGTATATTTTTGAGAACATACTGTTAGATTTGAACTGTCAATGGGAGGAGGAACACCAATAATTTTGCATATTAAAATGGTATATAAATGGCAGATGGTTATACATATAAAATATTGCAACCATGAATTTTTTAGATGCAGAGAATATCGGATGAGGTTCAGTATAAATTTCATTAGCTTTTATTTACTTGGAGTTAGTTACAGGATCTCTCTCTCTCTCTCTCTCTCTCTCTCTCTCTCTCTCTCTCTCTCTCTCTCTCTCTCACACACACACACACACACACACTATATATATATATATATATATATATATATATATATATATATGTTATAAATCCTATATTTAATGTCAAAGCTCCAGCACACAGGAAAAAAATCCTTGGGATTACAGAATATATAATCTGGAAAACACACTGCCCTGTATATGAAACTTTTTGTTGAAGAAAAATTTCCTCCTGTCACACAGTTAAATATAAGAGATATGATAGCACACAACATGAACATAAGGTATGAGCAAGAGGGATTTGCTTTTGACTAGTTAAGAAATAGGCTTACCAATTCACAAATTTATTATAAGATTAGCCCTTAATACCTGATAATCACCTTCGTCAAGGAAAATTTCATCTCCGTTGAAGGCAAATGAAATGTCGAGATGGGCCTTGAGCCTCGCTATGCATGGGCTGCTAAGACATCCTATATTTTTCCAAGTGATTGAGAGAAAAAAGAAGAAATGCCATTTAAATAAAGCTGGGTGCCATGTATAACTGAGCTTAACTCTCTCCAGGACTGTAACTGGATAGGCGTGGCAAATATAAAATGCCTGAAGATTGCAGAATTTCCATAGCTCAGGACAAACCCTGAAGGATACCAATATACAAGGAAATCTAACAAGGTATTATTATTGTCTCCCTTATGGTATTAGGTTGAAACAGATAAACACGGAGACTGGCCTCCCTTATAGGCAATGACATGGATGTATAAATTGGGTGGAGGTTTTTGCTTTTTCAAAAATAAAGAATCTATGCATATAACATGCTATGGGGCACAGTCCTTCTCTTGATCCTAAAAACAGTGGCCCTGGTCCAATAAGTTAATCACACTTAAATAGCAAAGCAGTCAGGGAGCTAAATTACTCGTGACTAACTTCAGTGGGGAAACAAGGCTGTGTAAAAGTAACACCTGAAACTGCACAATGGTTCATGACTGCAGCTTGTGTGCACAGCATGTACTGCTAGCACACACTCCTGTGCATTTCCCTTGTGTGATTGCATACACATGCTTTGTGGCTCACAGCCAAGAGGCTTGCAAATCAACAAAACCTGAGCTCACCTGAATTCTCTGAACTCCATCTTGAAGCTTCTTCCTACCTAAGTTCATACCAGCTTGCAAAGTTATTCTCCCCTTCTTTTCACATAAAAATCCATCCATATTTTTGTGCCTATTTCACCAAATAGAGGCATCGACTATGTGCATCTCTGAAATGTTCACATTCTTTAGGCAGCAGCTTTCCAGCTTGACCAGCTACCTGAAACACCACTGAGGTGGGTGAGTTGCTGATACTAATGGATATTGACTTCAGCCAGGGACATAAATTTCTGATCTTTCACTATATTTGTGTGCTGTTCAAAGATCTAATCTAGTCTGGGAATCAGGTTGTGACTCAGTGATTGAAATAAGACACTTGTTTCAACAGTTCCTTTCAATTTGTTTATTCTTCCACAGATCTGGCCTGCAGTCTTGTGCTTTTTAAAATGAAGGTACAGACAGTAACTAGCTTTGGCTGTTGGGCACTATAGAAATTAAAATAAAGAATGGATAACTAAATTAACTAGCCAGAACAATCAGGTGGACTGCATTGGGCTCAGATGTCTTGTCCAGTGCCTAATCCTCCTAGAATGTACTTGCAACGTCCGAAGTTTGTTGTGTTACAACCTGGAATTGAATTGGCATTGATACCTCTTGATGCACCTTCCAGGAGGGCAGTGTCCCTAAACACACAGCCAGAGTAACATCAGAGCGGTTTAGAAACAAGAAGCTGAATGTGCTAGAGTGGCCCAGGTACAGCCCAGACCACAATCCAGTTGAGAATCTGTGGCAAGACTAAACATCACTGATTCCCAGCTGGAGCAGTTTTGTCCGGAAGAATGGGCAAATGATGCAAGAGCCAGATGTGCAAAGCTGACAGACTTATTAAGAAAACTCACAGCTGTAATTGCTACCAAAGGTTCTTCTACCAATATTGACTGGCAGTGGTGGGGATACTTATGCAATCAACAAGTGCTGATTTGTTTTTGTTTACTTACTATTTCAGCCACAATAAACACACATTGTACCTTCACAGTGTTGAGTAACTTGGGTACATTAAGCTAGATAAGTCTGTTTCAGTTCCAGGTTGTAGCAGAATAAAATGCAGGGAAGTCAAAGGGGGCAGGGTGAATGCCTGTAAGGTACTGTATAATGTGACTTAGCCAACATAACTGGAATTCTATTAGAGCCCCAATAATGCCCAGAAAACTGGAGCATAGATTAATGTACAAGTCACTTCTAGACTGTGAATTACTATACATTGGATTCAGACTAATGCAGGTCCTGTTGATATAAATGGGTTTGCTCTACGTAGGAATCTGTCTGGATCCAACCCAATAAAATTAATGACCGAAGCAGAGGCCCATACTTTTCAATAGAAAGTGTTCCATATGAAACATTTCCTTCACTTCTATGGCAACCTAATCAGGTCTATAAATGCAAATCCTATTTATTCAAATAATAATTAAGTGTGATTTGTGTCATCCTGATTTTTAATGTAGGTTTCTGAGTTTTAGGAAAAAAATAGTACTGTGTTCTTTGAGTTCTAAAAAAATAAAAGCACTGTACTTTGAAACATATCTTGTCTGGTCTGGGTACCTGTAGGAGGAAAGAATAAAGAAATATAAGACTGCCAGCTCAGCAAAGTGTAAGATTCTTAGAAGCATAAAAGCCACATGAGATGAAACAAAAGTGCTTTGGAGATGCAAAGAGGAAAAAATGAGACTAAATTTACAATAAAAAGGACTTATCTGAGATCTGATAATATTACTCTTCTATTTTTAGGTGAATTGGAAAAAAGAGACTGGATTTTTTCCAGGTTTATTCATTCATCAACATAAAAAGCCAGATGTTAGATAAAAACACATGTTATTCCATGTGTAGCCCAATCGCATGCATGTTTAGCAATCACTCATGTGGAAGCAGCAACGCATGCAATTGGACTGTGCATAGACCCATAATGCGCAAGCATGCATATGACTGAACTGCAGGAAGACAAATAAGAAAATGGTCTCCCTTCTGTTATCTATGTCATTCAAAATATCAAAAGGACACATTTAATATGTTAAAGGTACCCTTATGACAAAAACACGATTATTTTTCTTCTGGGAGAAAAGGGCATGATTGTTTACGGCATGTGCACAAGTTCTTATGAAGTTAATAGAACCCATTTTACATAGCTTCAAGAGGAACTGAATGCTGCCATGGCAATGACGAGTGGCATTTTCCTCACCACTCCTAGCCACAACCACCAATTAGGGCTTCTGGACTGAGATAGGAATTCATGAACAAGCAAACAAAACTGGGAGTAGGACATGTAGGTAAGGTTGAGCAAAGGTTCTGGGAATAATTAGCTGACAAGGGGATGTGTTATGGGTGAGGGACGAAATTACAAATTGGCTTGTTTCTGAGAAAATGATGCTGATTCTTCAGCTACCTATTCTTTCTCAGATAGCAAGATATGAGGTTTTTTTAAAAATAGAAACGTACTTCTTGATCATATGATGGAAGAGTTACACGTTATGGTGGGCACAAATGATGCTGTGCACACTAGCCAAAACTAGAGGAAGTAATGTTTCTGAAAGGATAGTTATGAGATCGGTTATGCAATGCTTGTGCTCTGAGGTTGCAGAACTGCTTGTGCAACTGGCTGCTTAATACACTTGTGTGATTGTGCGAGTGCAGTGTGCAAACCTTAAAATGTGTGTCCAGATGGATCAGAGCAACTGATGCCCCATTCATAGCAGGGCTGGCTTAGCATTAAGTCAGCAGACAGGGAGAATGTATAAAGCGAATCCTGGCCAAGACAGTTCCTGCACCGCTGTCAGGGTCTATGCAGATCCCTGAGGCTATGTTCACCCAAGTTGTGGCTCTTGTGTTCTTTATTTCAGGTGTGCATGCAACTGATATTTGGTTTGACTGAGTTCTATTTTTCCCTCTTAATAGTTTAACTCATATACTTCCCCAACAAAATGTAAAGGCTTTATCTCAGAGCAGCAGTTCAGTTACTACAGAGATGTTTCCCTCATAACTACCTAGCATCAAAGATCATCCGTGGCCCAAGACAGCTTCCGTAAAGAAATCATTTTTTCTGATGCCCTTTACCCAGTCCTGTCCAAAGCTTATCCAATCAATCTTCCTATAACTCTCCCTAAAACATGGGTGGGTTATAACTATACAAGAGATTGAAGGAGAATCCTAGGATTGGAAGGAAACTCAAAGGTAATTTGCTCTGATCTCTTGCTAATGCAGGTAATCTACTGTTGAAAACACCCCTGCAATTTTTAAACCGTGTTACCCAGACTCTGTTTAAAATCCTCCAGAGAATAAGAGTTTACCTCCCTTTGCTGTGGTCTTTTCCACAGTCCAACAGCTCGTACTATTCTGAAATTTTTTCTAATGGTTAGTTTAAATACTTCTCATACTATTAAAGTTCTAGGTCTTTTGTTTGGAGTAACAGAAAGCGATTTTGCTCCAACAGTGTGACATCTTCAAATATTTCAGAAGGGCTACCAGGCTGGGAAGATTTCTTTCTTTTTAATAATTTCTGTAACAATCTCTCTCAGACCTGAAGCTGTCTTGTAGAACAAAAGTTTTGCCTGGAGAGCTCCAGGAAGTTACAACATGTTTGCTGGAGCTATGTCTGATTTCTAGCATTACAGAAAATAAATACCAGGAAAGTGGTTGGTTTTATACAAGAGTTTATTGAGGGAGAAAAATCCACCCACCAGCTCCCTTGCTGAGGATTACAACCAAGGCTCCACTGCCAAGTTCTCTGTTTAGGTAAAGCATGAGAAAAGCTGTTTTGTTTTTTAAGTTACAAAATAGTCCCTATTGCAGGGGCAGTAAGAAACTGACAGATTTCTATGCTCAGAAGACAGCTGTTCCTTCTCAGGTACTATTATTAATATGCCCTAAGGCAATGTTTGCTCTGAAATATCTCTAATTGAAATAATTTACCCTGATCCTCAGAGAATTAGGAACCCGTTTTCATCATGTTCGCACACAGCCAAATAATTATGAGATGCCATATGGAAAAGACATCATGTGGTCTACGCATTTCTGAATGTATACTTTTGAAATAGTTCCCACCGATAAGTTACCAAGCTAAATTATAAAGAGGAGATGGATAGCAGTAGTTACTCGTTAGGTGGTTTGAGTTTAAAGTTGCCTCAGTCTCTTTAGGCTTGCAGTTCTCATGACATGTAATAACTGCACTGGTGGCATTATCAAGCTGGAATGCAAAAGGCCTTCCACGGCAAAGGCCTTTCAAAATCTTTGCCTTTGTTCATGCTTCAGTTCAGGAGATAACATCGGCACAGCAAAAGTTAATTTTCAGTTGTGTCTCTGCATCCCTGAAACAGAAGAGATCAAGGCAGACTACAACGGACTCTAGAAAATTGGTGGATATATTATGCTCTTTGTGTCACTCTTCTGTCGCAGTGTCTCCCCGCAACGGTAGAGTACTTTCCTGGAAATTCAAGTTTCCAGATGGTCACTTAGTTTATATTGTTTATGAAAAAAGAATCCAATGAGACACTCTGTGGATAATTTCATAACACAGGATAGGTGTATCTTATCACATAGCATTCATTTCCAAATGCATAAGAGCCAGCACTACTTCAGGTTGTGAGGTAGGCTGGGCTGAGAGGCAGTGACTGTTCCAATGTCACCCAGAGAGCTCCATGGCTGGATCTCCCAAGACTCGGCCCGGCAGTTTCAACCAGTACACCACACTGGTTCTCCCTTTTTCACACAGGTATTGCTAACATAGGGATGGTTTAATGACACTGGAACTGTAGGCCAGATATGGTCAGCACTCCAGCAGTTTGAGCCCAGTCTCTGCTTGACCAAGTGATTTCCTGTTGCTTGCCCCTAACTCCTAGCAGTTTGAAAGGATGTAATATGAGTAGATAAATAGGTACCACCCCAGTGGGAAGGGAGCAGCTCTCCCTGATGTCCTGCTAGCCACATGACTGTGGGATTGTCTTCAGACAGCATTGGCACATGGCCTCTGAAACGGAGATGAGCACCACCCCTATTAGCTGCTAGCTAAGTGGAGCAAAATCTGCAGGGACTCCTTTATTGCTGACATATCAATCTAGGTCTTAGATCAAATCAAGTCAGAACTTTCCTTACAAGCAAAATAAACAAACATTAAAAAATAAAAAATAAAATTGAGGCTGTCATACCTCAGACACACCAGGAGAAAGCAGGACTCACTGGAGAAGTCCATCATGCTGGGCAAAGTCAAAGGCAGAGGATTAAAGGGAAGAACACCCAGGAGGTGCATCGAATCCACAAATGAGGCCACAGCCTCCAAATTGGGAGAGCTGAATGGAGCTGTCAAGGGCAGGACATTTTGTAGGGCTTTTGTTCATAGGTCAATGGTGACTTGATGGCCCACAACCACAACATTGCTGACATGGTGATGGTGTGTGTGACAGGATAAGGAATGTGATTGAGACAAACAATTAGGATCTTTGCATAACGTGGGTATAGCAGTATTGATATTTCATGAAATGTTGATTGAGAGATGAGGACTGTTCAGAGGAAATCCCCACTGCACCCCAGAAGCTCTTGAAACAGTGAGGCAACATTTCCACTCCATGAAAAGGAATGAGAATGAAGCAGTTGTGACTGCTTTACCACTTTTGGACCATCCTTCCCAACTAATTTGCAGGACTGCTCCAAGCATTAGCAGAAGTAGGAAAATGTATGATTAGCTTATAATCATAGCATGCCTGCTTATAGCATGCGAAAAGGTACATTTTCTGTGGGCTCCAGATACATGTGTATTTCCTGGACCTCTCTGTGGACTCAAATTTTTGTGCACCAGAAGAAATAATATTACATATTTATGCCTCCCTTCCAGGCAGTGTACATGCCTGGAAACATGGATACATTCCGACAAGAAGCCTGTGATGTATAGAAGGCCAATTGATGGTTTCTCCAATCCTAGTTGACACTCTTACCCAGGGGTGGACAATTTGTGTCCCTCCAGATGTTTTGGCCACAACTCCTAGGAGCCCTAACTAGCACGAACAAGGGTGAGGGATGAAGGGAACTATAAGCCAAAACATCTGGAAGGGCAAATGACCTGTTCCTGTTTTAACTGCTATGAAACGTCTTTGTTTATGCTTTTTGTAGCATGCAAAGTAGCCCTCCACAAGCTTTGACTCGTGGAGGTTTTCCATTTGTATTGACAGTAGACCATGCTTTTCAGCCTTTGCAGTTTTTGCCTCTTGCATGCTTCATACTGAACACTTAATCATCTCACTCTTGCTTTTTCTGATGTACCACACAAGTTTCTCCTTCATGCTCTTTCAGTGTCCTATAAAAGTGTACAGAGCTGCCACACACATCATTGCCCTGGTGATTAAACAGACTTTTAAACAAAGGCAACATTTTCAGAGAGTTAGGAACTGTTATTTGTTTCTACAAACGTGTGAGGAACATTTTTATGGTACCCTTGTGCTTTCCTGTTCAGTTAATGCAACATGGAAAAGGTAAAGCATATTGAATTCCACCGTGTTCCTCCTTCGCTTCCCTTCCCTTCCCTTTTTAAAGCAGTTGAGTCCTTTGGTGTGCATCTTGATTAAAGCTCAGCAAGAAGGTCATTGCCCAGACTTTATCTGCCACAGTTTCCCACAGCATGTATTCCTCACAGGGAACATTTTCTCAGCTCAGGTTATTTCCAGAAATGTTCTCAAACCAAAAGAACAGTCCTTGCAGTAAAACATTTCATTCCCACTTTTTATCCTTTATCTCACAGCCCTCTGTTGACAGCACTTATGTTTCTTCAGTTGACTGGGCCAAGAACAACAGAATTAATGATGTTGTCTCTTTGTGAGTGCATTATAGTTTTTTTTTTCTCTATCTTTCCCCCCGCCTTCTTCTTTTGACCTTTCAAACATGGGAACCTTTTGTTTGTAATATTTCTTAAGGAAGGAATGGGGAATCCACTCTGTTTACATTGTTGCTGACAATGTCAAAAGTAAACCTAAACTGTGTACATGTAAAAGGTGACCATAACTGTTGTGAGAACTTTTCCACGCATGTGCCATGGGTACATATTGCTCACACATAAAAAACCAAGAAGATAGATGTGAGCATTACTCTTATCCATACTTAGCTGTAATGTCACCGTTTTAAATGGAATTTATTACCCCAAACACTTTTGAGGCAAAATGTGGACAAGGTGCAAGAAGCTTCTTGTAAAACACTGGTGGTCTTTCCTCTCCCTCCTCCATCCACTGGTCTCAAACTGCTTCAGTACAATTTTTAAGGGACAGAGGACTGTTCTTCAGATAATGACTAAAGAAGAATTTCGGAGGAGCTAGTTGTGTTGAGGGATCTTGAGGCAGATCCTGAGTTCTTTGGTCATCCAAGCTTCCACTGAACATGGTGCTAAGTCTCTCTTGTAAGTCAGAAACCGAGTAACTATTTAGCCTTCAGTGGCATGGGTGCATAAGAGTTTAGGTCCACCCAGCTGCCAGACATGGATGTGTTTGTCTCACAAAGAAGGACTCTTCATGAGTAAAATCATCCCCAGCAGCAAAATTCTGCTGATGCTCCTGATAGACTGCAGCTGTAGACTGGGTGGGGCTCTCTAAGGTCAGACGGGAATGCTGGCCATACATTACTTTCCTGCCTTGTGTTTTCCTGATAATGCAGCTCTTCTCTGGAACGCCCTTTGTTTGCACTGCCTAATGAATTATCCTCATTACTAAAGCTTGGTTTAGGCAGGCAGGACAGAGGTTGTCCTGTGCTTTATGCCAGCCAATCAGGGATCACATTTCGAATGCCATGACATCCAAGACATCTGGCTACCTGATATCGTCACTGCCAGCAATATGTTGCCTCTGCGTAGTTCTCTCTCTGAGGGGAAACATCTGTGCAACTGAGGTCACTGATCTAATACTCCCTATTGAGCCGTATTGCATCGTTTTATGGTGTGCTATCATTATTATTGGTATTTAATCTCTATACTGCCCAATAGCTGAAGTTCTCTGGGTGGTGAACAACAATAATAAATAGAATAGAATACAATATGGAATACAGCTACAATAAAAGATAAAAGGTAATAAAACTGTATTAGAAATTTTAAACCACATTTTTACAACCGAGCGGCTAAAACCAGACCATGCTTCTAGGCCTGCTGAAAAGGAGTGGGCAGTAGCCCTATCATATCCATGTGCCATTTGAAGTTGATAAATGCCTCAGCACAGAGGGTGGTCCTCATCTGGCACCAAAAGGGTTACAAACTTGGTACCATGAGGGCCTCAGAGGGGATGTAATTCCATGGAAAAAGCCCTCCTTCTTGTGGCCACCATCTGAGCCCCTCTTGGAGGTGCGTTTGGAGGGAGGGCTCAGATATTGCTCTTTCTGCCCTGATGCATTTCTGCTTGCCCAGAGTACGTGGGAGTTAGTTCAGTGAAATCGTGAGGGCTGCATACTTTTGTTTTGAAGGTGTCTAAGAAGTTCCCACAGTTTGGCTCAGTGCTGCTCATGATGCTAGTTTTAAGCGGTGGCTCAGTATCAGTACCTTTGTTAAACTCTCCATCTGGGATTCTTTGTTTTCAGAAAATAAAGCAAAGATAAAAATAAAATAAAATCCCACCTTGAACTTAGGTGCATGCAAACATAAGCAGAGCTGCGCCAGATCAGGGCAAGCGTTCTGTTCATTCAGTGCCCAGCCAGCAGCCCCAAAAGGAAACCCAGAAGCAGGACGTGAGAATGAGCCTCCTCCCATGAGAATTTTGTGATTCCATTCAGACCATATCCCTAACTACAATGCACAGATTCTACATTGCTGTATTTTAACACTTGTCAATTCATTTCAGCAGCTTCTTTTCTTACTCTGTAAGTTTTAATATTAATTATTTTTCCATGGACATCTTCCAGTGTTCACCTTAATTAACTTAAACAGAGCTTTCTGTTCTGTTTTAATTGGAGATACCAATAAAGCAGAGAATTAATTGAATTCTAACAAGTTTCTGAAGGATGGTTATATCATATGTTCCATGTTTTTCCAGGGCTTCTCGAATACTGGAAAGATTTCAGAGAGGGACTGGAATTACCCTTCATGCCTCCTTACTAGGCTTAGGATAAAGACTGAAACATGACTGTTACCCACATGGAATGGCCTCCAGCTTGCCTAATTGGGTTCTGCGGTGAGTCTGGTATATTGTTAAGGACAGGTAGAGTATTCAAGCATATTGGTGTGCCAGTCTTCAAACCAGGCCTGGCAATGCTTCAGATCAAAAATGATGCAGCCCTTTCCTGGATTATGTCCAAACATCTTGTGTATATGGGTCCAAGAAACATAGTAGGCTGAATTCTTGGGTCTGGCTAGCCCTGGCTATAATATTTTTCTGATAATGCCAGGTGATTAACTAAAAGAGACAAAGAAAAGCAAGCCAGCCAGCCAGCCAGCCAGCCACTGTAAGATGCAAATTGATGAGGTAGATAATATTAACTATTCCAAGAGATATCTTTGCTTTTGTTATTAGCTGATACGCTAAATACAAAGAGAGATATAAAAAGAGAAAGCCTTAATTAAGTGCAAAAGTAAAACTGGCAAGAAAATGTCACTAGTCACTAGCCTGCTGAAAAGCTCAAAAGTAAAGAACTGCAAAAAGTTGTAATCCTAGGCACACTTACCTGGGGGTAAGCACCATTGAACACAATGAACTTACTTCTGAAAGGATATACATAGGATGTCAATCATCTGAATGCCTTCACACTGTACATTGTCCTTGAATTAGGAGAATGAACTTCATTCTGTACGAAGTGTAGCAATCATCCACATATACTGTGATTCCATGAAGTTCAGTGGGGCTTATTTCCTCATAAGTTTGTACAGGAATATAGCCTTACAGTCTGGTAATACAGTCTTGCAAAATGGAAATAAGAAGGTAAAAAGGAAACACATTTTACATTTTTTGCAGGCAAAATTAAAAACAAATTATATACCTTTAAACTATGATTTCATTCTGTTATTTCTGAACGTTAAATGCCATGCACAATTTACAACTGCTTTATGGCTATCAGTACCCATATCTGTTTTGTTCCTTGTGCTACAGTTCAAAGTTAAAACTCCAGTAGCAGGCATTAAGGACAACAGTGCTCAGATTTATAATTCCTTGTCATCAGAAGTTTCTTTGCCCTTTGAGTTCAAGCATTCTGTTTCATAAATTCAGGGAGCTCTTAATATCAGATTGATTTTGTATCCAGATTCAGGCCTTTTAATTCATGACATCTGATAGTTGTGTTATTTTGAAAGCCTACAACCAGGATCACCAGGAACAGATACAAACCTCATTATGAGGAGGTGACTCATCTTTTGTGATAAGTGCAGGGAGTCTTGATGCAACTCTAGAGCTGGGGCAAAGGCTTTATCTGAATTCCTTCCCTGTGCTAGTGAGAACACTTCTCACTGCTCAGAATGCCCATTGCTCCAAGGAACCCCATAGGCCAGTCTAGGACCCAAGAGAGATGAAGGCCAGAGGTTCCCTTGCCATATTGAAAACCTACCCTGGCTTCTAATGTGTTTTCCAGGGCTGGGAACAATCTTGAAAACCCTTGATGGTTTGGGGATCAAGATATCTGAAGGGCTCCCTTCTCACATAGGACCCTGTCCACCTGCCACAATCATTCTGTGAGTTCCAGCATGCCTAGTGGGGATAAGAGAACATTTTCCATGTTCCACATCCTCAGGCTCTGGAACTTGCTCTCGGCAAAGCTGTCCCTTATCCTCTCCCTAACATGATTCCATGAGATGATCAAGAGGCGTCTTCCTTTTGGGTGGTTTAAACAGGTGTAGTTACATTGTTTTTGGTGGTTGCTTGCAATTTAATATGTTCTTCCTTGGCCATTTTAGTCTTTTCTGGCTGGCAATATTGTATTTATTCTTGACATCATTTTTAAAAAATATTGTTTAGTTATTGTTTTAACTTATGTTGTTAACTGCAATGGTGAACTGCAATCACTGAGGAAAGGCATTTTAAATGTTTTAAAATAAATAAAGAAATTCCTAACTATCATCTTGAATTAGCTGTACTGTTCCTTCCGTTAGGCTTCAGGGAAGTCCAAGACACTGAACACTGAAATGGTGAAAAGTTGCGAACACGCCAACCTACCAATGAAAGTAAACAATTTGTCAAAGAATCTTATGATTTGGGTTCTATTTAATGTCCTCCTTCAAATAATTAAAAGTTATACTAAAACTTGTTGCTTGATATTATATTATCATTAGTCATTAATATTACTATTCCCCTGCCCCTACTGTGGAAGAAACCTACATTTTAAGATTAACCTATCCAGGGCTTTAAGTGCTTTGCTCTTAAAAGTCTGGGTTTCAAGTCCTGTGTGTTCAAATGGGATGGATTTCAGTGTAGGTCTCAGTCTTCCAAGTAGCTAGTCCACACTGTGAAAACTGATAGATGCCCATGGCAATATGATTGCACAGCACTCTGTTGGTCACTTCACACTCTGACTCTGTTAAAAATATGCTATCTAAAGGAAGTGAGCCACTTTCCCTACAGAATGTCCTGCAAAATGATCACATTTGGCTTTTGAGGGCTCACATTATTGTCTCCCAGCACTTACTCCACAAGGGCCTCTTCCAGGAAGGCCCTTCACCACTGCAAAAAGCGCCACTGGGTGACATTGGCTGGGTTCACGTGGTTTGGAGAACAACCAGGCACTGTTTGCACAGGTGCCTGAACCTGCCAGTCGGATGATCATGCAGTTGCCCAGGCTGCATGGTTTCCACGTGCCCCCTCCATCCTCCTGGCCTTGCCGTACTTCTTGGCTGCCTGAGCAGCAAAAATATCCATTGCCACAGCCTCCTCCTCATCGGTCCACTGCAGTCCTGAGGCAGTTTCCCCCCTTCCTCTCCTGAGTCTGCTTGCCTGTCATAAGCACTTCCCAGCCATTCCAACCCCCATCAAGATATATACAAAATTTAAATAAACAGTTTTGTATTGTTACCTCCCTTCTCCCCCCTTGTATTTTCACACTGTTTTCCTATTTCCAAAAGTAAACAGGGAGATGGACACATCACTCAGCCAATGGGAATAAAGCAAGCAAGGACAGTTCTGTTGCTAGGAGCTGAGGGCAGTAGAGATCAAAGGCAAGAAGTATCCACTTCCATAGCTGTGCTTGTCATGCAACTCTATGGTATTTTCATACCAGTGGTGGTAAAAATAAGATCCTGGCTCTAGAGAACCTTAAGGAAGTGTGGAAACCTAGAACAGACTGTTCATTTTCTTTGTGCTTTCTGAAAACTAATCCTACCATTCTGGAACTCTGGAACAATGTCCAGTTGACACAACAGACTGGCAAAGGTTAGAGTTCACCATGGCTTCTTGCATCATGTGAACCCACCCATCATGAAGAATGATCTTTATGGCCTGCCATCCCTGTCACAAAATAAGAAGGATCCTTCACTGTTTAGCCAACACACTCTCTGTTACTGACTTGAGGTTACATTCTAGGTTTAAAGACCAACCATGCCCTCACCATGGCAGCTCAGAGAACATCAGCTGGGAGTATCATGCTAAGAGGCAAAGATATCAAGATAGGGACTCGAACTCTGGAGATGTGAACATGAATGATTCAAGTTTCAAGTGTCTTAATAACTCTTGAGCCATTGATTCAGGGGAATTCAAACCAAGTATCTAATTCTAGTCCAAACCAGATAGCTACTTCTGATTCTTACTCATTGCACTGAGACTCACATATTTCCAGATTTAAGGGGTATACTGCCAAACTCTATTAGTATTATATGGTTACTAGTTCTGGGTCACTGAACCCACTTTGAACTAGGTAACCATTAAGCTCTGACCCATTAAGTTTGATATTGCTATGTGCAGCAAAATCATGTGTGTATAAATCTGGGGAAATGGTGGCATTAGTCTACGGAAAGCCTGTGTGATCTCTCTCTCTTTCTCTCTCTCTCTCATGAATGGCTTGTTGAATTTTACTACATATATGCCACATAGCTGTCTGGTATAAATGAACTGAATGGGTTAATATTTTCTTCTCTAAATAAATATGGTTAGATGGGGAAAAAAGATGTGGTGTTTAAAGAACTTTTATGTGGGTGCCACTCTTACTAAGTCTAGTAGGTCACATGTTTGCTTTTTAAAACATTTGGTAAAAGAAATAAGTGTCATGGGAATGGACCCAGTCCATCTGGAATTAGCAGATTCTTCCCTGTTCAATTATTCCTGCATTATGAACTAGCACACTTGCACAAGTATTTTTACTTTCTTTATGCATAAATATTGGAAAGGCATCAGGCAGAGAATGGAAGAGAGGTAAGTTTGTTTCCGATTCTACCACAAGGAAGGAGAAATGCCAGCTGCCTTGTTTGCTCTTTGTCATGATAGTGACAGAAATTCCTGTCTTAGGGAGGCTTGATATTTCTGCTCACTTTCTTTGTTTCTCTCAGCAGTGGGGAAAGTGGTGTTCAAACTTTCTGCCTCTTCAGAATATTTCCCTTCAAATCTTCCCACTAAGACATCCATGTGCATTGTGCAGAATTCTGGAAACTAGCCTAGAGCAGGTACAGAATTCATTCTGGGTGTTGATCGGTCCTACCATACTTCCTACCACCTCCAGTAAGCGAAAGCACATGCTAGGTCAGTGGTTCCTAACCTTTCCACAGCTGGAGACTGACAAAAACAAGAAAAGCACCTTGGGAATTGCTGAGGCAGAGACAAAGAGCACCATATACATAATACAGTATTCTGTGTATTAGTTTCCAAACACAATACCAAAAGATAAAGATTCTCTAAAACAGCAGAAAACGGGCAACAAAAAATGCCAACAAAAGAAGAAGATACTGAACTTGCTGTGGCATGGCTCCCAGCTGGCTCCAACCAAGCTGTCTCTGCCTTCCCCGGCAGTACTGGTGCACCCCCACTCCCGAACATGATGCCAACCGAGGAAGAGATGGTAGAGCACAGCCAGTCCCTGTGCTGGTCCATGGCGAGTGGGACGCAGCCTCCCCATGGACCAGCAGGCAATCTCTGGTGGACCAGCACTGATTCACGGACTGGTGGTTGAAAGTCACAGCCCTAGAACACCCCCCCACCCCCAACTGCTCTGCAATTCCTCTAGAAACAGGTTGAAATGGGTGTAGCAAACCATTTCAGCCCCAAAGGCCTGCACCAACAGATAACTTGGGTGGGGCAAATATGCAAAACTTTGTGCATGCACTGGGATGATATCCCTTGTTTAAGCGATCTAAGTGCTACCAATAGGCATTCTTCTACATGAAAAGCAAGTATTGCCAGCTACCATCTTCCCACCAGAAGATGACTGGATTTCTGGAGAGGAAAAGTAGTGACTAATCGTGGTCCTGCCATCTCCTTTCAGCAAGGTAAGTGCTCTGAGAACATGCTGGCTCTTTCCCTTCCCTTCCCCCAGAATAATGGAAATGGTCCTTCATATACTGTTGTCCCCAAACAAGGCAGAGAAAGAGGAAGGACCAGTTTGGTTCAGCTCTTTCCTTGTAGTGCGTGATACAGGGGAAGATGGATAACTGCCGGCAGTTTGTCTCACAGGGAATTACACCTATCTTTGCTCTTCTTGTTCTCAATGACAGGTTTCCAATGGAGCTCAGAGATCCCAGATGTGGTTGAAAAACACATCTGCCACAGCCACTCAGTTCTGCCAACATGCCAAGCAAGAGTCAAGGAAGCTTAGCTATGTTCCTATGTGCAGTCTGGCTTAACAAACCATAGCTAAGGAAATTACTCCGTTTCTGAAGGTTGCTGAATCTTTGAGACAGGAAAAAATGGATGAAACTGAATGCTGAGATGATTAACAACGAAAGCAATGCTAAATCATGACTTATTCTACAAGCCATGGTTTCTGTTATGTACTACAGTTATATGTACTTTGGCTTGAATCCAACTGTGAGGAATGGATTCCTTCTTCCTCCCAAGCAATCCCACACTATTATTACATTTGTATTGTCTTTATAGCCTGCCTTTCCCTCTCTTGCAAGGAATCCAAGGTGGCTTACAGGATCCATACTCTCTCCACTTTTATCATCACAACAACCCTGTGAGGTGTGTTAGACATGCCCATAAAACTAAGCATGTATGAGCACTTCACTCAACATCATAACTTCCTTGTTTGTCATCTCCTAATGTAAATGCAAGCACATTTTGCAGGCAAAAATGCACAAATTTATGCACCGATGTATGCAAAACAGATCCTTTAGAAAAAAATGCACTTTCAAATGTCCTTTTGGGGAAAATAAGCTTGTCACACTTTATTGTTTGTTTTTTTCTTGCACTTTAGCCATAGTAAATGGGGCAAGAGAATGCATTTGGGCCGGCACTTAAAAAAGGATACCCATTGCCTGTTTGAACAAGAGAGGAAAAGACTAGCATCTGTAGGCAGAAACATGTTTTGACGGAGCTTTGAGGTGGAACTTGGAGACCCTCAATGAGTTGAGCCAGTTTGATTCTCCCATCCACAGCATGCTCGAGTGCTAAGAATGGTAGATTCAAGGCTGAATCCTCTTCTGTTGTTTGGCAGGGTTTCTGACCTGTGTGCTGGTGTGGCTTTTGCTTGTTGTTCTCTTCTGTGGCCTCCTCCTTCAGTGACTCCTCTGCTCAGGTCAAAAACAAGCATTAACATTTATATCAGCTAATGTGCAGGAGATGCACATGCTAATGTCATTTTTTTACGGGACAGTCATTCTACAGCCTGGGTTATTCTGTTCCTTCTTGACCACTTTAGGAAAGTATTGGGTTAAGTGTTGAATTAAGAGATTTTGAGGATTGACATCTCTGCAGGTGCAGTGCATCACTTCCTCATCTGTGCAAAAGTTTAATGTCCGCTCAGGGAGAGTAGTGGAGAGAGGGAAAGGAAATGGCACTCCCAGCTTCCCTTTTTGCTGATATACTGCAACGAGCATGGATAAGGAACTGAGGCCCAAACAACTGTCCTTTTGCTTCCAGTAGATTTATGGAAATAATAGTTCTCCCTAAACTGCTCTTTCCCAAAGTATGTTGTTTTGCCTAATAGTTGCTCGAGTATTTGTCAAACCATTATGCACTCACAGTGGAATCAGCGAAGAGATATTGAACTGCAAGGCAAGTGAGGTGCTGCTTATCTCTTTGCCACTCTGCACCTGGGTTACGGTCCACAGATGTAGTGCTGCTTGATTTATGCATATTGGTTGAACAAGGGTCACCACTGCCGACTCCAGGCTTTGCAGGGGTCCTCAAGGGTCTCTCCCTCAGTGAGTGCATCTCCTCGGCACCATCGCCACCGGTCTGACTCTTCCTCTTCTTCCCCATCAGTGCCATACCTTGATGGCTTATAGGCAGGGGGGCACTGAGTAAGCAAGCAGCTGCACCCCTCGGCCCTGCTTCTCACCACCACCACCACCATTGTGTGGTCCAGAGTGAAGGCAGGGGAACAGCTCGGTGGAGGGCGGAAGCACTGCATACAGATTTGATTTGATCCAGATCTGATCCTTGGCATCTCCATGGATGACTGCTTAGGAACACTACCTAAAACCCTGCAGAGGTTCACAAAGTTTGGCAAGATGGTCACATGGTTGGTCACTGTAGTAAGTGAACTAGATGGTCACTCTTGGTGGGCGTTCCAGAGTCATCATGACTTAAATTCTGAAGGAAAAGGAAGACCTTGAAGACTTGGTGATGAGATCTTTGGAAATCCAGGGACAGGCAGTGGCCTTTGAAGCTCCCACAGATTCCCAGGCTGACCAGGAATGATGTAGAACGGACAGGGGATTAAAAGAAGGGGAGGAGGGAGATCCATTGCCTTGCCCAGCTCCTGACTCCATGATGAGGCATCAGGAAAGACAAGCTGCCCAGTAAGAGGGCTTGTGTAGATCTCACCAGCTGATACTTCACCAGCGGAAGCCACTCTGAGGGTGGAGCCCACAGAGTTACTGAAAGGAAAGGATTTAGGGGAGAACTTCCAAGTTTGGGTTCAACACTGAGCAGAGGCTTATATTCCAACTCTCTAGAGGATTTTTAGAAGCTTCAATGTGTTAATGAAGATCTGCACTGCAAAAAGATTGCCTAGTGTTTTGGATCCTAAGGGCACAAAGGGAACAACCAAGCTCACAACAGCCAGTACAAGGCCAATGCTTGTTCCTAACAGACAGACTTCAGGTGAAGACATGAAGCAACTCCAGTCAGTGACTCCCTTGCTGGTGCCACACGAAGGCCTACTTTTGATCCTGGCCCGGAAGGTGATTGCCTGTTGCAAGCAGGGAGGAAAGGAGCCAGAGGTCTCCCCATGCAAGTGGCATTCATTTTACAAGTGGCATTCATAGAATCTTAGGTACGGGTGGGACTAAGGCACAGGCAGCCCCTTCCTCTAACACAGGCCCCACACCACAGCCCCAGTTGCTGGACGAAAGGATGGCCTACCTTGTTCAGGTCCCTTTTGAATGTGCAGGAGCTGATACGCCATTGATCCACATGTAGAAGCTGGCACCCCTATATTCTACATGATAGAAGAAATGAGTATATGCACACTGTACTATTATTCTGTTTATAATATTCACATTTTTCTCTTACTTTAGTGTTGGAAAAATATACATGGGTATTTAGGTATTTTAGATGCAGTATTAATATCTTTCTAAAACAAAAAATAAAAAGCAAGTTTTCTACAGTTGTTTTCAAATGGACCTTTTATTCATTGCACTACTGTACTGTGGTTGGAGCCACTGACTGGCTTGTTTGCTCAGATGACTAAATTGTCATTTTTAATTAGCTTTATGCTTTTTTGCAAAGGCTAATTACTGTACTTTTTTATCAAGATTACTTGATTGCCAATGACAAGGATGCCATGGTTACATATCTTAGAGAATTCCCCAACTACACACTTATATGATTCTGAGTCCCCTCTGGATTTTTGTACAGTAAATCCTGTCGAAAAAGAAGTGATTAAGAAAAAAAAAAACTATTGGCAAATGCTGTCAGCAAATGGAAAGCAACTACAATATAAACTCATGTATCCTAATCACCTGTAGGACATCCAAAGCATCCAGATAATCAGACTTTCCAGTAAATAATGGGGCTTTCTAGAGAAACACTGATATTTGATAGGAGGTGGCAAATGTACAGATTTTGTACAATTGCTTTTTGGCTAATGGGACCTCTTCCTCCTCCATTCTATTTTTATGAACATCAGCAATATCTCTTTTACTTGCAGATTAATTGCAATTAAGGATGCAGTGCTATGGGACTTACTTGGAAATAAATCCTGTTTAACTCAGAAGGACTTTGTTCTATTTGTTGTTGTTGTTGATCTATTGTCATGAAGTTGCATGTTGTTTTACAAAGTATAAGACAGAAACTCTCCATCTGTAGGAGCCTGCACTCTAAATCAACACAGGAGGCACATATATGAAGGAAGGGAAATAGAAAAGGGTCATCAAAGGAAGAGTGTGGGTGAATTTCAGTTGTACACACTCAAGGCAGAGTTGGAGAAAGTCACAGTGATGCAGGGTTCTAGCGAGGCTTACTGGGAAAAGTCAACTATTAGGGGATGTTTCATTTGAGGAGAAACTTTCCCAGTAAATGGCAACATGCTGCATAATTTACTTGTAGGGTTAAAGAGTAGTATGGTAACACTCAAAGGACTGAATCTGACAAAGATATTTTGTTAAGAGATTTTTGATAAGTGATGCAAAGAGTGAATCTTGGTCTGCACACACAGTAGAGTTCTTCCTTTCTTTTTTAAACCTGAGAATGTGATTGAAGTGGTATGTGAAACAGGAAATAGCCATGTCTGAAGTGAATGGTAATCTCTGGATCTATATCTAAACCAGACAGCTAATCCCTAGAAATGTAACTATTTAATTTGGATTTTAAAAGAAAAAAAGTGTTGTGCTTGTGAGCAGACACGCTGAAGAAGATCATCATGGACTGATGCTTACCAGCAGACCCAAAAAAACCCTTCTGGGTTGCGCTTGCTCTCCTAATATATGATAATGGAGGTGAAAGTGCTCTGAGGAAGAATTATCACTTGAACATGTGTCATGCAGCCTGGTATGAAGTTATCGTGAACAAGAACAATGCAGTGCATTGCATTGCATATCATAACAATGCAAGCCTATGCATGTTTAGGCAGCAAGAAATATCCTACAACTCCCAGCATCCCGCTGCCAACAATACTGGCTGGGGAATTATGGGAGCTGTGGGACTGTTTTAGATAAACATGCACAGGATTGCACCCAGGTCTACATAAATGTCCAGATATGTGCTTTATCTAAAAGAAAGCACTGTATAAGAAAGGCTACTTAGTTCATTTAAGCATTAGCTTTTAGATGCAAGCAGAACTATTAAAGGAACATGCAGTGAAGAGGTTACCTTTGCTTTCTCAAACTCTGGGAGGCAGGGAGGGTTGTGCTTTCTTGGACAGCTACAAGCTACAATGCTGGATCTGTTGTGCACTTTACCATTCTGCTGGAGATATGACGATGGGAAAATAAATTGCAGTTGCATTTTTGACATGTTTAATGCATACAGTTTATACACAGGAAATCTTTGCTACAATGTGTTGCTGAGAGCAACACATAAATACATGTCAGAAGTGTGCTAAACCTAAATTCTCTCTGGAGTTCATCCTGAAAGAGGAAAAATCAAAATGATTTAAGTCTACATCTATGTCTTTGCAGCTTCATAGATTTCTACAATTTGGGGGTGCATGGGGGGAAATCTAGGGCATCGATAGCCTTTTAAGAATCTCATTGCAGAGATAGATGGCCAGTTAATGGATGAGGCTAGCTTAGAACAACTACCAAAAAAAAGTGCAAAAACCAAAATTAAAATAAATAAGGGCTAAGGCATGTGGTGAAATTGCTTCAGGTGCCGGTTTCATCTCCCTTAACTCCATTCTCCAGCTTGCACCTGGAGGGCTACTTCCACACTCTTAAGAATACATGAAGTTCCTGTATACAGAGTCAAACCACTGTTCTATCTCACCCAGCACTGTTATCACCTGAATGTCAGTGGCTTTTCAGGGTTTTGGGGGTGAATTCTCCCAGTCCAGCCTGGAGACGAGAGGGACTGAAGCTGGGACCTTCTACATGCAAAGCTTCTGCTGCAACACGGAGCTGCCAGTCCTTCTCCTGTTCATGGAACAACCCTCACCTCAGCTCACCTCAGCTCACCTGCCTCCTCTGCCAGCACAGAAGATGGTGGTGAAGGCATAGAAAGAAACAGAGTTAGTCAGAAGGGTCCTCCTGGGCCATCTAGTCTGACCCCCAGCTCCTGTCAGCTCCACTCATGACATCCCTACCATGTGCATGTCTGACCTATCCTTAAGCACCTGCATCACTGGGGCTTCAACCACCTCCCACGGAAGCCCATTCCACACCCTCGGGCTCCTAACCGTCAAGAAGTACTTCCTGGCATCCCCGCAAATCTTGGTTCCCTGAGCTTTGCTGGGCCATAGCCTTTGTGCCCAGTCTGCGCAGTTGTGCAGCGGTGAGTGGAGACAGCTGCTACTTCCTGCTGCTGTTCTCCTGGCTCATTGGATTAGCGGGGCCAAGAGAACACGAGTGAGGAGGAGGGTGGCAGGGCCACGGGCTCTGGAACTCAGTCTGTGTGACCCTTAGCAGCTGCCTAGCAATGCTGTTATATCAAGCCAACCTTTTAATGAAAAGCATAAACATATTTAGACATAGTGGCAAACATAGTTTATTACTCAGAGCAGGGGTTCAGGAACACTGGGCTGTACTGCCAACTTGGCCATGAAACTCACTCAGGGGGCTTTGAGCCGGTCACTCACCCTCGGCCTACCTACCTCACAGACTTGTTGTGATAATAAAATGGAGAGGAGGAGAACCTTGTTATATGCCTTGCAAGAGGAAGAAAGGCTGGATATAAATGTCAGGAGTTTGTACAGAAACAGAGTCTTCTGCAGCTCTAGTCTAATTTCTAACATCTCCACAGTACACGTGGAACATAGATCAGGCATCAGTAATGATTCTCCATTACTTCCTGATAACATATGCCCATGCAGAACTCAAAATCAGAGGGAATATGAAGTGTTCTATTAATTGCATGAATGTTGATTGTCAAAATTGTGTACTAATTGGTCATATCTGTGTGTGGTAGGCTTCCTCAATATGCGCTGGATTATATTAACTAACCTTATGTCCTGGATATCAGTCATTACGTATTTTGTAAGAGTAATTGTTAAGTTATGCATAATTGACTAAGACAGTTTATCGGTATAAACCCAAAGGGACAAGATGGAGGTATACAGAACATGCAGCGGGAATCTCTGAAGGAAGAGGCAGAGCAGACGTGCAGGAGCAGAAGCGTCACGATCAGTTGGATCCTGCCCCTTTTAGAACACTGGATGTCATGCCCTCAGTAAGGGGTGATGATATGCTGGCTGAAGAGCAAAAGAACGAATACACATATCTAATGCCATTTAATCATTTATATCTCTAAGATATAGACTCCATCCTGGGAAACGTAGATGTAGTTTTATAATAATAATAATAATTTAGAAAACTCTGCATTATAAAGTTCATCCCCAGATCTTTCCTACCTGTTCCCGCACCTCTACCATGAAACTGCATTGCAATATTTTTTCTGTATACTGTATGTGTGCTCATTTTGTAACAGAAAGGACTAGAAGCCTTTACTTCACCTTCGAAGAGGCAGGAGTAAGGGAATTTTAAATGTATATCCATTGACCCTACTTCCTTTTCTGTTGGTTAAACTAAAGTAGCTTTAATCGTGTGACCATTTCATAGGAACTGCAAAACATTTCCCCTCTTTTGCTTCACTGTTTTATGACTTCTTCATCAGAACTATCTGAATTTATATAAGTAGATAAAAGTTCTCACTCTAAAGGACTATTGCTGGGTAAAATTCAATCCCAAGCAGATTTACTCTCTTTGGAAAATAAGAAAGAGGCTTTGAAACAGGAGGAAAAGGTCAAGGAAAACGATTCCATGCTACCCGGACCCCCCTTTTTAAAGGATACAGATTTTGTAAATTGTTGTGTTTATTGATTTTGATTTTGTTTTGTGTTGAATTCCTGTTCTATGTTTTATGTTGCATTTTATTATCTCTTGCCTCTTGTATTAATGTATTTTATAAACCATCCTGAAGGCCTTTTATGGTTAAGTAATAGTATAGAAATTTAACTTATGATGTTGTTCATAAAAGAAGAGCAGGGCTTTCCCCAAGGGATAATTGAAGAAGCCAAATAAGAGGTAACTGCTTTTATTTTCCAAATGCAGTTCCAGTGCCTGCAAATTCAATAATCAAGCAGAAAAGCATGATAAACAAAATAAAATAATCTGGCCAGCCTGCCTGAAGGATGGGGGAGGGGAAAAGATGTTGGCTCAGCCAACATTGGGTTTGCCAGCATGCACATCTGTGAGCAAAGCCGAGAGGAACCCCATAGCTGAAGAACATGCTGTAAGCTATCTTTTTATATTACATCCCTCTTCACTGTTTGAAGTGTTTTTTTTTCCTGCCCAAGGATTCTTAAAGGCATCTTTCCATGATAAAGGAAAGAAGGAACCCAACCTTTTGGGTTTCATAATGATGGGTGGGAAATGGATTGGCATCCAAGGAAAGAAAAGCCAGAGCAATGCATTGAACCGATATTTTGGAGACACCAAGCCATTTCCAAAGATGGCAGTTCACCAGCACTCATTGGACTGTGCTGGCAGGGATACCAGCTAGCCCAGTGGGAGGCTCCAGCACTCCCTGGAAGGATGAAGAAAGGGTATTTCCCAAATGAGGCTGGTCAGTGGAGCTCCTCTCTTTGGACTCAACGGATTCAACCCATTCTAGAAATGCTGGCAGGGCGAGTCTCCAGCTGTTCTAGGAAGTGCTAGATTTCCCTTCTGTGAGCAGTCATTTCTGCTAGTGCAAGGGCAGTTTTGGAGAGTCCGCAAAGGCCTCTGCAAGCCTGTTGCAGACAAGAGGTGGGCAGAAAGGTGGTACGGTATGAATGCACTCGATGAGCAGAGCAGAAAGAATTTGGATTCCCAGGAGTGGACTAAATCAGGGGCAGAGTGCTTGAGGGTGCAGCATAACATCATACAAATGGCAGCTCTGCTTCTTAGATAAAGCTTAAGATACCAAATGCACCACCCGTTAAGTCTTGCAAAATAAAAAGCCATGGGCTTGGCAATTTGGGGGAAAGTAACAGTGAACAGGAAAGGAAAGAATTGCTTTTTATCCTTTTCTGTGATCCCACTCACTCTCTGGAACCATCTTTTCCCCTACTTAAAATAACCATCAGGGTAAAGTTTGGCCCTAAGACAAATGCATTGGGAGAGTGTCCAAGTACAGATCACAGGAAAGTCAAACCTCTCAATATGTTTGGGTAATTGTAATGGAATTTAGAAAATTCCAGCAAACTTGTCCTGAGAACTGTAGTAGATGTAAAAGGAAACCAGTTTTCCCCATTTGCAAACATCCCAAATGTTGACACTGAATCAAACAGTGCATAAACTATAGTAGAATTTTAATTAAAAGTAAAACTGATAAATTACTAAGATTCTGGTGTTCTCTAGATGGCTATCTATTATAAAAACTCATTTTTATGTCTAATGTGCTATCTCTAGCATATGAAATGGTTTCTGGATTAATTTTGATCATAAATGGAAATTATGCCATAAATACATGCATATCATTAAACATGTGCCCCCACTTCTCCAAGCCCAGTTCTTCCCAAGCGAACACAATTGGATTAAAAAGAAACATGACATCATACAGTGTGAGGAGGTTTAGCAACTGAGGTGACCACTTGGAAATATGTGGAAAAAAATAACAAAAATTAACCAGAAGGAAATTGCTTACAAATTTTTAAGAAACAAAGGTTAATCTAAAATGACTACCAGCCCTTGAAAGGTTAACTGTCAGATTAAATAAGAGGGACTCAGAGTGGTCACTGGGTACCTGGGGGAATAAAACGTTAAAATTACTTCAGTTCACATAATTTGTGAAAAGATTAGCTCCTCTGTGTCTCTGGCAAACTTGTGGAAAGAAGCCCTTACATTCCACAGAAGGCCTTGCTAACCTAGTAAACACCAGGCCCCAATTGGTCATGGGAGAATCTGAGTTAAATGGTATACATTTCCAATGATGTGAAAGTAAATTAGAGAACAGGAAAAAGTTATTACTCTGGAGATTGTAGGACTATAGGGAATAATAAAAATCAGGTTACCCTAATTTCCTTTGAACAACGAAATATATACAGGTCATTATTGTCATTAATAGCCAGGCTTTGGAATGGCAAGATTCAGTTCTGAACTAAAACCTCAGGGAGGAGGGAACCCCAAATGACTACCCTTCAGGTGAAAGGCAAGTCGAGATTCTGCAGAATGCATGGACTAAACATGGATCATACAGGACATACTGTACGTCCCTTTGCATTGTGTATATACCCTCTCAGTGAAATCTGCAATATGATTTCTTAGAAAAGAACATTCTATTCAACTAGGCCAGCCAAAAGCAAACTGGTGAGAACTGTCAGGGTGTCTCATTCAGCCAATGGAGCCCTGGAAAAGGTCCTGAGGCCTGCCTAGCCCCTTCTTCAGTTTTATATTTATTTTATTTATTTAAAACATTTCTATGCTGCCCCCATCGCAACAAAACCTTGGGGCGGCTCACAAAAAATACAAAAACACCATACATAAACAATAACAATATAACAATTTAAAAGAAAAAAAAAACATTTAAAACCCCCGGTGCATTCTCGGCTAATTTTAAAATCCTAATAAATACAATAATTTAGCAATTAAAATAAGTTTTAAATAAAAAGATCTTAGCCTGGTGCCGAAAAACAAATAATGACGGCGCCAGGCGGACCTCTCTGGGGAGCGCATTCCATAGATGGGGTGCCACCGCAGAGAAATCCCTCCTCTGGGTACTCACCCTCCTAATATCATTCACAGAGGGTTCCCGGAGAAGGGCATCCATTGCTGATCTCAAGGGGCGGGAGGGCATATATGGGCGCAAGCGTTCCTTTAGATATATGCATCATTATGATCAACAATTTCCCCTTTTGACAGGGAGTCCTTCTTCTTGGCCAATGTTATATCTGGAGGGCTTCCTGTTACTGTCTGTTGCATTACCTGTGCTTGGCTCCCCAAATTTCGATCTACTTTGTCACAGCTGTGTGTCCAAGTGTGGGGTGAGCAAGCCCAGCATTTGCATGGCGCATGGCAGGAATTAAGTCCCACTTGAACACTATGCAAGCAGTGTTACTCTTCCATATTGTGTACACCAGCCTTTGTTTGTGCAGTGTGTGACAAGAAAGAAGGTTGCCAGTTGTGCAACCTTTGTTCTGCGAGCATTCTTGGACTCAGCTCACTCTCTAAGACAGAGCCAAGCATTCCATGAATGCTAGAGGGATAGATGCCATGTGCCCCACCTGACACCCTGCTGTGGGACAACTTCTGCCAGAAGAATAGAGTGGACAGACCTAGCCCATAGGGGGCTGCATGGAAGCATTCAGTGGCACTGCTACTATTCTGTTATTTAAGAAATAGAAGCTGCAGATGCACCATTACTGATCAGGAAGGAACCTTCATCCCAGCAGAACCTTCACCCAAGCAGTAAGGAAAAGTACTCAGGAAGGAGTTCAATGCATGCATGGAATAATAGCCTGAAGTGCCTGATCCTGCCATAGCTTGGAAGCTAAGCAGATTAAGGCCTGATTAGAATCTGGATGGGAGACTTGAGGTCTTCACTGAGCAGGCAGTTGGACCTGGTGGCCTCCTAGGTCCCTTCCAACTGTATGATTCGGTGATGCTAAAAACAGTATTGCAAGTTTCAGCAGTATTACACCAACATAAAAATCGGGTCCCATGTTTTGTAAGCACCGTGGATAAACATCATCAACGAACTCCATCAATCAGGAGTTCAGCTGCATAGCAGTACATTTCTGCAGGAGGCTTGGGCTGAGGTCCATTTTCCTTCCCTGCACATCGCATCCCCCATCCAGGTAGTGTGCAAGTCTCATTAATGCCATATGTAGATGAAGAGCTACTCATAGCCTTGAGCGTTATGTTTAAATTAAACTCTCCAGCAGAGAAGTGCTTTGTGCGACCTGCCTAGCCGCAAGATTGGCAAAACGAAGAGGCATTTTTACCTTTAAGAGATATGGGCTCCTATTGTTAATCCAAAGCATAATAAAAACTTAAATATATATTGTAAAAATCCTGCGCCTACTTAATCAAGATTGTTACCACTAAGAACATGCCATAAAACACTAAGAAAGGTTTATTGTACTCCCCAAAATTATATTTTATGTGTTTTTGAGAAGATTTTGGAACTGATTTTTTTCTAATTTCCTCTAAACCCCAGTGTGCCTGAAGATGTTATTTGCTTCCCATATGGGGTGATAAAGGGACTGAATAATTCACCTGCAAATGATAATAATAAAAAACGTTAAGCATATATAGAAAAATAGATAGTCTGCTCATATGATTTACTGTGCTAGTATATGAGCAAAGTAAGTCTGCCATAAAGATACCAGTGCCAAGAGAACAAGAGAGTGTGAGCGCTAGGACCCGCATGCTTTCCCCCTGGCCAGCTTCCCATTGGCACAGAGGCAATAGCATAGCCGTGTCCCTATTGACCAGGGAGTGGGCCAGAGTAGGGAGCAGCCAAATCTGAGAAAAGGGTAAGAAGTGCAATGAAGGGTCTAACTAAGAGCCAAACTAAGGTTCAAACTAAGAGGCAAAGAGCAGAGTAAATCAGTCATGCAATAGGCTGTGAGATCTGCCTCTTGTTTCACTCTAGCACAGGCACGTGCAGCCAGTATTTAGATCTGGACTACCACGCTTTGGGAGGATTAATCGACCACCACCCACATCATTTCTTTCCTTGGCTTCCTGAGCATCAACCATGACTTTTTCTTCATTGACAACAATGGGGAGGAAACAGATGCTTGTAAGGATGTTTAAACTTACCTGGAATATGATGGTCCTGATCTGGACCAGAACAATTCATGCTTACAGTGTGATAAAAGCAAAGATAGGGATTGCTCATGCTGGAAAGACTGGCTTGTTGGGACTTGGTGGACTTCCTGACAGCTTTTGACCTGATGTTCAGAAGCAGCGTGAGTCAGGTTTCTTCTGTGGACTTCAGTTTCTAAGACAGGCTGTAATTTGTACTTCTGTATCAAATAAATATCTGTATGTGTGTGTGTGGGGGGGGAGCTGCATACACACACACACACACACACACACACACACTGCTCACACCATGGTCTGTCTTGGAGGCAGAAGTTCAAGAATTGGCTTAGCTTAGCTGGCGAACCAGAACTGAGGGGACAAATTGTGAAAATGCATTCAATTTCTACTCTGCTATCAGGGTCTTCACATATCCCTAGCCAAAAACAAGCCTTGTAATTTCCATGCTGTTTTACCTAATAAACACATTTTGCAAGCAGTTTCATATGAAGATTTTCCCCAATATACCCATTTTGTACCTATTTTATCAGAGGAATTCATTGCAAAATTCTAAAAGTTCGAATAACCAAAGATATATCTGTTACAATTCACATATTACTTTCTGCAGTGCAAACTTGGTAAGTCCTTCTCAACATGCAAACTGAGCAAAATGGCCCCTCGTCCCTTGGAGCAGGCAAATAACAAGGCTACACTTTGCAGGGGTAAACCTAGTAACATCTTCTCACTTTTTTTGCTTTGCTACATGTGTGGCCAATGTCCTTCTTTGTGATATATTGCAAAGGTTTAAGCGATGAGGTGATATACTTTAAGCACAACAATAAATGGCCACTAAGATCTGGGCAGAAGCCCCTTGTAAAGGAGCCATCTCTTAAGGAGGCTAAAGGAGTGGCAAATAGAAGGACCTTCTCCATGGCTGCCCTCCACTCCCCAGAGAATTTGCCTGGTGCCAACACTATTCTCTCTCTGGTGCCAGGTGAAAACATTTCTTTTATCTAGGTATTTTAATCAATAAAGATTTTAACAGCTACTTTTAATGTTTCTATGTCCTTTCTGGTCGTCTCCCCAGCAGTTTTAGTATTTTATTGTCATGGCCTATTTATCATTGTTGTGATGTTAAGTATTTAAGAAGCAATTAGACAATTATCTGATCAGGATGATGGAACTGGCATCCTGCACTAGCACGGGGTTGGACTTAATGGCCTTCGTGGCCCCTTCTGACTCAGCTGTTCTGTGAATCTGTTACATTTGTATTGTATTGAATTATTTTTATTGTTCTAGTGAGTGTGTTCTTTTTAAATATTGTAAGCTGCCCAGAGACTTCACTAGGAGTAGGGGGTAGCATATAAATGCAAAAATGTAAATAAAATTGTTAAATAAATAAATTATAGAAACATAGAGGGATGTTATAGAGGGCTTGTTCCTTCAATCTGCAGACATTGTTGTGTATGAGAGAGGAACAGCGTCCAGCTAGTTTCCTCCTTCTGGCTAGCTTTTAGATGCACCAAGAAGGGTCAATTTATCACCAACAAATTGTTATTTTCTCAGTTTGGAACCACACAGTGCAGTGTAACATTGCCATGTCAAGCCCCTTTTCTGACTGAAGGTTTTCACATGCCCTGTTTGTGTGGTGATGTCACTTGATGCTTCCTTGACATCACTGACCACCAATATGAAAAGTGGCCCCACTAAGTTCTCCTACACAGCCTGAGTGCAACGACAGCAATGGTGACGACGGGGAAGTTGTAATCCCTGCACGATTAGTGTCGTGTACTGTGTGGCTCCGAGGGGCCACTTTCCAGCATGCTGCCTTTCAAGTTTATGAAGCAGATGTGCTTGGGTTTCTCTGGAATCAGGGGTTTAGCGGCATTCTCCCTCAGAGCAGGGAGGTTCCACCCAGCTACAATGCTAGTGAAGTGGACGAGGGATTATAGAAGCAGTGGCTGTTTCCTCTGCAACCGAGCTCAGAGAACTCATCACTGGAAATATGTAACACAGAAAGGAGAACCAGTTCTTTACCGAAATTATCTCCTGTCCCCTGTGAATTCACCACCTGCTTTGCTGGCAGAAAATTGGGAAGGGACCTTTGTAGATTTGGAAAGCAACACGTGAAATTGGCTGCAAGGCTCATAGGTGGCTTATTCTGGTCCAGCAGGAGCCATGTTTGCTTTTGCTTGTCCACAAAAAGAATTCTCAGGGAGGGGGGAAAAGCCCCTCACCGCTGCTGTTGCAACAGGTGTTGCAACCCTAGGACAAATGTTTCCTGGGTTCCCATGAAACTGACCCCCCTCCTTTTCCATTCATCTCCGTGTGATCCTCAAGCTCTAAAACGGCCAAGCCAGAAGTTTTCAGCAAAGAACTTTTGATCCAGCCTTATCTCAACCTTGTAAAACTACATGTGTTTCCTTTTCTTTCCCCCATTTTACACGGATGGCAGTGAGACAGTTCCAGAATCACTCAATGTGTAGTTTTTATTCTTACTGCCATGAATAACTGTATCTAGGGAACAAGCTAATGAAAACACGACGGCAGGGAGAGTTCCCTCCCCCACCGCCACTCGCATGTTTCCAAATAGTCCACCCCCTCACAGCCACTTGGAATGAGCGCATCCTGGATGCCACGTAGTTGCAGGGGGCAATGGAGTGAGGTAGGGGGGAAACGGCCTGCTGGGATCCTCTCCAAAGGAATGCGACAGAGCCTGGGAAACACAGCATCACGGTGGCCACTTGAGCATATGCTGGCATGCCTTAAAACAAGCAAGTACCGTTAGACCTCCCGGATACCAGCAAATGGGCCCTGCTATCAGGCTACCTATCAGGGATTGAATGCTTGAGAAAAAGTGTGTGGGTTTGTAACTGCGCCTCCGGCTTTGAAGGCTTTCATTCTCTCTCCACTGCTGCTTGTCTCTTGACTTCCAGTAGTCTACAGTGACCTCAGCAACAATCTCGTGTACTGTTACAGTTCATTTCAATAATTTAACAGTTCAGAGATGGCAGAGCTTTCTCACTGTCAATAGCAAAATCCCTGCACTAGGGTTTTTTTTCACCCACATGGAGAAATTGGGCCTGTTTGTTTTTAATTATATTAGCTAGTGACTATCAGAGGATTTCACAATCTGCTAAAGAAATGTTTGCAGATCGCAGAGGAAAGTGGGGTGGATGGAAAGAGGCACTGGCAAGTCATTTCTTTCTTCGTTATGGTCTTTCAAAGACTGGAACCAGGTGCCAACAAAGTCATATGTCTGAAATTTCAAGTCATATAATGCAGGCTCAAATGGCAGATTTACTGTTTCAAAGAAGTGAATAGCTCTCCCATCTGGAGAATAATTAAAATCATTGATTATTGCAAGGGTCCAAAGGGCGATTGGGTATCAGCCGGTTGCTCAAGGCAGGTACGCATCAGCCACCCAATGCAAAGACGAGCTTTAAGAAGAGCAACAAAAAGGTGTACTGCTCCATAGTGCTTGCAGGCTGGATATCGCCAGGGAAGACTTAAACAAGCAAACCCAAACTAATGCTTAATCTGTGGTGTTTAGACATGAAGCAAATGTTTTGGCTCTTCTCAAGGGATATCTCAGTGAGTACAACATTCTACCATCCCACAGGGAAGGAGATGGCAAAAAGAAAATGGGAAATCCCAAGTTCCTGGGTGGTGGGAGTGGGGAAGGACCCTTGCTGGCCCTGATCATCCAGTGCTGAGTCTGAAGTCCCAGTTTCAAGGGTTGGAGCCCAATGTCTGAGCTGACCCCAGAGCTGAGAAACCAAACTATGCTTTGGCTCCCCAAGCAAAGCAGTTATAGGATTGCTCCCTGTGTAAATATGTATATTTCTGTTGTTCCACTATCACTTCTGACAGACTTGGCAGCTTTTTAAACCCCTAGACATTCCTAAAAACCTGTTTACCAAAGTTTTCAGGGAAATGAATTAGTATGCTATAAGCCATTTCACATCTCTCTGGGGAGAGAGAGAGAGAGAGAGAGAGAGCGCGCGCGCGCGCGCGCGCGCGTGAGCGCGTGCGCGCGCGAGAGCAAGCATTTCTCTAGCCAGGCATAGGGTGCAGCAGAATTTAGCAGATGAATTCAGAGTATGAAATTGTACATTACGATGGAACTTTTATTAGTCCTAATATGAAAAATATATTTGGGGAGTAACACAGGAAATGCAAAAATCAGAGGATATTTTTAAAGTCAAGAAAGTGCCAGTGTTTTAGTCTTTCTTTTATCACCATGTTTCAACTCTGCATACCCCACTCTTATAGCTACTTTTAGAAAAAGCTTTATAAAGGATAGAGATGTATATCCACATCTTGACCCCCTGTCTACTTTGGCCTTGAAGAAGGAATCGGTAGCAGGAGAGAAGGTTCGTATCATCTGGATTTTTTATCAGAGGATGTAGAGTAATCGTGCAGACGATGATCAATCCTGGGACTTGGAGGAGAAGAGACGGTTTGAATTCCAAAGCCTGTATATCTAGGACAGCAGGGGTTCTAAAAAGACAGTGAAAACTTCTTGTATGGAGAAGGGAGTTTGAAGGGTTTGCATGAAAATAAATGAGTATTCTCTTCACCAAAATCAAAGGGATGTCCAGATGTTCTGAGAGGACCAGATAAAAGAGGACAAAAGGTGAAATATGATGGCAGAAGAATAATTCAGAATTAATCAACCAAAGTGTCATTGCTAAAGAATGCATATAACATTAGTGACAATGTCAGAATTCCTGAAAGGAATTAAACGTGGTCAGAAAGCACCAAAACCAAACCTATTTACCATACCTTGACATGTGCTAGTTAACACTCTGTTGAATTCACAGGGATGCTGTAGGCCTTGCCCAGGAACACTGTTTCTTCCCCTTAGATATTTCATATTAGACTATTTCTTCTCTTCCCCTCCTCTCTTCACATTTCCCACTTTCATTAACCCAGTAGGTGTCATCACATGACATGACAAGCCATTTTGGCTTCTTGTGCAGGGTGGTCCGTAGCATCATCTGAACCCTGTCGTGGTATTTCAGCATGATGCATTTGGATTTTAGAAACCATGATAAGAAAAAAAAGTATGTTCACGGTTTCTCTGATCATCAAAAATAGGCACCATAGTTTCCACAATTCTGGTATGCAGCTACCACAGAATTTGTCTGCAAGAGTGGTTGCTGCAGGATTCCCATGTGGAATTGACTTTTGGGATTGGTAACTGATGGGATATGTGCCAACAGTGGGAGGACTACATGGGGAGGGTGGAACTCAGGCTAGCATAAGAACCACTTAATTTTTAGACACATCCAGGCAAAGAAATGCATACCATAGGAACCATGCAGGATTGCCTGCTGTGATGTGTGAACCAAGGCAGTGTCTAGGCCATGAAGCTCACCACATCCACTTCTTCATTATGGTAATCAGAGGCCAGGGCTCCATCCAAACAAACAAGTCATTGGCTGGATTCAGAGAACATAACAAGCCATGGTGTGTGTTTTACTTTTGTTAGTCTATCATATTGTCTGAACCCAATTGTATTCACTATGGTAAGTTCGGACTTTAAAACCATGATAAGAAAATATGGTTTGTTCTATGGTTTCTCCATACTGTCACAGCTTGTTGTTTTGTTTAAATCAATTATCACAGCTTCTGTGGTCCTACTATGAAACTACCGCAGAGTCACTTGGAAAGAGTGGCAACTGCAGAAACCATTCTAGCCATCCAGCCTCTAAGTGTGGACCAATGAAGAAGAGGCAGCAACATAGGCAGGGAGCCATGCATTTCAGGCACAGTGGCTGGTGGGTACATGCCAACAGTGGAAGGCCTGAGTGGGAAGGATGGAAACCATTGTAATGTAGAAACCACTGGTTCAACCACTGTCAGGTAAATCTGTGTGGCTGCATTCCCATGTAACACCCTAAACCATGTTCTCGGTTAGCTTGCAGCATGGCATCTTACCTTGGCTCTTGGGTTCAGATGGGTGTGTGGGTTCCATGACTGTGTGATTTCCACCCTCCTCCATCTTTCCTTCCAATGGCAGCTGGTATTCCATCAACCTCTGTAGCTGAAAAAGAATCCCAGAATGCACAGCTCCTGCCTGAATCACATGCCTTGATGCAATCAATGAATTTCAGCATGCCATGATTTAACCATGCTCAACTGCATTCACATGAAATGACAAACAATGTTACATGGTTATGACAGTTTGCAGGGAGAGGGGTTATTATGATGTACCTGAGCATGACCAATTGGTTTCTATGCCATTGTGGTTTCCCCACTAAACCCTTGCACTGCTGGCACATATTCCACCAATCACCACACCTGAAATTCAATCCCAAGGTGCATTGGTCCCTGACTATTTCGCCTGCCTCTTCCTCATTGGCCCATACACTTTTCTGGGACAGCACAACCTGCCAGAAAGAGCTCCCAAGGGCGCATGTGTGGGTGTCTGCCTGGGAAAATTTCTTGACTGGCCGTTGGGAATATGCTGGCCCTGCAGCTGTGGCAGGAGATATGAGTCAGCAGGGCTTGCTGACAGCATCAAAGAATATCAGGGACAAGACAGGAACAGAACAGAGGGCAGCAGCCAGAGCAAGACTTTACTCTTGTGTCCAACAATTTTTGCACTGGCTGTATGAGTAGACCATAAATGCTAGGCACACTGTAGCACCAGATGGGAGCACCAAGTGCAGCCATTTGCACGGTTGCCACCACTGGAGACAGCATTCAGAAAGGGAGCAGAAAGGAGCACAGAGGAACTGGTCAGAGCACTACTGGCTGGAAGTCAGCCACTGGTAGGCAGGAGCGGATGCTGCCACCACAGTCACTGTTTGTGCAAATGTTTATGGGAAAAAATGGAACCTACATGGAAGCATGCTTTCTGGATTCAGGCATGAACAAAAGCCACGGTCAAGCATAGGAACCGTAGAACATGCCATTGGTACTTTGTGTGGTTCCACACAGATACTAAATGCATCACGGTTCAACTAGGTTGCTGGGTTTGCATGTAATGACAAGCCAAGCCACCAAGGATTCCACTGTGGCTTGTTGTTACATGTGAACCCATCCCATAAGAAGTCCTGAACCATGGTAACCACATAGGATTGCTTGTCATGATGGGTGAATGCAACCATGGACTTCTCTTAGGTCTGGCTGTGGCAGTGGTGGATTTCAGTGATGGCTGGGAGAATGAAGCAGCCAGAACTACTTTTCATTAGTAAGTCTGTTCCAAAGAAAACAATGGATGGACCAGGCTACTTTTCATAAATTAGGCTTTTCTGTTTCTTGGTTCCATCCAGCATCTAGGTCCAGGAAAGGTGTTGGGGAGTAGGTTGAAAGACACATTTGCCTCACTGATCCTCACATACCCAACTCACATACTCTGTTACATATGTTTGTGAAAGAGAGAGAAAACTAGTCCCATTTCCTTGCAGCCATGGATCTGCTTGAAGAGGATGTTTACTTTCCTTGACCACCCAAACTGGTCTGTATGGACAGACGCTATGCCACACGGTTCCTTGCAGGACAAGTTTTGCATCTGCTACAATCCTGCCTCAGGTGCCAGTTTTTACTTTTGTTTATCCCTGCCATAGGTATGAAATTAACAAATTAAAAACAACAAGATCCAGGGAGCAGGTGCCTGAGAGTTCTTGAAGTCAACATGTAGATACATGAGTTCCACAGCATGCGCTCTGAATTATTGCCCTGCTTTAGTAATTAGTCTCTTCTTACATTCCTATAAAAAGAAACCATTTACTCAGGTGAGAGTAAAGACAGGCACGGCCTCAGGAAACCCTTTAGATTAGAAGCTATATTTGCTTGTGCTCCTTGTAAACCCAGTGCCTGAAATAAGAAGTGTTGCCACTTCACAGCAGTTTCACAGATTGCAACTCATTTAATAAATGTCATCAAACTGTGGGTTGTTCTTGGAATATGGTTACTGTGTTATCTGAACCTAGCTGAGATAACACAATGAACAACTGCAACTCAGCAGTAAATGACAGTTCTCTTCATGAGTTGTTCCTGGTTAACAAACCATGGCTTGTTAGTGCACCTAGGTTCAGGTAGCATGACAACCATGGTTCAACAACCCAAGGGTCAAAAACATTCCACACTCAACCCATCTTGCTCCCTTGTGTGAATGACAATGTGATAGCCCACAACACAAGAACCATGGTGAAATCTTACTGTTGTGTGTGTGTGTTTGTTTATTTAAAACATGTTTATCGTGTCCTTTGCGACAAGCCTCAAAAAGTGTGTCGTGTTGTCTTGTTCCAGTTCCAGAATTCCTGCATGGTAGCATTAGTTTTCTGAAACCATGGAGAGAATTAATGGTTTGTCCTAAGGATTCCATGCTTCAGCATGGCTTCTTTGGTCATCTGGACCCGGGATAGTCATTTTACCATTGTTGGAATAGAGACTCTATAGAATGCCCTGGCAAGAGTGGCCATGCAAGCAACTGCTTCTGTGTAGCAACAGATGTGTCATTGCTCACTGTATTCCCATTGGCTGAGTAATATGTCCATCTTCCTGTGCACTTTTGGAAATTGTGAGACAGTCTGAAAATACATGGAATGAGAAGGGAGGAAATCATGGTAAAATGGTTTATTAAATTTAATGTAGACATCTGTGGGGGGTGGTCCTGCAGGTAAGAAAAGCACACCTTAGGACTGCAGTGTTCCAATTAACAGAAGGCTACTGCAGTCCATAGGCAAGAACAGGGGATAGGGATTTGGCTTGCAGGGACTGCCAGGATGCATGGCAAGGCCAGGGGTATGGAGTGGCGCCTGCAGGAAACATGCTGCTGCTCAGGTAACCACATGATCACCTGACGCATAAGTTCAGGCAAAACTGCTCACCCTGTGGAAACAGTGCAGGGTGGTTGCCCTTCTGGTCTGGAGTTGCACCGGGCAGGCATAGAGTGTGGCCATAAATGAAAAGGGTGGAACAGGATATCTGATGCTCTGCCCTGCCTGAAATCAGAACACCATCCAGAATACAGCTCAGCAACTGCAGAACAAGCCAATCTCTTGTTGTTCAGTATGGGAAATCCAAAGTGAAAACTCATTCTGGAAAAATATGAAGCAAGATGGATGTTATCCTGTGTAATATATGCTGTCATCCATTCAAGCCAATTTCTGATCTCAGTTCAGCCACTATGAGTCTAGCCAGATGAAGGAAGTTCCTTATAGAGCTACGCGGCTGCCTTTGGGGTGGAGCGGAGGTGGGGAGGGCCACCTTCCCCTATATCCTACATTCAGAGTCCAGAAATCCTCTGCAGCAGATCCATTTTTGTGTGGGAGAGGGGAAGCGAGATCAAAATGAAATATTGGCGTCTCTCACTCTTTCCAGGTGTATGCATGCCAAGTAGCACGAGGAGCATGGCAAGCTCCCAGCATTACAAAATGATGAAGAAAATGTCCATTCTGGAACTCTGCTCCCTTTCTGTGACAGTCCTTATAACAGTAATAAAACTTGTCACTCCTTTGGCCTCTGTGGAAGCAGCGGACAGCAGTACCAAAACGATGTGGAAAGCAGCTGAAGCCATTTGCATCAACAGCTTTAAATTCTGATTTTAGGAAAGCCTGCTAATGCCAGAAGAGAGTTTGGAGTCTGTCACATAGTTTATATGGATGTCTTTATTCTGAATGCCTGCTGTTGTTGATTTGCTGGTGGGGAGCGGAGGAGAATTGTAGTATCTTGATGTTTGCTGAGAAATCCTGCCTGTATCATGTCCTAAAACCTCGGGAATGTCAAAGGATTAGAGATGAATGAGTCTGTCTCATACTTTTTTTTCCTTTTTCATTTCAGTTATTATGGTCACAGACCTGTCAGAGTAAGAAGATGAAGGGTGGTTGTGGCAGTGAGTGGCAAAGTCTGTGTGGGATGCTTGGAGTCCATATCCTGTGTGGATAGTACGTAATGAGTCTGTCAGTTCTGGTTTTTCTGTGTTTCTTATTTTCCCATTTCTAAATTTGGTTTGTCGTGAGCCTTGAGAACCTTTATTTGGCTATGGTGCAATATAAAAATTAAATAAAGAAATAAAGAACACATGTGCATATTTTTCTCTCCATTTTTCCTAATGTTTTTGTACATAATTTTGTTCAAGTATATGCATTTGCAAAGTAATTATTCTAATATAATGCATTTTAATGTTTGCATACAATTTTCTGGACACGTTCATCTTAATCTACACAGTTTTGAGTGCATTTGTTTATTGGAGAAATCCATTACAAATTTAGGACTTGCATAGTGACAAACCCTTTAAAATTCATCCCTCCAGAATCTGCAGACTGATTCTTGGGCTCAGTCTGTTCCTGCAAAGCAAGCCAAGTCCACGAGCACTTGCGACCCCCCTTGGCAGCCTTGCTCGGCTGCCATTCCCAGCAATGAACCATCTTTCCTGCTTGCTGTTGCCAGTGGTGGCCCGCATGGAAAAGGGGCACAGCGAGCAGAAGCTGCAGCTGCCGTTCCCAGCAGCCAAACGTCTTCCCCGCTTATTGCTGGGAGTGGAGGCAGCGCGCAGACAAGGGGCACCGCGAGCAGAAGCTGCAGCAGCCGTTCCCAGCAGCCAAACTTCTTCTCCGCTCATCGCTGGGAGTGGGGGCAGTGTGCAGATAAGGGGCACAGTGAGCATCACACTGGCTGACCTTCTGGGGGGGGGGACCCTTCCTCCAAGCTTGCTGCTGCTGGTGGCGGCTGTGGGCAAGGGTGCTGTTTGACAGCAAGCGAGGCTACTTTCTGTCCCCATGGACCCTGGAGCCAGGAACTCATTGCTGCAAGGTGAGCCAGAGTCCAGAAAGCTGAAAACGGGGAATCCAGCAGAGATTCAGGTCCTTCACACATTCCCAGTTAGGACCAGTGTGAATTCTGAAGGTCAACTTAACTTTATTTATTTAATTTCATTTTTATACCACCCAATTGCTGAGGCTCTCTGGGCAGCTAATAAAAGTTAAGATTAAACTATCATTAATAAGACGCAGACAGAGAAAATTTAGTTAAAAGAACAAAAGTATAATTCCAATTGCTATTGCTGTTATTCAGTACCGAAGCATAGCAGTGGTATGGAATAAATGGGATATATAGAGTTAAAAAGCTAGAGTGTTAAAATGCTGGGAAAATAAAAAGGTCTTCACCTGGTGCCAAAATAAAGCAAAGTCGGCACTGGGTGCATCTCATAGAGGGGCCGATTCCATAACTGGGCTTCCACAAGCTAAAAGGCCTTTCTTCTGACAACCACCACCTCACTTCCTTTGGAAGGGGCTGCTGGAAAAGCCCCTTCTGAAGACAACCTCAGGGTCTGGGTTGGTGTATCTGGGAGAAGGCAGTCCTTCAGAAAATCTGGTTCATATTTTGTTTCATGTTGCTTTGACACACATAATCAGGGAATTCACATTAAATTAGGTAAGTTTACAATAAAGGTAAGTTGCCTTGAGTTAGGCAAGTTCAAATTAAAATGCAAACTGAATTAATTTCACTCCTCTCTATCCCTAGAGATGATGCAAGCTCTTTGCTCACTGCCATTGTCTGTCTCATAATTTGTAATTCCTATCCCATCCTCTTTGTGCAAAAAAAAAAAAATTGTTGCTTAAAATATTTGGAATCAGCAACACTGGAGTTATTAGTCTACCAGTCTGAAATCCTCAGCAACAGAATTCAAGTTGGTCTAGTATTGCAGACTTGTGGGAAACTAAAATATGACAGATTTGTGTTTCCACTTTTCTAGCTTCTGCTGCAATATTTACAGTAGGAGCTGGTAGATCATCCCAGGATCAGGCCAGTTAATATGTACCAGTTACTATCCCACTTGGCCACAGGGGCCGAAGCTGAAAGATCTGGTGAACATACTATGGCTTTCCCTGTTTTAGCTAAAGTACCAACCAGATCCAAGACAGAATTTCTTATGCCAAGAATGGTTTTGCAGAAATAAAACAAATAGACTTAAAACAATAAATAAAATAGAAATAAAACCCTATACAAACCAATGGGTGCTGAATGCCATCAGTCTATGAGCAGGCTGAAGTTTACATCAGGATGCCCTGCAGTATAATTATTTAAAATCTAAGTCAAGCAGCACTCCTGGGTCTGTTTTCCTAGAGCTATTGTAGGCTAGGGATGGCTTCTTCAGATTCTGGGAATTAAAGAAGGTGAAGTTAAATGTAGCTCTCAACTAGCTTGCATTTTGGCAATGCACAAGTTTGCGCATAAGCACTGACAAGGCCAACTCTGACAATTCAGGGCCAACTCTGAAAAACAATTTTTCTTTTTCCTCCACAGGAGAGCTTTAGTCCTATGGAGGAACACACATGGCTCTAAATCCACATGTATCTTTCAGGAAACTTCCATACGCAGGAACCAGCAGGAACCTGGTTTCCCGCATACCAAACCTTCTTTAAGAATCCATCTGGACTTCCAAGCCTAACTAACCCTGGCATTTTCCATGTGCATTTTCCCGTAGGAATCATTCCAGAAGGAATCCTGGGGAGAAGTACATTATGTTGGGAGAGGTATTTGAGATCTCAACCAAGTGACTGTTCTATACTTATTTTCCCATAATGACCAGTTTTCCCACAGGTTGTTACAATGTGAACCACATTTAGTCTAAGAGGGTCCAACTCTGAATACAAATATGCATGAATGGAAGGGTAATCGTTGTAGATCAAGAGCTTGTAAGGCATTTCTGTACCAGCTCTTAGTGTGAAATGAATCTCTGGAATACAGACTTCTGCAGAAGACCTGTAGCGGTGCCAAGAACTGGGGCCAAATGAAAAATGTCCGTGTGGGGAGACACACGGGCAGTGGGAGTGTAATTTTCCCCAGGTGCTTCTTCTTATTACCAGCATCATCTAGAGACACTTTTAAAGAATGAGCCCTCTCTGTAAAAAGCACTTGAGGTTATTTTTGCCTGTTCAACTGTACTTTTGCAAAAATTACACATGACAGATAATATTATGTGGGCTCTGCATAGGATGAAGCTAAACATTATCCCTTTCACTATGTTGAAAGAAAAGGAAATGACTGGGAGCTTTAGTCTTTCATACTTTGTTGTGAGTCCAAAAAGAGGAAACTACCTGCATTAGAGCTCGGCAGAGATTCCTTCACAGAATAGGAGGTTCATTCATATTATTATTTTCAGATGCAAAATTGGGCCAAACATTTTATATAATACATTCATTTCATCCAGTGACTGAATTCCTTATGTGGCATGATTCCTTGCTCCAAATCCTTGTTTCACCAGGTTGTTAGAAATACCTATATTAAAAGTCAGTTCCTTTTATGACAACATGTTTGGGTATGAAAACTGAATAGTAAAGAAAGTTGACAGGGAGGAAATGGACATGTTTGAAACATGTTGCTAGAGGAGTACTTTCTGAATACCTTGAACTGACAGAAAGACAAAGAAGTGACTCCCAGATCAAATCAAGCCAGAACTTTCCCTGGAAGCAAAAATGACAAAAGTGAAGCTGTTGTGCTTTGGGCACAACATGGCAGGGCAAGACTCACTGGAGAGGACAATCATGTTAGGGCAATTTGAAGGAGGAGGATCAAACATGGAATGGATCAATTCAGTAAAGGAAGCAGAAATGTTTGTGGAATCTGCTCTGGGATAGGAATCCACTGGATTCCCTTGGCCTGGCTCCCTGGACTCCAGCCCACTTTCTTGCACAGGTGCCAGCAGGAATCAAGCCTCATGTGAAAGCTTTTCTTGCCATGTGACTTGCAATCTCTGTTGTGCTGCAGAAGTTCTGCAGTTGGTTGTGCAGCATTTGAGACTTCCTCTCTGCTAAACTTCTTTCTTAAACCAGTGATGAGCCTGGGAGGAATCTGAGGAACAGAAGAGAGCAAGATCCTGAAATTCATCCATTGCAACTCTAAAGCAGCCTTGTATTTATGAAAGATGAGCAGGGCTGTGAAAGGGAATAGGGCATTTTAGAGAGTGTTCATTCATAGGGTTAACATAAATTGGAGACAACTTGATGGCATTTGACAACACCATCCTTATTTTAAATATTTTCCCCCATTCCAAAAGCCTTTTCCCCAACAGAGAAGGCTGATGTAAGGCTTCTGATCCAGGCAGGCTGGACCCTTGGATGATCGTTTGGGCCTGTGACTCCTAAACTTGCAGTGTAGGAGTCCAGCTTTGCAAGCAGCCACTTGCCTGGTTATCTCTGATGAGTAAGACGGTCTCCAGGCATCCAGGTTATACAAGAGCCACACATGACAACATGAGCAAGTTAGAGTAAGCAGACTACTTAAAAAGAAGGACACATGTCTTAGGGTCTTGTTTGCAAGGCTGCATCTGGCAGAAACAATTTCCTTTAGTTCATTTCAATCTATTTTTACTCTATACCAAAAAATCTAACAGTGAGGGGCATCTGAGGGATATTGCGATTCAGTACCTTATGCCTGGAGTTAATTACTGTCCCATAACACCAAGTGTTTATTCTCTTCTCACCTCCAGTCTCTTCACAGCCTAAAGGGAATAGCAGTGCCCTTCCTGATTAAGTTTTTGTTTTGATACTTGTAAGTTAATATTCAGATGCCAAGCCAAGAAAGAAGAAAAGGGGGCAGCTCAAGAGATTTGGTTCTTACATCTGTTAGTAGAGAATCCTGACAGTGCATGTACTTCATTGTGGTCTCTCTTTCCCTCTCTCTCTCTCTGTGCATGCACACATGCGCAAACAAATACTTTTTTACACCATTACACATGTTTGCTTGTGGCATTTGGTGAGAAGATCAGAAGGGAGTGTGTAGCCAGAATGGTCCCAGAGCACATTGTACATGCACACAAATACACATGCACAGACTAGCAGTTCAATGCAAATTGATGGTGTACCTGGTGTGAGAGTGTAAAAGAGGGGGTTGGCAGGATTATCAGGCACAAAGAACGCTAGTGCTTTTCTTTAGTGGTTCAAGAATGCTCTAAAGATTTCAGAAACGTGGAACCATAGGATTAAAAAACACTTTTGCCATTTTTAAACAAATTTTAGGAGAAATATACTTTTTCAACAAACCTAAGCTTGCTTTCCCCTTCATGGATCACTGCCTTGTTGTGGTAAAGGGGCTTGCATAGCTCAATGAAACTATGAGCTATGCCATGCAGGGCCACCCAAGATGGACAGGTCATAGCAGAGAGCTCTGACAAAACGTGATCCACTGGAGAAGGAAATGGCAACCCACTCCAGTATCTTTGCCATGAAAACCCCATGGACAGTACCAAAAGGCAAAAAGATATGATGCCGGAAGATGAGCCCCTCAGGTCAGAAGGTGTCCAATATGTTACTGGGGAAGAGCAGAGGGCTAGTACTAGTAGTGCCAGAAAGAATGAAGCAACTGGGTCAAAGCCGAAAGGACACTCAGTTGCAGATGTATCTGGTGGTGAAAGGAGAGTCTGATGCTGCAAAGATCTATACTCCATAGGGACCTGGAATGTAAGATCCATGAATCAAGGCAAGCTGGATGTGGTCAAACAAGAGATGACAAGACTGAACATCGACATCTGAGGAATCAGTGAACTAAAATGGACAGGAATGGAGGAATTTAATTCAGATGACCATCAGGTCTACTACTGTGGGCAAGAATCCCTCAGAAGAAATGGGTAGCCTTCATAGTCAATAAAAGAGTAGGAAAAGCAGTACTGGGATACAATCTCCAAAATGACAGAATGATCTCAGTTCGAATCCAAGGCAAACCATTCAACATCACAATAGTCCAAGTCTATGCCCCAACCACTGGTGCTGAAGAGGCTGAAACCGACCAGTTCTATGAAGGCCTACAGCACTTTCTAGAATTAACACCAAAAAATGATGTTCTTATCATCATGGGGGATTGGAATACTAAAGTAGGAAGCCAAAAGATAACCAGAATAACAGGCAAGTTTGGCCTTGGAGTACAAAATGAAGCAGGACACAGGCTGGTAGAATTTTGTCAAGAGAATACAATGCTCATAGCAAACACTCTTTTCCAACAACCCAAGAGACGACTCTACACATGGACATCACCAGACGGTCAACACAGAAATCAGATTGACTATGTGCTCTGCAGCCAAAGATGGAGAAGCTCTATACAGTCAGTAAAAACAAGACCAAGAGTTGACTGTGGCTCAGATCATGAGCTTTTGTTTCAAAATTTAGGCTTACATTGAAGAAAGTAGGGAAAAGGATTAGGCCACTCAGGGATGACCTAAATCATATCCCTGATGAATATACAGTAGAGGTGACAAATAGATTTAAGAATTAGATCTGATAGACTGAGTGCCTGAAGGACTATGGATGGAGGTTCACAACATTGCAGAAGAGGTAGCAACTAAAACCATCCCCCCCCCCCAAAAAAAAATGCAATAAAGCAAAATGGCTGTCTGGGGAAGCTTTACAAATAGCTGAGGAAAGAAGGGAAACAAAAGGCAAGGGAAAAAGAGAAAGATACACCCAATTGAATGCAGAATTCCAGAGAATAGCTAGAAAAGCTAAGAATGCCTTCTTAAATGAACAGTGCAAAGAAATAGAAGGAAACAATATAACAGGGAGGACCAGAGATCTCTTCAAGAAAATTGGAGATATGAAGGGAACATTTCATGCAAAGATGGGCATGATAAAGGACCAAAATGGCAGGGACCTAACAGAGGCAGAAGGTATTAAGAAGAGGGGGCAAGATTACACATAAGAACTATACAAGAAAGAGCTTAACGTCCCTGATAACCACGATGGGGTGGTCACTGACCTCGAGCCAGACATCCTGGAATGTGAAGTCAAATGGGCCTTAGGAAGTCTGAGCAACAACAAAACTAGTGAAGGCAACAGTATTCCCGTTGAGCTATTCAAAATCTTAAAAGACGATGCAGTAAAAGTGCTACACTCAATATGCCAGCAAATTCTGGTAGTACAGAAGTACAGGCAGGATTTTGAAGAGGGAGAGGAAGTAGAGATCAAATTGCCAACATACTCTGGATCATGGAGAAAGCTAGGGAGTTCCAGAATAACATCTACTTCTGCTTCATTGACTATACTAAAGCCTTTGATTGTGTGGATCACAACAAATTGTGGCAAGTTCTTAAAGAGATGGGAGTAGCAGACCATCTTATTTGTCTCCTGAGAAACCTATATGCGGGTCAAGAAGCAACACTGAAAAGTGGACACAGAACCACTGATTGGTTCAACATTGAGAAGGGAGTTTGGCAAGGCTGTATACTGTCGCCCTGCCTATTTAACTTATAGGCAGAGCACATCACGAAAAAGGCAGGGCTAAATGAATCATATGCTGGAATTAAGATTCCCAGGACAAATATCAACGACCTCTGATATGCAGATGATACCACTCTAAGGACCGAAAGTGAAGAGGAACTAAAGAGCCTCTTGAAGGTGAAGGAGGAGAATGCAAAATTGGCTTGAAATTGAACATCAAGAAAACTAAGATCATGGCATCCGGTCCTATCACTTCCTGGCAAATAGATGGGAAAATCAGATTTTATAATCAGTGACAGATTTTATTTTCCTGGGCTCCAAGATCACCACAGACGGGGACTGCAGCCAAGAAATTTTTTAAAAGATGCTTGCTCCTGGGGAGGAAAGCTATGGCAAATCTAGACAGCATACTAAAAAGCAGAGACATCACCTTGCTGACAAAAGTACGTATAGTCAAGGCTATGGTTTTCCCAGTTGCAATGTATGGCTGTGAAAGTTGGACCGTAAGGAAGGCTGAGCGCCGAAGAATTACGGCCTTTGAATTGTGGTGCTGGAGCAGACTCCTGAGAGTCCCTTGGACTGCAAGGCAATCAAACCGGTCAGTCCTAGGTGAGATCAACCCTGACTGCTCTTTAGAAGGCCAGATCCTGAAGATGAAGCTCAAATACTTTGGCCACCTAATGAGAAGGAAGGACTCACTGCATAAGAGCCTAATGCTGGGAACAATAGATGGCAAAAGAAGACGGGAACGGCAGAGGATGAGGTGGCTAGATGGAGTCACTGAAGCAGTCGGTGTGAGTTTAGGTGGACTCCGGGGGATGGTGGAGGACAGGAAGGCGTGGAGGAATGTTGTCCATGGGGTCGCGATGGGTCGGACATGACTTGGCGACTAACAACAACAAACTTGCTTTCTTGCACCATTCTTTGCTCATTCTCCTTTGCCCCATGGGGAAAGTGTGATTGCAGATGCCCCAATTGTTTCCACTTCTTCTGTCCAATCAGCATAACCTTCCAGGAAGTTCACCGGTGATTTGGGGCCAGCCTCAGCTTATGTTCACTTCCAGATCTGTTGCAAGGATAAAATGGAGTTGGAAAGGCAGATCTGGAAAGCTGCACTGAGTTCCTTGCAAGAGAGAAAAAGCAAGGTATGAATGTAGTACTAAGAATGCAACTTCTAAAGTAGTGCTGTACATGCAATTAAGGAGCCTCTTGATTGCTGGACCTCCTGATGAGCAGACAGAGCTTTTCAGAAGACAGGCTGGGCATGAGTAGGGACCACAATCCTGGGCAGCAGCAGTGGCAGCAACAATCAAACAAAATCCTCTACACCTTTTTATTATACATGCAATAAATTGTCTTCACTGATCATTTCTTTGTTAATCAATTTATAACATCCTTTTCTGCCAAAAATGGTACAGAAAGGCAAAGACATGGAATGAATTCGCTATATATGTAATTTAAGTGTGCTTCTTTGGTATATTTATTATTAAATAACTACATGTGCATCATCTAACTACATAATATAATTACAAATGTACTGCATTTGAAATGGAGCACCCAGAAACTGCAGTCTAGTTTTTGCCAGATGGGTATAGAAATAAAAAATATAAATATAAAATACTGAAAATAAAAAACATCAGTATAGGGTTAACTAAAGCAGCTCAGATCCAGATAACTTTGCTATGTCTGGCTATGTATGGCTCAGCTCTTCAAAATTGGAGCATCACACGGGCTGTATCCTGTGCACATTCCCTGTGTGTAAGCTGTACGGAACTCACTGGAGCTCATCACTGAGCTACATGCATCATAACTGTATACAAAATTATCCTTAATTCAAAATCATGTCACACATATTGTGTCTGGTCCTAGGAACTAAGTTAGCCAGTCAAGAAAGGCAGAAAGGGAGGGAGCCGGGCAAAGGCAGGACTGGTGAGGGCAGTAATTCTCCATCGCCATTCCCACCTTCGGCTGTCCCCTGCCTTGCACACTGAGCTTACCTACACTCTCCACTTGGAGCCTGTGGTTAAACGGGGCTAGCAGAAAAGAGACACGGGGACCATCACAGGCTGCTGGTCATGGGTGGAAGGCATGGTAAATATCTGCTTAATTGCTGGCAGATCAGGGAGTTTTTCGGAATCCAAAATATCCAATGCTCACAATGGTAAATAGCATCTCCAACCCCTCGCCTAAGAATTCTGTCCCAAAGTGTGGGGCAGAACATACAAATTTAACAGAACCTCTTATTGGATAGTAATACGGAGGCATATTAGCTCTTGACTTTTCATGTAGAAGATAACAGGCAACAAGTCTTAAAAAGTCACAATATAGGATAGAGAAAAGAAGCTCAGTGTGGTGTGGCTAAAATCTGAAAGGAAAAAATTTGTAGGACAGAGAGTTGCCTTCCTCTTCTCCTTTCCTCCACCTTCACTACCATGCCAGTCCATATTCAAATTCATATAACTCCTGGTCTCCTGTACTAGGTCTATACAGGCAGGGAAGATGCGAGTTAATTCATTTCCAACCTTCCCTCTCCCCTTCCTCAGTACCTTTTCTCTAGGCTTCTCATAATTCACATTGGGGAAGATGCATGTGTGCATGTCTGGATCATGCTCATACTTTTAGGCTGCATTTTTGGAAAGCCAGGAGCCAAAGGTAGCAACCTCCATGCAAGCAAGGAGAAACTGACCCTTCCTGCATGCAAATCCTAGGCAGTGCCATTAGAGTCATTCTTAAGTTGGTCATGGGATGCCATTAGTTCATTTGGACATGAATGATTGTCCTAAAAAGTCCAAATTAGTTTAGTCCAGACTACCTTAACTCTGGCCTAAAGGGAGTGCAAGTTCTGTGAAATTCAACTGTAGCAGCAAGCCAGAAAAAAGAATCCATGAAGCTATGTGTGGTTGTTTTCACTCCATGCAAATAGGAGCCGGCAACATGAATTATTCCAAAAACAGAAAAAGAGCAGCATTGAAATAATGGAATCATTAGGGAAAAGTCATATCCAGGACACAATGGAGAGCAGCCAGAGAAGGCTGGGATTAGCAGCAGCAACATATTAATAGGGGAATGGAGTTATTTCAAAGGGAATAAGAAATGGAAAAAATGACCTAAAATATGTCTTAACTGGAAAAAAATACTTTCTGAAGAATCATGATTTTGTAGAAAGTTATCAAGGTTTCTCTCTCTTGCAGCCAACTTCTCCCTCCTATGTGTGGGTCTTTGACTTTTTTCATTGGAAGGGCGATGTGCTCATTAATTATGTTGTTGCCTCATCACTGGCTTGAGTGCACATTGTCTTTTTTCTAACTTGTGACTGAAGATATTTATTCGGACTTCCCCAGCTCCATCTGTGAGTCTTCTGTGGCCTGAATGACCTTGTTGTGCCACTTCTACCTTTCACAGTTGATAGAAAAAACACTTAGGCTGAGCATCTGCGGGCACAAACTGCCTCCTTGTTAGGCCCGCTTGCTGCACTGCTGTTGATTACAGAAGCAGCCCTGGGAAGGACAGTGGCATCCCCTGCTCAAAAAGGGGAAGAGATTGGGCTGAGCCCCCTTCTGAGTGGGATTTTTCTGTGTCGTGGGCGTATGTGTCACATGCCCCTGGGCTCAGTGGACTCCGTGCACACAGCAGCCTTCATCAGCTTGGGTTGATATACCAGTTCTGTCCTTATCTGGGCGAGGGAGCCAAGCTGCAGTTCTCCATCCTCCGGCAAGGTTTCATCTGGACCACTGCCATGGATTGTATGTGGGGATGCCCTTGACCATCACCCGGAAACTTCAGCTGGTCCCAAACAGAGCTGAAGGAGGGCTGCCTCATGGGATATTATGGCACTACTTCCCATCTCTATGGGTTGCCAGTTCATTTCTGGGGCGGATTCAAAGAGCTGATGTTACCTTCAAATCCCTAAATGGGTTTGAGGTTGCATGAAAGCTCATCTTCTCCCATACATACTGTCCTCAAGGGTAAAATTGTCTAGCAGTCTTTTGCTGGGAGTCCCTGAGAAAGTGAGGGGTGACTACTAAGAACAGGGCCTTTTCTGCGGTGGTACCTCAGTTGTTCAATGAGAGGCTGCCTGATGCCCCACATTATGCACATCTGGTGAATATCTTATTTTCAGGTTTTGGGTTCTTGTGTTTGCTTTTCAGTTTCACTTGCTTTCAATCTGTTACAGTGTCTTAAGTCTTTGCAGGGCTGGTGGGGATGGTTTTCTTTTTTGCTATTAATTTTGCTTATAGGGTTGTTTAAATCTGTTATATTGTATTTTATTAATTTATTAATTACTGTGAACTGTGTGCAGATCTTTGGTTCTTGATCAGTCTAGAAATGTAATGAATGAATACCTATGAGGAGCCTCCAACATTTAGGTTGCAAAGAAAAAATATATCCTGCTTGTATAGATATGCTAAAAAAATGAAACTTTAAGTAAACAGTGTATGCTGTAGACAGTATTTGGCCTGTGGCATTGTTTTTTCAAAGGCTAACTAGAGTTGGATCTCAAGTAGAAGGCTTGTTTTGGACATCTAAATATTATAAGGTTGATATTGATGTATTTGATTGCATCCTAAATTGCTCTGTTGTCTTCAAAGTTCATTGCTCCATTCAGTGTATAGCTTATAAGCAAGATCTTTGGAACCTGCTGTGAAGTATATTCGACAAAACAACAACAAATAACCATAAACATTAAAATAAAAGTTCTGATAAAAGATTGGAAGCATTTGCATTCTCACTTCTAATTTTGTTTCGTATTTAGTAACAATTAGAACAGAGCCATAACATAAAAGCACATGAGCTGCAAATATAGGAACTGCTATCCGAAATTCAGATAAACCAGACCTATGTATCAGACACTGCAGCAGCAATTAAGGATGTTATCCATTCCTCCCTCTAGATCATTGAATTAATCCTCTTCTTTAATTGGCTAAGTTGCAGCAGGAAATATATTATGGAATATGAGATGGGTTTCCCAAAGAAGAAGCCCAAAATATGTTTCCAGTAAAACAGCTTTGCAATTCTATAGTCTGTCCCAAAAAGTACCACAGAAGAGAGTTATCCAATGGCCAGATGTTAACTTAAAGTGCACATTGTTTGGGAAAAAAGCTAATTAACAACTTATTAATTGGATCGAAAGTCTGAAACTGTTGTACTTCTAGCAAATACATAATTTTCTTCAAGTATTATTAAAGCGTTTTTGTTGTACCTATTAAAGATTCTTGTCTCTAAGTTAATTTCATTATGCTAATAAGCTATCATCGTTACAGAACCTACGCTTTGATCCATGTTAATTGTCGTGATCTTCAAAGACAAAGTCACCACTTACTTTAAATGAATTTTACATCTTTTTAAAGAATCACACGGAAATTAGGGGAAGTAATTAATTTTTTATTATGTGTCTCAATATTTTTAAAGGAGGAAGTCAATGGTATTGGCTAGAATTCATTTTAACATTTAACTAGGGAAAACAGCATGAGGCAAAAAAATGTTCAGATGCAAAAGATTAAAGAAAATTTGAAACTGGGACCTAATTTGTCTTGATAAACTTTGGTGTTTAATATGCTTCTTTTGTTCTCAGTGTGAAACTGCAGGGTTTTGATTTGTATAAACTTTTTGAAGAATTAATTCTTTCTAATTTTTATTCCTTTCTTTGCATTTCCTTTACAGTAAGACAGAGAAGTTGACCTTCAAACCATAACACTTTTAAAGATCTACAAAACACGCAAGGTTAAATCTATTAGTGCCTGAGATTAGCTATTATACACTTACAACAAATGTGTATTTATTGGATTCAAACTTTGCTCATATGATAACACAATAGTAACCTTACAAATTCCAAGTGCTACCAAGATTAACCCACTAAATATAGACCATTGTATACTGCTGTCACAGCAGCAATGAAATCATAACATGGATTTTGGACTACACGAACATAATTTCACACATGTATACAAAAAGTCCAGGGGAAATAAACAAGTATATTTGTTCTGCTAACTTTCAAACACAGATCAGAACAAACCCGCATAGAAAGTGAGGATTGATTATGCAAATATCCAGAGGTAAATGCTGAAAATTTGTGACACTGCATGGGCCTAAAATGCAAAGGATTATGTATCCCATCTTTAAAGCATAGCCATCCTGCTTGCATTAGTATTATAATGAAAAGATTTTGGCTTTTTAAATAAAAAAATCTTGACAAGACAGAAAGAGTTTAAGAGATAATAGCAGTAATTAAAATCAAAAGCCAGATGATTACTTCACTCTTCCAGTTTATGCTTCTAGTAAGCACCAAGTTTAAACAGAACCTATGAAAAGTAGGATTGCTGCAATCCGCTATCCAGGTGGTGAGCTCATTTCAAGGATTTTTCAGTATGAACGCTGGACTCATTTGGACTCACATGAGGTGTCAGCCACCCTCATCTTGTTTCAGCCTGTGACCTGGCACTCCACAGACAAATTAGCCAACAAATATAACGCCGAGTTGTGTCCTGAGCGTTGTGAAGGGAATATTGCTTGGATATGCAAGCATATTGCAACGGATGTGTTTTAAGGTGATTAAATATTTCAGCTGCCACCACATGCTCTCAATCTCTTAATTTCACCTGGGGTCTACCACAAAATGTTGCAATGTGGAGGGTTTTTCAGGATTTTTAGCTCCTTTTCAGGATCCAGTCTTTCCTTCCTGCTTGCTTCAGAGTTTTCATAGCTGCCCTCTAACAGACTCTTCGAATCCACTCATGCCCAGTCCTTTTTGGAAGTATAGGGAGGGGTTCTCTTTCCCTAAAGATTCCTCATATCTCTGCAAAGTTGGAGTTCTCGTGAACATATCCATGGTTCCTTCTTGCTTCTCCTCTTTTGGTTACCATTCCATTGGCATGCATTAGCTAAGGAGAGATACCTGAGGCATTCTCCTGTTGATAATGATATATATGGATATTGATCACATATGATAAATTATAGTCGAAAGATAGGAAGTAGGGGCTCACCTACGAATCACTTTTTCACCCCCCCAAACCCACCCCTAGGATCTATCCCACCCTCCATCACTGTCCAAACCATTACCATGTTCTAAAAGCTGCCTGGAGTTTAACAAGCAGTTTGAAGGTTTGGTATGGAACAGTTTAACTGCTAGCCTTTCCTAACCAATTCTCACCATAGAAGAATACTGTAAGATTTTTTGAATATAAATTATACAAACTAAACCACCACCAAAATATCATTCTTTGTTCAGCTTTTTCCTAAGGACTACTCCAGGAAGGCAAAACCTGAGAAAATTTCAGGTGTTTAAGTGGCTAGGACATCACTTAAGACTGCAAGCAAAAATTTAAAATGGAACCTAAAGATAATCCTATGCATTTTTAGACAGAAAAGACTGCTGGCCAGGAAATCATTTGGTTATTTGTTGTCTAAACATGCATAGGACTGGACCTGTATTCTTTTTATGATAAAACTTCAGAGCTTCTCTGCTTTTAAATGTTAGTGCTGTTCCCTTGCTAATCTTGGCAGCTCAAATGCCATGACATTGTTATGTGGCTTTTTGGCCAACTTCAGCAGCTCAGCCACCTTCAGAAAGGACAGTCATCTAGTTAGAAACACAGATTTTTTATTTGCTCCTATTCTGGAACAACAAAATAGGCTTCCTTTCTTGAACTCCTTCCACACACACACAACAAACACAGGCCTTCTTATTTCTCCCACTTTCTGAGCTCACCTTCTCATAAGCAGTTCTGTTAGGAACTTCTCTTACACTGAGGCATAAACCAACATTGTTACAATATTATACCATATGAAAATAATTACACTGAGAATCTGCTGTACAAAACAAAAGTGTGTTTGTTTTACAGACTGTATGAGTAGATGTACATGTATAAAAACTAAAGTCCCTTTTTATTCCCCTTCCCTTGCTATCCTATTCCTGTCCCACCCAGTAGGAGATCACAAAATGCTGGGGTTAACTGTCAGATGCTTTACTCTTCTAAAACCTTTGCTTTTTAACTAAATGCTTTCTTATCTTTCTAATTTAACATAGTCCCACATTTCTTCTTTGAAGTAATTTTGGGCTATCTGATAACATATAATGGAAAACATGTTTATGTCTTCCACCAGTTCTTGTTGCATATTTCAAATGCTTAGAACAACAATTTTCAGAAGCTTTCATTAAGGTTAATTTAAAAAACTACATTAAATATGAACAGATTTTCTCACAAACAAAATGCAATGTGTATTTAACAGACTCCTGTATGTTATATTTGATAAACTACCTCATATAAATGCAAATTTTTGACTTTATGCCAGAACCAGGTGGTATGGAAAATATTTCTATTAAACAAATAATGCTGGGTGAGCAAACTCAAAAGTTATAGTGTAGTACGGTACACTTAAAATAAGGAAAGAAAGCAAAAAGGAAAGGGAAATACGTTTTCACTCATTTTAGCAAGATTATTGTCCACAGGTATCCCTGTGAGAAAGAAAGAAAGAAAGAAAGAAAGAAAGAAAGAAAGAAAGAAAGATGAAAGTATCGCACAATGACTTCTTGATGTAATGATACAGTACATATGTTTATATGCATAGAGAAATTTGGAGACTTGAATGGGTAAATAATTTGTGACATTAAACATAGTTTCTTAAAAACAGAGCTATTCTGCTTTGTTGTGAAGTTTTTCTTAAGAAGTAAGTAAAGACAACTTTTATCAAAAAAGTGCAATCCCATTTATTCATATGCTAGTAAGATGCACATGTATTTATTTATTCGGTTCCTTTGAGGAGCTCTTGGTCTCTGTCCACTAACCGAAAAGACACCGTTGGGGGAATGGCTTATCCCTCCTGCTCCAGTTCCACTTGCACCTCCAAACTCTGCTCCAGAGGTTTGGGGAACACTTCAAAGCAGATTGAAGGGTGGGAGAGGAAAGGGAGTATCGCTTTGTGTCTGCAGAACCCAAGCATTGGGTCGCACACAAAGATGTAACCTTGATACTTAACAAATGCATTGTGGGGGCATCAACATTTCTTTCCATTCTTTCCTCTAGTTTCTTCCTAGAAGAGTCACACTGTAATGATAGCTTGTTTACATAGCACAGCCTTGAGGCTTTCAAAGGTATCTTCAGGATTGTCTTCTCAGGTTAGAGAGACACCCGGCACTTGCGTACATTTCCTCTTATTTGTTTGATGCATTGTTGTAATAGTCGGAAGCAGCCAGCAATGTTCAGAGTTAACCATGAACTGGAAGCCCGTCAGGGTCACTGCAGCTCAACTGGGAAAATCTGGGGGATCTTAGGCAAGCTATCTGCTGTCTGGGCCAGCTATATCATTAGTTAGAGTGATGTGGCCACCCGGGGAGTCCGATCTGGAGTTTCACCAGAGTAGGACGTGGTTCGTTTTAAATTAATTGTTGCAACTTCTTTTTACTGTCAAAGAGCAGGAGTGGTGGTTGTGAGAGCTCCTGCCTCTTATACCCCAGCTAACTGAGCTGCACGTTGGTTCCAGACCACGATTTGGATACACTGCTGCCCCACTTCACGCAGAAAAGGCCTAGGGCCAATTCTGCTCAGATTCCCCCTTTTCCATCTTTATAATTGGAATAATTTCCACAGCAACATTGTCTATTTTTATCTTAAAGGAAAAATCATCACATCTGATCTTTGAGCCACATCAAAGCCTGTTCAGCTGTAATATCCGGTTTATGGCACTCTCTTCTGAAAGAGAGATGCCAAATATACTTGTTACACTTTGTTAATGTATCCATGTTGTCTCATGCTGCATGTACTTTGTGTTAAACATAAAACAAAACTCCTTTCTGATCAGATGTGTAGCTTTTTAATGGGCTTTATTGACTCTGTTTTGTTTTTTGTATACATTTTCAGGTAAAGTGGAAGATAACTTTTTAAAAAAGCTGCTATGACATCTGTAATCTACAAGTCTCCTCCATAAATAAAGAGAGAGCCATTCAGTGTGGGAACCAGTGGGTTTGAGATTCACTGTCATCAAGAATGTAGTCCAGGCCAAACAGAGATAATGGAGAGTAAAAACAGAGCACAACAGGCAACTTGCTAATAATCTGCTAAAAATGTTTTTTAAAAGTTTCTCCTGTCAAAAATAAATAAGAAAAGAAAAGAAAAGAAAAGGGTCAAATTGGAATTTTGCGATTCAATTTTCACTTACATTTCACTTTTTTATATATAGAAAGATCTTTTTGATGAGTTTTGAGCATGTCTCAGACCATGTAAAAGCAACTAATACATTAGAAGCCCATTTTATCATGATCAAAGAAACTTCATTACTTTTTCTGACTTACTCTGGATCTCTCCCACACTCTCTGCCTTCCCCTCCAAAGCCAAGACAAACAGAGTTCAGCCTTTAGAATGTGTTCAAAAGATGTCTAGTCTATTAGTAGTGCTATTATTGTTACCACTGTTGTTGCAATTAGTATTAGTACTATTTTTATGATGCTTCTTAGCCTCAGAACAGCTTAAAATGAAACAGTAGAATAAATCAGTCCCATCTGAAAAGGCACAACATATAAGGAAAACAGTATGGGAACTGAAAAAAAAAAAGAAAAGAAAATGATTTTTGGCAGTACTGATAGAGTGGACCTACTTTCCCCTTTGTATCTAGGCAAGTGAGGTAGGCATTGTCAACTGGAATAGTCCCTGGTGTTCCCTTGATTTACTCTTCTCTCTCTTGCTCCTTCTTCGCACAGGACAGCTGGTGATAGCAACTGGCTGACAGTTAGGAACAAACTAGAAGATTTTAAGGGCAGGAAAATTTATTGATACTCAGCCCATTGGTAAATTAAACTGGGGTCATCCTGTACCATCCCATATCTTGATTTTTCTTAGGTATTAGCCAGTTTGCACAGTAGGAGTATGTATCAGCAACATCCAGACAAAGCCATGGGAGTCAGTGGTGATCACCTCCCATTCAAAGGCAACATATAGAAGACAGACAGCTAGCAAAGTATAAATTATATGTTGAGCTACCCATGTTCATCATTTCGGTTTAAATGAAATGGCTTTAATGTTAAACTGACAAGGACCACCACACATTAAAAAAAAAAAAAAACCCTAAGCAGAAGCACCTTCATAGATTTCTGTTTCAAGAGATGCTGTGTTCATATATACATGCTCAACGTCTGCCAAGTTACAAATGTCACATGAAACGATCCATAAAAACTAGCTAAACTGGCCTAGATTTAGGATTTAATGAAAGCAGACACTATGAACAAATGTAGCTCAGAAAGGTGAAAGAAACCTAACCAGATGATTAAATATAAATAAGCTCTAACTTAACACAATCACATTAAAACTGTGTTCTTGTTTACTTTTTGAAGGCAGTATAACTTCTCAGCAGATGTCACGTATTTCTAGAACTTTACTGCTAAAGGATTGTTTCATGTAGGAGTTTTTCATTGACATCTTGCATTGATCTCCAGCTGTGTGTCTTGCACTGCACCCAACCGTTGATTTCAAGTGGGGATGCTCATCTTATCTTAATCAGATGGATGCATCCACTCTAATAAGGCCTGGGTGAACATTGTGATAGAGAGCTGCACATGAAGGACACCTCTGTCAAACTAGGACACGGGATTTATGAAATGCAGCAGTGGATCTCACACAAGGGCACAGCTGTATTGCTCTCATTTTAAAAAGGTAGCCCCATGTTCTGTTGGTTAGCTTGACAGACAAATATTTTACAAAAGTAAAATATTGGCTGTCCTATGAAACTTGTGTGGCATTTAACTCTCCTGGCTGTGTTTGGTACAACTTCAACCTTAACCATGCCTACTGTAGATTTCATATTTACGGAAGCACTAAAGAATGGATTTGCTATAGAAAACAATGCCCTTGATTGATTGAACTGTAAGCCGTCCAGTTGAAAACTGTCACAAATAACAAGTTTGCCTCTACAGTCCATAGGTAACTGCGCAGTGAACTCACAAGATCAGCAGGATGCTTTGCACAGATTTCAGACTCATCTGGTTCTAGGCGACAGGGAAATCCCAACAATGTCAACAGTATCTGGCTAGCAAGTACGTTGCTGCTGCCACCACTAACCTAACAGTGATTTCCATTTTCCTTTGAAACACCTTTCCTTCACGCACCCTCGCATATCTGGGTGGAATTTCTCTGGTCTTTTACTATCCGCATGTGCATTTCATCCCCCATGCTCCACTCATGACTTTTGTGTGTTTGTGTCTTTTTGATTTCCATGGATTGACTACACCTAATCATATGATGTGGCTTGTTTACAGGTGTCCTGAGATTAAATGGGATCATAGCGCTGGAAATTATTTTAACAGGGATGCCTTCTACAATCTGTGGTTGGACTCTAGCAATTATCACTAATTCTCTGTGTTTGGCACATCTTTTGTGAAAGGATGGCTACCCTTGAGATGTGTGTGTGTGTGGGGGGGGGACCTTCAGCATGTGGTGCAGTCAAAAACCAAAGGGCAGCTTATAATGAAACCATTTGCTGCATGCCACCAGATGGCAGATTTTCAAGTTGATACCACAGCTTGAAAATTTAAAGGATTTAAAGGATTAATGGTTTTCCTATGGGCAGGCAAGAGCAAGATTCTGTTCTCCAGCTACAGGTGGGTTTATTTACATGCAATGTAGGGCTGCAGATTCATCCATCAAGTCTTTTTTATTTCCTTTTCTTTCATCTTTATAAAAGATCTCCCTATTAATTAATGTGCTTCCACCAGAGATAGCCATATCCATGGAGAGGGTGCAGGATTGTGAGGTTCTGCACCATATGATATTTCATTGAGTAGCAACCTGTGGAGAGGTCTGGTATATATGGGTTACTTTATCATACCAAGGTGGACAACCTGCAGCCCACCAGCTATGTACAAGGCCCCATGGGCTCCCAATTCTGACTTGGGAGAGGCAATGTATTCCTGCCTCTTTTCCTGCTGGACCTAGTGCAGCCATCCCAGCTTAGCCTAATTTAGCTTCTTCTGGCTTTGTATTACCACTCCAAAAGCATGCTATCCGTAAGCTGGATTCCCCAAAATGTTACTGCTTTAGCATCTGGGACAACCCTCTGGGAGCCACCATAGAAAGTATGACAATAGCTACTACAGCATCTCTTAAACAGCAACCGAGAGCTTGATTATGGAAACCAGCGCATCAGCAAGGGACAAGCCAGTGGAGCTCACAGAAGGCTTCTACTATCCCAGAAGCCACTAGTTTGAACTAGCTTCCTGCGTACAGTAGAAAGCAGCAGCTTGGCTGTCTGCTAGCAACCTTTTCTGCTAGCATGGTCTGATCAGCACTCAAAGACTGACCAGGTTGGATACTGCTCACTGTATTTTGATGACCAGAATTGTTCCTTCTACAAGAAGCAACTCTGCATGTTTGGAACACCGTATGGGAATGGTTAATGCGCACCAATCACCCTGGAGAAAGAATGGCCGATGTTAAAATGTCCAGAAGATGCTCAGATGAACTTTTCTAAGGCAATGCGTAACCATTTGAGTATGACTTTTTAAGAGAGAAAAATTACTCACAGGAAGGCTCCAAAACTGTTCTAAAATATAAGCAGGACATACGCCTGCAACAAAGAGAATAAAGCAAAACAAGAATAAAAAAGAGCCTACTAGTATGTAATAAGAATGAGAACTCTTAAGATTTTGTGACCGGAATCCAAAACTGCCTTTGCACTAGGTGGAATAACCACTGGCACAACAGCTTTCTAGAGCAAGCAGAACTGAACCAGAACTGACCCTTCAGAGCAGAAAAAGTCAATGCGTCAGTGGAGCTCCTAGAAGGGAACTCAATTGATCTGCCTCATCCTGAATATGCTGGTTCCAGCTAGTTGCTGGGGTTGCTCTAGGACAGGGGTCGGCAACCTTAAGCACTCAAAGAGCCATTTGGACCCGTTTCCCACAGAAAAGAAAACACCGGGAGCCACAAAACCCTTTTGACATCTAAAATGAAGATAACACTGCATGTATCGTTTTTTACCTTTGTGCTATTTATAAAAAAACTATAGTGTGTTGCATTTATGAAATCAATGAACTGATACAGAGAAAACAACTTTTTATTTCTGCATGTAACAAAAACATTTTGAACTCCAAAAAAAAAAAAAAAAAGGCACTGGGCTGAAGGTTACTTTCAAATAAAATACTCAATGTCTATTTGAGTCCTCCTCATATTTATGAAATTAAAAGCCGAACTTAAATTATGATTTTTGCTCAGATCAACCTTCTGCATCAGTTCCGAAATGGCTTTTTTTCTCTCTTCTTCATCCAGATATTTTTCAACAAAGGCTGTGTGTTCATTCTGGAAATGTCTTGCAACATTCGACTTTTTGTTGTTTGCCAATTTCTCACCACATATTAAGAATACTAGTAAACCAGTCTCGTCAGCAGTGAAAGCAATGAATCTGCCCACATACCATTAAACGTTCTGTTTTCTTCTGAAACTTTTCTTTTCTTGGATTTATCCATGGTTGGCCTACCTGGGGTCGAAAAGCTCAATAAACTGCGTGCCAGCGGGTGTTGCACATTGGCGGTTGTGATGCATATTTTGAGTGACAGGGAGCCGCAGCAGAGGGATGAAAGAGCCACATGCATCTCCGGAGCTGCGGGTTGCTGACCCCTGATCCAGGAAATGCCAGCCTCCTTTGCCCAGGTCATCGTTCCTGCTACTGTAACCTAACCAGTGCTGACAAATCCCCAGCTTTGAAGACTGCCCATATTTCAAATATAGACTGAAACCATAAAACTAGGATCCACATGCAACAGGAATTAAATAATGTTGATCTCGATGGAGAATATTGCTGTCTCATCCCAGTTAAGCCCATTGAAATCAGTGGGACCTAAGAGGGTATAATGTGGAAAAACCTTGATAGAAAACCATCATTTCTCTCCACTGCAGATCACAGTGGACAATAGACTCCACTGCAGGTACAGCAAACATGCCCCAATCAATTAAGTACCCAACATGCATATGTATCTCTCTGTGCTGTATGTTTTATGTAATGTTCATGCATTTTGAAGGTTTTAATATTTGGAAACTACACTGAGAACGTGAGCTGTGGCTGGGAGTAGGACTGGGATGAACTCTTTTCGAATCTATCCCTCTGGCATGTGCAGACTTCCGATCACGCTTGACCCGGTCCTACAAAGTGAGCTGCAAATGCACATAGTCCTGGCTGTGCAACTGGCAGCCTTGCTCCTCAGCAGGATGTGGGAAAGGGGTGCTGTGAGCGAGCGAGTGCTCCAGCTGTGATTCCTGGAGAGCAACCCTCTTCCCACTCGCTGCTGTCACTGAGAGTGTGCAGGGGGAGGCATGCCCCTCGCCCACTGGACTCCTGCCGAGTGCCCTGTGAATGCTGGCCGGGCTCACCAGAAACGTGAACTGTGGGCCTCTGAAAACAGGAGTGGAGTCTGGGCAGCCAAGACTGGAGAATCTGGCAGAGTCCTGTCCCCACACAGATTCCTCACATATCCCCAGGGGGGCCCTAAAATTACATGAATTAAACACAGCTCAATGCAGTGGATTAAATACAGTTGCTCATATCTGGAAAGAGAGAAAAAATTCCCAATCCTGTGGCATGTTCAGGGCATACTCACAGAACTGGTTATGTGAGTTTTGCTAAGAAGCAGATACCTGCAGATATCTGTGGCATCCAAATTAAATCATAATAGTACCGCATACATATTCAAAGACTATTTTTCTTTTTTCAAACCATTTATTGTTGCGTTTAGTACAATATGTTAAAGTGTTTTAATTAAATTTGATTTGTAATGGCATCTAGGAAGCCCACTCCAAGTCACATGCAGTTTCTTCTACCATCGTAGAATAATCATGCAGGTTTTCCATATGTAGAACTTCTGTTCACATCTGTGAGAGATGTTTTATGAGACAGGATGAAGCTCATCGATGTTATATGCAACAGATTCCTTTTGGAAAATGATGGAATCCCTTTCCCCCAGCAGTGAAACATCTTCAGATATATAAAATGACATTGGTGGTGAGACTTAGTCAAAAAACAACCACCACAGGAAATACTTCAGAAATTGGTGGTGTCATGCAGGTATGATTCTCTCGCACAAGGGCATGCCAACAGATGCACTGGTGGGGGGGGGCACAATTAAAATATTGAAATAGTGGCCACATACAGATGATGCTATGAAGTTTAGCATTGGCAGAAGTTTCCTCCCCTCTCTCCCTTCTGGCTTCTGCCCTCTGCTCATCTTGCATGACTAGTTGGAAGAGAAGGGAAGATTGACTGCAGCTTCTGTTGGCCAAACCCTAAGTATAATTAATTGTATCTCTGGTAGTTGACAACAAGCCAACTTCAAGCCATTCTTTGGTTGTCTGGATTTGGACAGTAAAGAAAGCTGTGCTACACCAAAAACAGAACTGAAAGATCCCAAACTCTTCTTTGCAGCCATGCAATGCAGTGTGTAAGCCTCGGTGAAGACTAATCTCATTTTCAAATGCCAAAGCTATGACAGGGGCAGCAGACAGAGAACTGGGGACCAAGGACCATGGGACAGGTCAGGAGGCAGAAATAAGGAGTGAATTACCGGTCTGGACCAAAGAATAACTGAAATTTCAAGAACACACCAGAGTTCTGGAAAACCTTGCTGCTTGATCAAGGCCCAGCTGGCACCAGAAGGGTTTATTTTTGTTCTTGCTCAGAAAGATCCCAAAGGTAGGACTGAGCGGACACAGCCCATCTGGTTGCAAAGATTCTTCACTAGAAGAGTGCCACCTGCAGTTCCATCATCCAAAGGAGCTCCTGACTAGAGATGTGTAGGAATCAGTTTTGTGCAGAAAATCCTCCAGATTCCCTGGTTTCACCTGCCAGGGCTCTAGTCTGCCTTGCAGTGGCCCAGAAATCATGTTCCTGCAAGTGCACCCAGGTTCACAGCACCCTCACAACCCCATGTGCTGTGCAAACAGTGCCATTGTTCCACATTCACTGGGTGAGTAGGGAAGAAGCTTGGCCACCAAGCATGGTAGAGAGTAGGTCTGCTCACTCTGCCCCTTTTCTGTACACACCACTGTTGCCAACAGCAGTATGTGGGGAAGAAATTTGACTACCAGGAATGGGGGCTGGGAAAGACGCTGGTTGTGCAACCAGGGGTCCATAAGAGTCCACAGACTTCCTCTTGGCTCAGCTTACTTTTCAGGACTGAGCTGAGCATGAGAGGAAGTCCATGGATTCTGCAGGCATGGATTCCGAAAGGGCTCATCCCAACCCTACGCCTGACAATATCTGAACTAGCCTGTCCACAGTTTTCTATAACAGCTCCTTCTTGTAGCAATCCATGGGAGAGTCTAGTAACCATGGATTTATATGTCTAGATTCCAGAGACTGTCATAGCTGGCACTACAGGATCTGCCTCATTTCTTGACCTTCCCTGTTTCTGTCCAGAAATAACCTAGCAGGTCTGCAGTATTTTTGGATACTCACTACAATATACTTGCAAAGCAAATTCAGAATGATAATAAATGCAATTAAGCAAATTATGAACACCTTTGAAAGTTTAAAATGGAATATATAAAAAACTTGAGTGAAAGCCAGCAATAATGCAAAGATCTAAAAGCACAGCTTTTTCCTTTTCCTTTTTAGTGGAAAGGCTAGGAGGCCTGTGGCCAAAGAGACCACAACCAAGGCACGAAACATGCCTCTCGGGAGAGAGCATTCCACAACTGGGGTGCTGCAGCTGAAGGCAGCTTTGGAGTGCTGCTCATCTGTCAGCTTGATTGGTGGGATCCTGGACTCTGTCATTACAGAACGAGGAAGCTATGCCAGCAGCCAGTTCAGCAACAGCTTCAACAGGCGATCTGCGTAAGCATGTTTGCACAGTGCATCAAATGGCCTATCAGCTTTGGAAGTGACGGTGCCATATATCTTTAACGTTGAGAATATTTTCCCATCCTGAGACTGTCAGCACTTCACTCAGGACATGATCTTATTGCTCCGATTGGAAATGAATCACTAACATGGACGCCAAGGAAAGCCTACATGGGCTAATGTGATGTGATGGGCTACTCCAAGGCATCCCGTTCCTAAATGCATGGGACTGCTTGGGATCTAAGAGCCTAGGAGAAAGCTGCAGCTTCCAGAGCCTCCGAATCAAGACACCAGGATGGGTGGCATTCCAGCTCTCCTTCTTAACCAGCATTTCTGCTTAGTTATTTACTTGACCATTAGGTTAGACTCACAGCTGTCTTCTATCAGTGGTATATATTTCTTACTGCTTCAGGTCAATAGGAAACAAGGCTAATGACTAAACACTAAAAGTTAAAAAGCTTTCAGAGTCATCACATTATTATTATATGCTGGCTGAAGAATCCCATTAGCCATCATGGGTAGGACTTCAGTTAAGTATTACACATACACACAATCTTTTTGTTTGTTTAAAGAGATCTCTAGATACTGACATATTCTAAATGAGGAGGGAAAGGAAGAAATTGCTGGGTCATTAAACTGACTGTCCATTGTGAAACCCCCAAGTTGCTTCTTACACAGTACAAGCTGGCTTGTTTAAGCTGACTTTATAAAGCCTTTGCAGAATTAAAGCAGCATGCTCAGTGCCAGGATGCCTGCACTTCCTGTGCCTTCATGTTAAATCCTATAGTACTGGGGATCTTATAAATGATTGAGTTATTTTTAAACCACTGGATGGCTTCCAGCCCCTCTATTTCACGCTGGATTAATTATGTAAGAATACTGACTTGTTCATCACTAATGTTACAGCTTTTAAAAACAACATGCTGTTTAAATTCAGGTTTGGCAATTGTTGCCTGACTCCCCTGCAATTTATGGCACCACACCCAAAGCATAATAAAATCTTTAGTGGCCCTTTGTCTTTTCTATTGTTCCTCTCTGGGGTGTTTTATGCTGAAAGATGCATGCAAAAGCTGTCCAGATGTTATTTGTATCAGAGCAGGAATTTCAATCCAGCTATCTGTGGTCACAAATGTTTATTTTTAATGGATTATTGTGCAATCCTCACTGTGTGGACCTTAGTGGCCTTATACGTACGGCTTCAGAAATGCCAGGACATTCTTTTTTCGCTGTTATTGTAGTCCAGTAGAACTGCTGTGGGCTGTTAAGGGAAACATTAAAGCAGGAGAAGAATAGCACCTGTGGTAACAGTCAAGTTACTTGTTCCAGTGGAAGAACGTTGATTTTGTGCAAGTTAATGACAAGACTACAGTCAAGGAGCTCTAGACAGAAAAAAAGTAGCAGCAGCAGCCCAAACCTAGTAAGAGTTGCAGTCCATAGACATGTGGGAGGGGTCTGCACTGATGATTTTTACCAGCTTTGCCATGCCCCGGACTGCCTTCCTCACCTGCTTTCTGCTGCTATAGCACAGATTTCCTCAGACCAATATATCGTGGCTTCGTTTATGTTGCATTTTCCTCACAGTATATATTTCAGTGTGTGCTAAACTTGTGGTACTGTTTGGAGGAGAGAAGACTGGCTTCAGCAGGGTGGTAGGATGGGCTGGAATGGAGCTGCAATGAGGAAATGTCCTATCTGGCTATTTTAGAAAAAAGTATTTGCAAATGCATTCATGCAGAAGGTGTGAATCTGTAAATAACAGACTTTGCAGAACCCTTTGACCACTGGATGAGGAACAACTAGACGAAAACATGCCAGTAGGTATGTCTGTTCAGAAGCATATCAACGCCTTTAGTGGTGCTTCCTCCTGCAAAAGCCATCATAAGCAAATGGGCTACAAAGAAAAACTAGCCAATATACATATCTTCTCAGAACTAGATAATTTTGTTCTCAGTGCTCCTTGTTCCTGAAGAAGTCAGTATAGCAGGAGAGTTTGCTTTCATGAAAGACCTGAAGATCACTTCTTTTAAAAATGTCCACTCTATCACATCATTGAACTAGCACATAGCTTGACGAATCTAAAAACAAATGCAAACATAAAGCAAAACAAAACCCAAAGAAACTCAAAGGGCCACTTTCCTACATGCCTCCTACTTCTCCAGTAGTTGTACTTATGTGACACAAGAGCACAATTTCAACACAGTGGAATGCTGCCTTCTTTAGCATGTGCCCCAGCTGTGATATATGTATTTTGCATGATCATGATGGCAATGTGATTCTAATACACAGAAGGGCTCTACTGCAGATTCTCCTTCCCAAAATGTCAGTGGTGCACTAAACAGCATAAAGTTTCCTTAAAAGCTCACCTCTTGTCCCAAAGCTTTCAGTTAAGCAGCACAGATACTGGCTTGGTGGATGCTCGAACATTATTTTCCCTTTGCCATTGCAGCAAACAAAAGGGTGCCCGTAACTGGAATTCTAATAAAAGTTTAACTGTTTGTTTGATACTGAAGTACACGAGTAACTAAAAACACATCCTGTATATTCCAGTGAGGAATGTAGCTCACCTCATTAAAAGGAATATTAAAAAAAGTTTTAACATATATTCAAAAAGGGTGTTTTGGCAGGGACAAAAATACCAGGTGCTAACCAGCAACTGGTTTAAACTAGAGATGGGAAAGTCAATGAGACTCTAGCTCAGAGTCCTCCAATGTTCACCTCAATGTTTGGTCAGTCATGTTACCATTCCTGAACACAAGCTTGCTCTTGTTCAGATGTAAAACTGCAATTCATGCCATTCCCTTCCCACCCACTAAAGTGTGACAAACTGTATATTTTTTTCCCCAGAGTGCAATTTTTTCCTAGTGAACACATTTTGCAAACATGATCACAAGCCTGAAACATGTGCTCATGTTTGGGAGTGCAATAGTTCTGAAGTTTAACAAACTGAAAAGAAACTTTTACATTAAATTACTATTTTTCAGTGTAGACTGAACTGCCGTGGTCTTTTAACTATCCCTAGGACTAGAAATGCTGCAAGGCTCCCTTATTCCCTTCCTGCCCTGCAGTTTAATCACTTCTTCCCTTATTAGAGCTAACAGGATAATCAGTGAAGGTACTGGTTAGATGAAGCCAGAGTTTTCAACATGATTGGAAGCCAGTATTTAAAGCTTCTTTGATGCTTGCTATGCTTATCCTCTGTACTGGTGCAAAGATAATGCTACAGCGTGATTGAGTCAAAAATGAAAGGGTAAATTTAGGTAAAAAGGAAAGAAAAAGTGGCCCTGTCAATCCTGAAATGAATTAGGAGATCTGGAACATTATGTCTGAACCAGAAATGCTTAACATGATTAATTTGGTATGAATGAGGGCCTTGTTCTATACCTTTCACTCCAAATGCAGCCAAAAAGACACTGACCATTTGTTTATCAGAGTTACCTGATGCTGCTTACCAGCTTTCATTTACAAAGTAAGTGCAGTAGAAATTTCCAATCTGTGTTCCATACTCATGCCTGCATGTGTATCAGTATATGGACTATGTTTTAGCTCAGCTTTAGTTGCCCTGCTCCTTCCAGTGTAAATGCTCCATCCACTCTCGGATTTTTAAGGTGTCAGGACACATCTTTGTAGCTTATCCCTGAACTTATTTTAGCAGAGGTGTTTTTTTAAATTAATTTTTATTACTGGATTTTGTTTATGATGGGGATGATTTTATTGTTTTTATGTTGTGCTCAACCATGGTTGTTTCACAAGGAGAGGTACCATTGTATGTATGCCTGTATTGCATCTATATAAAGACTGAATCCCAAATAATGCTAAGAATCAAGTGACTCAAGAATCACACATACATGTGATTGATTCTTAATCTTCCTTGCTCATGTCTCATTCTGAGTGATGCTTCAGTATGGCTCTTGCTCTGCTCTTCAAAAGCTAATTAATCTGGAGCATCACTAGCTGTCTGCATATACTATCACTACCAGACCACTTAGATCTTTAATGGAGGCCCTTCTTCATGCCCCCCCCCCGCTTGCAAAAAACAAAACAAAACAAAAAACAAATGAAGTGAGAGGTGAACTGGCAAGAAATAGGGGCTTCTCCATCATTGTTTCTCACCTTTGGAATTCTCTTCCTAAAGAGGTGTGACTGGCACCCTTTTTATCCTGCTTTCACCACCAGATAAAGCCCTTTTTATTCAGACCTGCTTTTAGAAAATTATGGTTATTTTGCTATTGCTGCTGGTTTTGCTGTTTTTTTTTTTTTTGTTGGTCAACTGTTTCCTGGTTTGCATTTTATATATTGTTGGATTTTGTGAGGTTTTAGATGCTATAACTTTAATTCAGCTATGTTTTTATGATGTCTCCTTGTACTGTTGTTCTGTCAGTCACCCAGAGAGTCTCCAGGCTCCAAAGCAACATACACATATAGTACATAAATAAATCCATAGCTTAATCCCAAGAGACCATGGGAGCACACTTGGTGTTGCCTCTTTCCCACAGCCAGCCCCCTCCCATTGTCACAAAGATTTTGTGGAGTAGCGCAGGTTGCAAGCACCCCTGGCTGAGACTGTAGCTGGATTCAAACCAAGGGTTCCCCAGGCCTGGTCAAGTGCTTTAGTCACAGCCCCACACTGGATCTCAGGAATATCAGAAAGAGAAAGAGGGAATGGAGGTATGTCTGAACATATGCCCGTATATCTTAGTCTATGCATAGTATGTGCACCAACCGTAATTGTAGTGAGAAAGTGTTGTCCATTGGCAGGCAGAATTCCAGCTTTCTTGTTCTTACTGCCATGTATATCCTCAAATGAATTTACAGCATGCAAGTCATCTTAAAAAGCAAGATCACAATATTATTGAAAACTAAAATAATTAGAGTGTGGTGGAGCTAAATTTGCAGGAGGACACTTAAAACTTTTTAAAGTCCATCTGTACAGACATGCATGGGAAAGTATGGGAGCAAAGTAATTTCTGCGTAGGAAGGATTCAGACCTATAGCACCGAATGGAATTACAGTACCTGTGACACTTTCACAGAAACACTGTAAAACTAAACTTGTTGAACACAAAGAAGACATGAATGTTTACCTGACATATGTTGGATTCTATGTGTCATAGTCATATGTTAGAGGCAATTTTATACTGCTAAATGAAAAAAGGGGATTTATAGATCACATTTATGGAATACATAATATTTGCTTGTGGAAAAGTTTGTAAAAAAAATGGTGCATCAGCTTGGACAGCAGTTCTGTTTGCCTTCTAATTTATATCTTAGGGAGCTGGGTGCTTATGTCTAAGTTTGAAGGGAATTGGATGACAGACAGCTAGTTCTTGCCAGGCATGGAGCGGGATCACAGATTAGTACTCCTTAGTGATCAGTAATGACTCTCAGTATCCCGTAGAGTCAAAAATCTTTAGAGCAGGAAGGTAGATCATCTTATCAAAACCCGACTCCATATGTAGCTAATGCTGCCTGGGTTGCCAAATGCTTCTTATTGGCCTCCAAAGGCAACAGTTCCTTCCTACCATGTCCCCTGGCCAATATGTTTTATGGTTAGAAACATTCCTGTTGCTGTCCCTTGCCTTTTATTTATGGTATACTTTTCACATATTTGATTCTTTTTAGATATCTTCTTTCTTCAGGTCTTAAACTGTTGAGTTCCTGTAGCCCTATTTCATTGGCTTCAACTTGTAAGTTGTTAGAGTAAAATTGACTGCAACTTTTGTAAAGCTCCTCTGATTTTCCTCCCAATCTTGAGACTAGTTTTTATGGGGACTGGACCAGACTGTCACACTTGGTGTGCTTTCCAAGGCCAGGTTGGCCCTGGCTCATCAGATGAGGATGGTGAAGACTGGGAAATGGGAGGTGTGGAAATCAAAAGGGAAGTGGAAGGTGAGCCCAGATTCTTAGAAGGACCATGGGAACAGACTGGGCTTGGAAGGGATGGGAGGGAAAAAGGGTGAGGTGGAAGGTGAGCCCACCTTCTGTGAGCTAATATGAAGAGCTAATATGCAGTGAGACTGTCTGTGGCTTTGGATGTGTCAAATGAATTAGGAGAAATCAGGCTCCCTGCAGTTTTCACTTTAAATGGGAGGCCGAGTAGGCATGGGCTTCTGAGTGAAGTTGAGCTCATCCAGGGTCCTTGAACATCACTTTGCCACTTGTCTTGTGTCTCAGTTAGACTCACCTTTGTGACCACTGCTTATTGTCTGGATGGGAAGATTGCCCAGAACAAAGAGCTGTTGAACACAGAAGTTCTGAAAAACTCCCTGAAGTGGTAGAAATCTTCCCCATAGACTAAAGTGTGGCTGATTTTAAATTTGTGCAAATCGAATCTGAGTATACATTTGGCAGTTTATGAACATCTCAGCCGATACGCTCTCATGATCATGTTTGGGGTTGCAAACAGGGCATGCTTGCATGCCTTCTGAATAGAAAGGAAATATTCATACATTCCAAGCATACTACCCCTGGAAAAGTCATTAATAAAATACATGGGACTTGACCAGGACAAACTTCTTGTTTCTGATCTAGAGACCTGAAAATGTCTGTTCAAAGTCTAGTTTTAGGAGGGAAAATTTCAACAGAAGAGGCCAAAAAGAGAGTGGAGATGTTCCAATGCCTCTGGGTACACTTTGGGGACAGAAAACTTTACTTTTTATCAGTCAGCTGCCATTTCTAGAGGTTTTTCTAAATTTGCCCCCGCCTTCCTTCGAGCCACCACTTCTCTACAGCAGAAGCCATCTTGTGTCGTGGCCACCAAATCTTGCAGCTGAGGCAAGATGACCCCAGGTAGCATGGGCCTCAGAACCTTTTTTACGGTTATTATAATCATTTATAATCGCTACGTGATTTGTCCTTCGTATTAATTCTTTCTGTATGACATTTCAGGTACTCATATACCAGCTTGATGGCAGATCTTCCTGATCTATCAGTGAAAGCCAAAACTGCTTGTCCACCAGTAGGAACTGACACTGACGGTGGAACCGGAGTCCTTCTTGCTACTGCCCATGTGCCCTCAGAAACTTCCACTGAAGTTTGGGAGACTCTGCGTCAGATTTGGTGGCCAGATGGAGTTTGAAGGAAGGAAAGTAGCACCCTGCACATCGGATCAATCTTCACACTCCTGGACCCCATCACAATATTTCCACGTTTTATCCCAAAGCAGCTATTGGTATAGAAAAAAGTCTCAAAGAAGTCAGCCTCAACCTTCCCCCGCCCACCATATTCAAAATGTTCCATGCATTCTCTCCTTTCCCCCCTTCGCACACCAAAAATAACTCACATAATCCAATCTGTACAGTCAAAAGGCAGACCAAGCCAGAGATGCCTTAAGGCAAGACAATGAATCGTTCTGCAAAACTGTGTTAAACTATTTGAAAAAACAAGGTAGAATATACCCGCTGCATGATTCTTTCTCATTAACCAACTTAGATGTCTGGATCTATGTGGTTTGATTTTATTATATGTTGCCAAAAAGTGCTCAAAACAGTTTGAGTTAATTTTACAAAATTTCCCAGTATTCCACCTAAGTCAATACGAGTGCAGCTTTGCTTGTCTTCCTTGTAGTATCCACACATTTAGGAATTAGCACTGCTCCCCTCAAGTGGTCTTGGACCTTCGCTGAGGCCGTAAGATAGAACTGCAGAGGGTGTGGAGCTGACCTGACCTCATACTTCCAGCATCCTGGGCATAATTCATCTGTCCCTGGGGATGTCAGTGGGCCAAGAATCTCCTGGCCTCTTCCTTTTCCGACTGAGCCATCTGTCCAAAGAATGTCCCCATCCTGATCTTCTATGGCAAGAATTAGTGTCTTGTTATTGAGAAGTTCCCATCATGCTCAATCGTTAAAAGAGCTAGCTGCTGAAAAGCCCAGGAAATTAGGATATGATTGTCTCTTTTGTTTTCGGTCTGTTTCTGAAGATGCAAGAGGGATTTAGCCCAAGGTTTCCAATACATCTGTTGTGGTTTCTTAAGAAGCAAAGACAATGTTTGAAGAATGGTACAAAGGAGGTATTTGCCAAATACTGATGGGGGCAGGGGAGCCAGAACATTCCCACGTGCCTAGAGGATTGTCCATGATTAATCACTTCTCTACTTTTTTGGGTCCAAATACCTGATCACTGGTGAAGAAGTCACTGACAGCTCTCTCTCTCTCTCTCTCTCTCTCTCTCTCTCTCTCTCTCTCTCTGTGTGTGTGTGTGTGTGTGTGTGTGTGTGAATAGTTCTCTGAAGAAGCATCACTAAAACTTGACCCAATATAAAAACCAGTAGGATGATTTTCCTGTTCAATGAGGGGCTCTTAACTGTCTTTCAAGCATGTACAGTATGATTGTTCAAAGGCAGGAGAGTGGCATATTCACTATTTTAAGCTAGAGTTCTTCTCTTAACCCATTCGAAGCCACAGACCTTTTTTGCAAAATGTTCTTTACTAACTAAAGCACTTTCCAGAGACGCAAACATCCGGAAGGCATCTCTGAGCCTACACAGAGCAGTTCATGGAACCCAATTTAGCACTTACTTCTAGGAACATCCCTTATGAGTATGTTTGGGCCCCATCCTTTTGGGAGAGTCTTCTGAGAATGAGCGCACCTCCTCACTGCTCACCAGTCCTCTAACTGAACCACCTTCCTTTGTGAGCATTGCATCATGGGGTCGAGGACTGTATTGCATCACCTGGTCTGTCTATGAGAAACTCCCGTGTTCCAAGCTCTCTCCTGATAGCTGCATGACTTGGTCATTCCCAGAGGCTGCCAGAGCCCCTGCAGAGCCCGGCCTTGAGATTAGTGTCTCTGCTTCTCTTATCTCTATGTCTGGGACTGGCCCACATTCTGCCGCCCCCTCCTGCTCTTCCTCCTCTCCGCTGAATCCCAGTCAGCCAGCAACTGCCTTTCTCATTCCAAACACTCCTGCTTTGAGCCTGGGAAGAGGTAAAGAACAGAACAACCCCTACTCAGGCTTCATGTGCAATATATCATGCATCTGAACTGACTAGCTCAGTTATTAGTCATTTTTCCAGGCAGATGGGACATTTGTTCTGTCTAGATACCTGTTTTTGCTCTTTCTGTTTACTATACACACAAATTTATGCTTCTCCAAATTTTTCAATAGGGAATCACAAAAATGCATACAAATACAATGCATTATAAAAAGCATGTACTAAGAGATACTTGCACAAAAATACTGATGAATTTTTTGTACGTGTTTCTTTAAACATCCTCAAATTTGGGATGAACCCAGTTTAAGATTGGAATGATGAGAAATTGAGTCTAAATACAACTGACAGCTTGTTCCAGATTATTTGTATCCCCCCTTTCCCCCTCAAGGAACCCAAAGTGGGTTACAAAGTGGCTCTCCCCCTTTTATCCACACAGCAAACTGGTGAGGCAGGTTAGGATGAGAGCCAGTGCTTCACTCAAGGCTACCCAGGGAGCGTCATCTGGGGACTAGAATCCAGGTCTCCGAATTTCCAGTCCAACCCTCTAACCACTACGCCACACTGGATCTAGTCCTTATGCTACATAGCCAGTGACACTGAGGCACGTGGGGTTGCATTTTTAATATGCACACTCACCATTTTAAACAATCCCCTGGCGCACCATGAAAATGGCAAAATAAAAGTAGCAAGCTAGAATTGTTGTCTTTTCACTGGTTCACCATTATCTGTATTCAAAAATATTCTCAGCAATGGATTAGTTCTTCTAGGCAATATATCTAGGGCAGGGAGTACTGTGTGGTGCTGTGGCTTTTTATCACAAGTACAGATTGTGGGTCTCCACATCCTCAGAGCTTTGTGACTCAGACAATCAATTCACCAGGAGCACAGTGGCAACCTGGATTGTGTCAATTTACTTCCTGGCATGCCAAAAGGCTTGTTTGAATCATGTCTCCTAATTTCACCGAAGAACAAAGTGTGGTCAAGCAACATCACCATTTTCTAACCACTTGTGGGCTTTAAAAATACTGAGTGCACTCCAACATCACTCTTTCTAGACTACCAAAGCAAAATCTGGCAGCCACGCCAGCTCTAATTGGCTTCCTGTCCGGTTATCACCCTGCTTTACCTGCCATCCTTTTCTTCCAGGCTGAGCAGATCCCCCTAGCTGTGAATGGTGGCCCAACAGAAACTTGGAAAAATGCTCTAAATTCTGCAGACGCAGTGACATGGTCAAGCATTTGGCCAGCCTAGCACAAAGCAGACAGGTAGCATTTGACTTGGTGGCTTGCAAGCAATATAGGCATGCCCCCCTTCGCTCCCCACTGTTCCTCTTACCCAGCATACTGCTTCTGTTGCAGGATGGGCTGCTTTTTCTGGTAAGACATTGCAACATTTGCTTCGGCACCTGAGGAAAATCTGCCATTTGCCCGATGGGTGGGCTAGCATTGCATTTGCCTTCAATCCATTTACCCAAAACACCAACAGCCACCATGACTCTGTAACCCAAACTACGTATTTTTGAAGCTGAAATAAGTGATGATGTGGAATTACAGTACAAGTTTCCCAGAAATTTATCTTGGGAGCAGTTTGAGTAAAGAATAATCAAGTCAAACTGTGCTAATAGCATGGCTTTTTCGTCTCATACAGATAATTTACTCTCAGTTGAAGGGGAAAGTGCATTAGAGTTAAGACCATCAAACTCATTCCACCTTTGTTATATTTAAACTAATTAGTCTCAGAGATGAAACACATATTTCTAAGATTCCAGATAATCTTAAACAAAACACTCCATGCTAATTTTTATTCCACTCCTATCTGAGCACAGATTAAACAAAGCCCACAGTTAGTTTCGTCTGCTGTTCTTTTAAGAAAAATTAAAGCCTGCTGCAGAAAATAAGGGATGACGAGATCAAATCCAGTGGCAAGGTTCTCCGTGCTATGCATTTTCCCATCGTTAGTTTATCTTCTGCTGTAAATGAGCATGTATAAAACAGTCCACCTACTGTTCTAGTTGCTACGATATAATGCAGTTCCACTGAATGATCCTGTTAACCTAACCTTCAATTTGCTGGGATTTGAACTCTGAATTACAGCTTACTAACATAGTTTAACAGCTGGTACAAGGGCTTCTTTTGAATTTTTAATCACATGAATTAAAGATTGCTGGAGATGCTTTTCCAGGCCTCTCCTAGCAGTGATCCAGTGTGCAGAAAGACAAGTATAGGTGGCCCCAAGAGAATTAAGAGCACAAAAGCCACTCTGGCTCACGAAGGAGTCTGCTGGCAAATTAGGAATCCACATGCAAATTATTCATAAGGAAATCAATGAATTGTAGGTGCAGGAGGACCAGGAGATTCTCTCTCAAAAGACACAGCCCAAAAAGAGATTTTTAGACAAACAGAGCCTGCTCTACAGTTTTAGGAATGACAGAGTATTAGCAGCACACACGGGTAGGTTCAATCATGTTCGTTTTCTCTAGTTCTTTGAGGATGGTTCTGGGAGCATTTCGAGTCCATATTTCCCTGTGACTACATTCAGTTTTGTAAGGTGATAGTTGGGGAATTAAGTATTCACTTGCATGTCGGCACGCACACACACACACACACACACATCACGGCAATGCCTTCGCACACGGCGACAAGGACAATATTGCAAGGTTTCTGAGCTGACCGAGAGCATGGGAGAGAGGAGACTCGAGTGCACAGGCATGCTGCTCCTGCAGCGCTAAAGCACAGCATAATCAAGTCAACAGGGATGTTTAAACAAAGCAAAACGGGAGGAAAAAATAGGGCAGCAGGAAGCAGAAAGCATGTTGCTTCTTAATTATGCTGTGTTCTCTCTCTAATGGATTGCCCTCCCCAAACACTCCAAGTACAGCAACTGGCATGTGGCATCTTCGGCTGACAGAAAAGCAGTGGCAAGTGTGCAGCTGTTCATTCTGACACACAGGTGTTTGATTTTTGGACTCGTTAGCTAGACAGATTTTTTAGGAGCGTATGGGGGAATCATCCGCAGTCATTGCACAGAAAGTGAGTTGTCCAAGTCCACTGGAGATAATTATTATGTAAATTCCAATTCCAGATTCAAGGCTCTCTCTGCCAGTTCTGAGGCCCTACCTTGCTTCAGGTTCAGCACACTTTTCCATTAATAAGTATGCATGCTAGAAGCCAAGCCAAAGTATTACCAGAATGCATGAGCTCAGCCCTGAGTTGGAACGCTTGTGCAGAGCGTCTGGGCAAAAGCGACGGATTGTGTCAGGGGGCCCTGATCCTGTGAGGAAGGGCTGAAGGAGGCTTACATGGGGTGGCAAGGTCGTTCAAAGAGAGGGAGATCGTTTTCCAGAACTGGTGTGGGGGAACATGGTTTGTCCATTGAAGCTTTGCTACAGCCGTCTTTTTGACCCTACACAGCACTGATGAAGGCAAAGGAAGCAAGAGGAGTTGGTGATGTCATGACTCCATGCTAAAACCTCATTCCTGTGATGTCTTCCTCCTTAGCATATGTAATCTGGAGAGCCACCTTTCCCACTCAGGGCTTCCTTTAAAGATGCACAGAGCATACGCTGGCCGGTATCTGAAGCTGGCAGGCCACTAGTATTCTTCAGGATGCACTGGCAGGAATGACCAAAAGCACAGCGGCAAGTTAGTACAATCTGGAGCCACTTCACAAACTGGTGCTTCTGACTAGGCCAGGCTGGTGGTGCTATCTTCCCTGAGCTCTGTTGACTGGAACACTTCCCTCCTGCAAGTGTAATTTTTGCTAGTATAGTTCTGCTGTAGGAAGCAATAGCGTCTTGTTTTTATCAGCGGTTGTTCTTACTAGCTTTGGATGCTGCCCACTGAGTTTGTGACAGTCAAGACACACACCAAGGGGTGGTGGGGAAACCAGGGCCGGCTGGCGATGGTGGGCAACTCAAAGCCCCTGGAATTTTCCTTCTGCTGTTCTTTATATTTATCTGGCCAGGGCGGCTTATTTTATATTGTATTTTTTGGATTTTTAATGTTTATATTAATTTATTGTTGTAAGCCGCCCCGAGGCTTCGGCGAATGGGGCGGCATAAAAATGTTTTAATAAATAAAAATAAAATAAAAAAATATTTAAACCGGAGTTGGACTGAGCAGCTGTTCAGACAGAGGGTGCCTTCAGAGTTCAGTCATCTGGCTGTCCCTCAAGCAGAGGACTGGTCTCAGTAAAGGACACCCAGCCATCCTATGTGCCCTTTAGCAATATTTAGACGCCACTACACACCAGGGGTCGGCCCCCTGACCTTTTTGGACCCATGCACACATTTGAGAATCCGAGAGACTGCTGTGGACACTAAGCGGCCCCCCACTGAGGATGCGACTAGTCACATAATGGCTGTTGTGCGGCCTGGCTGGGCAAGGGGCATGTGGTGCGCCTGCACCTGTGGGCAGAAATAGCAAGGCTACAGGTTGAGAAGGAAGGAGAAATGGAAAGAGTTGTTTCCTGATCCACCCACAGACCTTTCTGCTTTGCTCCTTTTCTCTCTCCAGCCCCAACCTCTAGTCTCCCTCTATCCGCCTCTATCTGCCTCCCTCTTTCCCTCCCTTTTTCTCTCCCTTCCTAGGACCTGGCCTTGTTCTTTCTCTCGCATTCTAACTTGCTGTTTCTCCCACTCCTATCCTTTAGTCTTTCTCTTTCTGCCTTCTGCAGCCTGCTGAGCAGCTGATCAGAGGATCACTGGAAAACTGAGGAGCAGGAAGAAGAACCCGGCACCCTGACGTTTTCATTAGACAGATGGATAGATGAAGGGAACAGGAGGTGAAGAGGGATCTGTGTTGGGGGAGCCATGTCCTAGATCTCATTGCCCTAATGAGAAAGCCCTATCTGATGAGAGATGCAAGAAAAGCACGGAAGTGTTCATTAAAAGCATTTGGCAATTGAAGGAAAGGACAGAAGCCCACAGGTGGAGCTTTACCTTCTGTGAGAAAGGGCCTAAGGAAACATGGTGGCAGCTCTGATGACAGATGCTTGCTCTGCCTATCCTTAGCTCTCCCAGGACATTGGTCACTGTGGTTGTCATTGCACTTTGCCAAAAGCACTGCTTAGAGTGAACCTTCTCAGTCCCAACTCTTGTAGGGATCGCAATGCCATTGGGTCCTGCCATTTCTGTTCTGCAAGGGAGACTCTCTGCTCCTGCAACAGAGACAGAGAACAAGTGGAAACGTGTTTTCCAGAATGGGGCAGGTCAGCACAGCATGCATGGAGAGGCTGCCTTCACCCATCCTGATCCCTTCCTGCTTATTTCAGGGCTTCTTCAGGGAGTGGCTAAATACCTGCTCCACAAGTGTGGGGTCCCCCATGTACCGTCAGCAAGGACAGCTGCTTGCATGGTGCTTCCAACCCACAGGAAAATAATATGTCTCTCCTGTTCCTACATACCGCAGGAGGCAAGCTGCAATATCCAAAGTGGAGCACCTGCTGGAAGGAACTAAAACCTGCTCACCTATCTGCCCCTTCCCAGCTCATTGTGCACCACAAACTCAAGAGCAACAGTTCTGCAGAGCAGTTCACTTCTGGACTGCAAGGCAAATAAGTAAGGTGAGGAAGAGAATGTGCTTTGCTATGCTCCATGCTCTAAATACAAAACAAGGATGGGAGGTCCATCAAGTCCAAGATCAAAAATTATCTAGCTGCACTGAATTAAACAGGACAAATGCATGTTCTAACTCATACACAGCTGCCTCCAACATTAACTTCACAAAGCCTTTCAGCCTGAAATGCAGAACTAAAAGTTGTGATCTTTGTTCGTATGAAGTAGAAAGTAGGATGTATTTCTTAGATTCTAGTAGAAGTGGACAATATATTTTGAATTATAGGTGCACGGACTGGAAGATACAGGTGAGTTTGTGAGGGAGAGAGAACTAGTGTACACCATGTTTTATAGAATAATACTGGGAAAATCTTCTCCAAAGATTTTTACAGTTAGATGGGAAGACATCACATGGGTGAGAAGAGACGACATCAGAAAGAGGAGAAGCGGGGATAATAAAGGATTAATGTGCGCATGTATTTCTTTCAAGCCCTTTTTGAAAGCCAAAATCAAAATAAAATGATGTGCTTAACTCTAGTTGCTTATAGCATTTCCTCTTTAATCAAAGAGAAAGATGTGAAATGTTCATCCCGCCTCTAATCTGGGAATCAGAGAAATGTGCAGGGAGTTACATGGTGCAAATTTGAATGGCACATCTGACAAACAAACATTCAGATTTTTAGCTGTGAGTTTGACAACCATAATTGGTTTGAGTCCTACAGAGCAAATATGGCAGATTTCCTGGTCAGAAGACTCTGATTCAAAGCTAAGTAGTCCTCCAAGGAAATGAATGCTTGACTACGATGCACAGATTGGGGGAAAATACTCTTAATTTCAGCTCTACTAGGAAATCAAACCATTTCTCTTTCACCCCTATTCACAACAATGTCAGTTCCAAATCCTTCAGTCACATCTGTTACCTTAACATCACAGCAGCTTTCTTTGCAGTGCTTCCTAACCTCTAAATTTCCTGCTGCCTGAATGATCACTTTCAGCTTGTGGCACATCATGCAACTACTGAGTGAATGGCGCTAAGTGTTTCGGTTTGGCACAGAGCATCTCGTTTACCTGAGCTCACGTGCTGGCAGGATGAGCCGTTCTCCGCAGTTCTAAGGCATGCTTCCTTTTGTGAACTCGCAGCAAGCCACGTGTGCTATCACAATGGCAAAGAGCCACCTGGAAACGCGAAGAACCCGCTTCTCTTTCGGCGTGAATTGCAGCAGGAGGACAGTGCAAGCGTGCCGTGCGACAAAAAGCACGGACACTCGTTGAAAAGCGGTGGGGCCGCCGTGCTGACAAGGACGTACTTGTGGATGCAGTACCGGCATTTAGCTAGGAATCCAAGGGCAGCTAATGGAATTTGGTGAGCATTTAAAAAATGGTTGAAGAGGCGCAGACTTGATGAAAGGGATGCCAACTCTTTGCTACATAGCAATGCTGCACTGTTTAAGTGCTTGGATGGAATGGGATGGTTTGAACAGTGGATACAGGGCCTCACTTCCTTGTTACTTGGCATTTATTTGATTTATAAAACCACACCCAGTGGCCTCACCTGAAAAGGTGGGAGCTAAATTTAATCATTTCAAGCAGGCTTTAGAGACACTTTTGTTTCAGGTCAGCCTACCTTACACAGAGATGCATGCTGTGGATTTAAATTACTTTAATGGTGGATTAAATGGTTTATTTTTATTATATGCCAATTATATGCCATGTTTTCCCCTCCTGAATTCAACCCACAGCCCTCCTCATCTTTGCTTTATCTTCACAAGAGCCATGGGACCTGGATCTGCTGTGTCTATGACTGGGCCAAAGTCACCCTGTGACCTTCAAGTGGGGACTAGAAGCCAGAACTCATTAGTTCCAGTCCAGTGCTCTAACCACTATACAACATTGCTTCTTTTCAGATCAAGTATGCAGAATTCTAATATTATTCTGCTTAGCTGCCATAATTATTGAAAATTATATTGTTATTGGACAACATAGTTTTACAGTGTTTTATGGTCCTATACATTAATTAGATAGATTTTTACTTCGGCATGTTATTCTGATAAGTTCTTTGTACACTGTACTGTGTTGGATATGTTGGAATCTGCCTTTTGAGACCATGGCTGTAAAAGACAACCAGAGCATCTCTTTCATTAATCAGAATAACAGCAATCGTTTTAAAAGATAAAGAAATACATTGACATCTCAAGTACATACTGGGAAATATTCTCACTGTCTAAAGAGCAGCTCTGTTTGCATTACAGAGTACATGATGATCACTAATTCCCATAGTGGTTAGCCTCAATTTCATGCATAATGGTGACAACTGGTTTGCTAAGCAATCAACTAATCAAAGGAAAAGCAATGCTGCTTCTTTCGTAGACCACACCACGTCTGGCAACAAGAAGGATGTGCGGCATTGAAACTCTGCCTGCCTGGAAGTCTCATTCACCCGTCTTGATGGTTTTCAACCAGAAGTATTCCTAGCATTATTCTCAACATATTCCATGCAAGTATTTATAGTTTCATAGACTAGATGCTTGCTTAAACAACAAACACACACATGTTTACTTTCTAAGGAATTTGAATGCTAAGGAATGCCAAAGAATTCTGATCTTAAGGCCTCAACTGGCCATGTTTTCTTCAGTCCACAAGAATGTAGAATATATACAATCCTGCATGTAGCACCGCTATATTTTGCTGGTCATCTACAACCTGCAAGAAGACTGTGGAAACAGAATGGAAACATACATTGCCTTTTTGGATCATGCCAAGGTCTATCGAATCACGCATTCTTTTTCTAATGGTGACCAGACAGATTCTTCTGGGAAATTCACTCGAAGGGCAGGTTTGCATGACTGGACAAGCCATGGTGGTTTGTTGCACAGAAGGGTCTTCCATGCTACCTGCACCCTGAAATGCCATTTCACCATGGTATGCTCGGTGTTTAGAAAGTGTGGTAAGAAGCAACGGTCTGTTCTGCAGTTTCCATGCTTCATCATGGTTTCTCCAGTTGTCTGAACCCTGCATCCTGGTTTCCAGAAGCATGGTGTGCAGCTTCCACTGAAACCCCTGCAAAGAGCAGCAACTGTAGGCGCTACCAGCATGGGATTGCATTTCATGTGCAGTGGATGATGGGATGCATGCCAACAGTGGGAGGACTGAGTGAGGAAGGTGAAACCACGACGTTGGTGCAGAAGCAACATGTCTGTCAGGCACACCGAGGCAAAAAGCCACACACTGTGGAAACCATGCAGGGTTGCTTGCCTTGACATGTGAACCCAGCTTAAATACAAGAACAACACTGCTTCCCTTGCTCCTTTTACAGAATCCAGGATGAGGAAGTAAATGTAATTACTACCAACTTTGAAATTCCATTATTTAGCATCGCTAATAATTGTTCATAGACTTGGGCCTCATTCTATAGAAATCATATGCCTATGACTAACATTTCACAGAAGTCATATACGTGCCTGCTTCTTCCAAGATACAGCCTTCTGGTGTGTCAGAATGCAAACTTGTTAGATTGCGAAATTGTTACCTAAATGGAAAGCCACCCCTTTCTTGTACACCTGAGCAAAGCAGCTCTTGTGCTAATGCAAAAACTGGGTACCCCCTAGGAGCGCCCCACCAGCCCCCTTTTCACTCTAGTCAGGGCTGCATCTCCTTCACCACCACTGCCCAGAAGGATCTTGCTCTGCCCTCTTCATTTTATGGGCTTCCTGAAATGAGTAAAGCAGGCACGGTCCTTGGATGATCCTCGGCAGCATTGTTAATTGGTGAAGACAAGACTTTAATGTGGCAAGTTATATGTAGGGTCCCTTGCATACATATTTGTAGATTTACAGGCACAGCCCCCAGAATAAATCGCATATCACTACAGTCAGCAACACACCTATTTCTTTCCATATATAGTCGTTAACCGTTAAAACAGAGTAAAAGAACAGCAAAAGCCTTAATCACAGAAGGGGGGGAAACTATACCAGCTACCTTCATCTTAAATACACTAGAAGATACTTGTACTATGCCAGCACCTCCTCATTCCTTCAGAACAGTAGTGGGAAAGATCAGCTGGAAGGACTGGGGCCAGGAAGGAAGAGAGGGGGGAGCAAAAAATAAAAATGTGGTGGCGTGGCATTTTCAGCACCACTCCTCCTCCTCCTGGCAGCAGTCCTGTGATTTATTAAAAAGCAAAACAATGCTCCTCTCTTTGCTAATATCATAGCAACAGATCCCTTGTAACGGTATGTAACTCTATGGAAGTGGGTTACCGACTCCGAAGTGAGAAGACTCCAACTCATCTTTGCTCACGATGATGGAATGATGCTGTGGCACTTATGGCAGCAAACAACTCTTCTGAGGGGATCTTTCCCTTTAAACACAAAGACAGACGTACATACGGTTCGGTGCTAGATCTAGTCAAGCTAGCTTGCAACAGCTTCCTTCTGGTGAATTTAGAGCAGGGGTCTCCAACTCAACTGACCTGGGGGCCGCTGGCAGTAGAGTCTGGATGAGGCCGGGCCGCATCAAGCGGTGGTGGTGGGCCGCTCATCCGGAGGCCGGCCCGGGCGCCACTGGCGCTTTGAAGGCCGCAGCCCCCCCCCCCCCCCGTGCCCCACCTGTCCCGGCAAGTGGCCCGCAGGCCGCGAGTGTGAGACCCCTGCTTTAGAGGACTCTGCCGACACGTGCAACCTGCAACTGCCCGCAGCTTCTTGCGCCCGCCACTGGCTTGTTCACCTGCAGGAGGAGCTCTGCTCTGCTGCACGCAAGTGGAGCACGGATGCCCCTTCCTGCCGTGCTGCCCTCCCCTGCCACCGGCTTGCTTATGCACGTGCAGAGCCTCCCCTGGCGAGCGAGATCGGCAGCTCAAGGGGACTCTGCAGCAGCACTGAGCCCACAGCGGATCCCCCCCCCATTGAGTCTCCCCACTCCTGCTTGCCTGGGAGGGGCAGCAGGGGAGCGAGTGGCAGGGCTGCCCTTTCCCAGCCACTGCTTTCTTCTTCAGAGAAGAACTTTGGGTGGGAGGAGCAGGGCCCCCTTGGGTGGCTGCCCCAAATGGCAGCAGCCCATGGTGCCCTTTGGTTAGCCAGTTAGCAAGAGCAGCAACGGGCCATTCTTGCCAAGCAGTCCTTTGGTTCTTGCGCCAGTACCACAACAAGTTGTGTTCTCATTGTCAGTGTAGACAATGTAACAAGCAACTGTGGTACTGAGAAACCATAGAATAGACCATTTATGATGTTCATGGTTTTTCAAAACCAAAACATGCCATGTTTGAATACTGTGACAGGTTTGGATGACATGACAGACCAACAAAAGTAAAACAATAACTTTGCTTGTCATGTTGTGTGAAGTGCTGCCATGTCTATTTCGGGAAGGAACTATGTGGAACAGGCAGAGTTACACAGCAGTAGATGCAACATGAACAATCCCATAGTCTGGTTTTAGACTGGAAGAGCAAACCGATTGAGCAGCATCTGACATTGCCGCTGCCTGGCCCATAAGCAGTAGAGTCAACTCTAAGGGTGGAGCCAATTCCTTTTGGTTGGGAAAGCAGGAGAAGGATTCACTTTGGAACCAACTTCTTAGCTTACCCTGTACCTCCCTAATAGCTGGTATTTTCAGCCAGTATTTTCACTGGTGTCTCCCATTAATGACTTCTACGATACTCCTCTTTTGTATGACAAAGCCAGACTAGCTGGTGTGTTTAACATAATAAAGACTGCAGCCAGAATCTGCCTTTTGTCCTGATCTGTTTGGAAAAATATGTGGGGAGAAAAACCAGCCTCTGACAATATGCATGCATATAGCTCCTTCATAATTGTGCCTATGGTATGAACAGATACAATGCTTAGTCAGCAGGCTGCCATTTAACTTCACTGGTTGGCATCATGATCTGGTGCTGTAGGAAAAGAAGAAAAACTAATTTGCTATCTCCAGTTTCCATTCACCTTTGGAAAACGGATCCTTTTTCAAGATAGCACTGAGTAAACTGCAAGGTTTCAATGCACCAAAACTTTTAGGGGGCTTCAAGATGAAGAGCTACCCATCAAATTGTACAGCTGTTCCATTCCACTCCCACATCCAGGTTCCTCTTTTCTGAAAAGAAAAGATTAAGAAGCAACAGGGAGAGAGCTATAAAATTGAAGAGGTTCTCTGGAGCCCTGTTCTATTTTCTAGGCAAGGGATCCCACAGTAAAGCTCCATAGGAAAGCACCCAGAACCATTTATGCACCTTCATAATCACAACTAGCTGGTATTTTCTAAATGGGAGTGGGACGGGGTACACTAGTGAGAGTCTGCTCATCAACAGCAAAAGCTTGGAACTCAGAGAAGGGAAAATAATATCGGGATACCTCAGGAGAGACTGAATAAAGAGGAAAATCAAGTAAGGAGCAAAACCTTCAGAGACATACTGAAAAATCTGAAAGCATCTATTTGGACTTCCTCTACAAGTAAGCACTCAGTGTTTACATAAACAGAGAAGAGTGATTCCAAGAAAATCAAGATCTTCACCAGTTTCCAAAGCTTCTCACTTATAGCTTCCAGAGCACTCTAGTTCACAGCACTCTAGTTCACAGCTGCAACAATGATTCATCTGCTCTCCTCTTCCAGCCAGTAAGAACATAGCAGGCACCTGGTGCTCTAAATAATCCATGAGAAATATGCCCAGTGATCCTTAACTCTTTATTTCCCAGGATAAAGCAAATGCTTTGCACCAGATCTGCAAGCAACAGGGGTTGGGTGTGAAATGGAGAAAGGGGTTTTAAAGCTCCCAGAAAAGTCTTTGTATTATTAACAGCTGCCTGACAAACAAATGAACAGGTACTTCCATTTCCAGAATGAACTTGCAGTAGCACAAGATTCATCTGCTGTGTTCTTCTTGGTATTCAGCAGATAAGGACATAGAACTTTGCTAGGTGCAAACTCTAGTATAGGAAGTCCCTGCATTTTGAAATAGAGAGTATACAACACCCTCTCCCAACTCGATGCCCTCCTGATGCCTTGGACCATTTCTGGCAGCCCTGGGTATTGTATGATGCTGAGTGAAGCAAATGATTCCAATGCTGATTTGCAATTCAAAACAAAGAACAGAAAAGGGTGGGAGGGAATCCGGAAGCTGCCCCAGCTGTTCTGATCATTGCATCTAGAGCACTCATGTTGGAAATATTTAAAAGAGAACCAGTGCAAATTCTCCTTTTCCTTCTTTATTTAACTTCTGCAGTGCCTGACAGGTGAAGCTCTCTGGGTGGTTTGCAATAAAGTTTTCAGGCCTTTAGCACTGGTAGTTATAGGAACTGTATTATAGTGGGCAATGTTCTAGTCTTCTAATATAGCGGTTCTGTTGCTTCTCCAAGGTTTAAAATGGATAATATACTGTTCCAAAATAATGGCTCATCTTTAGTTTAATTTATAAACCAAGAAGAAGATTATGAACTAATCAGGTTGTTGGTGGTGAGGGAACAGTCCTTGCCCCAGACTTGGCCTTTAAGAGACGATTAATCTACAGAAATCAGCAAATGATGCTTTGTGGCACACAGATGCTATTTTACGTCCTAATGCCTAAAGCAGCCTTTCCCAATCTGGTGCTTTCTGTATGCTTTGGACTAGAGCTCCCTTATGTACCAGCCAGCATTGCCAATGGCTGGAGAGGACAGGGTCTGCACTCTACAACATCTGGAGGGCCTTGGGTTGGGAAAGGCTAGGCTGGACAGGGAGTGGATGGAACAGGCATGAGATCAGGACACATCTAAAGAATAGGGTTATTGCATACGCTGTCTAAGCAGAAGGTTCCAGGAGCAACAGCCAGCTGGGAACTCCCGTTTGGAACTGTGGATGGTTGCTGCCTGCCCATGCAAGCAATACAGAGTTAGGTCATTCATTGGCCTGGCTTGCTGTAAGGCAGCTTCCTGTGCTACAGCCTCCTAGTTCTGATCTTGAAAGAAGGTGTCTGGGAAGAGAAGGGGTGAGTGTATGGAAGCCGTGGAATGAAATGCTGGCCTGAGATGGCTTAACGTTAGAAGAAATTTGACAGCCAGCCCATGAATCTCTGGTCACTTTTCATCTCTTCCCTCCACCCTCTTGTCTGCTTTGCATGACAGCCTTACTAACCTGCAAAGCGGAGGTAGACTTGTCAAGCTATCCAGATGCAGAATACTGAAAAGGTCAGAGTAGTATAGTATGACAGAACATGTAAGTCATTATAATTCTGATACCTCATTTGTAATGAGAATGAGGGTGAGAGCAAATTACTGTAAAAACCTTTTCTCAAACCTGGGAATCTTGGTAGCTGTGTTAGAAGATTTCATCCCTGCCTATAATGCCGAATGGCATATCTGCACTTTTTCACAAACAGGATGTGACTCAGAAGGTATCATCATCATCATCATCATTATCATCACAGCAATTACTTTTTTAAAAAAAGACATGGCACAAAGAGCATATATATACAGGGTTCAGAAAAAGTGCCATGCATCTGAAATTCATGGATGTTCGTTTCCTTTGATGTGGTGGTTGACCTAAGCCCACATCTAAATGGCTGACGCATGATCATCATCATCATCATGCGTAAAGGGATATTTGTTACATGTGCAGGCAACTCCATAGCAATCCAGAATGAAGGAGATGAGTTTTCAGTATATTTTGGTATATGTGGTGAATGAAGAAAGGGTATGGCGTTTGATCGGGGAAAGTGTTGCAGTGTTGGTGGAAGAGAAATGTTTTCTGGGTTCCGGACCATGAGGAGGCACATAAATCTTCAATTTTCACTGCAACTGACTGAGCTTTCTCTAGGCTTGACCCATTTTTCACCTTGGAAGAGGTTGCATGTTTGAGAGGCAGAAATCCAGCTAGTACAGTCTGAATTAAAAGTGGGCAGAGAGACATCCTTATCTGTTGTGATAGTCCTTAGGTCCTCCATTTGTAAGACCATGGAAGGTCTTGATTTGGCCAAGGAGGAGCGGTGGTCAGAGAATTGGCCTTTTGGATTTTATTAAGAGAGTACCTCTCTCCCAAACTCTCCAATAATTCAAGTGCTAGGCACAGCATGGAGATGCAGGCAGAGTAAAAGCGACATTCATAGGAAACTCCTGTAACTGACTAGCCAGTCAAGACTAGTCCATGATTTTTGCTTTAATTGGGCAGTGGCTTTTCAGCATCTTGGGCACAGCTCTTCTGTCCCACCTCTGAGCTGATTAGTTTAACAGGAACTGAACTTGAGCCTGCCTGTATGAGGACCACACTGGGCTCCTCCTCCCTTACTGGGGTTGTTGCTGGCAGGCGGTAGGTAAAAGCATTTAGCCTTTGAGAAAATGGGTTGCTGACTTTTTTGTTTGCTTGTTTGTACTAAATGCCTCCCTATGCCTCTATCAGAAGGCTAATGCTCAAAGACAGGTTAATTATAATGGTTATCTACATGCAATGGAACCTCTACCTGCTGCTTTTCCACACATCTGTTGCTGTTCAAGAAACAAGAGTAGGCCGGGACATATTTTTTCCCCCAGGTCAGTTGGTGATCTTAGCTTAGGACTGTGTATCCTTAGGGGAAAAATGGAGAATCATGTGAGGATTAAGCAGCAGGTCATCAAATGTGGGCAAGGATGCCCATGGCAGGATGCCCATTAACAAGGTCAGCTGGCTCCTCAGTTAGAATGGTCCAAAGAAAGAGAGACAGAGTGCCCATGGACAGTGCAAAGAAAGGCATGACGCCCTTCAACTAAAATATCAGAAAAATCTGCAATAAATTCAAATGTGTGTAGCTTTCTGTAAATCTAACCTGCTGAAACGGGACCATCTTTTTCTGGATGGCCCAGGTTTCACAAACTTACAGATCAGGGATCATATCTCCCTTTTCTGAGGGGTGGGGGAACATTATCAACACAAATGTAGACTTGTGTGTGTTTGTATTATCACAAGCGCACATTTGCAAAAATAGAAAAGCCAGTTCTATCCGTGGGCTCATGATGGAATGAAATACACCTAATAATCCATGAAACACAGACAAAATCTGCCCATCCCCATGGTGGACTTTCTATGTCAAGTGCAAACATCTTTGCAAAAACACTTTCAGGTCCTCTGGAGTGATGAAGGCAAGGCAGAAACCCCAAGCATGAGACTAGTAGCACTTCAGATACATAAACAGACCTGGAAGAACAAGTAAGTCAGACAGACTGGGTGTCATTAATATTTGGGCCTGACAGCGCTTCCTGCCTCTAGCAACTTTCTGACAGGCAGAAGTTTAAAAGATAAAGTTTCCCCATCACTTTAGCTCCAGTATTCCATAAGGAAAAGAAAATGCTTCCCTTGCTCATTTCTAACTATTTGCCAGGTACTAAGGCTGCAGTAGCCTCCTGCAAAACAAGGGCAGCCTGAGAATAGCTTTTTGCACAGGTCTAACTACCCTGTGCACACCTATGGATTCTATCAGGTGCAAAGGCTTCAAACACATTGAAATCACAGTGTTTTCTTTTTAAGGCATCTGTGCGTGGGGGCTGGAAACAGGTTTCTATATAGGAAAGCAGCCATTAATATGCACATGTGGCCATCATAACATACAGTATTTTAACTAGTCTGTACCTGAGAAATACACAGTCTGTTAGAAGAAACATGAACCAAACTGATAACTATACAAATGCAGCAAACTGGAGAGAGCAAAACAAACCAGAAACATTTCTAATGTCTCTCTAATCACAGAGATTACAGGAAATCCATGAAGCTGTGCATTTCCAGCATCCCTAAAGGAGCAAGGATGTTCATGGAAGACATGTCACTCGCAGTGGGAGACAGTTTTGAAAACTTACTTTGGAGGGTTGAAAGAACCTCAAGAATTAGTGGAAGACTAATTCTGGACAGTGGAAGAAGCCCTTCTCGCTGGTGAGGCAGCATCAAGCTGCTACTGCTGCAAAACGCATTCGTTGCTGTGTGGGCACACATTCATGTATGTGGCCCAGTAGCCACTGTGTCTATAGCATGATCATGCTCCACACACACATGCAATGTGCAGCAACTGGGAACACTGGGAGAGTTCTGTGCATCTATCATTTGTGTTCATGGTGTGAACACACAGGACACGCTTAAGCCTACTGCTTCAATTGTCCCTTATGTTTTTCTTACTGCACTGCATACCTGCAGACCTTTAATGGAAGCTTAAAATCAGTCGTGCACAGTTCGAATTCTTTATATATGCACAGCCAAAACGGCATCCCCTGCACCGAGAGAGAGTGAGAAAGAGAAAATTCATGGAGGAAAAGAAGGTGGGAGGTGAAGAAGTCATGATGCTGCAGCTGTTTCCACCTTCTCCTTGCCCAGGCAAGGATGGTCATGCTCTTGCTGTGTTCTGCCTGCTCCTTGGGCCTCATTCAAGCTAGTTGAGGCGTCTTCTCATCTGCTTGTGCCTTTGACACCTACCCACCCCCTCATGCCCTCTTCCTTTCTCAGTCATCTTGCATGGCACCATCCAGCAAAAAGGCCCCATGTGTTTCCTGTTCCCCAGGTTTTCTTGCCTTCGAAGCCCACTAAAATCAGGGCGAGGAAAGAAAAGGATCCGAAGAAAGAGGAAGTGAGAAAATTAAAAGCTACTTCTGTTAATAATCATGGTAAGTTGGAGCCTGCATGTCTTTGCAGCACATGGACACTGTATGTACCAAGAAACTCATCGCAAGTGTAGTTTGGGAAGTAGTGGAATATGCGGGAGACCACTGTTGGATGCTCTGTGCCTCTCGAATGGACCAGAAGTTACCAAACTGGGAGCAAAGACAGGCCTGGGGTGGGCATTGGTGTGTGGAGCTGTAGAAGGAAGGGGAATAGGTCAAGATCAACACCCCTTTCCCTCCTGGTTCTCTTACCATTATTGAAAAGGAAGACATTTTTGTGGGAGGGGAAGCCACATTCCAGAATTTGAACTCATTCTGAGCTTCACAGAAACTTGCTACATGCTCCCAAGTACAAATCGGGCTGTTCTGGCTAGGGAGTGGCAATCACAGGCATTGACTGATACAGTGGAGAATGCTCCAGGTATTCCATTCTGATATGCAATGAGTTTATATCCCTGAAGTTTTACAGAAGGAATTAAAAAATGAGGCACTTTATGTTGCAAATGCAATCCCACAAAAATTAGAAGTGCCTGGTGATGAGAAGGTTAATTATGATTTCTTTCATTTATTATCTTTTCTGAGAAAATACAATAGAAACCTGGGCCTAAATTTTGTTTCCAGCCAAGCTTCACAAGGGTGGCATGAACAGTCTTTTTAAAAGGAAAAAAATCCCAATATGGTGCACTAATTATTCTTTCGTTTTGCAAAATGTCAAACTCCCTGTGATCCTTTTAATTTCTATGGGTGTTCCAAACTGGAGAGCTGTCTAGACGTTCTCTTAATTGAGTAGTACACCATGTGGTAAATGTAGATTTGAATATATCTAATAAAAAACCCCAAAGAATACTTATAAACAGTTTTAACTTGAACATTTTATTTATTGTGGTACACAGCGTAACAGTGGTCCAGTCTTCCTCCTAATTTGACAAGTAGTTTATCTTCCTCACCAGCCCCAGTGCTTACCGTGCGTCTATGCTACACATTTGCCTCCAAAGGCAGAGAAAGCAAGGCCACTGGGAGGTCACTTTATCTAAAAATCCTATACCCACCCACCAGGGGCTTAGTAGTATAGACACAGGGTACTTCCAGATGAAGGATTCCTCGCTCTACCAATCAGAGGATTTCTGCAGCTCTACTGCCCCTTCCCCTCCTCTTTAATGGGTTTTGGACAGTAAGAAAACGTGAGAAAAGCAATGGGAAAACACAGGAGGTTCACAAATAAGGATAGGCCAACACAAGATGTTCTACCTCATGTGAGGAGGTTCTCCTCCTCGAAGGCCATTTTGCCTGCAAAACACAAAAGACTTTTTCTCTTTGCTGGAAAATGTGGTTTTCTCCCCCCGATCAGGAAACCACACATTTTCAAAAGTTTGCCCCATTGATAATGCAGATTTAGCCATAGGCTAAGATGTGCAAATGAAGGTATAGCAGGGAAGGAGAGAGGATCACACCGAGGCATTCTTGAGTATAGGCACAAATGCCCGTATTCGGAACTGTGCTTTTGTGCAGCTGTGCAACTGGGGGATATTGACCTCCTGCTTGCATTCATATCTGAGGTTGCAAACAGGGTGCGTTTTCAGGATCTGGGAACAGGCACAACATTCTCATACATCTGGACCCCTGCAGATTTAAACTAGAGTCCCCATTATATCCTAAACAGCCTTGGTTTAATATCAGTTTACTAACCAGACTCTCAAACCAGTGTCAGATAGTGCATTTCAGGGTGTAAGCTGACAGGAAGCCCGGCTCTCTGTTTCTGAGCTAAAATTCTGAAGCTTCCATTGAGAGGGAAGGTGGCGAGTGGGAACATACATGCCTGATGCGCTTTTCTGGCTTGCGACGTTGTAGTCCTTCCCAGTGATGAAATGTGAAACAAACATTTCATAAAAGAAACCATGGATGTTGGATAGCAGCCTGCAGCGACTTTTATTCCTATCCAGCTTGTCCACTCAGTGCCAGTCTACTCTATTCTCTTGCCTCTTTTACAAACTTAGCAACAATAGCCATTACACGGTGCCCGGTTCGATATTAAGGATATAAAAAATGTTGCTGCAAGACTTGAGCGCACATCCTGCCCGTTGAGTTCACATCCACCAAGACGATCGTGAGGAGTGGTTTGCAAGTGTTCACTTGCACTTATGACTGGTCACCACTTGGCCTGCTGTCTGAGCCCTGCAAATGGTAGATGCGCAGAACTGTTGTCAGTTGCAAATAAGCCACATTTTAGCAATACCGAAGCTCACTGGTTGGAACTAACCACAGTTAAGGGGCATCTGCATTCTATACCTAGATGAGGAAACAAGCTGTGGTTGAACATAAATGGACACAAAAACGTTGAAACCTCTCCTTATACTGCATTAGAAGAGGAAAGGGCAGTGGGGAGCATGTGGACCTCAGAATCACTGAATCTCACTAGACTGTGGTTTAGTCATGCGTGATACTCAGGCATGACCATGGGATCATGATGTTCAAACATGGCCAAACAGAAACGGAAAATAAATAGTAAAACAAGACATGTACTAGGTCAGTCTTCCAGGAAAGCTCGTTTTTGAAGGAAATGCTCACTGAAAGAAAATCCAACAAGACAGGGGAGATGCTACTTCGTTGCTTTTTATATTATGTTGCAATGGGAATACACAGACATTCCCCTTTCTTGAAATATAATTTTCCATAGTACTTAGATGATGCACCCATCTGTTTATTTAATTTTATATTACCCAATAGCCAAAGTTCTCTGTGCAGTAAACAACACTAATAAATTCAATAAAATATAATGTAGAATAAAACAATAATATGGTATAAAATTATAAAATTTGAAACCATGTTTAAAAGAACATTTTGAGAACTAAATAAGCTAAAACCAGGCCAGGCCTGCTGAAAGACTGCTGGCAATAGCTCCAACCCTTACGTGCTATTCTGAGTTGGTAGATGCATCAGCAAAGAGAACAGTCTTAACCTCATGGCAAAATAAGAGAAAACTTGGTGCAAGGATGGCCTCACTAGGAAGATCATTCCATAATTTGGGGGCTACCACTGAGAAGGCCTTTCCCTGTGTTACTATCAGTCAAGCCTCCTTTGGAAGTGAAATTCAGAGGATCACCTCAGATGTTGAGTGCAGTGTCTGGGGCCACGGTGTTTGGAAGAGGTATTTCCTGAGGCGTTGTGGTCCCAAGCCACAAAGGACTGGATCAGTTAAGCCCAACTTAATTTGGGCTCCTACATATTGGCACCAATGCAAGCAACCCAGCATAGGAGTTATCTGTTGAGATTATCTGGTTGCAGTTATTAGTCTCAGTGCCACATTCGCACAAGCTGCAGCTTTGGACTTGCCTTCAAAGGAAGCCGCATGTACAGTGCGCTGCATATATCTGGCTGAGAGACCACCAGAGCTTCAGTTCCTGAAGCCAGGCCATCGCTGTGCAGAGCGCGGCGTAGTTGGGCCATCACCCAAAGTCGGTACAGGCCACTCTGTGCCACTGAGGCCACCTGAGCCCCAAGCGTCAAAGAGGGATCAAGCTGCGGACCTGCTCCTTCAAGGGGTGTGCAAGCCCACCAAGAACAGTGTGACCACCCTCCATAATTACTACTGCTTAATTAATAAGACTGCTGGGTGTATATCCAGCATTGAAATTGCCTTTCCCATACTGAAAAGGACTTGGCAAAGTTAGTCACCATTCTTATCTGCCATACGTCAGCTCACAAGGAAGATGGCTTGCGAGTTGCTCTGTGCTAGGGGAGAATGGGTACATACTTCTATTGCTTTGCTCCCCTTTCCCCTCCTTCCCTCCCAATAAAGATTGATTGTTCCCAACAATGCTGGTCAGTCATGTGTCCTACTTTAAAGAGAACAATCTTCTGTTGAAAGCTGTCAGAGGATAGTCCTCTTTGAAGGTGTCCTCTCACAGAAGTCTGTTTAACAAACAAGCAAGCAAACAGGAGTAAGAGGGGAAGCCCAGGTCCTTGAAAGAATCCATCCAAAGGTAACATCTGGACACAAGGGGCTGGGCAGACAGCCCAGTTCCTTGCTCACAGTCTTCCCATCATGGTGAGTTGTGCTGCACTGCTATTTAAATCCTTAGCAATTATTTCTAACTTGACATCTACTAACTAACTTGACATTGCTAAGCACGTGTGTTACAGTCATACATTCCATCTTTCCTCTTTTTTGCCATGCATTTATTCCTCTTTCAGCTGTAGTTAAGTGGCAACCCTGGGAAAAAAGGAGAAAGGAAGGAATAAATCTAAATAATCTAGGGAGGAATTTGGAGACTACTTCCCCCCTGGTAGCCTCCAAATTCCTCCCTAGAAGTGACTGTGTGGGCAGCGATCTGAGCCAAGAGACAACAAACCAAAAGGTGGCCAATCCTTCTCTCTGCTTAGGGATGTCAGAAACATACTCAGTGGATAGACACCAGTTCAAATTTCTAGGCATTTGACCCGCTGATACTGCAACTGGGGGGCCTTTTCCAAGTTGCATGGATTTTGAAGACACGCGGCAGGAGGATTGGTGCAAATGCTCACTTGCCTTAATGCACACTCTCACAAGTGTGCACTTATGCTAATGCACATTACTGTAAATGCACACTGGCACAAATGCGTATTGGCAGAATGAATGGAACTCTTATTCAAAAACATCTTATTCCATCTATAGGTGGATGATGTCTCACAATCCACAAAATACAGGTAGAACTGATTTAACAAAATCCATACATTCCTACATCTGCCTGACACTTATTTTATAAGGCTCATGCTCTTAGATAGCACACTGCTTATGCAAGCTTTTAACTATGGACACTGCCACTGCCATCACTCTTAGAAAACAGGTGCAGATGTAGCATTAGCAGTATGTGCATTATGTTCGAAGCTACTGAGAGGTTTTGAGAATAAAAGTGCAGGTCTGGGACAATGGGACATGTGTTCTAGTTCCCAGTCATCCCTGGAGCTCATGGATGACTAATGGCCAGTCACAGACTCTCACACTGACCAACCTCACAGGGTTGTTGTGACGATCAGATTGAGAGGAGAAGGAGAATTATGTAAGCTACTTTGATTTTCTTGGAAGGAAAAGAGCTGAGATATAAATAAATGTATAAAATAGATTACATCCAGTATAATCTGGAATTACAGGGGGGGGGGGGGAGAACCAAGCTCTTTGTGCAAAAATACTCCATGCACCAAGGGCATGAGAATAAATTCTACTTTGTGTTGATCAGAAAGGCTGTTGATTTTAGGACTGTTATCTTGCAGGGCTGAAAGGTAGGATGCCTGAATATTATGTCATAATCCATCATCATGCACCAAACATGTTAATTACTTTCTGTCATTTCCTTTCCTTGTCACCCAGGTCAAACATCTTCCTTCCTTCCTTCCTTCCTTCCTTCCTTCCTTCCTTCCTTCCTTCCTTCCTTCCTTCCTGGAGACTTAGTACCTTTGTTTGTGCTGTTAGTTGCTATGTTCCACAACATCTCTGAATGATCCACAGGGTCTCTATTCCCAGGAAGAAGTTTGTGCATGCATACGGCATGTGAACCTTAGATAGGTAAATAAATAAACACATTAAACAGCTTCCAGATAATTGAAAGTGAGTGAAGGAGGGAAGCAGAAAAGGAAAAAAAATCTCAGGAGAGAACAAGCTGAGGTGGCAGGTATGATTAAAATCCATATGATTTATGGGTAGGTGCATTACTAACATGACACCCCTTCAGTTTCTGTTTGTTTTAGTGCATTTGACAATAAAGTTTCAATTTGTCCTCTTCGTCTTCCTACCGTGTCCTCCCACACACCCCTTGCTGCAGGTTTTGCTCAGGAGTTAGCCACTCAGGAATTCCTAGTGCCTGACTGAGCAGTAATTTAGCAGGCTCTCTCGTGCTCTTTTCCTGTCAGTATTAACATGTCAATTCGTTTTAATAGTCTGGGCATGCTCACTGGGCAGGCATTTTCTCAGTAGGCATCCCATGAGCCCACCCTGCAGTGCAGAAGTGTGTTATAGCTTGTCTCTGGTTGCTGAGACTTCAGCGGGTTTATTTTCATTATGGCCAAGTTTATTTGCTGAGACAACGCCTGGAACAAGGAGGGAGAATAATGTGGCAAATCAAGATCTTAAAATATTAAGTGGCTTATTTATACGTATGTAATTGGCAATGTCAGACTTGTGCACAGAGTAGATTATAAGGCCCATTTTAGCCTCCTATTAACACGATATGGATTTTAAAAAATTCTGCCATTTCCTCTGCTCTTTAATGATAGGATATGAGTCCACATCAGAACTTATCTGTAACCATGATTACTTGAAGTACCTTTTATATTAAATCAGGAATTTTGTTGCCATAATTCTCAGATACAGTAGGATGTGATATTTTGCTACTGAATTATTAAAAATGGAAACTATAGTATCTTTGTTTTGTCCATGCTTCATGAGCTATAGATTAAAAGTTTAGCTATCAAAGAAAGGCATGCTCACACACAAACTATGTTATTCATGGTAACTCTTCACTCCTAAAATGCCATCTTCCCAAACGGAGCACAAACTGAAGATACAATCCTATTAGAGATAATCAGGTTTGCCATGTTTGGCTTCCCACTCCCCACTCCCACCCCCAGTATTAGGATAAGTCGATCTTGAACTTTGAGGATTTCTCCAAACTTAAATTTGGTTCAGTTGAAATATTGAACTTTTTAGTTTTATTGAATATTGTAAAGTTTAGTTTTATATAGTTGCCTGAAAATTCCCAAGGAATACATAATATGCATATTTACACATTTTCCTTAATATAGTGCATAATATACAATAATATAATGCATATATGAACTATTTTCCTACTTATTTATTTTCTACTTCTTTGTTGTTTGTTGATTGGAAAAATCCACAGCAAAATTCCAGAATTCTCAGAGTGGTTCAAATATGTGAAATTAGGTGTGTTCTTATTAAAATATGAACTAAATGTAGTTCTCATATAAAATGTTGGTGTCATTTCACTTTTATAAGCATTGTGCCCTTTGTCTGCAAGCATGATGATCCCCTTCATGTCTGCTTTGAAGTAAATGACACTGGATTTAGTGGAGCTTAAGACCAGGTGTGCATAGGATTGTAGTCGGAACATAGTCCACCACAGCGGGAAATGGTATTGAAATGTTTACACAACTTCAGAAGGCTCATGTTTCGATTTAATTTTTAAAACAGTCTCCTCTATCTTAGATAATGTTGTTGCTTTTCCATATTTTTCTGCTGTTCTGTGAGACAAGAAGTGATATACTATGCAAAGAAAGAAATTCAGACAGGCAGACAGGAGTGAGCTTATGCAGGAATCATCCAGCATTTGAGCATAATTACACAGGGGTAGGTAAAAAAATCTGAAATATTAAGCTTAGCATGGGGATAACCTGTTGACTAACTATTCAATGAACAAAAATGAAGAATCCAGAAAGAATCATTGAAAAAAATAAAACCTAACAATAATGGTTACATTCGACAGAACCCAAGTTGATTCTGGCATACTTCTGCCACCAGAAATAAATTCTGAGGGTACTGAATTCCCTCAAATGTCATGTGCTCCTGCTGTATCTTGTACGAAGTGGGTCATTCACATGGCATTTAATTTCTAGAGGCAGTTAAACATAAATGGAATAAAAATGGTACTTCTTTGCTACAGGTGATAATAGTTAAAGCTGTGGTGCTGACACATTTGCTCAGAAATAGGTTTGTTCGGCATCTTTATTTAAATCTAGTTTGACTGCAGTTACAACACATAGAAGAAGAAGTGGTCTTCCATGGACAGTATGACTGTTATGAAGAAAAGTACATGCAACTTACACAGTTTGGTTAAGGATATAATTCAACTATGTTGGGAAAAGTCTTGATTCAGATGCTAATTTCCTACCAAACCCTCAATATACCTGGGCTATTTGGGAATCACACAAATATATTTTATTCATAGCACAGAAAAAGCTTCCTCAGATAACTAGGCTGGACCCAGACATGCATAGTTAGAATAGACCCATGGATTGAAATCAATGGGACTTATATTAGTTGTGAGTAATTTTAGACCCTTTTAACTCAGTTGAACTACGTTACAATGGTCTGACTGATCTAACTCACCAGATACAGCCAAAATACATGATAACTTGCAGCACAACACAGCTCTGATAAGTAAAAGCCTGTTTTGCACCATCTAATAATCTGATCATTGACAGTGTTCTGTGTGAGAAATTCTGAAAATTCAATGTGGTTATTTGGACTAATCCATACACTGCTAAATTATGCAGGCACAGAGACAACTCTAATTAATGAGAATCACACATATAAGTGTATCAAGAACTAAAGTCCTTAGTTCTGTGCACCTGATGATGGATGCTAAAAAGTGCAAAAATATGTGCCTGGTACCCCAAAGCCTTCATCGGAAAAGAACCTGTAACTTCAGTAACTAGGTGTATGTGCATTCATTAGTGTCTCCAAGATTTCTTTGGTACAACTGTTTTGCTTTACCAAGAATCCTTTGGCTGGGAAACATGTCGTAAAAGCTCATACAGATCAAAACTTTTGCAGTGTCCTCCATCAGAAGACATATTTGTTCCTCCTAATTTGGTCATTGATCACTTTCTCTTCCCAGTTGACCTATTCTCAAAATGTTCTCACTTTGAATTGGCATTATTACCTTTAATTCCTGAAGGACTTCTTTTCTCAGTTACAGTTTTCAGTTGGGAGAAGAGACATGGACAGCGCTGGAAATTATACTTTCCTTTAATCATCTTTAATATTTATTAGAAATATTGGAATGATTAATTTCCATTAAAGTCATAATTATATTGAAAATTCTTGTACATTCTTTAAAAGGAACTTGGAATAAAATCTGCATTTTCCATTTGGGTCTTTGAACTACTCCAAGAACTGTGCAATAATGGTTTTGGTATCAGAATGGATTCCTCCTCCTCTCCAGGAGGTTCAGAGTGACATTCAGGGCTCAGGTGGCTAAAATCAACATGAAAAATACACACTGCAATCTCCCCCTTTAAATGCAACAATGTAATCAGATTTCAAGTCATCTTGCCTACCTCAGTAACAGCTTTATGGAGATTAATTAGTTTTTAGCCCCCAGTCACATGATCTTTTCTGACTGCTCCGCGGCTACATTTGCTGTCTGGTTGGAACACGGAAGATGCCCTCGCACTGCCCCCAGAGGACAGATTAAATTTTAGTATTGGTTGCCTTCCTCATTTGATTTAAAGGCAGATAGTATAGCCAGAGTTTTGTTGTTAATTAGCCATGTTCTGTTATCCTTCCTCTGGAAAAACTTAATGTTTGGAGGATGTATGAGAGGACGGGAATAAAAACAATGACTTTAAAATTAGACACTTGTATTGCATTAGCTTGCTGTGCACTCTGCCCCTGCCCCTGCCATCTTCAGGAAGTCCCAAGCTGTGGGTCTATCATTTTAATGCATATCCAATCCACTCTATTATATTGTTCATATATGCTCACACACCCTTTTAATGTATTCTTGACCCTTGCTTTCTTGTGGGTCTGAGAGGAGTGACTTATTGCAATTTGTTAAATTTTATATTCATTTTATTTGTATACTGTCCAGTATGTGCTGTTTACAACAGCCCATACATGATGAATAAAAATGCAATATAAAATATAGATAATAAAATATCATTAAAATGCACTACAAAATTTAAAATCGAAACTTAAACCGAATGCAATAGTTAACACAAATTTAATGTCCCATTCCAAGGCCCAGTGTATGCTTTAGATCTGATTAAATGCCTTGTCACAGAGAACAGCCTTAAACTGGCACCAAAAGAACGGCCAAGTTGGTGCCATGTGTGCTCAGGGGAGAGCTTGTTCCATAACTGGGGCGGGGGGGGGGGGGGACACACCGCTGATAAGGCATTTATTGTAAGCCATCCCAAGGCGTTTGTAGGGGATGGGTTAGAAAAGCTTTTAATCCATAAAGCACTAATAAGGCATTCCTTCTTGTTGTCTTGGACTGCCTTGGAGATGGCAGTCAGAGGGAGGCCCACGATCTTGATTGTACTATCCAGGTAGGATGTAGTTGGGCGAGGCATTCTATCAAGTATCTCAGTCCCTGGCTAGGTAGAGTTTTGCAGGTTTACTATTAACACTGCCAGTGTTAACAGTGATATCAGTACTTTGCCCAAAACCATTTTCACAGCTTTCTCTTAGAAAATGACAGTAATGGAAGAGACTTAGAGTGTAGCACCTCTGGCTTCTACAGCGTATTTCTCTGTTCATGAATACCTCTATAACCCATGTTTGTTTTTTCTTGCAAGGATCTCAAGGTCCTCCTCCGTTCCATTTTTTTCTCCAACAACCCTGTGGAGTAGATTAGGCTGAGAGTCAGTGGCTGGTCCAAAGTCAATCAGTGAGCTTTAGGGCAAGGTGGGGACCAGGGCTTGGGTCTCCCAGCCCAGTCCCAGCCCAACACTCCACCTGCCGTGCTTCATGGGCTCTCCAACTGTGTCATACAGCAAGGCGAGAATGCAGGTCTTTAAAACTTGCGATGCCATTGAAGTTTGGCTCAGACTCTGAATTTCCCCTCTGTGCAGTGGCTCGATGCAGATTCCAAGGAGGAGCCCTCACTTTAAACTTTTGGCTGTGCTTACTTGGGGATTATTATAGGCTGATCTTGCACCTGGGGGGGTCTGCATTCATCAAGCGAGCTGGGGATGTTGATCCTTAAGCCTGTGGGCTAACAGTGACCCATCTGAGATCCCGGTCCAGCCCCTGGGTTTCTCAGAAGCCTACTCCCTTTTACTTTCCCCACCTGCTTTCCCCAAGCCACCATCTATCTGGGGGTTTCCCAACTTCATGCAGGCCACCCCCACACACATTCTGTAAGATTCAAATGTCCTTCCTGGTGCTCAGTTGGTAAAAATAAGGCCGTTAAATGGAAATGTACTGGGTTGTTGGCCATTTGTCCCCCTGCTTTGACTCTGTTTCCTCCCACCAGGCAAACTGGATTTGGCCCTGAGGCCAGAAGAGGCTCACCCCCATGCAGGCGGACCCAAAGAGCAGCAGCTTGCACTGCTCCACCTGCTTCTTCCCTGCCAGCTCCAGTGGGTGCTCCGGGGAGCCGAACCGGCTGCTTGCTCCTCCCTGGCACTGGCTGTAGCAAGGGACCAATCAGCCGGGCCCTCTAGAGCCACCTTCTGGGAGCAGCACCTGCAGCGAGGGACTCGCCCATCCCAATCTGAATGGAATGATGCCGCCTAGTCTGTACTTGACCTGGTGTAGTGTGCCAGTTTGTTAACTTGGAAGACTCAGCTGCAATGCAGATCAGCTGAATCTTGCTCCACGATGCTCCTTTCTGGCTTTAATTTAATCCAGGCCAATTCACCTAGACAATCCCATCTGCTCCTTGACACCCTGACCACTGCAGTGGCAGCAGCCCAGACTCCATGGAGCCCAGGCAATGCCGTTCTTCAGCTCTCTGGGGTCTATAATGCAGACATCAGGTGCTTTGGAAATTACATGTCACAGTATATCTGGGATGTCACTGGCCATGCACAGCTGTGTCCCAGGGCAAGAAGGATGTGTAATTTCCTGGATGCGTGACATCAAAACTATGTACTCGCATTCTAGGCATGAGTGACAGATGACCGGCCGCAGAGACAGAGAGAGTTCTCCTGTGAGATCTCACAGCCACTGTTGTCCTGCCACCTGATAAGATATGTGAAAAGAAGAAGCAGGGCGAGTCGTTAGGACATTTCAAGCCTAAGAGAGATTCCCGGATCGCACTTCCACGTACATTATCATGAGCATGAAGCTACCCAAACTGCAAAGGGAGGTCACTTTGCTGAGGTCCTTCCTTAACTAAGCCGAACAGCGTTCACCCAGGGTTGACTTGGCATGGCAAAAGCTGAGCAGGGGCATGGCAACGCTTCAGCAAAACCTGAGCCAGGACAAGGCCTTGCTGGCAAGGGACTGAACTTGGCCCCTGCAGGGGCCCACTGCCTTCGTCCAGAGCCCTCTGCCTGGCCAGCTGCTCCTCGCCGTGGCTGCCCCTGCCCACGCACGTGCGCTCTCTGAACATGCAGGCAGTGACCAGAATGAGGAGCTGGAGCAGCTTCTCCCATTTTGCCTTGGTGCAGAGCGAGAGCAGCGAATGCACACCGAGAGCAGAGCTGAAGGGATGGGGGAGGAAACTCCTACAGGTATTTTGCTCAAGGCCCCGTCCCAAAATCTGGATCTGCATCAAGGTGCAGCATATAGCAAGTCAGCCCTCCTGATAATTAGGAGAGGCAGAGGGCACCCATCTCCCTATAGTATAGCCTGCTCAGATGGATTCCTCAAGTTCTGAGGAGGAGGCAGCAGAGCCAGCGGGCAGAAGACTTGCCAGTTCCAGGGTCACCTAGCGAAGTTTCTTGGGCATGGTGTGAGAACCAGCACTCCTTGGAAAGGGAGGAAGCGGGTCCAGGGTTGAAGTGGGAGGGGACACCTGGGGAGCTCCTTGACCCTCTCAGGAGAAGGCAGGTGATGCAAGCAGAATGACCAAGAAGTGTCCAGAATTTCTGCCCTCTGTCGGGAGCTGGATCCCCATCTTCCTCCTGTCAATCGACAGGCAGTTCTTTGGCAAAAAGCATTTTACTTCCAACATACAGCCAACAAACTAATAGCCAACAAAGGAAGAGTCTCTGAGCAAGCCCAGAGCAGCTTGTTGAATGCAAAGTAGAACCTATTTCAAGAACTCTCCCTTTCAGTAATGCTGGACTTCACTCCTTGGTGTGCCTCACTGGAGAAGGGCTAGCCTTCTAGATCCCACACAGACCCTCTCATTGACTAGTCTTTCCCTTCCATGGCCACATCATGGGGTCAAGAATGAGACCAGACTCCTCTTGCTCCTCCCCCAAGTCTACTCATGGCCCTTCCAAACCCTGACTCTTCCGGCATCCTCCTGAGCACCTGGAGACGGCAGCCTTGGGATAAGTTCTCCCTCCTCTGCCATCTCTATATCTGGAGACCCCCTGTTTCCCAAGCTTCACAGTCCTCATCTGAAGAGTTGGTGCTGGCCCTGGCCCTGGGAAGCACACCAAGACTAACTCTTCATTCCCAGCACCATCTAGCTCTCAAGCAGCAGAGCTAGAGATGAGGTTTCATGTTGGCTTCAACTAGAGTCACATTGAAACTCCAAGAAATCTTACCCTTTAGTGATTGCAGACTTTGTCTTTTGCTTGGCCTTCTCTTAGGAAGCAATAGAATGGGAAGATCTGGGAGTGAGGCTCTGGATGTGTGTCAGGTTCTTTCCCATGTCCTTCTGGTCTCCTCTGGATAGTGCGCAAGTGTATTTTTATGTGAAGGTGTCACGAGGAACCCATCTTAAGAAGCATCTCCTTTCATTTGTTCCAGCTCATTATTTAGAGCCTCAGGATGTATTTCTGAACTCCATATTCAAACTGGCCAAGGCAAAGCATATGGCGGCAGGGACAGCCCTACCATTAGGCAGAATGAGACAGAGATCTCAGGCAGCAAACTGACATGAAAGGTCAGCAAATTCTTCATGGTTTAACTAACCATGAAAGAATTTTACTGCTGGGAAGTGGGCAAGGGAGTTTTGAGATGCTTGGTCTCAGGTGTTCATTCTGCTTTCTGGATTTGGGCCTATCTGAACATTGTCCTTGGCAAGAGGGGAGGGGTGGAAGACTCCATTGGCTGTTCTGTCCCAGGTAGCAAAATGTCTGGAGGCAGCCCTGCATGATGCGTCTTTTCCATTGGGAGTTGTGGTGATGGAGCACCGAGGAGCTTCACAAGGTCTTTCTGTCTTATGTCCAGACAATGTCCATCAATTTAGGACAGTTTAATTTCAAATATTTTTCTTGAAATGTCTTAGTTTCATTGCTGCTGTACCCTTTATAGTACTTTGATGCTAACTCTTAGGCTGAATTATTATTTTTTCTTGAAACACATTTTATCTATTTGTAAGGGGTTGAATTATTTGTGTCCTTTTGATTTTGCTAAGTTTCAGTTTGAGTACAATATAATTAAAGGAGGTTATGGAATATTCAACTAATTACGATTGAGTTTCTACTAGCACAGTCCTACTGAAGCTTGTGCCCAACTCAGTTTAAGGAAACTTATCCCAACATAGATGCAAAAAGAACTGCAAACTTAGTGTGGCCACTGATCTTGAAGAAAATGACCATGGTAAGGTGAAGAGACACTGGGGACTTGGAATATTTTGTTTAGACAAAAACCAAAATGAAAAGCAAACCTCTAGCTCCCAATTTTCTCAATTGAGTCTAGGATGGTATTTGGTCTAAACATGCATAGAATCCTGCCTTAATTACTTTATCGTGTGATGCCTTCTATGTAGCATCCCTACAATCTGGCAGTCAAGGTTTCTTATTTCTGAAATCATAGGTCCATTTCACATATGCAGGCAGTTTATAGAAGACCAGCTCAAATGCACCTTCACCACTGAAATTGCAATGCAAAGAATGAGTGATAGTGCTGCTTTCAAATGACTTTATTGAATTTGAGACTAGCCCCGTTGATGAATTTGGGGATACTTCTGATACTGAGCTCTCAAGTGATTGATAGGAACATTATACACATACTGATGGGGTTGGTGGTTCTGTTTTTATGTGTTAGTAGCAGCTCTAGAAATGTTTCATACATGCAGCATAGTATGCATATCCTAACGAATCTGTTTCAAATCAATACGACCGCAATTGGCACTGGCTAGCTGGTGGTTCTGAAGCAGCCCAGGAAGACTGCTCAGGCTGCGCGATGCTCAGGTGTTCCAGGCCCCCTAATTCTTATTCAGAAAGCAAAATTATCTCTTTGCTTTGCCTGCAAAGCTTGGATTTTTGCCTTTGGCTGTAGCCCCAGACTTCTGCCAGAGAAGTCATCCCTCCATGCCTATCCATGGAAACAGGCCAACATAGATGCCATCATAAGAGATTCAGCTGAGCATATGCTGAGAAAATTGAGGCATCCATATACTGTACATGGGGTTGGCCTGCTTGAACACGCTGGTACACTGAAGATTATGCCCATGAAAAGGAAACATAGGTTTGCTGAAAATGTCATTTAGGGATGTGTTAATGGTTATTTCCTGGCTCGGCACTGCAATATTTTCAACACATTCTGTTCTGCTACTTCTGTTGCCTTGCTTGACTGGCTTTAAGTAAAGTAGAAGCTTTTCTATATTCTCTCCTTTTCTGATTTCCAAAAAAGGGGAAGCACAAGAGATCCAAACATGTCCAGCTGTTGATGGTACTTAAAAAAGGAGAGTCTTTTGTCTCTATCTTGGGATAAATTTATAATTGTGTTTGGAGCTTCATTACATTACTCAACAAAGAAAGGAAAAGGAATTCAGACTTGAAATCACAGGTATAAATGCCAAGAATCCAAACTTCACAGAAATAAAAAACAGTTTTTGTATTTTGTAGCTGAAAACTCTTTTGGTATATATTCTGAATTTCGTTTGTCAGGTTTTGTGAGAAGAAAAATAATGTGATGGCCTCAAATCCAGAGTCAGCCCCCGTTCTCCATGCACAATTTCCTCAACATGATAATTAAAATTTTGCAAAATATAATAAATGTATCTACATTCCAGTTCCTCAGTTTAAATGTATATAATTCCATTAATGCTGATGCATGTATGAAAAGGGAATATGCATAAAACCAACAGGGGTGAATCCAGACTAAGAGAGGGACATTTAGTTCTCACTGCAATCAATGGGACTTATGTGAAACCATGATTAGCTTGCTCCACCAGTTCAGTGGGAACCAAATGATACACCGGATGCAACCCTGCGCCTGCCTCAGAAGTCTCAGCATGCCTCAGCCAGCTATGTTGGCTGGCAGATACTGGGAGTTATAGAACTGTTTTCTGTCTAAACATATGCAGAATTATGTCCTAGCACTCTAAATCTAACCCATAATAGCTAGCCACAAACCTTCTTGACTTATAAAAACAATCCTGGATAAAACGAAGCATGGAAAAGGAGAAAGTAAATCCTTACTATGGTAAGAGGACATGAATGAACGTCAACATGAGTGAGTAACTAAACTGAGATGGCCACATGGATTTGATTGGCCCAGAAGGAGCAGGAAGAGAATTCTGCCTCAGCCAAGGGACCTCTTGGTCCTGCTATGCAGGATGAAGCAACCTGCCTCAGATGTGGTAGGATGGGGGAGGAAGGATGGGCAAGATGAAGGCAGACATTGATATTTCAGGGATGCAGCAATGCTATTTAAACATTCTGCCTTAGCAGGCATGGAGTGTGTGGGTAGCTGTTGGGTGGGTTCCATTTGGGATAAGGGTAAACCAAAGGCATTTCCAATTAATGGTGGGAATTTCCCACTACGTGCTCTTGATTTGATTAATGGCTTTTGGAGAAAATGAATTATTTCCTACCAAAACCAGAAAATAAATCATATAATTTCCAAGTTAACCTGAAGTGTGGGCTTCATTGTGCTTCCCTTTCTTTTAATCAAAAACTTACTTGGTAATCGACCCAGGCTGTGTTCACACGTAATGACAAGCATGCTGGAGAGAGCTTGTCATTAGGTGTGAATAACAGGAAGCATGGTGAAATGTGGCATGTCTGGTTATGGTTTGTTTTTCCTAAGGTTTCTACATTTCACTGTCGCTGTGCATGAAGCCAGCTACAATGTTTTTTCTGTGGTTTCCCTATCGATGACCAGTGAATTTGGTGGCAAGAGTGACTATGGTTGCCAGGGCTGTTCTAGCCACCACCTTACGCTGCCCTTCCTGCCTAGCAACAGCTGAACTGCCAGCAGACGGGGCACTGATTGGCCATCTCCATGCTTCCTGTCCTGCCTCCCGGCACACGCTCCACAACGTCCATCTGACCTATCTCATCTCATTGCTGCAATGCCACTCTTGCTGCCATGACTGCCCCCACGTCTGTCCAGCCACCCTCGTCACCTTATCACGGCTCTGTCACGCAAAATGTCTGGGGAGGCCCCTGTCAGATTGTGTCACATATCCACCAGTTCCCTCACTGCACCACATGAAATGACCGCTGATGCCCCCATTGCCTTGTGTGAAGCCTCACGTGGCAAAGCACGGCCATATGGCAAGATGGGGTGGCCAGGCATCAGAGAGAGTGCACAGCTAGCACAGGGACAGCTGTGCCACTCCAAGGAGTAGACCAGGACTCTGTGGTGCAGGAGGCGGGAAAAGAGGCAGCCAGTCAGGGGATGGCGGGGCAGTGGGGGAGAGGCAGGTGGGAGAGGCAGGAGTGGTGCATGCTGGAATTGATTGAAGGGTGATGGGATACAATTTGGAGGAAAGATGGAGGTGTGTGGTAACTACCTATAATATGTGCGTATAGGACACAAGGTAAGAAGGGTAACTTTGTGATATTTCTGAGCATTATATGTGGACATAACCACAGACTTTGAAAAGGGGAACTCACAGAAGGGGTGGCACCAAGTTTTCTATTGAGCTCAGGAGCATTTCAGGTACCAGGAGCTTGGGCAATCATGTTTATTTATTTGTGCAAATTATTTTTAATAATATACAATAGCCAGTTATTTACAACAATCCTTTAAACAAAAGCATGACACAACACACACAATTTTCTATAATGCAGTATTTAAAAACAATTTTAAAACTGTAAAACTATTTAGCAGCTAAACAAATAGTTCATACAGAATAGACTTGTAAAAGTCACCAGATTTGTTAGAAACAGCAGAATAAGTCTCTCCGTCAAGCTGTTAGATAACCTTAGCTATCTTTAAACGCCTCAGCAAAGACAGCACAAAAAGCATGACAAAGTTAGCAGGTGAACCTCACTGGGAGAGGATTCCACAGTTGGAGGGCCACCACTGAGAAAACCTTTCCGCTTCTTCCCATATTCTGAAGGTGGCACTTGGAGGAAGGCTTCAGATGCTGATCATAAAGTCCAGGTAGATTGCAAGTGGTTTGGGCGATCTGTCAATTATTGTGGCTCTATAAGTTAAAACCAGCACCTTACTTGGAAACATATAAGCAGCCAATGAAAGTGGTTCAGAATTGGTGCTATGTGTTCAGACTGTTGGGCCCCATTTATTAGTGTGTCTGCAATGTTTTCCACAAGTTGCATCACCCGATGAGCTCTCCAGGGCAGACTCATGTAGACCACATTACGGTAGAGACTAGCAGAAGCAATATTTGTTTGAACAGTCATAGTTGAGCCACTTCCAAAGAAGGTAGATGGCATCTCATGCTTCTTTTGATTCTACTTAAATTTGCTAGGACTTAGTAGCATGCCAAACCTGAGGACCAAACCACAAGGTAAATGCCACTTCCCCAGTGTCTTGGAGAACTGGTAATGGTGTAGGAATCTTGGCAAACAACAGATGTGTAGAAATGGAAATCCATTGACTATTACTTTTCACAAGGAATTTGGCCTTGGTCTGTAACATGCTAGCTGCCCCTTACGGCTCACATTCTGAAATTCTGTGCAGTTTTGACTCTTGATACAGAGTTATAGGCTGTTGTGGCACCAGAAGGCAGACATCTAGTTCTTTCCTTTCGCTTTCTCAGTATGTTTGAAAGCTGTGAGGCTTAGATGGCAAACCAAGCCACACTGCAGGCTTGAAAGAAGCCCACAATTCCACAGGCATCCCACTGGCTTGAAATAAGGAACATAATAGAGACCACGGCAGGTGGGGAAAGGCTGTTGGGTAGGTTGCATACAGATGCTTTTTAAGAGTGCATCCTTTGATGATACCTGGTAGCTACTAATGTGGTCAACTAACAATGTCTCATTGATATCAGTTCTGGGACACTAATATTTATTGCCATCTATAATGTAGAGTCAGCCCTGTACCAAAGCGGGAGGCATGAGTATTTATGATTATTAGTACAATATTGAAGCATCCTGAACCAATTACTGATCCAATTACCATGTCATTATTATCTTCTGAATAGAGCTTGATTTGTCAGTGATAAATATGAAGCAATTAAACCACCTTTTTACATAATAAAACACTGCAGGTGTTTATTCTTAAGGCTTTATGGATACCAACAACCAATAGATTTAATTAAAAATCCCTTGCAATAAATGGGAATTTCATTAAATTGTTCTAACATTAGTGTATCTTTGTAGTCAGTGCAGCTAGAAGATATGATTAGACTGTATTTTGCTTAAAAGCTGCACTAAGTGACCAAACAATATGACTCCAGTGTCCCTAATCTGCCGAATAATTAATGAGTCTTCTTTAAAGAACCTTTGATTGACTTGTAAGATTATTACTATGAGCCAGAGGGGCTGGGGAGAAAAGTTTACTTTAATGGGTTTTCATTTTTTGGAAGGAAATGAATGTTTTTTTGTTCACCGAAATATGCAGATTAAGGCCCATTTGCCAAGCGTATTTGCAGGGAAATAATTAAATTCATTTGGACTTACTTTTGAAAGTATTAGGGATTTATCTATTAAAATGATTTTGTTATAAGTCAAGGTATGGCTGACTACCTGTCATCCTGGGTTAGTCAGGCCTCAAATGAGACATGACATTTATTGTATGAAAACAATCACATTTTTCTTATGTCCTTAGCTATTAAGGTGTGATGTGGGCAGCATTAAGGCCAAAAAGGGAGGACTTAACCCGTTTTCCTCTGCTGCGGCCCAGGCAGCACCCACACACGAGCAACCAAAGGAGGCTTCCTGAAAATGCAGAGGGCTGCTTGAGGGGGTCAGTCTAACCTTTCCTGCCCCAAGTCCTGCAATCTCAGCACTGCTTTGGTTGCCCCATAGCTCCAGTCTGCATCCCTACAAATGTGCATGTTAATTTGCCCCCAAGTCCTTCATGGAACACTAGTGAACTGGAACACCAACATACACCAGCAAGGCTTTTATTGTGCTATTACCTTTCTTCAAATTTTATGGGGTGTTCAAACTAGGGATGAATACATCTCTCATCCAGGTCTCCCTTTTCTATCATCAAGCTTGTACTGTCCTGGTTCTGTGTAAACTTGTCCCTAACACACACACACACAATTGAATACTTTATTTGTAAACTTTTCCAAATTGCATGTAATTTGCACAAATTTTTGTAGACCTGCATCCATGAGATGGCGTAAATTGGTGACCTGCAATAACCCTTGACCTTCCTGGACCCTTCCAACTCTGCTATTTGGATTCTATGCATTTTAGAAATGTAGACATTTTTCAAATAGGCACATGTTGTCAAATAGTTTCTCCTAAATTTGTGGAATGCAGATTTCTGATTACAAATGGACTTTGGGTCTGTTCACTTGCCTGGCAGTATCATTTGGGTAATATCACATAAAAATGTGAATCCAACATGTATCTCACCCATTCTCGCTCTCCAGTAAAATCATGCCAAGCAGAGGAGAGGGAAAGAACCGGAGAAGGAATTTGTCTGACAGTGGTAGTTTCTAAGAAGGTAATGACTTTACCAGACTCTCCTTTCTTCCTCAAACCACAGATGGGCAGGATGTAGAAGAAACATATGATATCATGTTCCTCTTTTCCATGGCTTTTATGACTCTATCTCCGGCAGCAACAAAATAGGACCAACGATTGCATTCAGACTCAAGAACTGACTGTGTCTATTGTCTTGCTTGAACCTTGAGCCATGGCTTGGTAGCCCTGTGAAGATACCTATGCTTGGTTATTTATCTACTAGAGCAGGAAGAACTGTTGAGTGCTCTGCTGTCTTCCCGTCTCCCTGTCTTCTCCAGTGGGTGCTTGGAAGAGCCCCACCGGGTGCTCCTCCATTGTTGCTTTTGTCCCAGCAAGAAGGTGCTTGGAAGAACTCACTGAGCAAACTTCTGGGCGGACTGTTACTGCTTCTTACCAATGACCTGGAAGCTTATAGATGCTGATCTTAAATGACATCACTCCCAACATCTCACCTGAGCTCTTGTGGGAGAGCCAAAGTGAGAGTGGAGAAGATGGTAGGAGCAACTGGATGCAGGTGGCTGGCTGGCTGTTTAAGTGAGCTAATAGAATGAACAAATGGCTGGCTGGCTGAGGGACCAGGCAGCAGCAAGAAGATACATGTCGCCAGACTTGCAACAGACGGTGGGTGTGAGCGAGGCTTGACAACCATTTCTGACTAGGAGATGCCTGGTGCCCATCGGAGCCTGTTTAGTGAGTGGATGATAGTCAGTTATCTGGAGTTCCACTGAGCCCCTGAGGCAAAGCATCCTCCACACTTTCTCCCTAGCTGTAGGGATGGGCAGGAGAGCGTCCCCGCTGCCTCCTCTTCCTCTGCTTAATGTAAAGCCACGGTGATGAACTGGATTATTGGCCCCGAAAAAGAAGAATGAGGGGGTTGCTGCTTCTCTGCCTGAAAGAATAGGAGTCAGGAGGGATGTTCCAGGGACTTTAGCTGCAGGGTTTCAGTTGCAGTTTCAGGGTTGCTCTTAATGTTGGGCCACAGCAATAAGAGGAGCTTTCAGCTCTGAGGCAAAGATTGAATACAATCTCACGTTTCTCTGCACCTGAAAATTGATGGGCTGGTGCTGTGCAAACTTTACAAACAAATAAGAGTTTTATTTTTCGCACTAGATGCTTCTTCAGCACTTTTTAATGTGTGGTTTGTGTGTGTGTGTGTGTGTTTTTACAAAAAAGAATGCAAAGGGAGATGGCAATTAGGGGAAGAAATTCCATTATTGTGCACTTCTTTGTATGAAATTTGGTAGGTGAAACCCACTCCTAGTGGAATGCTATGCCTGAAAATTCTGTTTATTTTCCCCATTTTGGTTTATGAGAAACCCTGGAAGATTCAGGAAATGGACTGTTGCGAACTTTGCTTCCCATTCAGACCAAGAGAGTATGACTCAAAGTAGGCTCTTCTCCTCTCTTCTCCTCTCTTCTCCTCTCCAGTTCCCTGCTAGATATCAGTATTCTCCCCGCTTCACAGCACAAAAAAGCAAGAGGGGAAGTGATCTTTAGTAGACAAGTTGCACAAGAGAAAAGAGTGTCTCTCTCCTCTACCCTGCTTTTCTACTTTAAACTGCAGCTTCTGTGGCTGCTTTCTATAAAAGAAAACAAAAATGTTAGGGCAAAACTATACACAATGGAATGTCACATGTATTTTGATCCCAACACAAAGAGCAAGGTGCTTAGCTACTTTCAATGGGTTTCCCAGGTTTACAGAACCTGATATCTTGGACCTCTGACACCCCAATCCCAAAAAAGATTACACACAAGATTTGCTTCCAAGTAATAGCAGCCCAACTGAAAGCCCAGAAGCGAAGGTTAAAATAAAGCAAACAACCTCCCCAACACCTTAGGTAGTAAAACACTGATAAAAGCTCCTCTTCTGCTCATTCTGATGTCTAATTTAACATGATACCTGTCCGTTATATTTCCAATTAGATTATCATTTGCATACGATCACTGTAGTAGCTGCTAAGAATCCTTTCATGGGCCTAATTTAAACTGTATCTTATAATGAAACATGTGTCAGAAAAGGGGTACCTCGGCACTCCCCTTTCAAGTACAGACCAGTAACCAGAGAGGTTTATCTGTTGATGCACTGTGAGCCTGTTTGTGCGCTAACATAATGCAGTTGCTTAATAATTGTCACTTTGTAATCATGCAAGTTGTGACTATTTTTTTGTCCTTAATTAAATTAGACATTCTTATGTTTCTTGTGAAACCTTCAGAAAACCCTGCTGAAAAATGTGTAATAATGAGTCAACAATTCTCTAATAATAATGCCCATTTTATTGTGTGAAAGTTCAAAAGCCCAAATACAGATCAACAAGGAAAGTTCAGGTGTAATGCACGTGCAGCTCTCCTAAATATTTTAGCATATAAAGATTGGATACCCCAAGGTTCTACCTTTCAGGTGTATCTACTTTTGTCTTCCAGAGACGGTAACATAAATGGAGCAAATATTTATACTTTCTAAAGGCATTTTTATCATTAAAAGGTCCACTTCCCATCATATAAGCACATTTTAGTATTATTAATGCAGATATAAAGAAATTAACAGTACTGTCATCTAATATCTACTCAGAAGTAAGCCTCATGGATTTCACTGAAGCTTACTAGGTAAATCAGAATAGGATTATAGCTTACTTTTTTGTTTGTTTAAAAAAAGAACCTCAGAAAATGAGAGCTTAGTTTGAGATAGCACTTAATTCAAACTAAGTAAAGCAATAACCCCAGGAATAAATTCATGAACTACAATTAAGTATATTTACAATAAGAGGCATGGTTAGAAACACCTATTCTTCTCTTGGATAAAATAAAACCTGCCTCCTGCAAATGCCAAAATAAGTTAAATGAAGATGCTTTTAACAAGGTTATTACTTAAGCAATGACAGGTTTACAGATTTTAGCACCACTGGGTTTTCACAGGAGCTGCAGCAAGTGCTAAAATAACACACACCTTCAGGTTCATTAAATTCACCCGCATGATGAAAGAACTGGTATTTTGCTATATTACTATTGTGCCTCCAAAAACTGTCTATAAATAAGGCACACTAATAACAACTGTTTTAAGCACCCAAAACAATCATACAAAATGCTTCTGAGCTTTTCTGTTCAGAGGAGGAGATAATGAAGTGCATAAGCAGAAATATTATTTCTGCAGCTTTTGATTTAATTGTTATTAGGTATTTAGTCATCTGTTTATCATGGGGATATAGTAGAAAAAGCTTGAGCCTTCTTTATATTTTGCCCTTTTCAAGGCCAAAACCAGGTTAAAATGAAAGAAACATTAGGGATGAAATCCATAACACTTACGCATTCGCAGCCTCTAAATACTTTTTAATCCTAAAAAATACAGTGCAACTGTTAAGGTGAGTCCATGTATTAGTAGCTGCCACATTGATTAATTGATGGTGAAATATTAGTGTAAATGGTTTCTTTAGTATGGTATTCGTGCAGCTGAGGATTGCCATGATCACCAACCAAAACAAATCTCTTTAAGGGAAGGACCATTGCCGGCAGAAAAAGCAGAATTTCTAATAAATCAATAGAGCATTGCCTTTAGAGACCCAGAAGACATATGGACGGTAATAGAGTATCTCAGGTTGTCTTGTGAATGATTTCATCTGGATGAGGGCTTGGTGTTATTCACAGCCTTCTTCTCCCCTAAAACACCTTCAATCTTATCCACAGCCTCGATCTCAAATGTCAGACCACCTGGGATATGCAGCTGTCAGGCTGAAAGGGGAGCTGCCCAGGAGCAGCCTGCGCCTACTCATCAAGCCGATACTGTCACTGACAAGCCGGCGATGCTAGGTGCATGGGGGTGACAGGAGCATCAAGGGCAGAAAAATGTGCATGACTTTGTATTTCAGATGCAACAACAACTGTATGTGTGTGTGTGTGTTTGTGTGACGGGGAGAGAGAGAGAGAGAGAGAGGGAGAGAGAGAGAGTTCAGCTAAACATGGTGACATCTAATAGGAGATTTCAGGCTGTCATGCACATCCGTATTTCTAAGGCTCTGGCATTTGTCAGCCAAGTGCTATTTCTATAGGTGGGCCCAGATTCTTTGCTCATTGTCATCTAAGTAAATCTACACTCCAAAGCCACACTCATAGAAAAGGGAGAAGAGAATATATGGCCATGTTATTATGTTTGCTTTAAAACATTTTACAAGCTTATCATGGTGACAGATGATTCCCGCCTCCCCCCCCCCCCCCCGTCTTAGTACCATTCCAGGAACATATGTTAGTTTGAACTGGGGATGAACGAGAATTTTGCTTCTGTTAGCAATCATGCGATCATGTCCTGTTTGTGACCCCGAACATGAACACAAGCAGGAGTGGGGGGGGGGTGTCCAAGAAATGTTTACAAATACCTCCATTTTTATTGTGTTTGGGAAATGAAATTTTTTTTAAATGTGCACTCTGAAATGTGCATTTTCCAATGAGAACAAAAAAGCAAACACAATTCCACAATTTAGTAAATGGAGGTAAATGTGGATCCATTTCATGATTCAAATAGGAATAGAACTGGCTCAACAAGAATACGATTTTGCTCAGCAAGCTAAGTGTACTTTGTTTGTTTGTTTACTTTTGTGTCGAACAATTGCCAGAGCTCTCTGGCATTTCAAAACACTTTATAAAATTACAACCCATAAATAATAAAGGACCACATAAAATTTCAATATACAAAATTTAACACTATTTAAATCTCCATTAAACTGTAGATAAAGTAGAAGGACTTAAATGCTCCCCCAAATGTCCTTAAATCCCATTACATGTCTGGCCATAGGAGGTGCCGACAAGATGAAAGTGTTAGCGCCAGATAGCCCCAGTGCCATCATCAGGGATCCATCGCTGAGAAGGCTCTCTCCCTTGCTGCCATGCTCTGAACCTCCTCAGAAGGAGGCCTCAGATACTGATCACAGTGCCTGAGTCAAGTCAGATCAGGAGAGAGGTTCGTCTTCTGTTAGCCAAGTAATTGACTGCATGCACCAGGAATAAGGGTGCAAATGCACAACTGCTTGTCGAGTATTCAGGCCAACTGTGGGAGGGTATCTTAGAGATAACTGGGATGAAGGTGGATTGCTAGCCTGGGCACAAGCCTGGAAGGAAGAAGAGAGGCAAAGAAAAAAAGGAGCAGGCAGGTTGGCTGGTTTGTTCACGGCACAGGGGAAGACTGAGCAGCCTCTCTCCTCAATGAACGCAACCAGTCGACGAGTCTCTCTTTCCCTCAATGGTGCCTTGCTTCAGCATCACTTGGCTTCTCAGCACAAGAGAACTTCCCACCTAGGTCTGTGGTTCCTTCTTTCAATCACCACCACCACAGAGATACCAAGGAGCCAGGGTGTGATAGCTATTGTTCCTGGTTCGAGCCTCCTGTGCTTGATGCCACCCATTCTCCCAAGGATGCACCATGGAATCCAGGCTCATCAAGTTTCCCTGTTGATCAGATGGCCCATAATGCCCACCTGGATTCATGAGGCCAGGATTTCATGAATTACATATAGTACGTATACTGGCCATCTCCTTCAATGGTAGGGAGACTTTAGGCTTGCAAGATCTGCTTTAGAACTGATGCCAAGTACAGGAGACTGGCTCAGGAAGGCAGGCGCAGAACTGTAGAAAAAGTTGCTTCTGCCTGTAGCCTCTGCTCAGGAATTTGTTTTCAGTGCTAGAACAGGTGGTCTCCCAAGATCCTTCCACACACAAATCTGTTACTGTTTCCATTCCAAATTTTATGATTTCAGCAGTCTATTTTAGGAAGGAGGAAATGGCTTTTTGTAGCTTTGGCTGCTAAAGCACTGAGAGTTAAAAAACTCTTGCTGATCTACTGCAAATCAGTCACAGATACACCTGTAGATCCCGATCGACTTTCTGCCCACTCCTAAACTACCAGTAGGAGATGGTCCCTACCCACTGTGTATTAATTAGGTACTTCTTGTGACCATTGTTGATTGCATAATTGCATTGATGGCGCATAAAATCCAATGAGTTATTCAGGGAAATGGCATGCAATAATATTGTTTGGTGAACGTCAGAAGAGGCAGTTTTGTGTTGAAAATGTAGAGTGTACATGGATTGTTACCCAGCACTATAGAGAATGTTGTTTACAACAAGCCCCTCAAAGGTATGATGGATTGTGGGAGAATTAGGGCAGATTCATATAACACAAGCCATGGTGGTTTCTTGCACAGGATGATTAGTTGTGTTATCCATCCCACATTTTTAGAAAACATGACAAAAACTACAGTCTGTTATATGGTTTCCATGCTTGAACATGGTTTCTCTGGTCATCGAAACCTAGCATCATGGTTTATATGGCCCTGGTATGCAGCTACCACAGAATCCCCTGGAAAGAGCAGCAGCTGCAGGACCTGCTCTAGCCATCCAGCATGGCATTGAATTTCAGACATGGTGGCTGATGGGATACCTGCCAACAGTGGGAGGACTAACTGAGAAGGGTGGAAACTATGCTGGCATAGAAACCACTTGATCATCTGTCAGGCACATGCAAGCCAAGAAAAACCCCACACTGTGGAAGCCACACAGGGTTGCTTTTTCTGATGTGTGAACCCAGCTTTAAAATAAAACATCTAATGAATAAAACACAGTTTGCAACTGTGTGTTGTGTAGTCAGATCATAGAAAAATATGCATGCATGTGTGTGTCTGGAAGGTGACCAGAATACAATTACATATAGAAACTCAATGGAACCAGACCCTGGGGCATCTGTTTACTTTTCCATTTCTTTCTATACCACCCATTAGCTGTAGCTCACTAGGGAATTTGCAAGGCAAAGCCTAAAGCTGTAAAATAGAATAACATGGGAAAAATATAAAATCTCAACAAAGAGAATAAAATTAAATTAGTAACAGAGACAAAAGCCAGTAGCAGGGCAAAAATCTAAAAATTTATCTTCATTTAAAAATGAAGAACTACAACACTTGGAAAAATTAAATAAAGGGGAAAACAAACTTCGCCTGGTATGAAAAAGACCACAATGTAGGCACCAGGTGAGTCTTTCTGCAGAGGTGAATCTGCAACCAAGATCTCACCACTGAAAAGGTGCTCTGTTTATTAGCTACCCACCCTATTTTCTTTGTGAAGGCTCCCAGAGAAGGACCACTGAAGATGATTTTAGCCTTCAGATGGGTGTGTGCAGGAGGAGATGCTTCTTAAGGCAAGCTGTCCGTAAACCATTTAGGGCTTTGGATGTTAATATCATCTCTTTGAATTGGGCCCAGAAATTGATGGGCAGTCAGTGTAGCACTGGCACAATATGACCATATTGAGCAGTACCCATTAACAATCCTTTTAGCCTATTTTAAACCAGCTGAAGTCTCCGGATCACTTTCAAAGGAAGCCCATGCATGAGGCATCACCCTCATCCAAACCATCATCATGGAATCTTGCTGAAAGCTTGGCATGACCCTTCAAAACAGGAGCAAGGCACAATCAAATCGCAAGTCCGGCATTTCAAGCACAGCTTGTAACCTAGGATAGAACCCTTTTCTACACCGTGAGTAATATGAACTACCTGGCTCCTCTTTTTTGGCAGGCTAGTCTGATGGTTAAAATTTGAAAACGTCAGATTACATTGCCCATCATGTCAGCAAGTTTGTGGAAGCAAAATCGATGAAGCTGAAACTGTCACGCTTTGGACACATGATGAGATGGCAGGACTTGCAGGAGAAGACAATCGAGCTAGGGAAGGTGTGGGGCAGAAGAAGAGGAACAGCAATGATGAGATGGGCCAGGTGCATCAAGTAAGTCACTGACTTGAGTCCAAAGAGCAAAGCGGGTCTGTCCAAGACAGGACACCCTGAAGGGCATTCTTTCCTGGGGTCACCGTAAGTCACAGGCGACTTGTCAACTTGTAACAACAACAAGTAACGTTGGCTCAAACCTTGAACAAGAAATATCCAGTTGAATTCAAAGATACCGCTGAGAAGCTACTGAGTGAGTAGTTCCTTATCAACCTAGTCTAAGTTATCCATTTTTTAATCTTTCTTTTGAACTCCTTTTTTTAGCCTCTTTGATAATATGCCATTCTTTTTTGCTCGTGCTTTGCTTGCAACACAGCTCTCTCTATACTACTGTATCTTCAGATAAAGTTTGTCTTACAGTTAAAACAATCTGTGATGTACACTATCAAATGTCAAAATGAATTTTCCATGTGATTTTTGGGCGAAATGCAAATTATCCTCTTTACAAACCAACATTCAATGACGATTCCCAACTCCATTGTTTCATTGATGCGGCTACTTGGAAATCATTCCAAAAGATTTATAGAGGTATAATATTGCACAAAGTAGAAGACAGATTCCCCTCAACCATTTACACTGTACTTTTACACCTTCATTCCTCTGCAGCGGCAGGGACCTTCATTGGGGGGGGGGGGGGTGCAAAAACTGATGTGAAGCCAACTCTGTGCAATACAAATCCCAAGGAAGAAGCAGTGCATTCTCAAGCTAGCATTGCTCTGCCAACAGCTCATCCAAAGCTTTTACACATTGCCAAAGCTGCTCCAAACCTACACAGTTTGCAAAGTGGGAAGGAAAGGAATTGAAGAAGCAAACATAAATATTAAAGCACGTAAGAATTAAGCATTACCTACTTAAATAGCAATTATGCTGCTGAAAACAAGATCGTCACACCTGTACAAGAAAAGACATGCAAGCTCCAAACATCTGTTTGGATCCACCTGCCAGGCACCTGTTTTGCTGTTTCAATGCCATTTGATTGCTGGAGATGTAGAGGCTCTTGTGAGGTAATGAGTGATTTTACATTATGCATGATTGAAAACAGGTGTTGTAATGCTGTATGGTTCTGCGCATGAATAATTCAGTTTGTTTCAAACAAGATATTTAAAAGTAGGCAGTGGCATTTATTTAATTATTTATGACGGTGTAGGTCGTCCTTTAACATATATGGGTGCTGTGATTTGTTTTCAACTTCTTCAGTTGGGCGATCCGTAACTATGTATGGTACCGTTTGATGGATCTATCCTGGGAAAAGTCAAAAGGTCTCTAGTGTACACACACACGTGCGCACTAGAAAATTGAAAAGGTGGGACAAAAGCGTTCTCTTCATTTGCTGGAGTGGAAAATGGGCTTAGTTCCTGCATATATCAGAACTGATAAAAGATAGCCATGTGCCATGCCTTGACCCAAAAATGAAGTTAGTACTGAGCCCCTGGGCAGCTTTTGCTTCCTGCACATTATGTTTGTTTCGTTTGCTCCATATGCAATATACTGATGCACAGAACTGATCATCAATGGGCCATGAACTAAAGACATACTGTATTTTATATGCTTGGACATAAGAACATATGCACAGTTTTCTTTGATAAAGTTAAGTCTTCCTCTTCTTTTAATTGAAGAGAGGCTTACCTTGCTAGCAGTGGCAGATGCTGTGCTGAATGCATTTCTAAATTTATGTTATTTGTAATATTTTGTAAATAAATATAGTAATAACCACTATGCATTACCAAAAATCCATAAGCATTTTACACATGCATATTAAAATCATATTTAAATATTAATTTTTAAATTGCGTTAAATACAACAATTCCAATTACAGTAATAATACAGAGCAGTACAGGAGGAGTACAGTGAAGTGTCACGGTCAATTTAACAAGAAGCCAGGAAAAGCTGGTTTAAACATATACATTTTGAGGATGTATTTGAAGGATGCCACATTGTCTGTTTCCTGAAATGCAGAAAGGAATTTTCTCCATAGCGTAGGTGCTGCTACCAAGAAGGCCAGCTATTAAGGCATTAATGCTCAGTAATTTTGGAATGACCACCAAGGCCTCTTCTGATGATCTTAAGTTGAATATAAAGAGGTTTGCCAGATATCCTGGTCCCAAGTTGTTGAGGGCTTCATATCGCAACAATGCAATCTTGAACATGGCTTATGCTATAACAGGCACCTAGTGCAATTCCTACAGCACTTATATTATGGGAGCATAGTCAGGTGCTTCAGTGAGCATCTTAGCTGCTTCATTCTCCACTAGATGTAGCTCCTGAAAAATGTCTAAGGGCAGCCCAGCAGAAAGACGACTACAATAGTCATAACCCATGAGGTTATCTGTGCATGTAGTATGGTGGTCAGGTTATCTAGAAACGAAGAGATAGATTATCTAAGAATAGCATGGTTGGCATGCCAACCAAAGTTGACCGTAGGTGCTTTGGGCCACTGAGGTCAACCTGAGCCTCTAATGACAGAGATGAACCCTCCAAATGACGTACCTGTTTCTTCAGAGTTAGCATAACATTATTCAGAACAGGCAAGAGTCTGATGCACAGACATGGGAATTGCCAGCTCATATGGTTTCTGTCATAACAGAATTCAATTTATTATCCCTCATGAAAGGCATAACAGGATCCAGGCACCAGTTCAGGATGTACAATGGCCTCTTCTGATTCAGATTTCTCAGAAAAACAGCTAGATGTCATCAACATACTGGTGACACATTGCCCCAGATTTCCTGATGGCCACTCCAGAAGGCAGATTTCATGCAGATATTCAATAACACAGGAGACAAGATGGGTACCCTGTGGTACATTGGGGCCTACGTACAATCACCCAATGCTAATTCTGGGTACTTACCCAAACTCAGTATGAGCTGAACCACCGCAGAACAGTGCTTGTGACTCCAAACTTGTGGAGGCAGTCTGGGAAGAGACCATGGCCAATGGTATCACAGGCTGCTAAAAGATCCAGAAGAAGTAACAGGGTTATTCTCCCCTGAAGAAGGCCATCCATCAGGTGCTTGAATCCAGGGTGCAATGGACCTAGGTAGTCTGTTTCATTTAAGACTGCGTCTATTTCTATTTATCTTATTCTTTTAATGCAGGTCCTTTTCCTCACTGCCATACAATTAGGGATTGGAAAAAATAAACTTAATGATTGGTGTTACTTTATGGACAATGGAAGTGTGGCTATAATGGAAGCACAGTGGCATCATGTTACCTGTTCTGAATCCCTTAGAAACATACATGTGTTTAAAGATAGCTTTTTTCTTTGTTCACCCTGCTATGGATGAAGCAGAGACAAGTAACCTCTTCTAAATGTTCATTCACTCCATGCTCTTTTTGCATTACTGCCACACCACTGCCATTTAGTGCCAGCTGTGGCAATTTTTGACATGTTCCACCCGAATCAGGGTTTGAACTTTTAATTGCATTTCGAATAGAGATCCATCTGCTTTTGAAGGTACTATACAACATCTAGTACAGAATGTCAGAATCTGGTATCTTCTCCTGGGCCTAACGGCTCACTTATGTCTTGGCACTCAGAATGGCTTCCTTGAGTCACAGTTGCTGCCAGCATGTTCTTCACACCTTTACGCCAGGTACTACAGTTCCCCAAACACATCAGATCTGAAAACAGTGCATGTCCAAGGATGAGGCTGCCAGACTCATGAAGACTTTGCGATAAACAAGAGATCAAGTAGGCAGCCTTTAGAAGGCAAGAGTGCCTTTCACCAGTGCCAAACATTTCATCCCCTTGTTTAGCCCAAAGAATGGCCCTGGAAGAAAGAGCAGTGTCCTAGGAAAAGGAAAACTTTCCAGCAACAAAGATTTAAATGGGCCAAGGCAATATTTAGACTGAATGCCTAAATCCTTTAGTAGGAAGCCAAACTCCACTGAAGGGGTGGTATTTACTTCTGATTGCAGTTTAGTGCTCCCCTCCTGCTTCTCAACTGCTGAGTTAACTACTAGTATAAGCACATGATTTTGGGCCCTCTGGTATTCGCAGATGAGTGCTAAAGAGGGATGCCCGAAGAAGCCTTGAAGCTTTTCCTGAACGGGGCATAGTGAAAAAACAAACAAACAAACAAACTTGTCCATCCTATAAGGAATGAGGTTTGCAATGTCTGGATAGACTGCAACAGTTCGTATTTGGATAAACTATCCAGCTGCCTAGTTCTTATTTATTTAGTCATTTGTTTTATTGTCTTTCCAATAAAAGTAGTGTTCAAGGTAGCTAACAATAATAAAATACAAATAACATCTTACATAACAGAACATAATCACATTTTTAAAAATCTGTTCAAAAAACCTTAAAATGAATTTAAAAAGAAGAAATAGTGTCTACCAGATAAAACTTTAGTTCAGAATACAAGATAGCTTACCAACCAAATCCCTGCTTGAATAAATATGCACTCGCCTACTGTCAGAAGGACAATAGTGATGAAACTACCTTGACTTTCTCGGCAGAAAGTTCTGGACTCTGGGGCACTCACCAAGAAGGCCCTTTCTCATGTTTCTTCCAGGTGTGTTTCTGATGACGAAAGCACAGAATATAAGGCCCTGCTCAAGAATGTTAAAACCTGGGCAGCATACGAGGGGTAATTTGGTCTTGTAAACAACATGGTTCCAAACTGCTGTTGTATTTTGCCTCCAAAGTAGCTTCTGAAGCTGTTGTAACAAGGCAATCACATGTTCTTTATCACCAGTCCTAGTGGTCACAGCACTCTGGGACAGCTGGAAGTTTCTGAACATTTTTTCAAAGGCAGTCCCATGCAGAGTTTATCACAGCTAAGTCTATTGAGTATCTCCAAGTATACTTGTCTACACATTTCAAGAGCATATTTTTAAAAGCAAGGTGCGATATAAACTATGCGAATGAAGAGAAAAACAAATCAGCAAATTTGATTGCTAGGAAGATGCTTCCTTTGGAATAGCCTCAAAATATCATTTTTGAACTTTTTTGGGGGGTGGCACCATCACAATTACAGTTTTGGCAATGATTACCAGTGCGTTAACTAGGCCCTAATTCCAGAAAACTAGAAGCAGCTTAGTCTTCTATATTTGCACTACTGTAAGGCAACTCAAGGATCAATGAAGTCCAGAACTTGTTCCTGGGAAGCTATAGATGTCACCAAGCCTTGCAATTGAAATATGAAGTTTGATGATACATAACACGTACCTCAGATATTAGGTAAGGCATGCCATAGTAGGCATGTAATGAGTGGAACCAGCTGGAGCCAAGGGTCAGACTAGATGGCCCAGGAGACCCCTTCTGACTTGCTCTGCTTCTGTTCTTGCTCTATGTTTCCATGTAATCATGCCAAATCTCTTCCACCAAATCCTATTCCAATTTAGATTTTACGCCACTCTGGAGAAGAACTCAACTCCTTCCACCTAGCCATTTGTTTTACAGTTGTTTCTAAGCTGCCTTGAGTTCATCTACGAAGCAACATGCAATACAAATGCTTAATTTTTTTTATTTTATTGTCATTTCACCCTGCTAGTAATTTTTCTAAAACATCCTAAGTTCTTCCTAAAGGCCAAACAAAATTACATAAGAACATAGGAAGAGCCATGCCAGATCAGACCAAGGGGCCACCCAGTTCAGCCTTCTGTTCACACAGTGGACACTGCACTGCCCATGGGATCCCCCAGGCAGGACGTGAGGGCAACCGCACCTCCTGCCCTAGTTCTCCAGCAGCTGCTGTGCACAGGCATATGCCTCTGCTGCTGGGGGGAGCATAGAGCCTTTGGCACTAGCAGACTGATATTCTCCTCCATGAATTTGTCCAATCTCCTTTCGGAGCTGCCCAGCTGGAGGTCAATGGCCATCACTACATCCTGTGGAAATTAGTTCCTCAGCTTAACCATGCACCATGCGAAGAAGTACTTCTTTTATCTGTTAGGGATCTCCCAGCAAAAAGCGTCATGTTGCAAGCACAGATTCTCATGTTATGAAATGGGAAGGGAGAAAAAACTGTCCTTATCCACATTCTCTACACTATGCATAATTTTGTACCTCTGTCATGTTGCCCTTCATTTTCTAAGTGAAACAATCCCAAATGTTCTGTGTTTCACAGGGAAGTCGCTCTAGCCCCTTGATTATTTTTGGGTGCATTTTGGTGCACTTTTCCCAACTCTACAGTGTCTTTCTTTTAGGGGTGGTGACCAGAAATGTATGCAGTATTGTAAGTGCAGTTTTACCCTAGATGTAAGGTGAGTATCATATTGGCAGTTTTTCAGCTCATTTCATAATTATGCCAAACACGGAGTTTGCTGTTTTCACAGCAGCCACACACTGGGTTGGCCTTTTCATGAAGCTGTCCAACCCCACACTCACAATCTCTTTCTTGGTCTGTCACTACCAACTTAGATCCCACCAGCTTATATCGGGTAGGACACCCCACCCCCAACATGTGCAACTTTGCACTTGCTTACATTAAAATGTATTTGCCGTTTTGTTGACCATTCTCCCAGCCTGGAGAGATCCTTCTGGAGTTCCTCAGGAAACCTCTGTGCTTGGCTCATGGCTACAAGCAATGTTAGCAGCTATTCTCCTCCCCTGAGTCCCGTGGCAATACCTGGAGGGTATGTTGACAAGTGGGTGAGTTGCTCATGGAAAAGGATTGGAATCCCTTTGTATTCCAGAGGACAGGCATGATACCATCTGACTTAACTTGGGAAGGCCTGGAAATGCATGTCTCTTTCAGGAACCAGAACCCCAATCCTAACTCCATCCCTGCTGGAACACGTTGCTGGGGGAATCAGTCCTAGATCCATAATTTGATCCTCCTGGAAGCCCAAATATGATCTGTTTCCCCAGAAAGCCTTCAATGCTTTTTTTCACTAGTGGTTGGATAAGTTTGTCCTACAGTGTCACTGCAGTGTCCATACAGCATGATGTTCTATGTAAGTGCAATGTGCAGTGGTCACTATTTTCCTTTTCAGGTCTGTGCACCCATGTGGTAAAAAACAGAAAGTTCCAGCACAGCTAGGAAACCTCAGATTTTAACACACAGCCCAACCTAACCAAGATGATTCGGAAGTAAGACGCTGCATATGTTTTCCTTAAAACATAATCAGTGTGCATTCCTTAAAGAGTCCCTCATGCCATAGAATTCCTCTGTATTAAACCACTACAAAAGAAAACTGGGGAATATGAGATTATGGTAGACTGAAAAGTAGGACTGGAACTTCTTTGTGTACCACTGCATCATCCCTTCAGTATTGTCTTTGAAGTTTATTATAGTATTGTTTTCTTTGTAATTGTCTGCTTCTAAAGATTGTTGTCTTAAAGAATCGCAAGAGCATGCCATAGCACGCATTCTGCACTGAGCATCCGGACACCAGGCTGGCCTCTCACACAGCCAAGGTATCTGTGAGCCTCTTCCGCCAGGTACCTGTAATCCGATTTTCTAGAACAGTAGTGCACTCCTTGTTATTCACAGCTGTAATCATGTTGAAGCTGTCAAGTGTTGTCTCCACATCTTCAATTTACTTCTCAAACTAAATCCCTCACTCCTTTGTATGCTGAGGCTGCTGCGGCCTGGAACTCATCTAGCATTTTAGTAACATCTTCCAGATTTGTTTTAAACTGATTAGACACTGCTGAAGAATCAAATTCTCTCCCCCGGATAGTACAAAGCCATGTGTTGACAGACCTGGCTCCTAGCCATTGGCCACGTGACGATGCTGCACTACCTCTTTTAACAGCCCGGCCTTTGGACTGCCCTTCCTGAATGCTCATATACCCTGAAAAATTAAAATAAACTCTAGTGTGACAGGATAAACCATAGTGTGAGAGCAATTAAAGAGAGAGGTGGGGGCAGAAGAGTGCTCAGTCAGAGAGAGAGAAGGCAACCCTTTAATTAAAGGACTTTTCTGTACGAGTGGTATAGAAGGACCTACAGACTGCTTTCGTTCTTAAAATGGTCAGCATTCTGTGTCACACATGCCGCTACTGAAAATGCCTTTCAGTAGAAACTCAACACATGGTTACTCATGGCTTTCAGGGGCTTGCTCATGAGAAAGTGTCTTTTAGGACTGCAGCTGGAGTAACTAATCATGACAAAGCCATCCAGATGGAAGCTGTTCCTATTTTGATGCCATGATAGGAAAAAAGCAATGTCCCTGATGCTTAGATGGCTAGTGCAGTAAGGAGTGGTAGTCAGGATCTTAGGTCCTCCACATTATGCATATGTGATGCTCTAAAGGCCTTAATCAGGAATGCAAGCTTGGCTCTGTTGTCTCTTCCCTTATGCTTAGTTAGCAATTAAACCATATTTCCCCGTTCCCACTTGGAAGCATCCTGCTGCGTTGGGTCTAGATTGCACTTAGTTCTCAGTGCAGTCAGTGAGACTGAAATGAGGTCCTGACTCACTTGTCGCATTGATTTCAATGGGACCTCCGTGCAATTACCTTAGGCACTTACCTTGGAATGAGCACCATGTAGCTCAACGAAGTGAACTGCTGAGTAAGCCTGTGTGGGATGGTACTGTTAGTCTAGATACAGTCCACTGTCATTCCCTCACAGCTACAGGCTGGAGAACATGCCATTATAACAGAAGCAGACAGCTATTGATCAGGCTTTCATTACTCACATGGAATTTTACTAGCATTCCATAGTCCACGGACAGATGCCAGGTCATTCCAGATGGGGGCAACACAGTATTAGAGCTAAAGAACAGGTAGGGTGTTTGCCAGCACCTGTGCAGCCCAAGGATTTGTTTGCGGTACCAAAACTGAGAGCTTTGCCCTCTACTTTTCCCCTATTCCAGAAGCCTACTTTAGAAGAGGGGAGCCTGGTGTTCTTCTCGTTGCTGTAATGTAGAAACCCTTGCTGATTACTGAAACCAGTCAATGCACATCTACTAGTACATGGAACCCACCTTGTAACATCCCCTCCCTCCGGCCACCCTACAATCTTTGATTTCCACCCTTTCATTTCCTGGTGTATGTTTCGTGGTTGCAGCTTTCGTGGTTGCAGCCTATTAAGTCCTTAAAATTCCCGAGATATTATATATGCCAACCAAACTCTTATCAATGCATTCTTAGATATAACACAAGGTAAGCTGAAACAGTAGAAGAAATATTGTAAATATAAATGAATGTTTTAACCCTTTCCTGATTAACCAACCCCATAGTTAATTATCACGGCAGAAAACAATGCTGTGGGTTCACACATTCCAGAGACATTGAAGTTCACACATTCCTACAAAGGTTCACACCTCAAAATAGGATGCAAAGCTGACTTAGGATAATGGAGTCTTCTGTACAGCAAGACTATACTTCATTTTAAAATGTTTTGTTATTGTCATCATACTAGGGGACTGTGAGGTATTGTGTTTGCACGGGGTGGTAAATATGCCTGCCATAAAGAAGTACCACACAATAATCAAAGCAAGTGCTTTGAAAAACATACCTTGCTTGTATCTTTATGCTGAAGATCACTGCAAAATAGATCTGCACCTCTGCGTATCCATACAGAAAAATGGCATGTGTAACCGGCCCCTTATCACTGATCTCTTTTTTTCCTTGTGAGCATGTAGTGAAACTCACGTGGATGAATATTTTAAGTCAGCTTCTCCAGGTATGTATAAAACTCATTTTACTCAGATATGGAATGTGAAGTAAGGCAGTATCTGTCCTTTTCACTTTTCCTCTAGAGCAGTTTTAGAAGGCTAAACGGGTTAGAAGACAAGGGTCAAGAGATGGAACTTGTGGATGTCCTAAGACCCCACATTTCTAAGTCACATGTCTAATTTAAACACAGGTAAAGCGGTTTCATTGTCAATTATAGGCTGGAGGCAAAATGGTCTTCCAAATTATCTGTCCTCTTTGTAGAAATGGGGGTGTGTTAGTGAATATTCCCTGGAGAGGAGATGTATTCCCTAATTATTTGGAAATGGAAGAAAAGAACAAGATCTTTTTCTGAAAATTCACTTCTGGGACAGTTTGGTTAAATTATGAAGGAAGAAACATCAAAGAACTGGAAGAAGTAGGGAGCAATTTTCCATCACATTCACAAGTACCAGGGGTATGTGGTCAGATATGTTTTTGAGGTGGGGGTATGGAAAAAATGTTTTAAAAGTCCTTTTTGGAGAGGTTTAGGCCCAGATTGAGGAAATTCAATAATGAAAGACAGGAGAAGACATTGGTCTAGCCTCACTTCTTGAAATCTCTCCCTGATGTGCTGTTTAGTTTTAAGGGCACTTTCATGGCACTTGTAGAGCTCTGTGATATACAGTGGAGTGGAGAATGAGAAAACAAAACAGGAGGCAGCTTGAGTACAGATTAAAAAAAACAACTAGTGGATACAATCAAATCATGGCATGTGCCTAAAGTCAGGCACATATAGGGACAGGGAATATGTCAAAGCAACAACTTCTCACTCCCTCTGTTCACTTTTCTATTTTCTGCCCAGCAGAGTTTTGTAGGATCCTCAGGGGCTGTTTGCATTCCGGTCTCAAGGACATCGCACACCTGCCTGAGGGCTTATGTAATATATTTGCAGGTGAGAAGAATAAATAGATGACCTTGGCCAATACAATCGGTGGTAAACAGGGCTTTTAAACAGAGATTATTTATGGCCACTTTTGTGGGTAATGAGCTTGGGAGGCTATTTCTCCAGAGTATGAGCTGATTCACCAAAGTTAAGCTCAGATGGGGAATATGAGGGTTTTATTATGACTTTTGCCATAATTCCTCCACTCCCATGGCCCAGAGCATTTCTGTGCCTGGGTCATTTTGCATTAAGGCTATATTTATGCCTCATGTCTTATATTCAAATCTATTTTTATTATTATAATAGAAACATGGAAACAGAGCAAGTCAGAAGGGGTCTCCCGGGCCATCTAGTCTGACCCCTGCTCCAGCCGGCTCCACTTGGTAATGGAGGTGGAGCTACCCTGGTAAATAGTCCCCAACTTTTCCTGGCACTTTTAAATAGGCCAGTTATGGCTACTGGCCAGTATCACACCACGTTTCAAAGTTTCCTAGTCTGGGTGCAGATATTATCTGGGTGCAGATATTATTGGAATACAGCTCCCAGTAGGGCTAATGGTAAGGGATTATGAGATTGCAGTTAAAATTCCAAGGCTGGCAACCACTGATGTAGGCAGTAGGTTCTGTGAGTTAAATACATTTAATTCATTATTAGCATTCATATACTGCCTTATCATTTACAGAGTCATCAAGGTAGTGTATTGTATGAAAAGGAGTAATGTCATTCTTCGTCAGTAGCTAGTGCCTTCTTGTATCACATCACAGGACCCTTTTTGTGGGATCCATTCCCCATCCTTCTGAACTGATAACTCTCCTTAGCAGTGGACACCATGCATTTAAAATGCCCGCCCAACAAGAACGCTGCAAAAACATAGGAGCAGAGACAATGCTTTTTTTCTTTTCTTTTCAAGAAGAAGAAGATACGATAACACTTTGCTTCTCAAGAACAGACATTCTCAGAGGGGGGGAAATGTTGCCAACCCTGAAATGATTGACATTTGTTTACTTAACTCTCTCTTCTTGTAAGTCTGCACACCTATTTCAACCTTGAACAGTTTCCAACTGTGGTATACTGGAACATTTTTTTCATTTATTAAGTTCAGTGTTGCCAACCCAAACAAAGAGTAATCAGCGATGATCCAAGCAGACCAAGCTGTCTAGCACCATACAATGTATCTGCATACTAATTTTCAAATTCCCTCACATTTCCAGAGAACTAATGGGATCATTTTCATTCTGTTACAGCAACTCAACAGTTACAGAATCACCATCTGTGTTTTCGTTAACCTGAATCAGATATGAATTCTGTTATTGCAAGGTAGAGCAGCTTGTTTAATGATTCTTAATCTTTTCTTTAATTAAATCATGCAGCCAACCTGAAAAATCTATCTTAATGCAAATTAGGAGCTTTTTTGGCATTCGCTTACAGTAATGCACTAATAAGGTTAATTTATGAAGGTTCTCTTCCAGTCTGTACAGATGATATTTGTTCACTGCATATTTTTAGCATATTGTCTCTTTTTGTGATTTTTTTTATTAAAAATGCCCCTTAAAATTAAAAACACACACACATACCATAGTTATCTCTCGTTAACACAAAAGGAAGCAGGTTCTGATTGTAAGAAAAGAAATAACATTAAAAATGAAAAACTATCTGTATTTGTGTGTCCTTTGAACACATGAAAATAGTCTAAACACCAGCGAGAGATAATTCAATGCGCTCTTGCAAATATCAAGAAGGCCTTTTTGGGCACTGAAAAGAATCAGATGCTTTGGTTTGAACAGTTTAATGCAGAGAAGCTCTTCAGCCTAGTTAAGTACAAAAATACAATGATCAGACATCCACGTATATCATGCATCATGTTTTTATGACACTGATATTTTAGGCTATTTGGACAGCCAGGATGCATTGAGATGCTGTCCAGTACCAACTTTTGCTACATGAAATGTAGTGGCATATAATGGGCAACCCACCCCGGCCCCAGCCAAGCGCTGAGCAAGGCTTGCTGCACCATTTAGACATAATTTGCAATCACGAGTGAGGAGACATGTGATGGGCTGTACAAAATGATGCACAGATTTCTCCTTTCCCCTTAACACTAGAACCTGGCATCATCCCATGAAGCAGAATGATTCAGGATAGTTCAAAATAAGTACTTCTTCATGCAGTCCATGGTTATACTATAGAATTCGCTATCAGAATAGGTAGTGATGCCCACCAGCTTGGATGGCTTTAAAAGGGAACTAGACAAATTCATAGGAAATAATTCTGTTGATGGCTACTGGTCATGATAGCTATACACTGTCTCCAATACCAGAGAAAACATGACTCTATATACTAGTTGCTGAGTAAAACAAGCAGGATGGTACTACTACACTCATATGTAGTAACTGGTGGGGTTACCACAGGCAGCTGGTTGACCACTATCCAAACGGAATCCTTGATTAAACATAGAAACATAGAAACCGAGAGAGTCAGAAGGGACCTCCTGGGCCATTTAGTCTGACCCCCGGCTCCAGCCCGGCTTCGCTCATGACATGCCCACAGTTGTCAGGAAGTACTTCTTGGCATCCAAACTGAACCTTGGTTCCTTGAGCTTGGCTCTGTTGGAGCGTGTCCTGCTTTCCTCTGCGGGGAGAGCAGGTTCCAACTACCTCTGCGTGACACCCCCTCACGTACCTGTATGTCGCCAAGAGATCCCCTCGGAGTCTCCTCTTCTCCCAGCTGAAAAGACCCAGTTCCCTCAGTCTCGCCTCATACAGCTTTCCTGCAATCCGGACACCATCCTTGTGGTCCTCATCCAGAATGGCTCTGCCATGGCTCTGTATGTTCATCTATTTCCCTCATCCCCAAATCCAGCCTACATCACCCTTGGAACATGGTAGTGCCATTCCTGCTCCCTCTTACTATTATAGTTAGAAATATGAACTTTTCCTTTGAGAAAAGGAGCAGCCAACAAATCAGTTGCCATTGTTATCTCAGGCCTGATTCTCACATGACAAGAGTGATACTCATGGCCACTTGGCCTGCAACTGTGTGAACAGTGCACCATCTAGGAAACCGTTTTTGTGGAAGAGTTATTCACATGACCCTGGTGAGTAAGAATTGGTAGAGCACAGTGACTAAAACAGTTAGCTACAAATGTGGAAGTCCCCAGTTCATAGCTTCACATGATAATATTAGATAAGTTGTTCTGTATCTCCATCCACCCATCTCCAAAATGGAGATAAATATTTGTACCACAAGCCACAGGAAAGAGGCTATAATGGTTGCATCTTCCAGGAAGCAATCTGTGCGTAAGATGTCGTACACACATGGAACCAAGGGCACAGATTGCTAACATAGGGTTTACATAAGCCCCATTCTATAAACATCTCAGAACCGAGATACGTAACCATTTTAGAACTAGGTTTTGCATCCATAACTGACTGTTGTTGTTGTCATCTTTGTCATTATCTCAGATGAAGGCAGGATGACAGGCTAATCTCAGTGGTTACACATCTCCATTTGGCATGGTATACAAATCTGGATCCAGGACTCAAAACAATTGCTTCATTGTGTACACATTAAATGGTGTATTAGCCCTGAATCTAATCCGCAAGGAAATTCACATTTATCTGTAAAGTTCACGTTCAGTTCCTTTTTAAACAGTGTGTAACACATTATTTTTAATTTAATTTATTTCTAGTTGATATTTCTATACCTGCCTGTTTGCTAAGAAGCCATCAAGGCAGTGCACACCCATTTAAAACAATAAAACCTTAAAATTATGTTTAAAAATGAACACTAAAAACAGTACAACTGTGCAACTACATAATTTAAAAGGCTAAATTAAAAAGATGTGTCTTCACACACACTTTCTAAAAGCCGCGAGAGTGGAGACCAATTGTTCTTGAGGGAGTGCATTCTACCATTTGGGAATGGCAGAAGAGAAAGCCCTTCTTGTGTGCTCAGCAAATGAACTTCTTCTGCTCATTTAATACAGGAACTTAATATCGGGGAAAGTTCATAATGCGGCAGGCGGTCCCTTTGGTGGCCAGGCTCTCAGTCATTCAGCACTTTAAAGCTTCGAAACAAGACCTTGAATTGGCCTAGAATGCAACTGGCGACATGTGCAGGTCTTTGAGGATGGGGGTGAGATGGTTTCTCTGTTACACAACACTTAGCAGCCTGGCCGTCACCATTCGCATCAGCTGAAATTTCCAGACACTCTTCACAACTAGCCGCACCTACAACGCATTGCAGCAAAGTAAAGATGATGCAAGCAGAGCATGGGCAACTGTTGCCAAGTCAGACCAATTCAGAAAGGGCTGCAGCAGGCACACCGAGTGTGATTGTGTCATGAGACTCTGTGCACCGATATCACCCGAGGAAGACCCTTAAGGTACAGATCTCGTAATTTCTCAGCAGTTACAAGTGGTTTCGCACCACAGCTTCCTCTAGCTAGACTTTCAGTTACCAAAAAGTGTTGACTCATATTCAGCAGACATGATGAAGGGGAAAAGTAGGATCTCCTTGCCAGCATCACGTGTATTTTTACCAGGTTCCCATCATTTTTCTCACAAGTCTTCCACTATTTGCACTCTAAGCACTGGCAATTATTTTCCATCATCGCCAGCTCCTCAGAGCACCAAAGAAGCAGCATGTCTCTACAGCTAGTTTAAGGTTGTTCAGGAGTTAGCATATAGATGGATACAGTCGCCTCTTACTGTAAGTGGAGACCAGGGTCTGAGCAGCACTGCTGTCTAAATCTGCATGAGAAAACCCCCAGGGACCTCAGGAAACCACTGGGAGTACCAGTCCAAAACAGTGGACCATCAAGCTCGATCCACCGCTCCTGCAGAGACTGCAGGCAACCTGAGGATAAAACATACTATTTATTTATTTTATTTTTCTGGCCAGGTCGACTCAAATTATATTATATTGTTTTATAATGTGCTTATTTATTTATGACTGTGAGCTGCCCCGAGGCTTCGGCAAATGGGGCGGCACAGAAGCCTTCTAAACAAACAAACAAATAAATAATTGTACAAACCGGTTCATCGCAGCATGACCACTGATACAGCTTTATGCAAATGCATCCAGTGTACAGCCTGTGTACCTTAGTGGCCTGGTGAGCAACCCAAAACATTCCAGCAACCATAAATTTGATTAGCGTGAAGTGCTAATAGGGCAACACCATGATGGCTTCTTCTCGATGCATAGCTTACAGTGACTAATAGATCAAATTAGTGATACATGTACCAGAAAGGCAAAGCTAATCTGCATTCTAAACAAGTTGGGGAAAAGGGAGGAAACATACGGCTGGAACACTTTATTAAAAGGGCATGAAGGCATTTGCTGTGGTTGTAAGGTCAAAGAAAAGATAACTATGTGTGGAGCCTCTGTGAACTCAGGACAGGAAAGGACCAGCATTTCTAAATGAAACAAAGGCAAATATCTCATGAAGAAGCATGATATACACTGGCACTTTTCACAAACTTACCCAGGATTATTATTCTTTCATGAGTTCCCTCCAAGAAAAGGCAAACATAAAATAAATGATGAAAACAAATTCTCCTAATGGTCTGCCTGCTAGTAATCCTCATGATTTTTGTAGGGCAGAGAATGTAAAGACCTCAAAACATCCAGCCTATACTGTTAGGGCAGTTTTTTCCTATTCAGAAAGCAAACTTCAAAAATCCTGGAGATAAAGGGTAGAAAAGCAATAGGTCTCCATTTCAGATACTCCCGAGTCAACTTTCAAACGGCCCTGTTGGTCCTCAGAACTGGCTTCTGTGTGGGCCTGGAACTGAAGCTGCTATGAAACAGGCCAAATGTCTCCCACGGGCATGCACGGCAAATTGTTATATTTGTTAAGTTTCCCTATCCACTTACAGTAGTAACCTGTTGAACAGAAAAGTGTCTATTCACAACAAAGCTCTGCTTTTAAAATCTGAACCACTATTGACTCCTGTTGGATCAATTTCCAAACCTATTGACATATTAAGGAAATATAGAGGAAAATTGTGGTCAAGTCCAATAGCCAAGTCAATATTTATCCTTCAAATCAAAACATATTGATACTAACACACACGTGCACACACACACTTAATGCATCATTTACATTCACAGCAAGAGTAGAAGATGATGAATCAGAAGCTATGTTGACAGAAACCGGTGGTGTGGTAGTAAATTTTAAAATGCAGGAGCTCATCATAAGATTCCCCATAGACATGCCTCTAAGGAGAGTCTTAATGCAGGCAGCTGTGTTAATCTATATAAAAAAACTAGTTCTGGCAATTTTTATCTCAGGCAGGAGAAGGTCTTTCGTAAAGTTAATATTTCTTAATTGCCCATTCAAGACTGAGCCACCTGAAAATACTGTGAGCAAAGGAAGCTCACAACAATATATGGTGGTTTGGAAAGTCCATTTTTCTCCCGTGCTGTGAGCACTGCAGTTAAGATTTGAGGAAACAGGGAATTCTGAAAATGTGGCAGAAGATTCAGCATTCCAAAAGAGTGGATACAACACCCCTGGGAGCCATGGCTCCATTGTGCTGGAGACCTTAACTTTCCAATTGGAAAAAAACCATTTTCCTGGAAACAAAATTCAAGAGAGATTCTCACTTATTGAAGAAAGGTGTTCATTCTATCTGTCTATTTATCTGTCTACCATCCATCCATCCATCCATCCATCCATCATCTCTCTAATCTATCTATCCTTCTATATCAGATCAAGAGGAAGAAACAAAGCCTTGATCACCTACAGGGACAGAGCACAGCCACGGGGCCAGAATTTTCAACCTGCAGATCTGTTCCTGGTCTCTCAACTAGATGTCCTAATGTACAGAAGATATTTGAAGAGCTGTCATTATCTCAGCAGTCATTATTTAATTTTTAGTCTTGTATGCTGCCTTACAGTAACATTATCAGTAGAACATTGCATTGATATCCCTCCTTCCTTTCTCTTGCAAATCTTTGTTAGATGTCATGATTTACTGTAACTTTGTGCAAAACCTGTGTATATCACAGTATCTTCAAGATGGGAAAAACACAACTATTGAGGATTGCATCATTCCTTACATAGCAAAAGCTAGAACCTTATTTATTCATCTTTGTTTTGCATTGTATTTCAAAAGGACCATGCTATTTGTGTGAAGTTCAATTTGGACTTACTCGACAACAAAAGTGGAGAGCAGCTTAGCAAGCTGTACGGATATATTTTTAGTTTTGGTTTGAAGAATAGCCATCTATTGGATCAAGCTATATTCCAAAATTGCGGTTGATCTGGAAAAGATTACTCCCCTCTCCTCCTCTCCCCTCCCATTTCCAGCTTCTCAAGTATAGCAAAGTGCCTCTCTCTTCTACAATAAAAAGGTGCCATTCATTGGATATCTGTCAGATGAATTATTAATTTTGTCATAAGTTAGATGACAGCTAATATTAGAACATTGAATTATTAATTTTTCAAGCATGCCTATAAAAATAAAGCAAGAATAAACACAAACTAAGGCACTTTTTAGGGAGGCCTTGCCATATAGGTACGACAAAAACATATACAAGAGACCTAGGAAAAGTTCAGAAATCTACCCAGAGCACAATGTGTATTGCTTTCTCTGGGTCCCCATCCCTCATAATTTTCAAAACCAAATAACAACTATCATGCCATGACTTTTATAAAATGCACCTGTGTTGTGTCTACCATCCAAATTATGACTTCCATGTACCGTATTTTTTGCTCTGTAAGATGCACTTTTTTCCCCTCAAAAGTAAGGGGAAATGTCTGTGCGTCTTATAGAGCAAATGTGTGTGTGCCCGACGCCCGGAACGCTGCCGGCCCGCCTGCACCATGTGGCACCACCTGGCCGGCATGCGCTCAGCGTGTGCTGCTCCGCCACCCCCCTCCTGCGCAGGTGAGAGCTGTGCGGAGGAGGAGGAGCCTTGGGCTTTAACCCGCCGGCCGCACGGAGAGAGACTGCTCACCCCCACCGCCTGGGAAGACCAGCCGCGGGGGAGGAGGAGCTGTAGGCTTTAACCCACCGGCCGCACGGAGAGATGGACTTCTCACCCCCACTGCCCGGAAGACCACCACCGGCATGCTGCCGGCCCGGCTGCACCACACCTGGCCGGCACGCGCTCGGCATACCCTGCTCTGCCCCCCTCCTCCGGCGCAGGTGAGAGCTGTTAATCACAGGTCGGTGTGTGTTTTCAAATGGCAACCCGTCTTTTAATGAAGCCCATGGGGAAGTGATGGGGAATGTGCCTGTGATTATCAGGAAGCTTTCCATGGATCCCTCCTCTAAAAACTAGGTGCGTCTTATGGTCAGGTGCTTCTTATAGAGTGAAAAGTATGGTAATTCACTTGACTGCAGACAGACAGGCTTCTTGGGGGGATCCACCGGGCCAATGAATAAATAAAAACATTTGCAAACCTTCATAAATGCGTTCATTTGCAAATCAGTGCAAGCTCTGCCTGCTGAAAGTATGTGGTCTATCCCTAAAGAGAGCCATGCATATTACCTTCCACCTCTTTGTTTTCTACCTTCACATGTTTCACTCTTACTTACCTCAAGGCCCAAGGTATATAAACACTCCTGGCCTTTCTCCCTCTCTTTTCTTTTTGCAGTGTTTCAGTCATAAGAGCCAAGATAGAATTTATCTGTTGTGCTGCCCTGGAGACTAATACTGATTTTCCTGTCAACTATCTCCTTCGCAAACCCTCATGCCTCCCCCTCTCGTCTCCAGATGAGCTTCAAAACGCCCTGCCTCACTACAAGTCCAAATGAGAAAGGTGTCCAACTGTCACGAATGCTCCTTTAAGCCACTCAGCACTTGCTACCCTCCAGGACGTGAGGGAAGGAAATGAAGCCAGGCCCACAACAACTTGGGTCCGGAGAGGCTACTGACACAAATATGTATGTGCACATATGTTGGAGGGCAATGTTTCCAGTCAGGAAAGAAACAGCTGCCTGTCCTCAAGCTTCATTGTGAATTAATCCAGCTCAAAGCTGGATTAACTTCTATTTAAATCAACAAGAACAACACCCGATAAAACTTCTTCCCCACATACAAATAATTTGTGTTGCACTGCCACATACTGTGATTATTTGGCCTGCAAGAATTAGAGATTCTGGAAAATGCCTATTGATCACAGATTTTTGTATCACTCTCAAAGGAGACTCTCTCTTATAGTCTAGAGAGAGTTGTACTGAAGGGAACATATATGTATCATGGTTTGAGTCTGACTTTTTTTCTGGAAAACAGCAGAAGGATGGTGGTATAACATAACATTTTCTGGGGAAAAAATGCAGTTTAATGTAATCTCCTGCAGGAAAAACCTTGCACACCCCACATTACTAATCAGGGGCCAATAATGATGAGTCAGAATCAGCCACGAGTGGAAAAAGGAGCTCGGTCTGACCCATGTGATGATGCTTAGGATAAGTTTGCAGCCTCGTTTCGACACTACAACTCATGGTAAGACGCTCAGAGAACAGACGAGGCATTACGCACGCATAGTAGATGCTCCACGAACAGAACACTACTCTGAAAAATTGTAAGTACGCTCTTCACACATAAATGAAACTTAGATTTCCCGTAAGCATAAAGTAATTGTTTGCTGTTCCTAGACAGAATGTGTCTCTGGCAGCAGCTTTGACATGCAGAAATTAAGCAGGTGAAGTTTCCCCATCTTTTTATGTCCATGCCGGGAAAAGCTTCACCTGCATAATATCTGCATGTCAGACTGGAATAAATGTGAAAAGCAAACCACAACACCCATTCCCACCTTACTGGGAAGTGTGGATGATGCAGTAGCAGGGAAGACTGCTAGGATATGAGTGGAAAACACGTAATGAATCTCAGCCTGCCCGGCCCACGTTACTGAACTGAATCTCACAGCCGAGAGCCTCTTCCAAAGCCTGTTCTGGGGCAATGATGATTTCTTTGACATCATTTTTCTGCACGAAACCTTTCTGAGTGTGCATGCATGCATGTTTTTATTTTCTCACTTAATAAATTAATAGCCTACCTTTCTGCCAAAAATGGAGCTCAAGGCAGTTTTTAACAGTTATTAATTAACTCGTATTAAAATGCAGGTTAAAAACAGAATCTTAATTAAAATATAACATTAAAAGATCCATAAAACTGCAATTAAGAATACAAGAAGTTTGCTTCTACCTAGCCTCCATTTACTGGAATTCAGGATCTCAGGTAGCATCCTTTATGATGTTTAAGACAGAATCATTCACACACTTTGGAGACAAGCTCTGTTGCAAAAGCAGTCTGAGACCTTTCTTGTTTTGTTTTATGGGTTCTGTTTTGTCAACACCTAAACATGTTGCTGAAGTCCAGGCTGCTTTAATTTATGCAGGCCTGTGAAGACAGTTCTTAAATGCTATTGACCAACCATTGTTCAAGTTACTGTATTGTGTGTACCACTAATGCCAGCTGAAAGAAGCATCACTCAATTCCCTAGTACTGGGGAACCGCAGACCAATTCTAACTTGCCATTCCTGGCCAATGTGGCAGAGTGTCATTCTAGGTGCTTTGAGGTGAGAAAGACAATGCCGCTCTGTATTTCATTCTGGCTTCTGATGGAGATCTGGAGCAGAAAGTGGTTTGACTGGTCTGGTTCTAAGGGAGACACAGAAGGACTGTAACCACACGGACACTCCTGAATCTCTCAGTGGCTTTCAAAACTAACTGCAGCCTCATTCTGTACTATTGTGGCTTGGGAGCTTGCAGTGCTGCTTTTCAGTGGTCCCACTCTTACAGAGCTGTTTCAGAGGTGATTTTAGGAAGCTTCTGCCTCTCCCTAAGACAATGGCTCTGCAACATTTGATCTTGGATTCCAAGCTTTAAAACATCCACATGAAATGATTTGGTGAGTGCTCAGCTCTGTGTGTGGAAGCTTAGAATGCTGCCCCATCCACAGCCTGAATAAACTCAGCTTTACTTCATGTTCTTACTGACTCGGATGTGGGAAAGGTCATGAACTATTTGCCTTGGGTTTGTCATGAATGGGATGAGATAAATAAATGGAAATGTGGAGGCTGGAAGGGCCATGATCAATTTAGATATGGGCATACACCTGCTTTTGATGGCGTCAGTGCCTTCCTTGAAGCTTACCTGTGAAATTTTAGGAGGGCACCTTCATCCAATATTGGTTTTAGACATTTGGATGATGACTTTGGGCAGAAAAATGTTCTTTCAGCTTCCAGTGAGTAGCCCTGACAGCACTTTATGGAGGTTGGCTGATCTGAACACTGGATCTGACCACTGTCATTCTTGCTCTAGTAACTTCTCAACTTGACCTTGAGATCTCATGTTTCCTTCACTGTAATATGGAGAAATTTGTAAATTTTGGTAATTTTTTTGAAATTTATCTGAAATGGAATGCTTACCCATCTTTAGTATTCACATGTCAATCCTCTTTCTGTGCCTGTCAAGGATAGATTCCTGTGATGGAAGAATCCATGATACTTTCAGCAATTATGTTTGTGATGTAGAAACAATTAAAAGCACAAGAGCTGACCACTCTCAAATACTGCAGACCTCTTCAAGTTCACCAAGTGGGAGAACCTTCAGAGTTCCCTGCTGACACATCATAAAGGTAGTACAGACATGGGCCTTATCCAGAAATGCCCTCTCACGTGTTTAACCATTACTTCAGTGGAGTTTCACTTGCTGCTCCCTTCATCCATACAGTTGGGGTCATGTATGTAGAGGGGACCTACACATAACCTCTCCCCTGTGATGTAGAACCCTCCAGTGGCAAGGCCCCAGGATCTGGCGCAATCCCAGCGGAAGTCTATAAGGAAGGTGGTGCAGTGCTTGTCAACAAACTCACTCAGCTGTTCCAGTCCTTCTGGAATCAAGGATTCATTCCTCAGGAACTGAAAGATGTGTCCATTGTACACCTCTACAAGAGGAAAGGAAATCGACAAGTCTGCAATAATCATAGAGGAATATCACTGCTCACCATTGCAGGCAAGATCCTTGCACGTGTGTTGCTGAATCGCCTGACTGACCACCAGGAAAAGGGTCTACTCCCCTAGACACAGTGTGGTTTCCGCAAAGAGCGTGGCACTGTGGACATGATCTTCGCAGCCCGACAGCTCCAAGATAAGTGTCAAGAGCAGAATCGTGAACTGTACACCATCTTGTGAATCTCACCAAGGCTTTTGACACTGTCAGTCGTGAAGGTCTGTGGCGCATCATGTCAAAGTTTGGGTGCCCTGACAGATTCATCCTGATGGTACGTCAGTTCCACGACGGCATGACGGCTCGTGTTTTGGATGACGGAGAAGCTTCAGAGGCCTTTCCCATCACAAACGGCGTCAAGGTAGGGTGTGTGCTGGCACCAACCCTGTTCAGCATAATGTTTTCAGCCATGCTGACAGACGCCTTTCAGAACAATTCCTTGGGAGTCAGCCTGAAATACAGGCTGAAACTGTTCAACCTGTGAAGACTCCAGGCTGTCACCAAGATAAAGGAGACTGTGCTACAAGACCTCCTTTTTGCTGATGACTGTGCCCTGAATGCTGGATCAGAGCAGGAAATGCAAGCCAGCATGGACAAATTCACAGCTGTATGTGACAACTTCGGCCTCCTCATCAACACAGAGAAAACCAAAGTGATGCACCAGCCAGCTCCGAAAGCCCAACACCAAGAGCCCACCATCACAGTGAAGGGACAAAAGCTGCAAGCAGTGGACCAATTTACATACCTTGGCAGCACCCTTTCCCGCACAGTGACAATTGACATCGAAGTCAACTGCAAAATCTCCAAGGCAAGCTCTGCATTTGGCAGACTGCTGACCAAAGTGTGGGACTGCCATGGAATAAGCCTTGCTACAAAGCTTAAAGTCTACAGAGCAGTAGTGCTAACTACCCTGGTGTACGTATGCCAGTGAGACTTGGACTGTATACAGGAGGCACTCTAGGCAACTGAACCACTTCCACATGACTTGCCTCCGCAGACTTTTGAGGATCTGGTGGCAGGACAAGGTGCCAGACACAGAAGTCCTCTCCAGAGCAGACCTGCCATCAGTTCACACCCTGCTGATGAAAGCCCAGACACGCTGGGCAGGCCATGTTGCAAGGATGCCAGACCACCGCATCCCCAAACAGCTCTTCTATGGTGAGCTGTCTCAAGGAAAGCAATCGCATGGGGGACAAAAGAAGTGATACAAAGACACACTGAAAACCTCTCTCAAGTCCCTGGTTATCAACACCACCTCCTGGGAGACCCTGGCACAAGACCAATCGACGTGGTGCACGCTGATCCACCCAGGCTGCCAAACATCTGAAGCCAGAAGGCCAACCATAGCACAAGAGAAACAAGCACTCCATAAAGCCAGAGTTGCAAATGTTGCAACAGTGGTGCCCACACATGTCTGCCCGACATGTGGCAGAACACTCCGTGCCCATATTGGCCTTATCAGCCACCTGCGGACACACCGTGGACAGCTCGCAACCCGTTAGATGTCAAGGTCCTCATCGAAAAAACGAGGGACGAACATCAGAAGCTTCCATAATCACAGGTCCACATCATAGGCAAAGTCTATGCAGATAAAGCAAGCTTCATTATTGAGATTGCTCAGCAATGCATGGACTCTGGGAAGGGAGCAGTGGGGTAAAGTGGTAGTGGGGGTGGCCGAATTGCAGGTACGGCTTCTAGATCAGGCTCCTTTAGATTTGGCATTGAGGTTTATTTTGGTAGCACTGCCTACTAGTTTCACTGAATTTTCCATGCCATATGTCTTCTCTGTTGTAGCTGTTGGATCTTGCAAGAAGATAACTGTTATCAACAGCGATAAGGTCAAGACAATTAAAAGGTTTAAGGGTTGTGAGAGAATGAAAGATGCTGCTGACAAGTATAATGATGGGAAGTGATTAGGAACTTCATGGTACTGTATGGTTCTTGTTAGCATCATGGACCTTTCTTCTAAAGAAAGAGAAACCAAAGGGTTACATGTTCATGGTTGAGTACATTTTAGAAAAGCCAGGTATATATATATATTTCTTTTTTAAATGAGCAAATACACAAGCAACTTTATCTGATTTCACACATTTTGGTTTTGCTGCTTATTACGAGGGATTCAGTAAGACATACAATCTCCCTGTGGTATTTTATTTTGACACTTTTCAAATGAAAATACAGCTCATTATGTTATATCGAATTCAAACACTTTGTCACCTGTTTTATGTATTCAAATATATTTCATTCTTGTTGTCGCAGGTATCTGAATCTGATCTACCAGAGCGAGTCAGGATATGTTCCTCCATAGGATCAAAATTAGAGTCCGATTAGCCCATTTGCCTAATCCAAAGCCCAGTAAGCTTTGTCTAATTGAATGTATCCACATGGCATTTGGCAGATGTTTGCTAAGGTGACAATTTGACCATAGATAGATAATATGATAGATAGAGCATAACCACTCCCTCTCCCTTCTTATAAAAGCATTTTGGAAACAAAACGGCTGATAGCACTGTAATGATCATGCTGGTATGGAACCCAACAGGGACAAAAAGCACTGGAATTGTACAGCCATTCATTTTATTTCTACTTCTAATAAAATGCATTCATTGAGTCTCGTATTTACTAACCTTTATAATGTGTCTTGAAACAAACTGCAGGAACATATAGTCTAAGGCTGCCATTCTATGCACAAGGACTGGAAGTCCTATTGAATTTTTATTTATTTATTTTTTTATTTATTAAAACATTTTTATGCCGCCCCATTCGCCGAAGCCTCGGGGCGGCTCACATCATTCAGTGAGACCTATTTACAATTAAAAGTTCTTAGAATTGTACTGGAAATATGGCTGTAAAAATATCAAGTGTCTGTGTGAAAATGTATACATTATAGAGAAAAAAATCACCAAGTTGGGAATGTTATAAAAATTCACTTGAGTTAACTATATTGAAGATGTGGATTTTTTATAATAAAGTCATATGCATTTTTACTCAGATATAATTCTAATTCAGTGGGTCTTTCTACCTGGTAAGTTTATTGTATTGTTTTATTACATTTGTTATGATTAGTGTACTCAATGGGATTGATTTCAGTACAGATATGTATAGAATTGTACTATGTTACTGAAAATTAGCAACAAAATCCTATATGCCTACCAGAAGAATTTTCATGACTTTTAAAGAAGCTTACTCTCAAATAAAGGGGTATACAATTCTAGCCTATGTAAGGGGAAAATGATTTGGTAAACATAATTCATGGCTTTATATTGAAAAATCATAGAAATGAACCTTGAACTGATTTGTTTATTAAATATTTTCACTGTCTTTGCCCACTGGAATTTAAAAAAATCCAAAACGTTGAAAGTAGAATGCCTCTATTGGAATCAATCAAAATGTTACAAAACGTACTTGGACACTACGTCCATGAGGCTTTTCCTCAGGTCTGCTCTGCAAGAGACGTTTGGACAGCAGCAACAAGAAAGAGGACTTCTCAGTGGTGATGACCTATAAAGCCCTGAACGGCTTGGGGCCTGGTTACCTGAAGGAGTGCTTGCATCCATATATGCCCAGCCGCCCCCTGAGATCGGCAGGAGAGGCCCTTCCCTGGGAGTCCTCCGTGAGAGAAATCAGGAGGGTGGCTACTCGGAGGAGGGCCTTCTCTGTGGTGGCGCCCGATCTATGGAAAGCGCTCCCCAGAGAGGTCCGCCTGGTGCCGTCGTTATTTGCTTTTTGGCACCAGGCAAAGGCCTTTTTATTTAAGCAGCATTTTAAATGTTAATACTATTGAATTTTATCTGGCCAGGGTGGCTTATTTTATATTGTGTGTGTACATATACATATATATATATATATATATATAAATTATTATTATTATTCTAATGTGTATATTTTAATTTATGTGGTTTTAATTTATTGTTGTAAGCCGCCCCAAGGCTTCGGCAAATTGGGCGGCATAAAAATGTTTTAATAAATAAATAAATAAATAAATAAATAGAGCGATCTCCCGAATGAGGCCCACCTGGCACCTATGCGCTTATCTGGAGCATCAGGTTTGGATGTCCTTCTCTCAGACTTTGGCAGCACATAATGAGCTTTTAAAACAGGCCTTGGTTTTTTCATGTTATTTACAATTGTTTGTAGATCCCTTTCTCTCTCTTTGTTTATGTGTATATAGGTTTTATAATGTATTATTCATGTTTTCATTTCTGTAAACTGCCCAGAGTGCTTTGTCTATTGAGCAGTGCAGAAATGTAATAAATGAAATGATTGAAAAAGTTACAGATAGTCAGCAAACTTTCTAGGACTTTCCCTTTGCACTGGATGTTACGTTAAACAGAAAGAACAGGAAAGGACAGTTTGGGGAGGCATTGTAGAAAAGCTCCAGTGTGGCCTACGGAGAAATTTCAGAAATATGGAAAACGTGGTTTTGGGTTTCATAGAGAAACCACTCTTAGGATTGTACGCATGGGTGTGGAAGAGGTCCTGCAAGCCACCCCCCCCCCACCCACCCTTGCCGCAATTATGCTTCATTATCAGTTACAAGGAAAAATGGTAACAGAAAGGGAAGGAGGTATTATCAGGTAAAGGTGGAATTCAGACACTCATCTAATCCCCTCACCATTCCAGTAAATGTGTTCCTATATAAAAGGAATTATGCAGCATTTCTAAACTTGGTGTGAGGATGTGTATATTAGCTGATGACACAGAGAGGGAAGGAAGAAATGCCAAGGATTTTTTTGTAAACTCAAAATACATGGATAGTAAAATGATTTCAAAACTAGTAGGACAGGATGGGACCACCTACCGTGGGTAAGGATCACTGGAAAGGGCACTACATGTCTGGTATTATAACCGTTGGGCCCAGCTACCTGCTGTCATTCTGCCCACAGTTCAGTCACTGCCCCAGAACTGAATGCAGTTATAACCTTAAAGAACTTCTTACTCCTAGATCATATCCGAAGAGGACCAGGATCATTTAGAAATGCCTGGAGCATGAGGAACCTTTTCACATCATTTGATTCCATCTTACCCAGAAGCAGTTCCAGGTGGTTTCAGTCAGAATAATTTACCTTCTTCAGGAAGTAACTCTTGACACTTAGGTTGCAATCCTGTACCACTGTGATTCAATCCTTGACGAACACTGATTTTGTTATTCTTAGAATTCCCCTCCTGGAAAGGCTTGCTCTGCCAGCCCTCCACAGAACTCCCCCATTCGTCTTCATGCTGGACCGAAACAAAGTGTAAATGCACAGAACCGCCTACATACCTCTGACCCGGTTAGCCTGGCTTGCCTCTTTCTCCCCTTCCAAGGCAACCTCCAATGCCCCCATGTTAGCCCCCTGAAGGGAGAGCACCTTTTCTTCTTCATGGCTGCACATGTCCTGTCAGATGCCACCCCCAAAATATGATTCCTCCTTGTGCGAGAGAGAAGATGCCTACTAGGGTTGCAATGAAGCGCCACAGACTGTGTCCTCCGCCTTTGTGGACGTCTCCTCATGCTCGCCCCTGCCTTAGAAAGCGAGCTGAGCTGAAGGGGAAGCCCAGGCACGCTCCCAGAAGGAAGGCTGTGCAACAAGCAGCCTTCTTCTGCCATGTCATGTGTGGCACAAGCAGAGGCTACTGCATGTGACGTGGAAAAGGGGCCCCACTGGGGCCACGTGGGGCTTGATTCCTGGAGGGCCCTGTGGGAGTGCTGGGGTGCTCACTGGGAACTCAGACTCATAGCCAGGACACAGAGGACTGCAGTCCGGGGACATGAGCCCCGGGACCTTGGCAGATTCCCATCCGAAACAGAATCCTTGCCTATCTCAAGTGCCTACCAACCCAGCTGTGCAGACTTATTGATTCCGGACTATTTACTGTTCTAAAACTATAAAAAAGCAAACACCTGCTGAATAATCAGGGGTGTCCTTTCAATGACTAAAACCAGCCAGTTTACCCATTCATCTGTGCAAGGCAGCACCCTATTAAATCTCTCCCTTGTGGCAGCACTGCTTCTGCAGCAGGGCTTTGGTGCCTCTGAATGAGTGGAAATGCTCATTCGTGGCATATGGCATGTCCGTGCAGCCTACAGAAGGGAGCTTTGCTGAGCTAGCTCAGTTCAGAAGCTATGTCGCGTTTCTCCTCATTTCCAGGCATAAAGGCTCTGCTGCAGCAGTGGCTGCTCTCCTAAGGGCAACGGAACCAGCAGAGGCAAGCAGCAATGTTGGACACTGTCCTGTATGCCTTGAAAGAGGAACGTGCTTTTTTAAAGAATTCAAAAGTGAAAGATTGGGAGAAAGAGGAGAAGTGTGTGTGTGTGTGTGTGTGTGTGTGTGTGTGTGTGTGTGTGTGTGTGAAACCTTTCACATGTGAAGGGCGGGATGGGTGCTGCATTGTTAATTTCTGCAGCCCTGCCTGAAAAGATGTTCTGCGTGCATCTGGAAATAATCTGGTAGACAGATGCCTATTTGCAGCAGCTTTGCACCATTGCTAAACCACTTTTACGGGAGCTAGGATCATTTGCTGAGTACTTTTGTTGGAACTGCTTTACTCCATGGAGTTAAAGGAAAAGTTTGGATATTAAATGCAGTGGATCAACTAGACATCCCCATGTTTTAGCCTGGCCAACTTAAACAATCCCACTTGGCTGTTGAAACAGCTCTCCCATCCAAAATTATTTTGCAGCAGAAATAATTTATTTGGCACTGAGGGCAGATTTAATGGCTTAGGACCTCCTCTTCCCTCTGCTTCTCAAGTGCCACTTCCTACAGTCCTCCGATTCACCTTCTGAGAATTCGGTAGGAACCCAAATCTGTGGCTGAATAGCAAAATCAAAATATGCAAATCAGCTTCCTATTTCTAAATATCCAATTATAGAAATATTATTCCGAGCCATTGCCTGTACCCAGCTTCCTAATGACCAGTCTGAGTGCTTTCATCTGAAGAACTTAAGGATGGCACCAAAACAGGGAGAAAATTCCGCAGGAAGGATGGTGTTTCAAAGACACCCCTCCTTTCACACTCTGCATGAGATTGCTGATAGCTCTGCCAGGCTTCCTCCTCCTTCCCCTGTTTAGCACTCATTATTTGGGTGGCACTATTCAAATACTATGGAAATAGGAGTGGCTCATTCAGCCTCTTCAGTGCACTTGAATTCTATTTTTGGTCTGAGATGCTTGTGCTGCTAAGATGAGTGGAAAGGAAAATTCTGCCAGAAAAGAAATGGGCTTCCCTGCCTTTTCAGAACTGTAGATCAGGAAGTCTAAATTGTCACAGAAGTGTAGCTCATGCAACTAAAATGTCATTGCTGTATGCAAACAATGTGGCTACATTGCAAAATGTGTGTTTAAAAATGTAAGGAAGAACAAGATGCTAATGAGCTGAAGTTCTGAACGTCCAGTGCAAAGAGACCCAAGCAAGTCTTTGATAAACACCAAAAGCATTCCAATTTTTGTTGTTGCAGTCATTATGCTTCATCAAGGTCCTCTAATGTATTGTGTGCCTGTGAATGAATGGTCTTTCACATGTCCTGTTCTTGACAGCTGTGCTCAGCTCCTGCAATCTGTTGTAAATGAGTTGGGCTTATGTTTTATCAAGGCTTCCTGGATATTTTTAGCATCCATCTCTCCTCTTCAAAACATCTGTGGAAATTACTGGTGATGCTCACATCATGACACCTCTGGTATTCTTCTCAAGCTGACTTATCGCTGTTTCCCCAGGACCTCTGAGCATCCTTCCTTGGTTCTAAGCAGTAGACCGGCCGTTTTACTGATGTGCTATAATTCTAGCCCAGGGGTCACAAACATTCCCACGTATCTCCACGCCTGCTTCAGAAGCAGCAGCAGCTATAGATAGGAAGGATGTTGGAGGCTGCAGCAGTGATGAGCTACTTGTAGTTTGAGCTAAAACTCAACTGAGCACTAGCATACTCTAGTCCACTCAGAATCAAACTGCACATTATCTCAGCTGAGTAGAGACTAAGAATGATCTTTATTTTACTCTGTAATTCACATGGCCTTAATTCAAATCAGGACTACCATGCACTCAGAGAAGAGAATTAAACTCCCCACATAATTTTCCTTGAAAATCTCCATTGATGCCAATAATTTTTTTCTTGGAAAACTGCCATCTCTGTATATGATAAGGAACATAATATGTGTAGAAGTCCTGATTCAGCCTGGAATTACACACCCTTCCTCTGGACTAAAATGAAAGGTTGTCCTCTGCTACACTGAATGGCCCACAGAAATGGGAAGAAGGAAAGGTGTGGCTTGAGAAGCACTGGAGAACTAAGAGGAAGGAGTGTGGTTGCCCACCCATTTGGAAATACCCTTGAGGACGAGGGCATGTGTGTCCTAGAACTTCAAAGAAATAGATTACTGTTGAAAGTGAGAATGCTTAAAAACACATGTTCTTCCCCTACTTATACTGACTTATCAGTTCCTCTGTATCAATAGCATAATTCACTTTTATCATAATAGTTAATTGTACTGTTCTTAGGACATTCCATGGGATTTATTTTCCCTTGGCTACCTAGAGGGCTTATGACATACATAAAACCCTGTAAACTGAACATTAAAAAACCATAGTAAGTCCTATAGTTTGTTCTAATTTCCAGGCTCTTATCACCAAATCCTCATTAACAATGATTAAAGAGTAATGTGGTCTTTTAAGAATTTGAGATATAGTCACTTGATAAGAAAGTCCTAAACATCTTATAAAGTCATTTCATTTTTCCTTACTTTATTAGGATTTTTAACCTACTCCTGCCTCTTCATTCAAAATGACCACACACACACACACACACACACACACACACACAGAGAGAGAGAGAGAGAGAGAGAGTTGAGCAGCCAACACAGAAAGGCATTGGGTTCCATGCTTTGATATACACATGTTAGCATCAGAAAGTTGACGGCATTCAGCAAATATGGGAGGGGATGCTGATAACCCACCCACATCTAATTTAATCAAATATTTAAAGAAGTAATAATTAATTTTTAAAGAATCAAAGTGAACCATAACTAGAAAGGAATGTTATTGTTTTTTTAAATGCCAAAAAGTATTCCTGATGCAATTTAAATATTTCATGTAAAACAGTAACTTTCATTCCCACTCACTCTTCCCTCCAGGTTTTTATATTCCCACTGATCTTGCAATTCTGGAGAAAGTTGCCATTTCATAGGAAAGTTTGGAAATGGACCCACATATTTTCCTACTCTTTCAGGAATATTGCAAAGCCTGAGATTATCCAGCCAAGTTGAAGTATTTCACCTGGGTGTCTCTTGGTCGGAAACTGATGGTTACTCATCACCACCACCATCACCATCCTTATCAAGCCAAGAAGCTTGAAGTAAATTTGCCTCTTTCTGTGGGTATGTTCAAGCTGGCAAAGCTTTGGACATTTCAATGTCCGTTTTCTGTCTTCCATCAGCCTGCCAGTGCTCCTTGTTTTCTCTTTCTCTTCTTTTCCTTTCTTTGCAGTGTCTTTCACATTTAGAGCCTTTTAAATATTTGAAACTGTGGAAGCCTGTTTATTGCACTCCACTTCTAGCCCTAGTTAAAGGTGTGAACTACCAAAGTGGAAGAGGGGGGCACACACACATTAACACTGCGGTGGAAAACATCACTTGACAGATGGATGCATGTTAAAATAGATGTTTGAAGAAAGGTGTTTGCAATAAAAAGCCTGAGACTCAGGTCACAGGAGGACCACACAAGCTCCCAGGCTTGTCCCTGTAAGATAGGTGGCTTCTGCCTTCCTCACACAGTCTTTCTAAGAGCCTGCTGGGAAGAAGCAAGCAGCCTCACCTCAGTTCACACACCGTCATTGTGTGGGTTTATCCATGTCTTCTCACTTTGGAAAAACTGAAGATGGCTGAGTATGCCTGCATCACTTCGACTTGCTGTTGAAGATCTTTGGACAAAAATGGTGTGTGGGCACGTGCCCTTCTCAGCTATTTTGGAAGTTGCTACATCCACTTAAAATCTCCCTGTTGAAATCAATCTCTCTACTGAAATAGATTGAGATTTATATCTCCTTTCCACTGATCCCAATCGATAGAATAAGCAAGAGTACGCCCAGAAAGCAACTGCTTACCCGAGACAGGGAATCCTGTCAATTTAAAGATATCCTGGTTGTGGGCTGGAAGGGACATTTGGCCTTGGCTGCAGCTTCCTTTAATCACTATGCATGCCATTTGGCAGAATTTGCATATGGATTTCAGTCAGACAAACATTAATCCTGTTTGCCTATCTATTCTGTGGAAGTTCCCTCCTACCAATGATGGCATCCATGAACCTTACACCTTAGTGTTTCTGGGAAATTGTAGTTCTCAGCATCAGCTTTGGCTTGGAAATTCTGGAACTGCCCACTTGCCTTTATCCAAAAACAACATATATTCTTCCTGAAAGAAGAGAGGATTTTAGACCTGGCAGAGAAAGCCAAATGCATACAATATTTTTGAGAATCCATTGAGAGAATCAATTCAAATAGAATAGATACTCACTAAGTGAAAGTCCATTTGGTCAGGTAGCCTGATCATATAATGCACAATGATGAATTAGAGTTAATTTAAAGGAAAATACTGGGATAACATTAAAGAATGTTTGCAAATGCACCTTCTAAGCAGCTGACTTTGCAGTTTACTGGATTCCCCTCTTTTAGGAAGACATGTATGCCTTTGTGACATCCGCAGCTATTACTCATCTCAGACCTATTTGTATGCCCAACAACCACCACCACTAGATCTAAATGCTAAAAAAAAAAAGAAAAGAAAAGAAAAGTGAAGATACTGAGTTTAGCATCACCAACACAGATATACCGGACATGTACCAGCCATTTTGTAGAAGCTTTGCTATTCTTAATATATGAAAAAGGATGTTCACAGATTAACAGCCACCAGAAAATGGGTTTCCCCATAAAATATGCACATGCTTTTCAAATGTATTCCTTTGAAGCATTAAAGTGAGCCTTTTCCTGCAGGCAAAGGTTTATTCTTCAATATTAAGAGAAGTAACCAGATCACAAGTTTCAACAGATTATAAACTAGACATTTTCCTGAAACTAGCAGGAAATTCTCGTGCCAGTTCCCTTTGTTCTGGAGGCAGCAGGGAGACAGCTACATGTCGGGAACACACACATACTAACATGGGAACTGGTTGGCTTGGCCCAGGAATATATTTCTGTGCACATGGCGGCTCCTTTTGGCAGTCCTCAGGTTGGATGCCATTAAGCATTTCAGCTAAGACACCACTATGTTTCCTGGGAAAGATCAGGACGGAGCCTATTGAAAATGGGCCCATGCAGTGCCATTTGGTGGAAAAGCCTAATCAGACCTAAACCGCTTTTGTACTGGCACACTCAGGCTTCTAGTGGCATCCATGTTGGAGGTTTTGTATAAGGTAACAGCTGCTTTGGTCAGGCAGTTAATTAAATATGTTAATTTTTCATTCAACTAACAGTAGTGACAATGGATCAAGTAGAGATTTCATGACATTTCAGGGTTCCCTTATGTGGTTAAAACAATAAATTGCACCATCAATTTTCATGGCCCTTCTCAGGACCAAGCTCTCACTACTTTTTGGAACTGCCCTTATTTTCCCATTGACTATTGGATGAAATTTGGTCCCACATATTAAATATCACCAGATGTCTCAGCCTGAGACTTGGAAATTCTTTGGAAAAGTATGTCTTTTTCAACCCTTGCATGTCTGCAGAAGGCGCGTTGCTGTTCACATGATAACTATTTCCATCTGAAGCATACACTGAATATCTTTACTGTATGATGATATGTGGAATACTGAATGCATACGTAGGTGTCTTATACAGTTTCTCTTTTTGCTCTGGCATCTAAAGAGATAAGAGCTAGGGAAGGGGGCACCGCTCTGATTTATGGCTGGTCTTTTTAGTATTATGTTTTGCTACCCCTGATTTATGGTTTTATTTGTTAATTTGCTGTTTGTCTTTGTATATTTGTAATGGCCTATGGCTAAATGCAATAAACTTACTACATACATACTTTATTATTATATCCTGAGTATTTCAGGTGGAAAGCAATTGTAAATTCATAAAAGATTCCATAGAGTTTATAGTTATATGTTGTTGAAGTACAAAGGATTAACTTGTGTATAACTCATGTTTGCTTAAACTCTTTCTGTCCCAGATAGCAAGTTGGGTAGACATTTGTGCAAACTGAGTGTGTGGGATGTCAAATGCAAACTTTGCCAGCATTTGTCATCAAATCATGTTCTTCTTTTGTTGTTTAGTTAGACAACATGATGTTCTGATGTACGACTAGTTATGAACTTTGATGACTAGTGATATGTAACTAATGATGAGCTTTTTATGTTGATGCAGGTTCCAGAATTACTGTAACTTGTCATTAGGGCATTCATTAGAAGATAAATTTGAATGACTCACTGGTAAGTAAAGAATCTGTTCAAAGAGAAACTAAAGTCACATTTCATCATTACCTAATTAGTAATGTTACTGTATCTTATGTCAGTCTTGTGCAGTACCTAGATATATAAAGTATCCATATTAAAATAAGCCAGTAAAATATCTTTTTCCTTGGTTTAAACATTAGTTGAAAAGAGAGACAACTTAGATAAACATGAAGTACTGTTTTTGAAGTACTGTTTTTGTGAGTAATTGGACATTATAGGGGAAGGCTGTCCAGGAAGACTTGAACCTCAGCTTGTCTCTTCTGACACGCAATACACAAAAGGAATTGGTGGAAGATGTGAAAGTGGAGACATTGAGGTTGTCAGAATCTCTTTACTAATGGCAAGAATGAATTACCAGAACCCGCAGGGAAGATTGAATTGCCTTGAACCCCGGCATTTTTATTGATGAGATCACCCAGGCCCCCTGCAGTTACTTACAACAGCATCCTACCAGGTAGTGATCTCCATCGCCAACTACAAGCTTTTAGAACACACACAAAGTGTTTTATAGATTTTGAGTCACGTGGGCCCAGCAACTGGGCAGTTGGTGAAGAAATAAGGTGATCACAGTAAGAAGAAGGCGAGAGGTCTTAATACAATGGCATTTGATTGCAGGAGATTAACATAACAATCAGTGAGGCACAGGGATTACCATGTTTGCTTAAAGTCACTTCCTGACAGTCAGGACCCCGAGGGTGTGGAATGGGCTTCCACGAGAGGTCGTTGAGGCCCCATCGGTGTGGGTGTTCAAGGATAGGCTGGACGTCCACATGGTGCGCATGTCGTGAGCAGAGCCGGCTGGTGCCGGAGGTCAGACTAGATGGCCCGGGAGACCCCTTCTAACTTGCTCTGCTTCTATGTTTCTTGGCATGCAAATGAGGGTGATTACAATGCTGTTAACCTGGCTGCCTTATCAGCCCTTAAAAAGGTAAAGGTTTCCCCTTGACGTTATGTCCAGTCATGCCTGACTCTAGGGGGCGGTGCTCATCTCCGTTTCCCAGCCGAGGGAGCCAGCGTTTGTCCGCAGACAGTCTCCGTGGTCATGTGGCCGGCATGACTAAACACCGAGGTGCACAGAACGCTGTTACCTGCCCACCAAAGTGGTACCCTTTTATCTACTTGCATCTGCATGCTTTCGAGCTGCAAGGTTGGCAGGAGCTGGGATGGAGCAACGGGAACTCACCCCATTGTGCAGATTTGAACCGGTGACCTTTTGATCAACCAGCCCAGCAGCACAGCGGTCTAAACCACTGCGCCACCTGCATCCCTATCAGCCCTTACTGATCACCAAAAACAATAGCCCTGGCAGCTTCTTGGGGAAGCCATCAGGTGTCACTTCTGAAAGTAACAGCAAATGCTAAACAGTAACCTGGCTTGGAATTTTGGGTGCTTTCTGAGAAAGGGGTGCAGGGATTTTTATAACACCGAGGCACATAAGCAACCCTTTTCTGCCAGGATTTATCTGAATTTTGCCAACAAGCTCATGCATGCAGCAGCATCCTGTTCCTGGTCAACCAAGTGAATGACAGCCATCACATTTTATAAAGTCCACCCACAGTGCTTGTGGACCATGTCACAATGATACAAAAATAGTTGAACACTTAGAACCGTTACCCCAGTTAAGCATGAGGAAAGGCAGAAAAGCAAATGGCAGACAAATGAAAAGCAGCTTTGAGTCACAGTAATCTGAAAAGGAACTTTTAGGGAGAGAGAGGATAAAGCCAGATCAATTTTAATTCAGGTTCTTTTTTAAACTCTGCCATACCAGGAAACATATTTGAAGGATTTTACAAATAATTATTGAAGGGTCCCACCCATGCAAGCTCATTTGGAATGAGACTTGCCTCAGATACATTTGTCTGATCCTCATTCTGTCTGGGCTGGATTTACCTGTTTAACCACAGACCCGAAGCTGTTGTGTGTGTCTTCCCTTCGGTGGACCTCTGCACACCAGGATGCTAAATCTGCTGCTGTCCCTTGCCTTGAAAACACTCTGTGCTTTAGGAAAGGCGATTGGATTCACAAGTACAGAGACGTGGATTAGAATTTCACCCATTTTGAGCCAGACCCAAACCTCAGAGGAGCTGTGATCCAATTTGGAGGTGGAAAGGCTGAAATCCTGACCTGGCATTCAGTACCACTGCTGGCAATAAGAATAAAGACTCTGTTTTTATACTCAGTTATACCCACTAAAGCCCATTCACTCTCTTTCAACTTACACCTGGCTCAGAGCAAACAGGGCCAGTGTCCATCGCAGGCATAGCTGGGTATCTGCTAATGGCCCACACCTCAGCAGGCCTGCAGTGACAAGTCCCCAGTGAACCTGTTCCTCCTCCTCTTCCTCCACCTCCTCACCATTCAGCCTGCTTGTTCATCTGTCTTGCCCCTGGCCTAAGTGGTGGTGTTGGTGAGAAGCCTCTATTCATTACTCTTGTCATCACTGTCATCCTTATCGGCCTGAAGCTGTTATGGATGCTCTGTCGCCTTATACCAGCTTCAGCTGGTGGCACAGCGATGTCCCTATCTGGACATGGATAACCTGCTTTCAGTAGTCTGTGCTCCGGCAATCTCTAAATTATGTTAATATGATGCAGTGTATGTGGATTTGCTTTTGGTGACTGCTCAATAACTAGAGCAGAAGGCCTGATGGACATACCATTAAGTTCTTCGAATGTAAGACAGTGAACTTTGCCATGACCTCAGGATCCTTGCTCTCCTTCTCTGTGACATACCTTTGTGCACGCTTGATCCAACTATTTGGTCCTTGATGAATCAGAGGGGCAGACTCGAAGAAGTCTTAAGTGGTGCCACTGGTACAGAATTCCAGCCCAGAATTTTCTGCATAGGTAGCAATCTTCATACAACTGGGGAGGTGATCTGGGCCAACATGGTGCACAGGCTTCCAGGAAGTCTAGTAGTCCTATCAGATTTGGGAACACCATTTTTATAGCAAAGAAAAATTAAATGCATCATGTCAAGCAGGTACATTCTAGTACCTGCTCATCTGGCCAATGGAATGCATTACAAATAATGGGCTGATCTGGAAATAGTGGTAAACCATAGTTTCATTATGCAGGAAATGATTTAAATGTATCTTGGGCTCATGAATTCCCCCTGCTCAGCCCTTATTTGGTGCATCCAACAAGTGTACGGAAGGTCTCACTTCCACTTTAGTTACAGTTGACCGTGTCATCCCAACCCAGATAAACTGTAGAAGTCTAGATTTAAATAAGTCTAAATTAATTTGTGCAACTATTCATGACAATTCAAATTTTAAAAATTTATCGCTGCCTGTGTGCAACCTCAGGCAGTCACACCTATGCATGTGGAGCAATGGGGACCTGGGGAGGTGAATGGACAGGGCGAAGTCCAGCAAGCACCCACACTGCCCACCGCCCCATCCGAGGTGCAGGCAATCTCCCCTCCATTCCCCGTGGACCGTTTGTCTCCTGCCAATGCTTCAAAAGCCCCTAATGGAACCAAAGAGGGAGCCCCTCTTTTGCAGCAGGATGCCCAGGTCTCCAGGGGGGCCCTCCATTTGGTCCCTGTCCTGGAACGGCTGCCAGTCTGGGAAAATGCAACATCTGGGGAGAATCCTGCCCGCAAGGACAGCTGAGCAATTGGCAGCAATTGCTAGCAATTCCCTCCCTTGCTCCTAGGAAATCCTCCCTAATAGTGCAGGTTTCCTCTCAGAAACACGGTGAAATGTGGGAAACACATTCTGGAGGTGGAGAGACTGAAATCCTGAGTCCTCCAATAGTCTGCAGTTCCTTTGGTTGATGGTGCTGTTAAAACTTTCTTCAGTTTTGCATCCCTTTCTAGTGTAGATTTGGAGGGAGTACAAAGTTGCTGTTTGGCAGGGATACAGATGTTTTGGTTTACCCTACTGCCATTCCCAAACACAAGTATCTTTTCCTTTCTGATTTTTTAAATGCACTCAAGATAGGTGCAAATATGAAAGTGAGCTTTTAAAAGCATACTTTTTGAACATGAAGAGACAATTTCCACAAGTCGCAAACTTTTCTGGGAAATCGTGCTCCTGTTTGTATTTCTGTTAGGAATTGTGAATGGGGCACGAAGGAAAAAAGGAATACAAATGAAATTCTTATACGTATGTCCCTACTTATTTATTTATTTATTTATTTTTATTTAAAACATTTCTATGCCGCCCCCATCACAACAAAGCCTCGGGGCGGCTCACAAGGAATACATAAATATATACATCAATAATAATATAACAATAAAAAATCATACTTATCATAACCACCCATACATCTACCTTCTAAAGAATTTTGTGGTGCTATACTTTGGGCCAGAAAATAGCTCTGGACATCATCTGTCTTCATTTATCGAAAGAAAGAAGCCTGCCCTTGACGGATATTGCGAAATGGAAACAATGGCGTTGGTGACATTCCATGTTTCTATACATTGACAAGTTTTTATCTGATTCACTACATATGGTTGCTCCATTTCCATAACAACGCTTTCAGATTCATTATTCATTAAATAAGTGATGAATTTACTGAAATATTGCAGCCACATGGCCGACACAAATGCATTCTAATATTATTAACACATTGCCACCTTGCAACTCTTCGAAGCCTGAGTAAATGTTTTGACAGGACGAGGCAGCAAGAACAAATAAGTAGCAGCAGCCTAGATGAAGTTCAACCCTAGCCCTAGCAGCTTTAAAGTCTTAACAGCGTTTCCACTAGAGCAGCCCCAGATAAATTACTCTTATGTGTACATACAAGAGACTGAAATTCCTTTGAAAGTTTATAATTTCTCATGGGAAAACATGGTATAAAAGTTACTTTTACTCATAGAAAAACAACACCATATTTTCCTGTCAACCTTTGCTGTTGGGAATTTCAAGCTTCTTGAATTTTTTTCCTCCTGATTCTTTGTTGACTCAAGGGACAGGCGTTTACAACATAATTTACTTTCAGCTTGTGTCTCTGTAAATCATTGTAATGCTCTTTATAGCTAGTTAAAAAAAGAATCCCACTCATGTTGGGCTGACATAGGCCACATTTCCTTGCTGTTAATGTATGTGAGTGAGCACAAGCAGGGCTGGGGGAAGCGAAGTCTTCCACTGAGAAGGGGACAAGTGAAACCGGCAACATGATTCTTCTGCTTAGAATGCTCCCATTCACAATCAGTCATGCTTTCTTTCACAATATCCCTTCCATCCAGGGGATGGGGGCGGGGGAAGCCATTTTGGTTTTCTGCAAACAGCTGGTCCATCAGTGTGCTGTGGCCACTGAGCATGCTCAGATCTATCCATCTATCCAGCTGTCCATCCATCCATCCATCCATCCATCCAATTTAATACCTTTCTATGAAGAAATGGAATTCAGGGCAGCAAACAACCATGAAAGGCAGAAATTAAGGTACAAGCATAATAAAAATAATCATGCCACAACTTCTTCAAAAACAAGTCAAAAACTCAACAAGCTTACTTGTCAAAAGCCTGGGTGCAGAAAGACCACACAGAAGGCTACAACGCAGCCTTCTTTGGCAACGAATGCCCAAGCCGAGGAGCAGCCGACAATCAGGCCCTTTCTCATGCCCTGCCAAGTGCACCTGTGATGGCAGCATGACCCTAGAAGGTCTCAGACTCCAGGAAAGCTTCCAGGGCAGGAGACAATCCTTCAGGGTGCGTGATCCATGTGCAGAGAGCTTTATTGGGCATAACCGACACTTTGAATGAGGCCCAGAAGCCCCGTGGCAGCCAGTGAAGCATCGCGACAAGCCAGTCGCTTGCTACTTGTAACCTGCCTGGGCAGTGGTCTGGCTAAAGCAGGAAGTTTACAGTTTGCAAAGGGAGCTGGGACAGAGGATGCTGCTTAGTCCAAATGGGGTGAAGGCGCCTGCGACGATAGCCAGAGCAAACAGCTCTAGGGAGTTGGCTCATTTATGAAAATGCAGTCCTGCCTTTTGTTGTTTCTGCTTCTGCTTCTGATTTTCCTTTGCAGGTGATGGGATGTCCTTACCTGCTTTACTTTGGTTTTTGTAACAGGAAACCAGAAGCTGCTGCCCTATACAGCTTCAAATCAATTACCATGATACAAAGCCACCTGCCATTTACTATCCTGCCAGGTGGCACCTGAGCTGGCATCCTCAGGACGCTGCTGATGTTCATTCCTCTTTTGAAAAGGCCAGTCCTCTTTTTGAAGAGTTCTTCTCTTTGTTCACTTACGCTTTAAATATAAGGAACCATAAGAATTTTTGCCTATCCGTAGCACCTGGGCAGCAGACATGGAAGACATGGAAGGCACATGCCTCACCTGGTTCCATGCTATCGTGAGATATAACGTATCTGAATTTAAATCATGCCTAAATGTGCATCTCTCCATACATATTTGCATATGCAAATTTTGTGCAAATCATTGTCCTGTTTTGTTCTCTCTTGGTGGCCTGTTTCTCCTTTTTTGGAAATTCATAAATGGCCAACCTAATCCAGAAGACACTATACCCAGGAGGATTACCAAGTCTTGTGTGCTGCTGGTTTTTTGCGTGTTTGATTGGATTGTTGTTGTTCTTTTGGTAGTAATAAGGGTTGAAAGGGAAACTTGAGAATATTATGAATGGACTGCAATATGGTATAGGACAGCTTTCTTCCTAGATGGAAAGGGCATTCTGTATGACATTGCTTGTGCCATATATACATGCATATCTCAATTGAACTAGGCACTCTTTTGGTAGGGATGTTATACTAAAAGTTCTTCACCACTCCTTGTTTTCAGTGCTATATCATTTCCTGATATTACAGGAAACATAATGGAATTGGATTTCATTAGTTTAAGAACTATATCTTCTCATTTAAAAAAAAAGTCCCGACAACCGGAGGATTTCTTTTAGCTTCTCCCTCCCCACTTTTTTTTTTTAATTCTGTGGTTATCATCAAGGATCCTTCAGTTTTGCATTATAACTTGATGACTTGCACATTGGCTGAACCCTCACCTTTTACAACCTTAATGGGGATTTATTAGCTATTTCACAGTGTGTAAATTTGAATCTAGGTCACAAGGGTGGGGGACAGAAATAGGGAAAAAAATCAGAGAATTAAATATAACCTGTGAATAATTCACTTTTCCCCAGAATCTAAAAATAAATAGATGGTGAAAAATGCCAATAGTGTTTATGGCATATATATGTGTGTGTGTTTGTATGTATCCGAAGGTAAATTAATGAGTTCCATAGTTCAAATGAGTTCAGAACAAGGCAATGGATAAAAGTCTGGTTTCTATATTAAATCAGTAGATTGTGGACTTCAGTAGTATGTTAACCTGTTTCTGCTGGCCGTCCTCAAGAGGAAATGCAACACAGGTGTGCCTGATGTTCCCAAGATTAAAGTTTTGTCTGCCCTCAACTAGTCACCACATTAAAGCCATTTTAATGAGGTTTGGGAAGATAATGAATACAGGGCTCTAATTCACTACAGAACTGATGATCTGACCCTCCCGTGGCCTCTCAGGCAACTGGTACTTTAAGCAATATTTGCATCACACTTTGGATGATCTTATGAGCTGCTCTTTGAGCAAAGAGGTTCACAGGACTGGGCGTACCTCTCTTCGCACCAGGGCTGAAGACACGAACTTGGCCTTATAGCTGGTGCAATTCCTTGTGCGTGTGTGACATAACAAGGATATTTAAGCCTCACCATCAGTTAGGTCAATCCTAGGGAGGGGTGAATTAGTTGAATCCCAGTCCATATCATTTTTACGTGGATTCATCATAAATTTAATCTATGTCATTTCCTCATTAATCTGCAATTTGAAAAGATCTGCACAAAAATTCACATGTGTACTGTGTTTTAAGAACCTTGTCTAAAAACACACATTTCTAATAGTGCAATTCTGTACATGTTTGCTCAAATGTAAGCCCTGATGACTTCTCTGTCCTCTCAGGTAGCTGCATGTAGGTTTGAATCCTAAATGTACATTCCCTCAAACTATGCATTTTAAAGCTGCTGTGGGTAGCGGGGGTTGAGCTGAGTACTGTGTTGTAACATTTGGGAAGTGAAAAAGCCAGTCGGTAACTAAATTCAGTAATCTGGAAGGTGTATGCCAGATTAGAAGGTACTGGAAATTGCAAAGACAAATTCCCAGACATAGCTAGCCATCTCGCCTAAAACTTTGGGATGCATCTGTAAGTGTGGCTAAACCACATTTCAAGAGTAGGATCCAGCTCCTTCACTGACCTTGCAGAGTGGGTATCACTGGCAGATGGGACTTATCCATCCTTTACTCTTCTCTGAAGTCACCCCAAGGAAGGCCAAAGGCTCTCTTCCAGAGGGTGCACCAACCTAGCAGTGCAGATCTGGGCAACAGGTTGAGGACTGTGTGGAGGAAGAGAGAGTGCTGAAATCTCACTGCACTAGAAGTATCCTTTCTGCAGGAATGTGGATCCAAGCCAGGGAAATTTAGCTACTGCTCCAGCCAATAAAGGCGAAATAAGCAACAATCAGCTTCTGCCCAAAAACACTAAAGAAGCAGTTTTCTTGTTTTGTACTCACGACACTGATAGCGTGTTCAAGGCTTAAATTAAAATGACATCTAATGCAAATTGTAGTGGATAAGCAACAGTGTCATTTAAATTGTTTCCAGCAGGCTCAGAACGGAGAATGGCATCATTCATAGCGTGTGACTATTCACCTGGATGCATCCACTTGGGATACTTCATTGAGATCCGGTCTATGAAGACCAGCTGTAGTTCAAAGAAATGAAATAATACAGAACCTTCTATTGTTCATCCACATTTAGAACTTATGCCTTAAAGAAGGAGGAAAAAAAACATCATTTATAAGTGTGGTCTTAATGCATCATTTTTGTGTTCTACAGCTGTTCTCCATAGACAATACTCTTTACTACAGTGGTATTGACCTTTTACGTTTCATTTATGAGTTTTGTGAGGCTCCAATGTGTTCATTGAGAGCAGCTAATCTCTGTACTGCATGATAACCTTGACAGACTGACTCCTGTCACTACGAACAGCAGGCAAGAAATCACGGGGTCCTCCTAAGTTACCAGGTGTTGTACTAAACTCCAGTCACATGGGCTTTTCATGTTCAGAAGTCCTATGCTTCTGTCTTAGTGTAGCACTGAAGGTACTACAATACGGCTTGGATGACCCCTTGGGCAACTCCAAGCACACCCATGTGACTGCAGAACACATTGCTGGTCCAACGAGGAGTTGGTAGGTCTAAAGGAAACCTGGAATGAGAAGAAATGCTAGTTTTGGAATGGGGCAAGTTAGCCAAGCTTGCAAAAGGAAGCTCTGCTGGACTGTCCCAATCTGGAAACAAGCTTTTAGACATGTTTCTAGGGCCATGTTGCGAGCTGTTAACTCTTCATTCCCCTAGCGGTGGGTCCCACTTGTGCAACTGATTGAGCCGGAGTGCCGTGGTAGTACTGAATACTGCACCCACACCTTAGAGTACACGCGGTTCACTTCCAGGCAGCATCCTTTGGCTTACTAGGTAAGAATATTCAGAAAAACCTTACTTCATCTCTTTCTCTCCTACTTGCAATTTTGGTTAAAATTAAGATCCTGAATTGTTCTCCAAGACAGTTTTATTTTGAGTTTGGCTCATCTGATTGCATTTCCAACAGATATTTGCTCTGCAAGCAACTTCCTTTCCTGCCAGTGCTTGTGGTGTGCCGCTATGGTCTGGATCAGCTAGGCTTATCTCTGGAAAGGGCTGGGATGCAATTCTTAAGCACAAAGTTAGACTTAGATGGCCCTTAGGACCCTTTCAGTTGTCTATGACTGTATGCATTATCTAACTGCTGAAAGTTAACATTTGGAGTGAGCCTCTTGAGTATGACTGATGCCTGTCTAATAATTAATTGCACTAGGCAGCCTCTTCAGTCTAGAGCTGGGTAAAGCAACGTGTGTTTGGTCGTGCAGGCAAAATTGCTTGCACTCTGTTAAAACCCAGTGCTTACTCAGCGCATTGGATTTTTATTTTCCTGAGCTGCTTTAGAATTTAGCCTGCACTGTTGAGTAGCTTAATTAGTCCATGATAGTTAAGTTAGGGAACAAAAGCAATGCATCCACCATGCTTTCTCTACAATATCATTAAGACTCTTATACAGGTCAAAGGGTAATGTGCACTAGATAACGTCCCCACTCATTATTAAGAAAGTGGATACATGCACATATACATCCACAGGTATAATTTATTTAACATACAGATGTATAATACATGAATCGTTCATATTTTATTGAGGAACTGAAGCTGTTTCTAGATGCACCTCTGTTATTAAATTTTCTGTGCAATACCATGCAGGGTCACAATGATGTATATCACCTATAAACTGACACAGGGATGCTGTTCCACCTGGTCCCTGTAGCTGGCTGTGCCAGGTGATGCTTTATATTCCAGGAGAAGGTTTACATGGTAAATAAAGGTATTATTATTAGGTGACTCTATCGGAAATGTTTGAGAAGGTTTTATATTGGAAGAGTGAACCTGAAACGATTTTCTTGCTGCATCCTGCTTAACATTAGCAGTTCAGCTAGTGGAAAGTGGCTGTACAGTTGTGGAAGTGCTGCTGTTGTCTTTTTAGGGTGGCACCAGCCCATCCCAACACTCCCTTTGCATCCACTCCTTTTCTAGCCTGGGTGGTGCTGGTCTTGGTGGAGATGGAAACGAGAACTGGGAAAGACATGAAATAGAAGTGTGGGTAACAAGGGCTTGATTCCTGGGAGTGGACCAGTTTACTGGCTAATTAGCCAACTGTATAATACAATGATTATGATTATTGTGTCAGAAATGTGGATCCATGATTCCTGAGTATGATGACTGATACGTATTAAATTGGCAAAAGTACTTCACTATACTATATTTACTATCAAAGTAGAATTTCATGAATGAACACACAGCCATATAGCTTTTTAAATGTACATACATATTTACTAATCTTCGGTTATTTGAATCAATATCTATGCTGCAGTGATCTTATTGGCACTCAGCCCCAAACTTCTCTTGTAATGACTCTTCTGATAATGATGATCCTGAGTTATGGTTATGTAACTAAATTGGCTTTTCACAATCTAGTGTCCTCTTGGTGGGATAGACTACAACTCCCATAATCCCATACACTTCCCAGAGCCTCTCCTATGTTTTCCAGCCAATGAAGTATTTTCCTGGATAATGCCATGAACAAACAATCAGAAGCCTCAGTAAAGCTCTAGTTAAATGCCCCATGCAGAGAGACCTTCACGCAGTTGTCACTATCCTTATTTTATTGTAAACCGCCCTAATGATATATTTGAAGAGCAGGAAATAACGAAGGCAACAGCAACAGCGACAATGTGTTTTTGATCTTTTAATGTGAACAGTTTGTAATTAAATTTTTATGTTGCAAATTCATTCAGGAAGTCTTTTTAGAGATAACAGCAAGGACAACAAAATCATCTTCATCATCATCATCATCATCATCTTTCATCTGCTCATCTAGTGCAGGGGTCAGGAGCAACAGAATGACTTTTTCAGTTCATGATTATTCTTAGTTTTTCTAGGGAGGTAGAATTTGAATACTTTTTTAAAACCACAGCAGCTTTGTAGATCTGACCATCTGATCAGGCTCTTGCGGCCACTTACTGGCAATGCCCTGTGTCCTGAGTAGAAGGGAACACAGGCTGAACAGAGCCCCCCCCCTTTCCTTTGTCACTGTCACCACTGCCCCTCTGGCTGGCCCACCACACCTGGCAGCTCTTAAAGCTCTCTGGATCTCAGCTCTTCACTTGCATAGTGTTGGGTTGGCCATCAGAGATGGAGCTACAGGCAAGCCCTGTCCACACATTTTGAAATAACAAATTTAAAATTTACTGGGAAAATGTTAATAGGAAACAAACCTGAATCGATATACTCAAATAATCGTATGAGCAACTGGACAATAAAGCAAACAGGGATAAACATGTTCAGGTAACCTAATTAACAATGCACCTATTTTTTCAGGTCTCTTATTCAAGCAAAGCTTGCTATCACAGGCCACCATGCTCAATCAGTTCTCTAGTTCTAGAAGCTCTGAAGTTTTCCTCTAGAACTCTGGTTCCTCTTCCTGCTGCTGCTCCTCCTCCTCCTCCTCCTCCTCCTCCATGTCTCTTAGCCTTTCCAATTTAAGCTTTCATCTTTTAAAAATCATTTTTCTCTCTAATTCCAGCCAATCTTAAGCATTATCTCTTTCTGAAAACTAAGTCTTTTTTCCTGGGTTTACAACAATCAAAGAAAAGAAATCTTTTCATCTGACTTTTTGTTAAACTGTGTAACCTTTTAACTTTCTAAGCAAGCTTCCTGACCTCTACATTCTAACTAAACATTTGATCTCTGAATTTTTGGTTGAAACCACAAATGCACACACAACAATTTAATAAAGAATAACTAAAAGCAAACTAAATGCAGGAATGGAGGACAGCTCAGTTTCTCTCAGAGTAGTAATGGCTTTGGTAGGATTGGGAAAGAAAGGAGCTCTAGAAGTGAGGAATGAGGAAGACGGGGACTCCTTGACTAATATAATACTGCATTGATATAGCAAGCCATTTCAAAATCGATTTATTTCTCTTAAATGCACACAGATAAGTTATCAGAAATATTAACACCAAAAGTCACACACATCATCAGCTGGGGAGAAAGCAATCTCAATCTCTCTCTTCTCTCTCTCTCTCTCTCTCTCTCTCTCTCTCTCTGTGTGTGTGTGTGTGTGTGTGTGTGTGTGTTTGTTCTAACAAAATTTTTCTAGGGTTTGTCACATCCTTTTGGATCCTTTTTCTGCCTTAAAAAATTAATCACTAGAGGCATAATATAATTCAATGAATCACTACAAAGAATCCAAGCAAGCTTCCCAATGGTATTCAACACTTCTAGCAGACCATGTCAGAGTCGCACAATGCAACCACGGCATGTCAGATCCATGCAACACCAGCTCTGGTGGAAAAAGACATTCGTCAATGTCTTATTGCAACTGATACCAGCCAAGGGAATTTCTTGCTGTAAAACTGTGGCTACCAGTCCAATTGAAAATCTGCAAAAGGAATAGCTGAAGAAGCAGTTTTCTTTTCTTTTCCCCTTTTCTTTGTGTATTTCTGGTCCAGCCAAGGTATAACACCTTAGTGTTAATGTTGTGTTCTGAGATAACTTGTGTGTAACTCTTTACATCCACTTGGCTTTCTGTCCACAATGGTCATTTCTGGGTAAGGATGCTTTGAGATGGACTAGTGCTGGCAAACCAGGCTTTAGAGTGTAATTAGTTGTACATAACTCGGGAATTCTGTTTCTCTGTGATGTGCATATATTATGGCATAAATGTGGCTGTTGCTTAGCATAGCCTTGGCTAATTGTCAGGTTGCACCTTTCTTTAATGAGTTTCCTCGAAGTTGCCCCAGCAACACAGGTATGATTTCATTCAACTCCAGCTGGGGCTGTCATAAGAGGAAAGGGTTTCAGTGTCTGATTAATGAAAATAATAATTATATACAGATAAGAAGAGGGTAGAGCCAGGGAGCGAGTGAAGATTCCATGTTACTTTAAACAAAGAAGAGTTAAGGCCTTATCTTAACTACGCATTGGCACTGCAATGCGAAATGGTCATGCAAAATTAATTTTTAATGTGTTCAATTTATATTAAAAATTTCTGCAAGTGTGTGATTTTTTTCTTCCAAGGCTAGAATGCTACTTCATTTAAGATATTCCCTGAAGGTGTTTTTTTTTTTTAAAGGGAGACTCTTAAACTGAAGCCATTTTAAGGGTTTTATGAGACATTATGTGAGCTTTCATATGCAAGTTAGTCGTTAAGTACCAGATATTATATTCTGTAATATGCTTAAGTGATATTAGAGGCTGTATATAGCCTGCAGTAATGGCTATTGCTGCTTTTTTAATTTATCAAGAAAATGTTGCTTAAATAAGGAGCAAATCAAGCTGGAGTGCAGAAAATATAAACACAAAGAAAGTAACAGTATTTTTGTGTATCCACTGCAAAACTATGTTGACATTCCTTCCTTGACACAAAAGCTAATATATCAAAAGTGTTGAACTAGTGTGCACTGTGTGTAATTGAACAATGGGTGTCTGGAGCACCTTCAGATGTGACACAGAAGAGCTTTGACTCTTGGGCCTCCCCATTTTCTTTTTGTCATGATGTTTTGGGATTCAAAGGAAATGGTATCTCACTCTTCAACTTAAGTCTAAAAGAAGCCTTGAGAAGTGTTCATCTCACAAAGAGAAATGTTTTTATTAAGCTGGATCCATCAGTCAGTTTATGAAAACTTGGATTTAAGGAAAAATAAATTAAAGAATAAAACACCACCTCTCTCTCTCTCTCTCTCTCTCTCTCTCTCTCTCTCTCTCTCTTAATTTTTAAAAAGTGGCAAGGTCCAACAACAATTGAAGCTGACAGGTCTGGAAAAAAGTAAATGTTAAGCCCCTTGACATGATTTTAATATCCCTACTGTTCCAGTTTCTTCTTTCACAGCTGTAGAGGCAGTCTCTGAAATTGTTTGGAAAAGAGAAACCTCCATAGTTTTCCCTGCTCTGAAGGGATGGAGTGAGATAAGCATGCTCTTCCTTCATCTCTATACCTGTCCGGCTTCATGTGTTGAGGAGAACATCTCCAATGAGAACCTTTTGTACCGATGTAGGCCAGGGGTGCCCCACACATGGCCAGGGGGCTGCAGGTAACCTTCACTGCCCCTGGAGCAGGCCCAGCAGCCCCCTGCCAGCACTGGATCTCTGTAACTTGCAGAAAAAGCATTGATTGTTTGCCAGTTTTTGGCAACAACCATGATGGCAAATGGCAAATCTTCATTTTGTATTTCTTTGAGGCAGTTGCATTCTTTGCCCTTTGCTTTTAACAGCTTTCGGGATATACCAGGGACAAAGGAATGCCACCGTGTTTTCTTCCCTCACCCTTGAAATTTACCCAATTGTGAAAAACAGCCCTGCATAGCCAAAAGCACTGACAGGTGGGAGAAGCTTTTTGGTACAGCACTGTTAGAGTGTGCCCTTTGGTCAGGGATGAGGTCTGAAGGAAGTGTTCAGCAAGTTTATGAAGAAGCTGGCTGTGCCGGGTGCTGCCTGGATAGCTTGCACATTGTCTCCAATTCCCACTCTAGAGCGCAATTAAAAAAAAGTTTTGCGAGTCCTTAAAGGCAACAACAAAGGACCCATGCCTGAGCTTTGGAAACCAAGGCTGATAGCCTGTCTGAAGCTTGGAGTGGACAAGACTGACGGATATCTGGGGCTGCTGTTGCCATGCAGATCCACTGCTCACTCGCAAGGTGGGAACTCCACATGAGCTTCTGGCTGAGACAGAAGTTCTTACTCCAGGCCTTTCTGTCAAGACTGGAAAATTCCAGGCAGGGGGAAAGGGCTGGACTCTCCTCTAGCTCACTTTCTCCCTGCTGTTTCATTGCCTGCTCCCATATGTCCCTAGCCATCCATTAGTACCAACTACGGAGGTCCTTTACAGAGGATCTCTGCCTAAAGAAGTACAGGGGCGTGGTAAATGGCAGAGGGGCCTTTTCAGTGGTGGCACCCCATCTCTGGAATATGGTCCCCCAGACATGGCACTATCTTTAGTATCCTTTGGGTTCAGGCAAAAACCTCTTTATTTACCAGATATTCTGAAAATTAATGGTTGGAAAAATTTATATATTTATATTTTAATATTGCATTGCTGCTACTGCATTGCACTGAGGAGTTATAATTTTTATATGGAGTTATGGCTGCTGGTATTTTTTTAGCATTGGTTTTAGCCTTTTGTATTTTATGGGGGGTTTAATGTGGGGTTTTAATGTTTGTAAACTGCCCGGAGAGTCCTCTGGGCTACTGGGACAGTATATAAATGCAACAAAGACGCAAATAAATAAATGAATCATTTTGTTGGACACACTACTACCCAATGATAGGCAGAGAAAAGAAAGACAGACTGTTAAAGCAACTAAAACAGCAGCATTGTCGCAGCAGGGACAGTGGGCTGTCACTGACACAAGCCATTTTTTTTTTAAATCTTGAATATCATGGAAATGATCCCCAAACTTTGCAACCTGCCACAGGAGAGACAACACTAGGAACACTTTGGCTGAGTCCCATGCCATCTTGACCCATTCTGAAAAGGCATAAGCAATGATATCAAATGGATGTGAAGACAGATGCATGAACCGGCTATATCGGAATAGGAGCCCTGATCTCTGGGATACTATTCCCAGAAAAAGCAGAGATATTTGAATCTCATTGTGCTAAAGAACATTTATTTGCATAAATGTATTTGAAAGGGAACTGCGGACTTACCAGTCACTGAAATTAGAAACACCAGACCATGTACAATAGGATCACTTTGCTTTAGACGGCTTAGTCATTTTACAGAATTTGACCACTAGGATCAAATTGCTGTGCAAAACATAATCTCCGAGTTCTGACATATTCACCCAATATGTATGGCAGATAACACATCCTTATCATAATTATTTTAATTCTGGTATAAAGATATGAGGAAAGTACAGTTAACAATTCCTTAAAATAAATGTCTTGAATGGAGAAGATCCGCACAAGCAAGCTTCCCCCTCCTTTTTGGCATCAAGTTTATTTATTTGACAGCAATACAGTTGCTTACATTTCTACAAATGTTTTATTTGTTATTCCTCCGCACCTGTCCCTGAGTGAATAGAGACACATCTGTCTCTTCTTGGCATGACAAGCACGCATCTACATCTGTGGAAGATGATTCCATTTTTGAAGGAAGCAGTGTATACTTTTACACTCCCGCAGTCTCCTAGAAAATATTACACAATGAATTTTGTGTCTTGCAGGAAGCTTCTCAATAGTGAATAGAAAGCTTGGAATGGATACAACAAAACTAAAGTCCTACTGGAATTTCTCCCCCTCCTCCTTTTAAAAAATACCTTATGATTTTAATGAAAGCCCATATAATTTTACTTTAAGCATCATGTGTTCACTCTTCCTAAAATTTAGTGCTTGTAATATTCATTTGAAGCATCAAGAAATGGGAGTTTGGAGAACAGTAGGTACAGCAAGAGGATACGGAAGCCTTCACTCGTAGAGCAGTATATCACATCCTGCCGAGGCTCGCAATGCGTGAAAATGCTCATCATCGGAAAGTTTCTTTAGCAGAGCTTATATGGAATGAGACAGTGCCCCAAGCATGTTTTGTAGGATATATTTATTGATGAAATGTGGATGTATGCACACAGATGTATACAGGCACTTGGCATTCAGATTGTCTTTTAAAACACCGGGATATAAATCGGTGATTGATCTCATTATTTGATCACAGCTTTCATATTCATTGATCTGGAGGCAAACACACATCTTTATACAGTAGAGTCTTAGATGCAAGCACCTGAGCAAAAGTCCTAGGGAGTCATAACTCTGAAATGATCTTCCTCTGCCAGGAGCTCAGCAATATTTTCTTACCGCCTGGTCTTACCCAACATTTTGTCCTGACCTGCTTAATCCCCATGAATACCTGAACTAGAACAATGCAGGGCAGCTCTACCTAGATCTGAACAAAGAAATTTGTTCTTCCACACAGTAATGAAGTACTTAACAATGGAAAGAAAACTACAGAGTGACCCAGTTGTTTGTATGGCAAATCTCTGTCACATTTTCCATGATTTTGGGAGCTTGGTAAAGGCCACCTATGTCATTTAACACTGTTCCCTCCCATCACAAGATCTACGCGGACATGGAACTATTAACACATACACTGTCCTCATTCGCTCCCCTGTTCTTCTGGCCCAAGAAAAGTTCAGCTACCATAAATCTGGAATTTTTAAGGTGCAACAGAGCTGTACTTCATTGTGATTCACATTGTCTTTGTGGCTGTGGTGAACAGGCAACTTATGTGCAGACTGACCCCCACCCTCCAAAAATCTACTTAGTCTTACAAAAATATTTTTGTTTCCCTCCAAATTTTGCCTTGAGTAAGGATGAATAGATTCATTTACAATATGCTCCATTATAAATCCCCTTTTCCCCACACCCAAGGGCAAATGAGAGTTCTTGACTCCATCACAATCAATGGAATCTCCCCCACTTCTTTTAACCCATCTGGGGGTGATGTTTTGGGGTGAAAATGAGTGGCAGAAAGGTTCATTCCCCTCCCAGGGCCCTGCAGTCCTGAGTCTAATTGGACCATGAAAACTTACCCTGGAGTATAGAATCAAATCATGCATAGGTTTAGTATGTGTTATTAGAAGAACTAATTTGGTCCCAGGTCTGGTCTGTGCTGGTTCTGTGGCTATTTGTGTAAATGCAATGGGTGTGGGGCTGGGAGAAGGATTTTTTAACTGTGTATTGTCATGTGGAGAAATTTGCATCACATATGCATACATGCACAAACTCCCAGTGGAACAGATCTCTCATGCCTTCCTAGGACACAAGGTGTCAACAGTGTTGTGAATGGGAAAATGATTGGGTCCAGAAAAAACAATGATCCACACTTAAGTGCTGAATTTGCATTGAATGTGGGTTATTACTGAACTGTGGATTACTGTTGAGGCATGGGTAACATGCTGTCTGAACCCAGCCATGCTAAGAAACCATGGTTGGCCAGCCATGAGCAACCCACAGTTTACAGTACTACCGCAAACCATGGGTCTTCCTCATGGATTGTTGGTGGTTCAGCAACCATGCTTTGCTGATGAGGCTGTGCCCAGGTCACATGATAAGCTATGGTTCAGCAGTGACACGTGGTGGAACGACAACCCACACACTCACACATACCCTACCCTCAATTGCCTGAGTCCAACAAGTGATACGGCTGCCTTGACTGACTTCAGGTCACAACAGAACTGTAGGTCCATTGCTTTCCGGCTGAGACTACCTGATCACCTATCAGGTACACAGTAATGCTGGTTCCCCCCACCCTTGGCCAGGGAATGAAATATAGCAGACCTTCCATTGCAAATGCACTGGAGGTGCATACTGTGAAGGCAACAGTCCTGAAAAGCATTGTTCAATCTGAATTTTGAGCTGCTATTGCTTGCTGTTATGGCTTATTTCTCTGTGTTTCCTAATTTGAAGAAAAGAGGAAAAAAATATTGACAGAGTGTTATATAATGTGCATTATTTACTTGAGAGCTGTTCTGGTCTATTGGGTAAATATATAGTCAGGCAGTTTTAAAAAACACGTATTATGTACCCAAGAGACCAGAAAGCCTTTGAATGAGCTTTTACAGTCTATTGGGTAAATATGCATTTAGGCAATTTTTCAAAATACATTACAACTCCTTCAGTGCCATTCTGGTCAATTGGTTAAATATGTATTTAGGCACAATTTTTTAAATGTGTCTTTTATATAGCCGATAGACTGAGGAGCAGTAGCTGCTAAATATGTTTCAAAATTCTTAAACATATATAATTTACATTATTCCATACATTTTGAGCTGATCCCTGCCACTGAGCATTGCATTGGTTTGGAATGAGGGCTATGTGGTTCAATTTATGATGGGAGTTAATAATAAAAATAAAGGTCTTAGATAAGGTCTCATGGGGCTGGATGAAGAGTTATTCATATGTGCAGTATTGCTCATGTGTATACGTTTTAACAAGACAGATTTCAATTGCATTTTGTAAACTCTCTCTCTGTCATTCATATATATATATATATATATATATATATATATATATATATATATATATAATTTCATTTGTAGTTCTGAAAGGAAACACGTTAAGTGTCTACTTTGCATTATGACAACGCATGAGATTTTTCATGTTTAAGAAGGCTAGGAAAGACTTTTGGCCAACTTGAGTTTTGGAAGATTCACACATAAATATCGACCTATAGACTGATTCACACTCAATATCTGACCATTTATCATTTGAAGATCTACCTACACTTCAGCATGTGAACTGCTTCTCTTGGGTGAAGACGTAGATGATGTACAATGATGCACAAAGAGATTACATATATTATTTATACACTGCTGAATATTGCAAAATCTCTGTGCAGATCGCATACAAAAATACTATAAAACACAGCTCAGATACATACATATAGTAATGTGACATAATAATAATCAAGAGGATTAGAGTACAAGAAAAAATACAGTAAAACACAACGTGTCTCGTAATTACTAGTCAAAGGAAGCTTACCTGAACAAGTAAACTTTCAGAAGGCCTCTAGAAATCCCTGTGTTCTTTGCCTATCAGTCCACACTGGGAACAGGCCCCGGAGTGTGGGACCTCCTGAGAAGGCCTGCTTTGGTGATACTGCATGACAACGTTCTCTTGACCATGGAACAGCCAGGAAGTGGTGGTGCCACTAGAGCTGAAGCTAAAGTCCCACAGTCTGGCCACCCCCACCACCACCCCGAAGTCCACAAATGTTCTCCATGTTGTACCTGTAGCCGTGATGTTGGTATGAGGGAAGTGTTCTTCTAATATCTTATGTGAGAAGGAACAGCTGAATATATGGATAGGCCACCTGTGACAGGAGGGGAATGTTGGTCGTATGATTCAAAACTTGTGGTCTGAAGTTGTCCCCCACGCAAATGATCATTAAGTCCAGGATCTAAAGCATGGACTGCAAAAACGGCTGCAGGCAAGAAGCAGCCCTCATAGCATCCCAGCACATCCCCTACCAAACACCAACATTCTGGGGGATCAGTTTTGTTTTTCATGATGTTCCCCTCAAAACAAAAAGTTTTCCAGAGCTGCTTTGGACCATCCAAAGGGTCAGAATTGGCTTATTTGAATTGTGTCTTTTTCAGTGCTCCATAGCAATTTCAGGTGCTATTTTGAGTTATTTTTATTTTCTGCAATGTTTGTTACCATTTGGACTAAATCTACACCTATGCACATTAATTTGCATATGCAAATATTATGCAAATTGGAGCCTTTTTTCATCCGGTTTCATGATGCCATTTGTCTTTTGTGGCAATGTGTAAGTGGTAACTCAGGATTAATACGGCATCAACAAACCTTGAATATGCCTCCGAAGTAAAAAGCTTCTAAAAATAAACAACACATTAATTAAAAATAACAGAAGTGAAAGCTTTGTATGATTTATTTACAATTAAAAGGCTATGGGAACAGTACTATGTGGTTGCACCCAACCTTCCAAACGCTGGTATTTATTGTGACCGTCTATGGAGCAAACCTCTTTTTGGAATGACCAACTTCTTCCCACCCCACATCCAGTCACCTAAATTGACTTGCACAACACAGACATAAATCAAAGTACCCCCAAATTGTCATATATTCATTTGTTTGGGACATTAACTCATTTAAGATGCCAGATATCTGCCAACTTGCTCCTCGCTTTCACTTGTATTTTAAATGGCTCTTCTCTGAACTGCTGGCCTGTGGCTGCCACTGAGGCACAGCTGAGCCAATGTCAGTTGCTTTCCACCTGTTGTTCTTCTGTGTGCTGGGCCCTTCATAAGGCACTCACTCGGTGCCTTGAGTGGCCCCCTTGTAAATAGGGATGGACAGATCTGTCCATCGCCGTCTCCCAGTCTCTCATTGTTCTAATTTTCTGTTCCGTACGTTCCACAGAGTTATAGCTGTTTTCCTCATAGCTGCTGGGTTACATTCAGAAGGTAGCACTGGCAGATGGATGCTTGACTATATGATTCTTATCTCCTATGCTCTTTAACATTAATATAAACCTGCCGAAGCAGGTCATCCAGGAACTCTTTACTCTTTGTCATCAGATACAGGTGATGCTATGGAAGTGCCCGACTACAGCCTGCACTCACTAAAATGCACGGTAGCCAATGCATTGAAACACGATTGAGAAGGTGAAGGCACTGTGGGTGCGTGATCCCAAGGTTGGTGTGCCACCTGTTCTGAATGGGAATACATTCACCTTGAGATAGCAGGTGTGCAGCTCAGGGGTGTTCTTGGCTACCACATCGTCTCTTGATGTCCACATGGCCTTGGTGATTTTACCAGCATTGTCTAATTGATCAGCTGTGGCCTTCCTTGAAAAGGGATCGTTTGGCTACAGCAAGCTGTGCTCTAATAATCCCAGGCTGGATTATTGTAATGTATAATTTGTGCAGCTGTTCTGGAAAATGGTTTGGAAACTTCAGCTAGTATGAGTTTCAGTTACTAGAATTCTACTGGTTTGCCCATGTGAATCTATATCGCTTCATTCAAAAGGAGTTGAATTGGCTGCTAATTCTCTGCCGACCCCAAATACCTGGCAATTTGCTAAGGAGCTTGCTTTGTAGTCTCATTTAATGTGTGCAGACACAGAAGGAGAAACAGATGTCCAGCCTGTGTGGAATGCGGCTGGGCTCAATGCTGGAAGCAGATACCAGCTTCTACCCTGGAATTGATGGCTTTGGAGGTCCAAACCATTAATGTCAGGCAGGAGAGGAATTCAGTGTAACCCAAGGACCACCAGACCACTGTGCGGCCGGAGGACCCAGCAAGCAGGTAGCCAAGCTATGAGTCACAAGCTGTTGTCCAATGGGGTAAACACCCTGACTGTACCAGGATGGGTCTTAGTCCATTGCAGCTGCTTTCACTGCCCCTTGATCTCCCTAAATAGCTATGGGCCAAGGTCCTGAAAAAGCACTTTGACTGATGCTCTACTCTGAGTGTCTCCAACCACAATGTGGGACAGTGGTCTACCAGGAAAAGAGCCTTGCCATCTGTGAAATGCCCTTGCGAAGGGAATTTAGTCACCAGGATAAGACCTTCCTTCGAAGCAAGGCATGTGGCCTTTGATCTGTTGCTTAAGACTTTTCTTGCTTTTGGATGCTTCATATCGATGCTTCATATTGTATCAGTCTAATGCTTTTATTGTATTGTTTTATTGGGTCATTTATTTTCCCGCCACTATTGCTGCCACCTTCCCCCCCGCTTCTGATTGTAAACCACTTTAGGGGCATTAGATAAGTGGAATAATTAAACCAATCGTAACATAAGGCAGTGGCATGCTGGGGGAGGTAGGACGAGTGGGAGCAGGTGGAAAAGGAACTGCTGCTCATCCCAAAGGAGCAACATTCAGTGCTGTTGCTCCCTCACTAGGAAGGAGAATGTCCTCCCCCGGATTGGACAAGCCCAGCCAGATTGTGAAGCTGCTCAGGTGTGGATGGCCTGGCTTGCAAAATCCTCACAGCCCCCCATGCTTAGACCTGGATCAAGCCACAGCGGCTGCTGCGCATATTGGTGGCCATTAAGGCTGCAGTGGGGAGGGGGGGCTGCCAAAGCTTAGGACATGCACATACAGAAGGAATCAATCGTTGCTGTGTCTACCCCACAACCCACCACCCACGAGCTGCTCTGGGATTGCGGGCTTTTGTGTTAATGGTGGCAACAACCAACCCAGTGACAGGTTCATGATAAGCCACGGTGATGGCCCAGATATTTGCAGGGGCTGCCAGCACAATCCACCATGACTTAAGCAAGCTTTATCGGTCCGTAGCAAACATGCAGATTGGCCCATTGTGGACCAGTAGAGGCCTACCTACTGCTTTTTGTACGGTGGGATGAGGAAGGGGAACTGATATTACCCTGCCAGGGGAACCCATGATCAGGGATGCAGAAGAAGCATGTGACCGTGCCCTGTTACAGAGCATGCTCACAAAACACGTGAAGATGCCCTTTTCAAAGGTCTGAACTTGTGCAACTGCAAGCACCTCCGATGAAAGATATTCACCCATCGTCAAACCTGTCCTTGCAGTCTGTCTCTTTCTGATTCCCACTTCGATCGGCTTGTCTCATTCCTAATTCCCCATTTTAATTTTTCCTAATTTTCACAAGTTTCCTCTGTAGAATAAATCAGTTCTGCTTTAGCCTTTGGAGGAAATTTGTGCAAATTAGGACATCTCCACAACTCTCCTCTCTGCGCACTGCCCAATTTGCATTATTTTTTCATTCATCCGGAGCAAGCAGGGATGAATGGAAATTGGACATGATGCAGGCAGTAAAATGAAGGTTGGAGAATTCTGACAATCTTACGCGTTGCTTACTTGGCCATCTCTAGCTATGACACCCACCTATCTCCATTTATAGAGAAGTCCAGTTATCTAAATTTCTATAAATCCATCCAGTATCATCGCCATCACCATCACCACATTACATTTCTATACCACCTGTAACCAAAGCTTTCTGGCCAGTTGACATTTTAAGTCATCCATCCAAATTTCAATCAGGCTGAACCCTGCTTAGCTGCAAGATTAAGCTGTTTGATCATGCATTTAAAATGGAACTTATTTCATCAAAATTGGGGGAATGCTTCCATTCACATTAGAAAAATAGCCTGAAGGAACAGTGTAGGCTTTGGAGCCAGGAAAAGTTCTATTCCTACTGCAGGAAAAGTTTGCAACTGAGTTCCAAAAATCAGTGTTCAGAATTTGCATGTTCACACATTCTCCAAACATATTTGTTTCCATAAAAATGAATATCAGTATTGTTGCCAGACAGAAGAAGTGCTGCATGTAGCTACTTGATTTTGAAATATATTATTCAAGTTGCTGTTCGCTAACCCAGTATAAGTCCTGCATTCCCATAGAAAACAAAACAAAGCAAAAGACGCTCAGTGAAGAAGAGAAATGTGTGTTTTGCCACCTATAATGAGGGATGGCACATTCTGAATTTTTGTTTGGTTGCATTTCCATTTTTAATACTATAGCATATCTTTACACTAAAACTTCCAATAGGAAGGACTAAGAGACACCTTTTCTGGAGTCATCTAGGGATCAGATTGCCAACATAAGAGGCAGTCTAGATTTTCTGGGTAATTTCTTGCACAGGAAAATTAGGCAGAAAAGGATGGAGTGAGCTTCTTGAACAGATAAAGGAATCAAATGCAAAAAAATTAGGGCTTTTAAAAATCTATCCAGCCTCTTTCTCTCTGGGGGTAATCCTCAGCACATACTTCCAGTTTCCTGTGTGGCCTTGACTGTGGCTGCACCCAGACTGTGGAGCTCCCTGAAAAGGGAGGGCTGCCTCTCCTCCTCCTCACTGATGCCCTTCCCTGGCCAGTGGCAACCAGGCGGAGGAGCTGGGCAGCCATTCGGCTTAGGGAGCAGATTCGTCTTGCTATGTTCCAACACGCGACTGACGCTGGCGAGGGCAATGTAAAGAAGTTGCGATGTGCTGCCGAGGTTTTGTGGTGCCACTGCACTATGGTGCCAAGGTGTTGCATTTCCCCACTGACTTGACTTTACCCAAGTGTCAGTTTCCCCCACAGCTAGGATCAGAGCACTTGTGCAGAGGCACAGTTGGATGCTTCGCATTGCCTATATTCTAATGGAGGGTCTAGTCCTATGCCTTTCAGGCAGAAAGAGGTCTTAGGACTCTCCCCCATCATGTAGCCAGCATGGGCCGGACATGCTGGGAGGCGGTGGACTTTTCCTGTTTAAACATCGATGGGATTGTGCCCTCCATGAAATCATAACTGGCTGTTATTTATGAAGACTCTTATTTGGATTTCTATTGTTTGTCATGTTATTTTTATTGCATGCATTTTATTGCCATTAGCTCACATGGACATATATTATGCAAAGGCGGAATGCAAATGAAATAAATATACAAATGATCCATTTATATATTTGTGGCTAATAAATGTTAGCTATGCATTTTTCCTTTCAGTTAAAGGTTTCCTTGTTTGTGAAAACATTCCTGACTGGGAATTCTTCCAAACAACACTTCAACGTTGCATCTTGGAATTTTCTCAACAGTTGTGTTTGTTCCTTCCCCACACCTCATCCCCAGTGCATAGATGCACATCTGTCTGTTTTCTGCCTTATCAAGCAGACATCTACATCTGTGAGGAAAACTCTCCACTTCCTCAGCTGAAAAAAAGAAAAAAAGACACTGTATCTGATTGCGGTAATAAAGCACGACTTCCTCAGTTCAAAACATACATCAGACAAGGCCAATTACTTCAAATGACTTAGAGCAACAGGCAAAGCAATAGTCTTCTTTCCAAAGCCTTTGAACTTCTACTGCTTCAAAGGTGTACTAAAACATGGTTATGAGGCGATTGTCTAAAATTGCCAAATTACCAGTTTCCAAGCTTTGACATTTGTTATTTCGAGCCGCTAGACAAAAGAAAGCAGCTCACCCGCTGAGAGGAAAAGAGCAAAAAACAAGACGAAACAACAAACAAAACATATCTGAGGGGAATGAGCAGAGGGTGTATATGACACATTCTTGAACCAGGAAGACCCACCACCGAATTCACAAGTTATATTTGAATTGCGAAAGCAATGCAACTCAATGATTGCCTCACTCGCAAGAGCCGCACAACATGGAATCCGATCCAAGACTGCTGAGTGAATTTCACAGCCTTTAAATCATTTATTGCAGGCTAGGATGGTTCACGGTGTTATTAGCAGGGCTTGGAGCCTTTCACCTGCAGGTCACTCGTCTGGATCTGGCTCAGGTTGGCTGTTACTGAACATTGTTACCATCTGGTAGCTATTGGGTCGCCTGTGTCAAATGAGTTGGTGGACTCCATCCAGCTCCTGGATGAGAGATGTCTGCAGGAACTAACAGCACAATGGGCACTAATTGGCACATTTATTGGGCACTTTAAGCCAAATGCTAATGATCAGATAGGAAGAGGCCCAATCCACAGAGATGTTTGTGTCTACGTAGTGCCTGGGGATGGATGATTCTGTCAAGCTTGCTTCCTCTCAGTCTCTCCCTTCCTCAAACTAAAGTTCAGTTTGTCCCAAACTGTGCATTATTCAAATCATACATTTTGTTCTTCCTGAAGTTTAAGTTTTTAAAAAATAAGTTAACACGAAAAGTTGTACATATTTTCCTTGCATTTCTACTCATACATACATTTTTGTACAGTACTTTGATATATTTGCAAGCAACTGCTCTAATATAATGGAGGCTTTCCTAACAAAATTTCCCCAATATAATGTAACTCATTTTTATTAGACAGCTCCATTGCAACATTTGGAGAAGTGCAGAATTTTAGTTTCAATTTGTGTATTGGTCTGAAGGTGCAAAATTAAATTATGTTCTTGTTATGAGATAAACTAAATGCATTTCTTCCCCATGTCTAGCATTTCCTTAGACTTCTATGACCATAACCCTAGCAAATCTAGGGCTTGCTTGTCTAATGTGAAAATTATGCAGCAAGCGATGCTGTTGTTGCAGCCGAACATGGTGCATTTCTGAATTCTTTAGTCCTGGCCCTCAAATAGTACCTTTAAACAGTTCTGATTCGAAGCCCAAAAGTAATTCTTTTGTGTCCACTTTCAATTTCTTATTTTTTTTCCTGGTCAGACCCATTCCTAACATTCCAGGTGCTCCAGTGTGGCCTGGCAATTATACACACCAGAAACATGGGCAGTGGGCAAGATGAAGTGGTTGCTTCCCATACCAAATAATCAAGTTATTCTGCCAGCCATATAGTGATCGCTTATATTCATTACCAAAATGGTATGAAAAAGCATGACGCCTACTGAAACCAACTTGGCCCATGGTGTATTCCCATACAATTCTGGTATGTTGCAATGACCTGCCACCAGGTATCTGCAGTGTGATTATGGATAATAAATGTTTTTCCTGTTGTATTAATTATAGGAATGGGATACAGGATCCTCAAGTCCAGTAGAATTATTCAAAGTTTACTTCTTAGTTATGCTTGTTCTCATTTGTGAAATGTTAAGTGCCCATTGTTCAAAAGTGCATGTTTTCCCTCCATTGACTAAAACTGGAAAATGGGAAATTTTAAAGGGTGCATTTTAAAAAAGGTCAGAAGTTTTGAATAAGCAAGCATAGCAAAACAAAAATATCTTACAAAATCACAAAGTAAAAAAAGAGAGAGAGAATGAGAAAACTTTCCAAAAATAATACGGCAGCAAAACAGTCCATAGTAATACGCAGAAGAACACAACACTGAAAAGCAGACAACTTAGGTCTCAGTTAGTACCAAAAATTCAACAAGAATTTAAAATAAAAAAAATGGCAAAGGGAGTTTTGCTCTGCAGCATAATATCAGAGCTAGCATGCCTTTCTGGCCAGGACATTGTACCCTATTGATGCCACCACTGAAAAGGACCTTCTTCTGGTAGACCCTGGCTGAACATTAGTTAGTGATGGTAGCTGGAGTGAGACATCAGGTGCTCAACGGAGTACACAAGGAAGCACTTAAATAAGGGGAGGTGGTCCTTCAGTTATCTGACTCCTAAGCTATTATGCACATTCTCGATTCACTTCAAAATAAAGGAAATGTTCGTAAAGCATAATGGGGGTACATCAAATAATTCATTCCCAAACACCAGCTCGGGCCAAAAATGATAGCTTGGCTCTTCTAAATTATATTTATATATGTGTGTGTGTGCATGTCAAATTGCACACACAATCCTTGGAAATCCTTCTCAGACCAATCCCCACCCCCAACAGAGTTTTACTCTTATATTAGACAAGAAACCCTTTTCAATTGGAGAGGCTTAATCCATGTGCAAAATGGGTCTCGGAGGCAGATTTTCTTTCTCTTTTCCTGCAGGTCTCTTTTATTTTCTTTCCAGGTATTGATCGTGAAAGTGATATCACACCACAAGGTGCATTGATATGGTGTTGAGTAACAGAAAACTGCAAAGAATCCTTACAATATAATCAAAGCTCCTGTTGAAGCCCAACACTCTGATGAGAGCCAATCAATAGGGACGATTAAATGACACACAGAGAGACATCAATATTAAATACAGTCCATTTCCTGAACATGAGCTGAGCAATGTAAAGCAGACGAGATAAAATTTAAATAGGCAGGTTATTTACAGTGACTACGTAGTACTGAAGCAGTGTCAAAAAGGAAGAAAAATGTCTGAGACTTTTATACCTGTGTACCAGTGAGTTGTAGAAGTCTGCTGGCCATAAACCACTGCAATATTTGTATGCTATCTTTACTTCAAAGTGTAATACCTTTCAGGCATTTTTCTTTCTTTTTGCATATAGCCCAGTGCTACATGAAATACCTAACATAATCATGAAGATTGGTGCCAGCAGATTGCGTGTACCTTTGCAAGGCAACATAAGCAAAAAAGGACAGATCCCTCAAACTTCTTACAAAGCAAATATTGAGTAGCACAGGTGGGAGAAGGGAGGTAAATGTCAAAGGAAGGGAAGAGAAGAAATGAAACAGTGGAGATGAAAGGCATGGCCAAATATCAAAGGCAAGTTTCTGGGCAGATGCAATGATATTTTTGTAAGCCGCCCCAAGGCTTCGGCGAATGGGGCGGCATAGAAATTTTTAAATAAACAAACAAACAAACAAACAAACAAATAAATATGCATTTAGTCTTACCTTAATTGGGAATGAGGAGCAGCTCTGCATGATGTCCAGGAGCAAAGGCCTTTATAAACCAGCTGCAAGGGAAGATGGGCAGAGGGTTCTTTTGCACTCATGTCCTGCTCCTGAGGTTCTAGTCCCCTTGAATTCTGTGCTTAATGGACCTTGGTTTGAGCCAGCATGGTGTTCTTGTGCTCTTATATAGGAGCATCAGAATGAAAAGAGTGTGAAGAAGTTTGGAAGAAAATGTTCCAAACAGAGCTGTTCTGGGGAGGGATTCCAGGTTTAAGGGACAGGAAGAGTCATTTGGGAGTATGAGACTTGGCAGGGGATCCACTCTGGAACCCCTTCCATTTCCCAGAGAGTGCTTGTTGTGGCAAATACTCAGGATGCATTTGCCATGCTAATCGTACAGCACAGTTTGCACTGCATCACAAAGGTGATCTTGGTGCATAAGCACAACTGTGGGAGAAGCAGACGTTGGAGAGGTGATACGGTGGTATATGCAAGGAATTGGGGGGGGGGAGCATATGTTCTAAGCAATGCAGAAAGGTGTAGGAGAAGATGAGGTTTTTTTTTTTTTTTTAATGAAAATGAAAAAAAAAAAACTTTTCCTGAACAAGGAAAAGGAGGGGAGGTGCTGTGGTATTAGTGGCTGCCAGTCTTTTGCTTCCCACAGGGTGAAGGCAGCCAGATCCGCACCCCACTTCTCCTCCACACAGCAGCTCCCAAAAGCCACCACAGCCCCTCTCCCATGACTTTCCCAAGAGTAAGTGTCAGGGAAGACAGTCCACGGAGCATGTGCTGTTGAAGACCATGTGCTTTTCTTCAGAGCAGGCGTGCTTGCAGCTGATCCGTATAGAGGAGGAGAGGGGATGTAGCACTACATTTCTTCTCTAGTTACTGGGCAAGTAGGAGAGAGAGAGAAGCCAGGGAGGAGGAGGGAGGCAAGAGGGTAAGGAAGACTGACCCAGCCAATCTCCTCCTCAGAGCAGCTTTCTCTTGCAGTGCCATTTCTCCTCTCCCCAGCACCATTGCACCAGTTTGACACATTCTGGAGAAAAAGGCACATAAAAACAGGTCTAAAGAAATCCAGGATATAATGTCAGAAACCATGCAAGGAGGACAGTCTGGGGTGAACCTCGTGTGACAAACCAGTGAATCAGGCATTGCAAAGCCAATAAAAATACCTAGTTTGGATCCCCTGCTGAATGAGGGTTGCAGGAAGGATTTTATGACTAAGGAGAAAAGCTGGCGCAAGTTGTGGCCACAGTAGTAGTCCGTGGTACTGGGGACTACAGGAATTTCTCTTACCCTGTTGTTCAGATATTAATGTGCATACTGCTCACATTATTAACTTTTCTATACTGCCCGTAGGTGAAGTTCTCTGGCCTGTTTACAATAGTAATGATAGAAACATGCCCTTAAATCACCAATCCAGGCCTGACCCTGCTTAGCTTCCAAGATCAGGCTATTTGGACTTGTCAAAGATCTTTGGGTTTTTACAGTATAATTGCTCTAATTGCATTAACATGCATGGACACGGCACAATTTAAAAGTTTATGACAACATTAAAGAAAAATAGCAAAAATAAAACCGAGCAGGAGTGCAAGGATTCAGTACAGTAACATCCGCCCCCTTGCTGCCCCCTGCCTGTGCAGTCCCATACGTGTTCTGGCCCATGCTGCAGGTTGCAAGAGGGGTTGTCACATCCAGGGGTGCTCCAGAGGTGCATTTGCAAAACAAGGTCCTTCCCAGCCAGCCTTCAGAGCAGATTCACCCTGCTTCTTGACCATGGCGACCAGAGCTCCCATGCCAAAACCTCTTTCTAATCACAAAGATTTGGTCTGTTGTGTGAGGCCCGAACCACCTGTGTTTCTCATTCCTAGCCACCAGCTTTGGCCTGGAATTAGTTCTGTTCCCTGCTAATGTGCTGTGAAGACACTTCATGGATAAGAAAGAGGAAGAGAGAAACAAGGGCCCTAAAATTTCCAGTAGGATTGCTAATTTCATTTTGATGGATCCATAATTAAGAATGACCTTCTAAGATTATAGTTTTCAATAGGAGGTGAACTGGGCATTCCAAGCTTGCCAGAAAATGGAGCCAGAAAGAAGGCAGAAGTGAAAGCAACTTGAACATCTGTCTCTTTTCTGCTGACAGAGCTGTAACCAAGACCTCATTCATTGCTTCTCTATCTACAATACAAACAACATAAAGCAGGGATTGGATTGATATGGAATGCTACATAAAATGTTTGCTTATAATTATTTCTAGCACCCTTTTGAAGCTTAGGGATAAAACATTTCTAATTATTCATCAGGCCTGTGGAACTTCTAGGCCTCTGTAATAAGGATTTAGCTGAACAACAAATAACATACAGGGATCCAGATGAAAGTGAAGCATTTGAAGGGATTATTACCAAAGAGAACAAATGACTATTTGATGGAGTTACAACAATACAGAAAGTCAGGCAGGGAGAGAAAAATAATGCTAATTGATAAATACATAGCCGCTTAAGTAATAATTTGATCTACCGTATGGTTGCAAAATGAGTAATACCTGTAATTTTCCCTTTTCAAATTCACTTTACACGTAGCTTTTGAAACTGCACATATGCTGGTGAATCTGAAAAGTATCCCCCGCCTTTCTCACATGCACATAATAGCTATCAACTCTAGAAAAAACAATACTAATCTCATTAAAATGTGAAAGTATAACTAGTGATGCTGCTGAAATGTGAAATTAGGTGGTTCTTCAGTCTAACCTGCAATGTTTGTACTTATCATATGCATAATAAGTTTAGATAGCAAGTCAGTGAACTTCGGAATTCAAATCAATTCTGTCTGCATGGTCAGCACAACTTTTCTTATTCCATTCAGTACCGTTTTCAAAACAAAAATAGCTTTCAGTCCAGCAGGCTAGTCTTGAAATGGTCATGTGACCTTCCCATGTGACCTTCCCATGTGCTGTTGGGCTCAAACTTTGTCCCCAGAGAGTGCTGAATAGCCACAGAAAAACTTACGTTTATGCAGAATGGATGATCTTTCCTCCAGCAGCTCATTTTATCTGAGAAGTACAGTATTAAGTATCGTGCTGAAGAAAGGGCAGTAGTGGAAGAGGACTTGTTTAAATGAAGGTTGCTGCAGGTAATCCCATGAAAAGCCCTTTTTAAACTGGAAATAGTAGCAAAATGTTAGGGAAACTCTTTCGGTAGGGGGGATGGGTGGAACCCCAGTGCAATTAGATGTATAATCATAAGTCAGCCCCACTGGCTTTAAACAGACTCATTCTTAACAGAACATGCCAAATGATTCAGCAAAATTGAAGTGAAGTTGGAAGAGCATTTCATGACACTACCCCTCTTTGTACTGGATTGGTTTCATAAATTTTTGGTTGAGTCATGTCTTCTCTACAGTCCTAGCGATGTTGAAGTTGAATCGCTCAACAGTAGACATCTGTATTTGATGGCCTAGCAACCCTTTGTAAAAGGGTCTTGTCCTAGGCAATCTCCACCAGCTTTACCTCTGGTGCTTGGGCGAAGATGAAGACACATGAAGGGATGAGCCCAGCTGGGCACCTGGATAAAGAGAAGCTATCCATGAAGGGTCCTCTAGGCTTGTGGTACGGATGGCCAAAGCAGGGTTGGGGACTGGGAGAAGGTTCATCGCATAGCCTCCTAGATCAGCACCAGTTGTGATCCAGCAAGACAAGTGCAGCCTGCTGTCACACATATGACTTGCAGGTTGTGTGAGAAGATCCCAGTTTATCAGTCACAAACTCAGAAAAACTCAGCCTTTGTCAAGTTTTGGGGGTTAACAAGGTCGGCAGGGATGCAACAGGGTGGCCACACACAGCAGCCCTTCTGTGCCTTTAAGAGTTCTGAAGGTGAGGGAGCAGATACAACATGTCATGCACAGGAATGTTAGAAATGGTGCACGGTCTGAACCTCCTTCTTCCGTACATCTGTTAAATGATCAGGCCCTTGTCCTTTACTGCATCTGCTTATAGAGAAGTGTGGCAAGAATGTCTGAGTTTGCATTATTCACCCCTTATGTTGAGGAGGGGGCACTTTTGGCTTGCAGGCCAAATTACTTCCCTTCCCCAGGCCAAGCCAGTGGCCCAGCTGGTTGGGTCTTTGCACTCAAAACTCTGCCAGTCCCCAAAGTCATCCACACCATCCAATGAAAAAATGAAGTCCATGCCTCTCTGCACAGAGAAAGAAACTCCACTGCAAGCCAGCTTTTGCAAGCACCAACTCAGTCAAGCCATTCCTTTCACGTCCATCCCCACTCCCACCCCAATTGGGCACACAAGCGGCAAGAGAAGGAGGCCCTCCCTTTGAACAAAGGCTCCTCCTTGCTGGGCTACCTCTGCTCACTTGCAGTGTGGGAAACGGAGCACAGGAATCCCCAGTTTACCTCTGGTTCTGGTCAAAGTCAACACAGGGATTGCCTTTTGCCCTGCAACCCTCAGGGGCCTGGGCTTAAGGAAAGGAACTCACAGGAGGTGCTCATCCCAGTGTGACCTGGGCTGGATGCCGTGCTCTCCTGCTTTATGCAATTATAGTTGTGTGAAGGAGAGGCCTGGGTTTAGATCCATATGCCCACTTCTTTGGCACATCTCCTGCCCTGTAGCTCATGTGCTGGTTCACAATCTCAGAAGGGGAGACGCTGTGATGTGTGATTTAAAACACGGGGATCCTCTTTCCCTTTTCTCGCCCATGTGTGGACAGTGAGTAGGGCAGCGCAGAGCGGCAAAACTATAGCAGCAGGGTGGGATCGGAACCCCTGGCAGGACCGACACCACAGTGGTGCATCTCTTTAGGCCAGGGAGGGGATTCCATCTCAGAGTAAAGGTGGGCATGGCCCACGTCAAAGGGGTTGCGGCTGAAATATAGAAACCAGTCAATATGGCAGATGCAGCATGTTTTAGCATAATGCTTGTGCTGTCTTAGAAGAAGCTTTTCAACCTTTTCGAATGGGGGTGGGGATACACACAAGCTTGGAAGCCAGCCAATAACTGTCAGTGGGGGAATAAGGGGTGGGGAACTGGATTGGGACACCAAAGTTGGTCCACAGGGCTGCAGCTGAACAGGGCTATGCAGCATTCCAGTAGCACAGCTAACTTTATCTTGAAGGTCTGACCTAAATGCCACAGCCTCCGCAACGGGTACGCAGGACCTGCTTCTGTGTGCGACAGTCCTCCACTTGGCAGTGTGTGTGTGTGTGTGTGTGAAATTTGGGGATTTGGGAACCCAGGGATCATTCTGATTGCATAAAGAGACCTCCAGTGCAGGCAGAAAAGTGTAGAACTGACATGAAGTCACTACAGGTGATTGTGGTGTTTCAATTAGTTCACAACTTTGAAACTTTCCACACATCAATGGCCATACTTTTGCAATTGGGTCTCACACAAACTTCAAAACAGAATGACATTTGACTATCACATGCCCAGACTGGCAAACTGGTTAAATCCAAATGGTGTGCTCTATTTGGATATGGTCTAAGTGGGGGTGAAACGGCTTGAAGAATCCAATTATTTTGATTCAACTAAATTCTAAACATTTGTAGTTACTGGCTTATTTTTGTCTTCTCTAATAGAGCAAAACATTAAATGGGTTAGAACTATTAACATTATATGTTGTGGGCACTGTAATTCAGTTTCTTATTTCAATATAAGAACGTGCATGTTCTAAATGTATATTATATATGTTCTAATCTAATGCCAAATCCAAAGTGTATGTTTTAGTATAATACCTAGATTAGTTCAGGAAGTATCATATTAAGAGTTGTGCACCTAAAGCTTATTACAGTAAATCACATTTTATACACTGGCATTACCATTTTTTTCTTAACTGTAATGCCCTTTCAGCATTAAACTTCAGAGATCCTGAAAATCTACTTTGGATGGGCAGAAAGAGACAGTGTGAGATTTACCTGTGTGACATGTCTTGTAGGTGACAAGCACTGAATAACCAAATCTTAGCTAAACATGGATTCTCGGTGTCTTAATTCACTTGGAAAGAAAAGATAATTACCTGCACTGAATTTCTGCACCCATGTGAAATGGACTCTGGGGACTCTCCTGCTGCAGATTAAAGTGCAGTAAAACCGTCAGAAAGAGGGCCGGGTGAGTAATCCATGCTTACAGTCTGCATCAAAATGGGGAAACAAATCCTGTCACAGATTATGCACAGGGTGGGATCTTAATGACCAAGGATGCAGATTTTCAGGTAATACTAAAACAAGCAACAAATGGTTTTGCAAATTATTCTCTCTTATGCCAAGGGGAAAGGATCTCTCCTTTGGATGGATGCTTTCAGTGAGCTATTCGTACAGCAGAAACAGGAATAGATGGTGCAGGCTTCTGAGAAGCCTACAAGACTTCTTCATACAGTTATCCAGCAGCTGGTGTCACCACTGCAGAGGTCCAGCATGAGATCCTGCCAAGCCATGGAGGGAAGGGGAGCAAGGCACACGCGCTCCTCCTGAGGAGTATTCAGGGGAATGAATACTCCCCTGCAGTCTTCAATCCACCCCTCCACCAATAACAGGCATTAAAAACAAACTCCGCCCTATGTTTTCATGGATGGCATGCTTGAGAGACAGCTTATATCAATTTAAAAGCAAGTATGAAGCACACACACATCACTTTTGATATCAGTGACCATAAAAAAGAATTATTAATTTGAAAAAACTTGAGACACAACAAGAACCATCCATAGATTAAAATGCACAAAGTGTTACTGAAAGTTGTCATTCACAAATGTATATAAACTTGCATGCATATGCATATGCTTGATGCACCTGGAAATATGGGGCCATTTTTTGTGGAGGCATGGTGCACATATGGTAGGGTTTATATTTGGTGAAATGGATAAAAGGGACTCAAGAACAAGGCAGTTGAAATGCAAGAACAATACATTAACATTCCTTTATTATTTATTCTGCGTTTACAGAAATAAAATTACTGATTTGTAAGCCAGCCAACTTTTCCTAACCACAATGGATGCAAAGAGGCAGACATTGTGATTCCCCAAACAGGAGCCAAAGGCACTTGTGAGAACAGAGCAAGGGTGCTTCAGTGGCAAATAGTGGGCCAAAGGAGGGATAGAATTGATAAATTTAAGGTGAGTTCAAGGGAAAGAGGATAAAATAAACTTTAGCAGGGATATTTTCCTTGTGTTTTGAGGAAGGAACATGATATTTTGCTTGGAAATTCAGAGTGGGCATAGGCTATCCTGGTGTCGATCAGCCTATGCAAACACCAGTGGCAGCAGCAAAAAGCAAAATGCACAATGTGTTTGTGTAGATCGATCAGCCTCTTTGAAAGAAGCAGAACAGAATTGGCCTGGACATGGAAGTGGAAGACAATGATCGGCCAGTTTCTAACGTTTTCTTCTTGGCCAGGTACTTCAGTGCACGGTTGTCAATCAACCCCAGGCATTCCGAATCTGTCTGGAACGGAAGAAGACTCACGTTTGCTTAGATCCTAAGTTGCTTCTCCATTCACATCATTCCTACTAACTCCCCTGCACATCTGCATTCCCTCCACATCACACCTCATGCCATACAAAAGGGCTCCAACACCCTAGGAGCTGAATTTCAGCAGAATTGGGGTAGAATAACTGGAGGCTGCAGAAGTAAGAGGAAGACAAGAAAACCCTGTTTCGTGAAAATGAACAGAGGGAAAGTTAGAAGCCAAACCATTTAGAATCCAAGGCATTTAAAAAAAATATATGAGCACTTGCTTTATCTTGCATTTCAATTTACCTCCTTTTTTCTGTGCCAGTGAATCTTAAAGGAGCCTTGACTCTTGCAGCTGGGTGACTAAAAGAACAGGGGGAGGAGATCTCCAAAGCCATCCTGGGGGGGGGGGGGTTGGAGGGGGACACTGCTGCTGCTGCTGCTTTAAGAACCAGCTCTGTTTGTCTGGGTGCTTGTCTGCCTACAAGGCTACACTTTCTATATGTCTACACAAGCATAAGAAACGAGGCATCCTAACAGCTCCAGTGCACTTTTTACTCAAAGAAAGCATGGATGTGACAAGCTTAGTCTAGGACTTCCTGCCACACAGAAGTGAGGAAATTGAAATGAGACAGTTGCAGGGAATGTAGGGCACACACAGATTAAGGAAGGATTTGAACAGAAGGTACCAAAAATAAGTTTTACTATCCCTTTAAGCATCATCATTAGGAACTATAAGGACATTTCATGCTCCTATTCTTTCAGTTATATGCACCATCTCTCCTTCTCATTCAAATGTTCTTTGCCAGCCACCAACCCAACTCTCTCCCTTTTGCATTCAACTTAAATAAATCTTGTTAAAACAAACGATGAATTCTAAAGGCCTTTGTATGCTGCCGCTCATTTGGCAAGGAATGTCCTATTGCCCTCTTTTTTCTCTCCACCAGCCCTACTGCTAAACCAATCGGTGGCCTGCTCCCTTTTAAAGGAAAAAAATAGAATAGAGCCTCCATCCGTGGTGACAGTCAATAACACTACAGCATAATAATCAATTGCTATTTGTAGCAGCGGGACGAGCAGTGGGGGCAGATCAGTGCAAATTACTATCACTGTGTGCTGTCGTGTCCCTGCAGCCCAACCTCTGTGCTGCAAGACAGATGATCCCATCTCCAGTGCAACAAGACAGTAGTTAGTCATACCTGTTCAATCGTAGCACGCTTAGAACTGGCTTCACATTCAACTGCAAGAAGAGGCATACGCACAACTGAAGGGTATACGACTAACAAACTTGAGAAAGAGTTTCTCAATGAATGAAGGCTGCACTGAGCCACCGTACCTAAGTTTTCTAGTTAAACTCTCCTGGTTTGGTGTCCACCTGGAAAGTGGAAGATTATAATTGCCTAGTGATCCACACAGAGGACAGAGAGCAGTTTGGTCAATTCTAGTCGAGTTCCAGGGCTGCTTAAAACCAAGGCTGTCTCTAAAGGATGTCAAGGGGACTTGCAGTTCAGAACTACCTGCGTGACTCAGTAATACTGCTCTCTCTCTCTCTCTCTCTCTCGCTCTCACACACACAGCCAGGCACACATCACATGAACTAGGGATGAATATAAAAGGCAATTTCATCCTGAAGCTTGTCCTGCCTCATGTCTGAGATAGACTATGATATTTTTCTTCTAAGCTGAATATTCACGTGTGCTTTTCATGTATACTTACTTTTATAAGTGTACATATCAACTGTGTGCATTTTTGAAATGCATGCTTTCTTTTCCATTGAGTAAAACTTGTTTCCATGCATTTTTCAAAAGTATGTATGCAGTCAAACACATTTTTGTGATTGATGAAACACATTGCAAGATTAGAAATGTATGGACATTGACCCTGTATTGCATCTGGGTCCAAATTTACTCTGGAAGTTGCAAGCTTGGGAAGCTCCATGCATGAGATATTCTGAAAGAAAAGTTTCACACACTTCTAACACACACACATGGACGCATGGACACACAGTGGATAATTTCCCCTCCATAGCAGAAGCCAAGGGGAGCCTTTATTACTGCTGCAGATCATGGCAATCTCCTCCTCCTCATCATCCTCCCTCCTCCTCTTCTTCCTCTGTATTGCATTTAAAGTAAAAGAGTAAAAGAGCGTCAGCTTTTCATCTCAGTGGGAGACAAAGCTGTTATCAGAGGGCTGAGGATTCCGGAAGGTCAAACAGGTAATTTTAAAGATAGAACTGTACAGTTCTTTCTGTATCAACACCTTTGCAGCTCTGAACAAGGTAATTTGTTTGAGTCCCTTATGACTGCAGACTGATGCAAACTCAATTTTATGGGGACAAGCGAAATGAAAATGCATTAACCATAGATTAAAGGGCATCAATTTGTAAAACAGAGATTGAAAGAGATTATAACCACATAAAACAATGACTTAAGAAGGCGTTTGCAGAAATTTCTGCCTGTCAGAGAGTTCTGCAAAGTATATCCTTTTCAGTATTAGAATCTTCCCAGAAGATAAAAGAAAAAAGATTTTGTGACTATCACTGGAAGTGATACTGACCCATGCCAAATAATAATTTTAAAAATGCCCAGTCTGGTGGTGGAGTGAAAACAATTTTTGAAGAATGGGTTACCTAAGACACACACGCACACACAAACACACCAGCTTCCAGCCCAGAATTCACCCCTTCATGTGATTTTTTAAAACAAGTAACACAATGGAAACTCTTTCTCTAACCCCCACACTGGTGGTGGAAGTTTTTTTTTTTTTCAAAGGAACTGCTGTGCTGGAGAGCTATGGTGTACCATTCAAACTTCCCTCCTCTGTACAGGATCGTCCCAATCCTAATCTGGACCTATGACCTTCCTGTCAAAGAAATAAAAGCCAAGAAGGCCAGCTGCATGCTACACAATGGATGAAATGTGTAGTGTAACATTATCTATTACAGAACTTCTTTTAAATGATCTTGGGCATCATAAGGATGCTTTATCAGAAAAAAAAATATTGTGCTCACATTTTTCCTTTTCCAGCTACAGCAACTTTATTCATGCTGGAAAGCATCCAGATCCAAGTGCTGCAAAAATGTGGTAAAATTCCATCACTCTTTAAATAGATATACATGGTTGTGTATATCAGTATCAATCTATAGATATGAAACGCCTATATAAGAAAATGCAGCCTTTTACCATACGTACATTGGCTTCAACAAAAGCGGACCAGGTATCCAAGTAACTATCCATTCAATGGTGGTGTCTATATGCCACTCATCCAAATACTGAATGCACTGAAAGGTCCTCAGTCCATTGGATTATAGGAGGTGACTGTTTATCCGTCAGTTATGGTAAATATCAGTCTTTCAGCTGTCAAAAGTGTGCAGAGCATCCGTTAATATTGACCATTCATTTTTGTGAAGCAGGTCAATAATCTAAAGGGGTACATACATCAGTAAATACTAAAGACAGTTCTAAAACTAAGTTTATCCATATAATAACCTCTTTGCGAAAAGAAGCAACAAGGGAACATTCCCAACATGAATGTTTCAAAGAAGTATTAGCTGCAATGTATAGGCAGCAGTTAGTTCAATTGGACGATCCCTTCTCAAAGAGACATTTTGTGTCCAATAAACAAGACACATGAGTTTTTACTGAATAAGATACGACCTAAGATCCACAGATGCAACAGGGATAGAGGCAAGAGCTCAGTCAACTGTTTAATGGGACAATCCAGTTCCCTAAAGGCAGTGTGGTTTAGTGGTTAGAGTGTTGAACTGGACATCTGGGGGAGTCCCCACTCCAACATGAAGTTCACTAAATGGGTTTGGGGTAGCCACTCACTCTCAGCCTAGCTTACTTTACAGGATGGTAAGATGTAAATACAATGTAAAGGTAAAGGTTTCCCCTTGACGTTACGTCCAGTCATGCCTGACTCTAGGGGGCGGTGCTCATCTCCGCTTCCTAGCTGAGGGAGCCAGCGTTTGTCCGCAGACAGTCTCTGTGGTCATGTGGCTGCATGACTAAACACCGAGGTGCACGGAACGCTGTTACCTGCCCACCGAAGGGGTGCCTTTTCATCTACTTGTATCTGCATGCTTTCGAACTGCAAGGTTGGCAGGAGCTGGGATGGAGCAACGGGAACTCACCCATTGTGTAGATTCGAACTGGCAACCTTTCGATCAACCAGCCCAGCAGCACAGCGGTTTAAACCACTGCGCCACCTGCAGTCCCTGAATACAACGTACTTACTACTACTACTAACAATGATACTCCTCCCAATGCGTAAAACCCAGTCTATCATATATATTCACCAATAACATGCATTTATACAATAGGCTCACTTCCAGTCATGATGCTGGTAAACATTTATGTGCCAAACCGAATTACTGACAAGTGCCGCAGTCACAGCTATTATATTCAGCCACAGCTGGCAAGTCGTCTTTAGCACATGTGATTGGAAAGGCCAAGGACTCATCCTCAGGATAGGCCAGTTGATCCAAAGGGAAAATCTTCTCCTCTATCCATGCCTACAGTGAAAACATGCTCATTTTCAAACCATTTTGAGATCTGGATTACCCTATATGGTCAGATTAGCGTGAGAAAAAAGATCAAAGTGGAATGGATATGACATCATATGCCACACGTTTCTAACAGCAGAGTCTGCAGGAGGAACACTGTCCTATCTTGTATGCCTAGAATGTAATACTATCCAGAGAGAGAAGCCAGACCAGAAAACTCCAGAACTGACCAAGGTAGAAGATTTAATTCATACAAGAAAGACCAATAGTCAGTAGGGGTCAATACATGAGCCCCATGAAATAAGGCAAGATCCAGAAAACCACATCCACCTTTAATGGACTTCTTTAATTGGAAGTTGCATCCTTCCAAATGTGGTAGGAGATAATTGTGATGGAGAGGAACCCTCCAAAACTGCATACCACAAAGCATGACTTTTCTGAAACATTTGTCAGGCATAGATAAAGGAATGCCACATATAAGAAGTCCCATCACTTGAATGAGGCTTTCTGTCATAACATAATACCACCAAATAGAACAGTAATACACCACAATCAAAAAGAATGGAGCACAACAAATCAGGTGCCATTTCTTAACTTGCTGGAAGTCTGAATCCTCCTAGGTAGGAGGATGTTTGGAGTGATTGTCTTCTCTGTTGCCAGTGGTCTCACAATTGTCCATCTATGACATGAAACAATAAACTCAAGGACCAGTATGTGCTGAACTTGATGGCAATCCCTATATACTTCAGGGCTCAGACGTACATTGGATCACAGCGGCTCCTCCGCTGTGCTCATGCAGGCGTGCTATAAGAAGTCCAATGATAAGAGAATAGTTTAGCCTCCACTCCACGTTGGACTTGGGCCTATTATTTCACAGTGTCTCAAAGAGAGGAAGTGATGGATATTGTTTAACGTACAGCTTAGGATGTGCAGATACAAAGAACTGGAAGGAGAACAAAGATTATTTTAACCTAGTGCACATTAGTTAAGAATGAGCTGTCAGGATTGATCTGGGCCAGAACAGAGCCATTGACCTAGAGGTGAAAGTTTCCGGATTTCATTTCCAAACCTCTGAGCCATGCAGTCCCTGAAAGAACACTGACAGCCTTAAAAAAGAAAAAGGGAAAAGAGCCCCTGGAATGTTTAAGAAAGAAAGTGTACCTGCCAGCTAAGTAAGCTAACATGCTAACCAGAGCGATAAAAATATTTTGACTCTGGACTTTAAATGGGATTCACCCAAAGCTCTTTCCATGCTCCCCTCCCACACAGAATTCCTGAATTTTTCATGAGAAAATCGTTTTAGTGGCTGTAAAAGTTTGTCGAAAGTTAGACATGACAGGTTTTTTAAAGTGATGGCTGAATGTCATTGGAAATCTAAGAAACATTATATGATACATGGCAAGTATTGAGATGGTCAACTGGGGGAGATCACCTGGTTGAGCATGGATGTTGGCTGCTCTGTTGACAGGCTGAGGTCAAGGGAATCAAAGAGATTTTAGCCCCCTAGGGGGAGATTTTAGCCTTTGCTCTGTTGTCATAGAATCAGAGAATAGTAGAGTTGGAAGGGGCCATGAAGGCCATCGAATCCAACCCCCAGCAGTTGCAGGACCCCATGTTACACCATCCCACTCAGATGGCTGACTGGTTTCTTCTTGAATGTCTCTAGTGTGGGAGAGCCCACCACCTCTCTAGGTGTGACAGTGAGTAAGCTTTTCCTGATGTCCAGCCTGAATCTGGGTTGTAGGAGCTTGTTGATTATTCCATGCCCTACACTCTGGCATCAGCAAGAAGAGATCTTGACCTTCTTCTTTGTGACAGCCTTTGAGGTACTTATAGAGGGATATCATGTCCCCCTCATGTACCCCTTGTGATACAAGCAATAGCATATGATGCCTTGATATGCTCTCTCTCTCTCTCTCTCTCTCTCTCTCACACACACACACACACGGGTGTGCGCGCACACACACACCATTTTGAAGGAAAGCTACCCTGAAATTTTATGTCAGTATTCTTTCTGAGTGTGCCTGTGTCTGCATTTTAGCACAGATCTTTCTCCTGTTGACACTGTGTTATAGTATTGGTAATGATGCATATTTCTCCTTTCGTTAAATCAAAAGGATCGTTTTACAAAGGAAATCAAACATTAGTGGGTTTTGTGTCTGTTCCTGGCTAGAAATACGACATTGGAAAATAATATCTCCTCAAAGGTTGCTTTAGTTTATAAGAGTAACATTTTAGCTTGGCAAGTGAAAAAAAAAATGCGTGTGTTTGATTTTGGTTTCCTGCAAAATGTAAGCCGTTGAACCAATATGGCATTTTTCCCTGGGAGAGGTTTGACTGATGGAATTCTCCTCTGTGAAGTAAGGGGTGACTTAGAATAGGCTTTTAATTAAACAGAATAAGAGAGAGTTGAGTAATTTATTTCTCAAGCCAGTGACTGTGCCGCTTCTGGGCCCCCTCCCTCCTGGGCACTAACCCTCCTCAGCTTTCCAGCCGTCAGCATCCTTCCCTGCTTAGTGCCGTTTCACCTCCCTCTCGTCTGCCAAGAGAACCGAGTGCCTCCAGTTCTGGGCCTGAGGTTCTTCCAAGGCACGCCTCTCCTCCCCCTTCTCCAGTCTCGTGTTATTTCCATCAAGAGGGTGCAACACTCGTGAACATTCTGCCAGTCACACTTCCCTCCCCTGCCCTCTCTGAGATTTCAGAATTGCAGGGATGTCCCATGCGACTGCAGGAACTCATGGTAGGGGCAGGGGAGAGATGCACGCAGGCAATATTCTGCCCCTCACATTTTTTACCAGTGACAAATACAGCAGGGATGAATGATGTGGCCTGGGTTTGCTTTCGGCATCCTGTACGCTGACATTTCAAAGACAACGATATGTTGGTGTGCAGGTCTAGTTGAACTACCAGGGGCTTGCAGTTCTGTTTCGATGAGGAACAAATCACCGGAAACACAGTGCGGCACGTGGAATCTGCCCCGGGGGACGGCACTCATGGGCCTCATGTCGGACCGCCAGCTCTTGACATTCATCATTCTGCGCCATGAGTGGGCCTGAGGCTGGGATTCAGCAGTGGGGCCTTGAAGTCTGGCAGGCTGGACTGGGCTGGGCTGGGCTGGGGGTCTCGTGCCATGGGGCAGAGCTCACTTGCCTACAGTAGTTCTTCATGCTTACAGTGCGTCCCCTGCCAAAAAGCAACACTATCAGCATACAATGAAAATCACTTTGGTTGTTTTTTTAAAATAGAGCCGTATACAAATGCATACATGGAAATAATATCCACTCCTGACATGTCAACACAGCACGGATCACTTTCGGATCACTGAAAAAGCTGGGAATGTAACTCCAGGAAGGGAGCCAAGCCACGGCCTCGTTTCTGGATCATCCTTATGGATGACGTGATAAAGGGCTTAAGCAAGCAGCGTACAGAGACATGCACCAGAGGTGCGCAGGCCTTCCGCTCCCTCTGCACAGGCAATGCCACACACAGAGGAGAACCATCCCTTGGCACTTCCTGTCTCTTTCACCTTCCTCCCCGTCTCTTTAGTGGTGGCGGCAAAGCAGTCTGAAGGAAATGGACTGAGAAAGCAACGAGCATCCTGCTTGCCACATCCTTGATGTGGGCTGGAGCACCTCGGCATGGCTGAGGAGAGGAGACGGGCCGCAAGCGCAGGGGGCAGCAGGTGAGGTCCAGAGTGAGGTCGTAAGCAAAGGAAATGTGATTCGTGCAGGCTGCCACTGCCTCCTGCTCCATATGCAAGGATGTGCAAATGGCCCCTTAAGAGAAAATGAATGGGAACAATAATTAGGGAGGGAGGCAGGGGAGAGAGCTGGGACGTCACCCAACGCCATCCCCAGGATTGGCTGTCCCCTGCCTTGCAGGATGCAGACCGTGGGTGTTGTGTTGACTAGCTTCTTCCCAGGAGAGAGTTTGGTGCAATGCTGTAACTCTATACAGTTCACCTTGAGTTCATCTCATCAAATAGAGTTCTGAGTAGACGAGTGTAGAACTGCAATCAGCACCAGCCCAGTACAGCATCCGTCCAAGCCAGCGGAGCTAAGGCCTCTGGCCATATGTTGTGTCTGGTTGGTTAACCATCTTTATGCTTTAACAAATCCAAACTGGAAACAAAACCGGGAACTCTGGGGACCATGGTAGGATGTTCTGCATGGACTGCGTATGGTCTGCTGGGATGCCAATGGCACAGTGGATTCGGACAGATATAAGCATAACAAGGGATGTGCACATCTCAGATCCTGAACTTGTTCCATGCACAGACACACTTCTGTATGAGTAATTTTCTGCACAGAAATCTATCTGGATGTTCCAATGAGTCCATTTTGTACACATGCCCTGTTGAGTAAAACATGTCTATATACACTTTTAAAATGTATGCAGTTGGTTTTGCACATTGTTTTCGAAAGTCTGTATGTGGACTACATTTTCTTCTTTTGAAAAATAAAACGTAACATCTCAGGTCCTGAAATGTATGGATTTCTACATATAGAAGTTTTTCATTACCCATTTGGTTGTGAGAGATGCAAATGGACCAAATGTGTGTTCATGTGTGCATGCATGCATGTGCACACACACAAGCACCCACACACCAGCACATACCACTAAATTTCACACTTATCTTTGCATGCATCATGCCCTTTCTGTATTATTCTTGCCATTGTTCCATCTAGACGTGTTATCCTGACCCGTATAAAATAAAATATGACATAAGAACAGGAAACAAATGCAACATACTTTGATTTAAAAACGTGGCTGTATTAATTAAAAAAGCAAGTGACAAAAACAGATTGGTCTGTAGCGCAGCTTTCAGAGCGAGAACAGGAGATGTCAGCCCTCAGCAGCCGGGGATCTATAATGAATCAGAGTCCCGACATTACAGTTTCTGGGTAAGGGCATTTCCTAAAAGGAGAATTATCCTTTCATTCTTGGCCCCTCTTTGCTCATGCCTGATGCCTGCAGACATAGTAGCTGCACAAGCCGAAGTTGTGTCTGAGTAGTTTTAACATTTCATTCCAACAAACTGGGGCTGTGTTCTCCATCGAACAGACACCAAATTATTTAAAAGCCCAACACCAGCCTCACCAGGCACCTGTGTCCTCATTTATCTCCCGAGGTTTAAAATATCGGGACAATCAGCTAAGGACACAGTCCGTCTTAGCACAGGTGCAGACCCTGAATGCAGAGGGATTGTCATAGGAATCAATGGAGCCTTATTGCGCCCACCCACCCCCTGTGTCTGTGTGGTCGCACGCAGCCGAACAGGATGGCCATGCACACAGTGCTGCTCTTAGTCCAGCCCTCCCTGCCCCACGTTGCTCGAGGCTGGTGTTAGAGCTGACTGCTCCATTCATACATGCCATTGATCTCAGGATGCTGCAGTGCGGGTGCGCGCAGCGAGCCAGCCCGAACGAAGGCAGAATGCAGAGCACCCTGCCCAGATCAGTCTGGGTGTATCGCCCTCTCCTTTTGCCAGGACCGTGCTTGGTCTACTCATTTCACATGGGCAATAAGGAGGCCAAAAATGGTCCAAGCGAAGGCAAAAATCTGCAGGTTTCACCTACGAATGAGCAAGAGAGAGCCATCCTCCTTTTAGATGATTTTGAATGTTAAATTCCACCCCCCCCCCGTTCTATGTTTTATGTTTTTGTTAGGGATGGACAGAACAATATGAAAATTTGCATTCCACTTGGATGCATCATCCTCCCTGTCAAAATGCATGTGTATATGCTTTTTACCCAAGCCGCACAAATTTTGGCAAGCTTTTTGGGCTGGAAACTGCATGGCGAAATTCGGGGGAGCGTGCAATCTGAAGCATTCCAATCTACAGATTGCCCCAGAAATTGGCACAGATTAGGTCAGTTCACTTTAAAAGGTGAACTGAACAGTCCTGCTACAGAGCCTCTAGTCTGGGCACCTGAGTGCAGCCACGGTGCTGTGTGGGAGCTGTACTGCCGAGCTAGGAAGGCAACAGTGCGAAGCCTGGACCCTGGTTCATCAGGCGTCATGATTCCTAAGCAGCTGATGGAGAAGGAGGAGGAGGAGTCACAGCTGCAGTGCCATCAGCTATGGTTTCGGCAGTCTTGTCTTCCGGGGGGCAGGGAGATTTCTCCTCACCCTTCGGCTGCCCACTGTGTAAGTTCTGCATATCTTCCACTCCTCCCATTGTGGAACTGAAAGGAAATGCTACTAAAGTGACAGCATGAATCTCTTGCAGAAGCAGGAATTTCACAGGTAGCCCAAGTGACTTGGAATGGAAAGCTGTTTCCTAATGGCATTAGTGGAGATGTTAGACATGGATCTGAAGTGCAGTTATCAGGCAATTCCTGCAAGGAATCCCTACCTTTTTGGGGTAGATTAGTTTGAGAGCATTTAAACAGCTCGGAGTCTCCCAGGGAGCTTCATGGCTGCGTGGGAACTGGGCTTTGGCTCTCCTGCCCACCCCTCCAATGCTTAACCATCGCAACGGATTGACAATGGATCTCAATAAGAAATGTGTCCATTGTTAAGGTATCACAAGACACTTTACCTGATCACAGACAGGTAACCCCAAATGCATGGCTCAATGCGTTTGTTCGCTTTGCAGAGCCCAGTCAGGACCAATTAGTGCTGGACAGAAAATAGATCTCCAGGAGTGCAGCTGCTGGCCACGCTAGCAGGGACGTCTGGGAGCTGAAGCCCAGAACATCTGGACAGCTCGCCTACCACCCAGTCCTGTATTGTAATGCTCTAGTAACAGATAAGCTTCGTGAGGACCTTTTGCAAACTTCATTTATAGCTTCTGGCATCTAGGCACACCCCACAGCAGGGGATGCAATGGAATACCAACACGGCTTTCTTGCTTAGGTGAGTGCTGCTTTACAGTAACACTGAAACTGACCTTACACTATTGCTTCCATCGCCTCCCAAACTGCGCAGAATTCCCCAAGCACCCACAGAAGGTTTCTCTTCTGCCTGCCTTGGCATTTTACTTTCACACTTCCTTTTGACATCCCGCATGCACGAGTGGCATCTCTGCCTTCTCTTCGCCACCCATGTGCTGTGGCTGCTAAATCCATAGCGCAGTTTGCAAGATTTTGATCTTCATGCGGAAAGACCATCTTGAGTGCACATTGATCTGCTGTGATTACAGGAAAGAAACTGTGCAGACTGCATGGGTTTCGGATGCTTTTTGTATGTGAAGTGCAGTGAAGGCTCATGGATGATAGCGATTACGTACTTACAAATACATGTTTAGAACTATTCAACCTTTTAAATAAAAGTTTCCATTCTCTCTCCATAGCATTGCTATAATTCTGTAGCTAGAGCTTCATTTATGTGTGCGAGGGTTGCTTTTTTGATTTCTGGTTAAACTTCACCTTTTTGCCACTTCATCTTAGGCACATGTATTAAAATACAAGCCAGTAATTAAATTCCAAGTGAGAATAATTATTAATATGTCTTAATAAAGCCTCTGTTAACTTCAACATATTGGTTTTGAGGAATGAGAGAGTAGTGCTGAAGCTGTTGGTGCGTGTGTGAAGATCACCAAAAGCATCCACATTTTATATTTCAGAGGGACTGTCATTAAAAGTGCACTTTAAGAAGCATGTCATGCCACAATTTAACAAGAACAACAAGACCAATGAGTCAGCTGAGCCACGGCGTCTCTTCTGCAAATTATTCTCTTTATTTAGACCTACTGACTGAGTGACAAGAAGATAATGCTAGGAATTGTGTGTATTTAAATGCAGCAGAATGTGTAGAAAAAGTAACCAAGCCAAAGAGTAAATCACATACCTATTTAAGTGGCATTGTGCGGAAACACTTCCTTTTGACATCCCGCATGCACGAGTAGCATCTTTGCTTTCTCTTCGCCACCCATGTTCTGTGGCTGCTAAATCCATAGCACAGTTTGCAAGATTTTGATCTTCATGCAGAAAGACCATCTTGGACTATCTTCATCCAGTTGGATTGAAAACAAATTGCTTTTTTAAACCTTCAGTCTACAGTAAAATGCTAGTACATTCTTGTAGGTGGGGTGGGGGTCGGGTTCTTGCAGTTCCCTCAGGTGCAGTTCTGGGGTCTTCTGACCCCCTTGTAGCCAGCCAAGAAAGAACTGTGTCAGCTGCTCCACAACCGGGTCTTGGTGGGGGAAGGTGAGGGGCAAGGGTGAGGCAACAGAAGAGTTCCAGTTCAAATCAGTGCTGCTTCCTCCTTCCCTCCTCTTGCTTTCCCTAAATCTAGCCAATCAGAAGCGTCTGCCCAAAGAAATGCCAGTGTAGGGTGTCTCTGTAGGATAAATTGCAGTACAGAGAAGGGCAACAAGAAGGATAAGGGGCTAGAGCAGCTCCCCCATGAAGAGTGGAAAAGGGTGGGTAAGGGGAGACATGGCAGAGGTGTTCAAAACAATGCATGGTGTGGAGAAAGGAAAAAGGAGACGTTTTTCTCCCTCTCGCATAACACTTAAACCCGGAGTCATGCCATGAAGCTGATTGGTGGGAGGTTGAGGACCAATAAAAGGAAGTACTTCGCACAGAGTATGGTGAAGCGATGGAATCTGCTGCCATGGGAAGTGGTGATGGCCGGCAGTCTGGATGGCTTCAAAAGGGACTGGAGAAATTCATGAGGGAGGAGGCTCTTTGTGGCTACTAGCCAGGCAGGAGGTGTGCTTCCTCCTTGACCAGAACCGCTCTGCCTGCACGCACCAGTTGCTGAGGAGCTTGGGCAAGAAGAGGTCTTGCGCAGCTGGTTTTTCATCATGTGCACGGAGTACTGGGCTGGATGGACCTCTGGCCTGATCTGGCCTGACTTTTCTTATCTTGGCAGTCACCTGGCGCACCTGGCACGGGATGCTTGTCAGCCTCTGAGACATTTGAGGATCTGCTGCATGGCTGCAAGTGGCCCTGCATGGGGAGGGCCAGCGCCAGCCCGGCTGCTCGGGGATTCCATGAGATGAGTGCCCATTTTTCCCTGTAACACCTTCGGTTTGCAAGTCTGCTACCTCGCCTGCTTAGTGAACATCCAGAAAAGCATGTCGTCTGCTGAAAACTAGCGGGGGGTTTTACAGATTATTATTTAAAGAAAACAATAAAGATAATAAACAGCACCCCTTGCTCAAAGCCAACACTTAAACAAATTCAAATAAAATTGCAAAGTGGCCTGAGAATGGGGCATTCAAATAGGCACCTCTTTGGCCTTTTTTGCGGGGGAACGGAAATTTCAGGTACTGAGGACCTTAGATTATATGCATACATTCATTCATTCATTAGATTTATATCCCACTTTTTTCCTTTCAAGGAACTCAAGGTGGTTTTCCTCCTCCTCCTCTTCCTCCTCTTCCCAATCTTCTCCCCACCACAAACCTGTGACATGGGTTGGGCTGAGAGTCTGTGACTGGCCCAGAGTCACCCTGTTGGCTCCATGGCAGAGCAGGGACTAGAACCAAGCTCGCCTGAGTCCCAGTCCCATGCTCTTGACTACTACACCATAATGAGTGCCGAACAAGGTAGAATAAAGAAAACTTAGAATAGTAGCAGAGCTGGAAGGAGCCTATAAGCACACAGAGTATAAGCCCCTGCTCCACTTCCACATGTGCACACCCCTCCAGCTACAGGCCTGTGCCTTTCCAGGTTAGCAAAGGTGACTAGACATGCTAATTCAAGGTATATCTTTGCAGATTTTAAACCACTCTACTCTAGAAAATCCGGTGGAGTTCAGAGGGTTTACTGCCAGTTAAATCAGCATAGGATTGCAACCTGAACCTCAATTCAGTGGGTCTGTACTCATGGATTTCCTAAGTAAAGAATGTCAATGTGAGATCTGGATGTTGGTGCAGGAAGGAAATGAAACATTTTAATCTCAGTGGTTAAAGTGTTAGAAATTATCAATTAATTTGAGGTCCAGATTTTTTAAAAAAGCAGCAAACAGAGATGATACGAATAGGTGTGGTGCATTTGACCTTCCTTGCCAGACATGGTTCTGCTGCTGTGTTCCTACAGCACTTTGCTGGCCAACTGGAAACTGATCACTTACAATTGTACTTGAGTGTTTAGTGACCAGAAAATGTACAAATGCTGCCTTGCCAGAGTAACTGAAAGTGCAGAAGCAGATTCAGGGAAATACTACAGGCAAGAATTAGCCATCAGTTACCCATGTTAATACTGCAGAAAATTGAAATGTTTGCCTCACTGAAAATTGAAGAGCATTTCAGAAGTTTATCCAGAACAAACAAACAAAAATCTGACTTTAAAACCATGATACATACAGTGGCCTGGTATATACTGCTATTTTACATATTAGTGCTTTCAAGTCCATCTTTTGTTAAACCAATCCAAGATCAATGCAGTCCTGCTGAACAGAGCGCTGGCAGTCTCTGCTGACATTTCAAACGGGGGGAAAATGTTGTTCCATATGACAATATCTGTACAGCGAGCAATATCAAAAGAAGAAGACTCAAAATTGCCCCAGACTAATCTTTAACACATTAAAAACGTTGTTCTACTAAAGCACTATGTTCAAGCTGAAAAATAAGATCAACAACTTAACATATTAAAATTGTTATTCTCTATGCAAAGCTCTCTATGTAAAGTTCTCTATGTAAATGATGAAAGTGAGGCTATTGTGCTTTGGGCACATTGTGAAAAGGCAGGGCTCACTGGAGAAGATAATAGTGCCGGGGGAAGTCAAAGGCAGAGACAGAAGAGGAAGATTGGCTATGAGATGGGCTGGTTCCATATAGAAAGCCACAACTTTGGCCGAATATGGCTGTCAAGTGCAGGGCATTTTGGATGGCGCACATTCAAAGGAGGAGCATAAGTCAGAGATGTCTTGACGGCACGTGAGAAGAGCAACATGTGAACCCTAGCCAATGTTTCCCGCTCTACGACACTTACCACAGAATTTATATTCCATGTGATTCTGCACAATCAAAACAGTTTTGCACTGAAATTTTGCATTCTTAGGATTGTGATACACAACTCACATGAACTAAAAGAAAGAAAACAGGAGTGCACCTTTTTTGAAATTTGCATAGTAATCCATAATAGCACAAGTGCACTTGGGGAGCTGGTACTATTCTGCAAAGAGTGAAGAGAATTTTACCCCATGTGGGTTTCTAAAGTTACTACTTGAATCAGCCTGGTCAGAAATCTGGAGAAGGAAGGGGCTGGACCAATTTTCTGCACCATTTACTAGGATAACACAGATGACTGGCTTCTGAAGTACTCTCTGTGCTTCCTGGTAAGTGACCACTTCTTGGTGGCCTGTCATCTCTATTCAAGCCTTGTCCACTGGTCAATATGTTGGGTCTCATGCCCTCAGTTTCCACATATAAAATGGGAAGCATAATGCCACAAAATGGGATTATTACATTGTGACCCAATACAATGCAAAGAAATCACATCTGACTTTGAAGAAATAAACAATCTTGCTTGCACTGTTCGCAATATTCAGGCTGAAAATACAAGATATTTGCAATAAAAGGCTGTATGGCAAGAAATCCAGTAAGAGTCCATGCTTAGCAATGACAAAAGAAGTCAAGTGAGACCGTATGGAAGGCACTCTGTATTGTTTTATACATTTTGCCTTGCTTTGTGTAGCTTTGAAGACTCAAGTGCTTGCATTTCCCCATTTCTCCTGCTTCAAAACCCTTCTTTAAAGAATAATCTAGCAACCACATTGCTGTAAATATAGGAGGGCACCGTTCCCAGGGAAAGCCTCCCATGGAAACCCCAGTGAAAGGCTCTTCCACAGCTTCTGCTCCTTTGAATGCAACATCTCTGTGTCTTGTGCTTCCCAAATGATCAGAGTTTAACTGTAACCTTTGATTTATATTTTGGATCTTTGTTCTGTAAATGACTTGATTGTCAATATTCCTGACAAGTACATTTTTTTCTGGCACCTGCTAGAAATGCTACAGGCTTGCATGCACACATGGCACCATATTGGAACGATGCAGTTGATTTGGCATAATGCAAATAGGTAGAGTACATGTTCTCTAATATATTTAAATGGCATTAAATTTGATGTATCCAGGAACCCTTTTAAAATAATATCTACAACAATTTATGGTATTAAAAGTCTTCATGAAGCACAAGTTTTGTCATCTAAAACTTTGTAGGTTTGCACTACAGGACTAGTATAAAATGGCATATTCAATATTTAGAAGTTGCATGTAAACACTGAATTACATTTCTATTGTATATCTGGGGATATTTTTATATTGCTGTGCTTTTTCTACTACTTACTTTCCTGCCCTGCCCTTTCCTTGCTGGTTTAAACAGTGACTTTGCTTCCACTGGAAGTCTGTCAGTGGTCCATCCAGATCACATGCTCATGGACTGATGGAACCTTACCTATCTGAGGTGACTTAGTGGACAAGGCGGACCAACAGGACATAGAAGAACGCCAAGCAGACCACATCTGGAGCTCAGCTGAGGCCTTTTATCCCTCTGTTCAGTCACTGAACTTAGGTTCTATTCCCTCCTTGAAGAACAGAGAGTATTAAGAGAGGAATCATTTGGTCTGAGCTCTAATACTTTGCCACTTCTCACTCCCTTGGGAAAATGTGCTTTGAAATGCAGACAAATGTTTAGGTAAAAAGAGAACAAACAAGTCTCACAAGTTCCTATGGACATGAGTCAGAAAACACCTTCAGTTGGAATCTGGAAAACTCCAGTGACCTTATGCTTCCTGATTTTCACACCCCTTCCAAGTAGTTTTTGAGATGATCCTTGCTGAACTTTTAAAATTGGATTTTAAAGAAAGAAAGGAAAGGAATTATTTTGATATTATTATTCTATAAATAATAATAAGATCTGAAGCTGCTTTTATTGATGGTGTAAGCTGCCCTGGTAGCAAAATTGGCAGTTAGGTAGGGCATACATTTTTAGAAATATATTAATAATTTTGGTTGCTTAGGTTTTGTTTCAGTCAGTCCTGCTTGAAATTTTTATCATGCCTGTTGCTTGAAAAGCATATTATGCTGGTGACACTGTTGTGTGAGCTATTTCTCAGTTCTATTTGATTCTTACCACTTGGTCAGTGCAAAACGTATCACTAATTGCTGGAAAAATGGGGCTGTCTGAATCTGCTTATAAGATCATAATAAGGTGATGTTGGCCAAGGAACAATTCATTATACAACTCATTATTATTTTGTGAATCCTTTCTGTTTCCAGCTTGATGTCTTAAGCATTCGTTCTTTTGTGTTTGAGTTCATACCATAACATTTAGCATTCTTAAATGTTAGATTTCTTGGAAACTTGCTACTGAGTGTATTTTTATCTCTCAGAAATTCAGAAGAATTATTGACAGTTCCTAGGTCCTAAATGCATCACTGTTTCAAGTGAAATAACAAGTGTGCCTCAGGCTGTAGTTCATGCTATGTGATCGCTTGATACTGGGCCTATGTAGCGTCAAATGGTAAGAGAATGAGGAACTGCTGTCAGAACTGGAGGAAATCAACCGACCAATTCACAAGAGATTATTATTGTTTTCCCCGTGATTCCAACTTCATGATAATTAATGACTCGGCTTCCAAGCAGATCTGTGTACATGCAAAATGGAATAGCTACATAATGGGTAGTTTACATTTACTTCTGATTTAGGGTCTTATTCTGAGCTGGATGGCAAAAAATCTGCAATACAATCATGGTGCAGGCATATTATCCTGTATATAACTGGAAATACTTTGTTTAATAGGGACCATACCATTTAGCATACAAATGTAATACTGTTCGCAATCAATACCTAGCTGTTAGAACAACCATCTTCAGAGTATACTGAGCATAAGGAGAAGCACTAATGGGGCCATGATGTATTTGGTTCTCAGGTATTCTTAGATAGCTAAAGTAAAATTAACTAGATTATAAGTAACACAATCACATTAGGAAAATATCTTTCTTTTCCTTAGAGACTTCTGGTTCAGTTAATGCTTATGAAAAATAGTAGAAGAGGTTGCTAGTAATACAGTGACCGATAACTCAAAAGTCAGAGTACATCAGTAGCAAAAAGCTCACACTGTTTCCCCATGTTATAGAAAATGTATGTTTAGACTCTGGAGATGGGGCAAAGTTAGGACGGGGGAAGAATTCAGTGCATGCAGATTCTTGTATGAACTGACCTTATTCATACCACCTGTGCATGCGGGAAATTAGTGGTCCCCCGGGTTACATATTTCCTGAATTTTTCAAAGTAGTCGGCTCAAAAATGGATGAAAATATTTTTAAAAATTCATGCTATGAGAAAAAATTCATTTAGAAATATGTGTTCTGAGAGAAAATGTTTAAAAATGCATTTTAAATAAGTACTTCAATGTGAGGACTTTCCTGAGTATTCTTTTCTCTTTTTCTTTTAAATTGAAGGTAAGTGCAGAAACAGGACAGGATGGAGTTCAGGGTGGTGAGAGTGCCAAGCAGAGTTATTCTTCCACTGCTAATGAGAGGTGGGCTGCAAGGTCCATGGCTGGGATCCAAAGGGCTGTGAGCAGAAGACACAAGTGCTACTCTGCTCGGCTGGTGGGAGTCTTCTTGTAGTGCAATGCCACAAGAAGTTACTAGGCTAGGATCAGCAAAAGCAGTAGCATATGAACTCTTGTGAACCAGAAAAAGACCTCAGAACCGAACTTGTGCTCATTCTTTTCTTCCTTCCCATCACAGGAGCTTGTGCAAAAAGAACCACTCTGGATCTGCCATCATTTCTTTCCCACATAACACTCTTCCACTACGTCAGAACCATGAACATGATGAGATTTCCAAGAACATTTATGTAATTACTTGAAACTTTTGTATCCCGTCCTATACATGAAAGTCTCAGGAGGAGCTTTCCACTCCTAGAACTGCAGATGGAGTCTAACTCTATATGCCACGTCCTGTTCTGAAGAAAGAGCCTCATGGGACCTTGGGGAGCTCAGACCAGGCGTTCCTTGGAGTGCAGAGCTCTTGGAGATGCAGCCGTAGAACGAGGCTACGGAGATGTCGCTTTGGTCCAGGCTTCAGGGGTGCTACCTCAGAGGGTTCGAGCATCTCAGGTTTGGGGTCTCTGGTCCTGTAATGGTTCTGTTGGCACTATTCATACTTGGCCTTGGGGTACTAATGGACTTTGGGGTCACCAGTGTGGTGTGTGAGAGCCAGTGTGGTGTGGTGGTTAAGAGCATGGGACTGGGACTCAGACAATCTGGGTTCTATTCCCGGCTCAGCCATGGAGCCAACTGGGTGACTTTGGGCCAGTCACAGACTCTCAGCCCAACCTACCTCACAGGGTTGTTGTGGGGTAAGATGGCGGAGGAGAATGATGTAAGCTGCCTTGAGCCCTTTGTAGGAAAAAGGCAGGATATAAATTGAAAAAAATAAATAAAATAAAATAAATATTCCTTTTTTATTCTAAAACAAATAATGATCCTATCAACTCTCCACAGTCTGCTGGACTACAATTCCCATCATGTCCAGCCAGCATGACCAATGGGAGTTATATCCCCACACATCTGGAGAATACTAGGTGGATGACCTTTCAGGGACACTTTCTGTTTCCTAAATCTTGTTTCTGCTGCTGCTTCGTGCGTGTGCTCCCATTTCAGTACTTGTTTATCACTTTTGAATTGGTGGCTTACTTTATGCTGAGTTGCATTCCTCTTAGAGGTTTCATGAGGGATCGAAAGGAAGGATAAACATTTCAGTTATGCACATAAATAAATGGCTATAGACAGGTCATCATTACCAAGGCACTGATGTGGAATATAACAATGTTGTGATCCTCTTTCAGAGGGACTTGGTACAGAATGCCAGAGGAATGTGTGTTTTTATATCCCATCAGCATATAGTGATGACTCCCTTACAGAAATTTAGTAACACCACTCAGTAACTAGGGTTCCCCATTGATGGAAATGTTGGACATTCTGAATTAGCATGTCTGAAGCCTGCACTCCACTTAGACAAGGACATCTCAGATGTCCCATCTGGATGGGCATAAATCCCATCTAAAATTATTTTATGCAGCCATGTCAGAATCACACCATTCCCCACCTAACCCACAGAGAAAAAAATGCCTGGTTCTCCAGGGTCACTTGGAAGAAGATTCTTTCCAAGAAGAGGATGGAAGAGAATCATCTGCAGTCCTCATCATGCAGAGCAAGACGCTACAATTCAGGCCTCTAAGTTCTTATTCTCTTGATTCTATCAAAACAGTTACTGGCATGCAAGGGAGATACAGAACTACAGAAGCAATTGTGCAAGGCTGAAGTTGACATGAGCCATGTCCTAGTCAAGACGAGCGGTGTCATTTCCCGTCCACCTCACCACATATAAAGGAATGTGGAGGCCATTTTGTTGTGACTGTGTGTAGAACCGGTGTTCCACAACACAGAATCCTCATACAAGCTGCAATTTATTAGTATGCCTGAAAATGATACAACAGCTAATAGCTGGTCCTTGGTGGCTTTCAGCAGATTCAAGACCCATTCACCTTACTGGGACTTGTTCCAAAGAACATGCTGCATTTGCTTGCAAATTTTCTTTCTTTCTTTCTTTCTTTCTTTCTTTCTTTCTTTCTTTCTTTCTAAGCCTCATAGCCCCTACAGAGTAAATCTTCCACAACTTACTGCAGTGCTAATCATAAGCATGTTATACAGTAAGTTTGCCTGAAGCTAAGTTAAGCAGGCAGATTAAGACTGTAATATAGCATCAGGGCTCATAAATCAAGTGTGCTTGCAGATTTCCTTTCACTTACTGCTCCTTCTTACAGTTCAGACAAGTCATAATTACACATCAGTAAGCATTGTGAGCAGAGGAATGAACTACAACATAACGCACAATAAACCCTGTCATATAAAAGCAAACGGGATAAAATAACAGAAGCAATACTCCATTTTACAACATCACACTCAAGAATTACACCATGCCATTGTGTAATATTCTGATCAATCAAGAGCCCATCCACAACTGACAGCCTTCCTTGGCTAAAATGTACCATGGAAGGATGTTTTAATTTTTTTATTTAGATCATTTCCCCCTCCTTCGTATTACACATGGGCAACAGAGACAAGGAAATGCCACAAGTATAATATGCAAAGTTATGGGGCACGTGTGACAATGAAGTGACTGCTGTCACTGAGTTCTAGGAAATGTTTCACCTCATTAGACAAGCTTCCAAAACACTGTAATGGGGAACTTTGGCCCACTTTCTCACTCACACTGCAGGAATAAATTGCTTTTTGGGGTCCTGTTCTCTTAGTCTTCCATACACATATTTTAGTGTCCTGTCATAGTTACAGGACATGGACTGTAGACATTGTCTTTACCCAAACAGATAACAATTTGAAAAATTTCTGCTTGATTCTTAAATCCGTAAAAGAAAATGGAGGCCTTTTTTGCCCTAACTTGAGTCAGACACACATGGGAGTAGACAGCTTTGTATGTAGTCTCAGCTATCTGAAGAACTGCATAATTCACATTTATAGTCGTAGAACAGATCAGGTTCCCAAAATGATTAGAATGGTTGATTCCAATGTCTCTAATGACCCAAGGCATTTCGTATCTTAGGCAAAGGTACCAAATATCCCCCGTCCCATGTGCAGTGAGGCCTGGCCGTTGAATTATACTTCAAGACTGGTGTTGGGACAATGTCTTCCACTGCTCCTGAGCGTAGCAGAGCCCCTTGGGTGGCCTAGAGCAGCCACTGTGGCACACCCAGCCCTGCCCTCTAACACAGCGTTGCTCCCTGGGCCATGATGTCCACCTCCTGAAGCAATTCCTTCCTCACTCTCATGTAGGCTGGTTCCTACCCCCTTTTCCCATGGTCAGTGCTGAGCAATGTGTTGCTGGCCATCTGACTGGTGCCTGGCATACAGACCCTCAGGTCTGTTCATAGTTCAGACTATCCCGCAACATGGTCCATCCCACAGCCTCTAAATTTCCCAGAAGCATAATTCTGTAATAGCAGAATTATGAATTAGCTGGATTGTGGTTCAGAGCCTGCAAAGATCTTCCAATGCCCTTAATCTCAGACTTGTTTGAAAGAGGGTTTATTGTCTGTTTGGCCATCTCTGCATTTATCTTTCATTTGACACTGTGGTATGATTTTTGAAAGCAAATTCCTTCACAACTCTGATGGCATTAGACACAGGGTAGGTACCTTTTTCATATATATATATATATCAGCTGATACAAAGATGCAGCGTAAGGAGATTAATGTGCTGGCCTGCTACTGTATCCTACTCTCTAGTGGAACAGGACTTTTGAGTCAGCTTTCCCTTCCAGGAGTAAATTAGTGAGTCTTCAGTGCTGACTGGAATGACATCTACTAATAAAAAGAGAGGGACAGTCTATAAAGTTCTGAAGAATCTAAAGCATAAAAGTGTAGGATGTAATGTTTAATGACCCCATTGTGTGGTAAGGCCATTTCTTCCATCAACTTTGTATACTGCTAATGTCACTGTAAAAAATATGTCATCTACTACCTTAGATAAGCATGGGAGTGAAAAATAAAATATACTGGGTAACTATGAAGACAGGTGTAAGGTTTAAGGCTCAGTGGAGAGGGGAGAGAGGGAGAGAGAGAGAGAATTTCATGATGTCTACAGGTGAAAATCCTTAAGCTAAAGAATATACTGCTTGGCTCAAAGTCACCAAATGCCAGGCAATAAGCTCCCCACTCTTTCTCCCCTGACCTGTCCTCCTCTTCCTCCTCCTTCACATCATCTATATACCACTCCACAGATCAACAGATTCTAGGTGAAACAACAAAAGCTACAAGGAATGTAAATAATATTAACAGGTTTTTAATAGCAATAATTTTTAAAACAGAAAAGGAATATTGAGCAAGACTTGCTGACATAAAAATATCTTTAGCAGGCATTAGAAGCAAAAAAATGTTGAATAAATGAAGTATTCTAAATAGCATTTCATAGTGTAACTTCTGCTTTATCATTGTTACTGGATGTAAGCTAGAAAGTTAGATATGTATCGTGATGGATTTTTAACATTTATAGCCAAACTGGACATGAGGGGACAGATCTATGGCCACTTTAAAAGATGACTTAAAGACATATTGAAAGATGTACGTACTTCCTTTGGCTTGCCTTGAAAACGAAATGGGATTTTTGAGCATTCTTGTGCAAACTTGGAGACCTTTGAGGATTGTTGTTGTTTGGAGAATTCTACAGGAAAGCTCAAAAATTCCAGCTGGTTTTCATAGCTCCCCCTTCCCTAGCAGCCCAGTCAGACAAAGGAGAAGTGGAGGGGGATCGTGCTGTGGAGACAGCTCACTTCCACACAGGAAAGGCCTTCTGAGATTCTTCTTCACTGCAAACAATGTGCAAACCTGGTTGGGGGTGCGGTAGGAGAGGGTAGACTAGTCCAGGGCCCAGATAGCCAGGGATGCTGTCCTGGCTGCAAAGATATTTACAAAGTGGGGGGGGGGGGGAGATTGAGGCTAAAATGTAGGTCGTGCCTGAGGTTGTTAAAGGGAACGTTGCTCGCTTTATCTGGGCAATTGATGAATGGCATGTTCTCTGAGAAATTATCAGTTACAGATCTCTTTGTGCATCATAGAAGGTTGGGAAAGCTGGTGGAAGAGACAAAAAATAATCAAGTGCATTCATCTCAGGTAACAGTGGGAGCCAATGTTGGTGGTAGGATCCATAAGCTCACAATATACTGGTCTTTCTTGAATTTTTCTGGTGAAATGATACATCTAACAACAACTACTACTATCCAAGTCCTCTTCAGTAAAATACTATGAACTATTTATCTTATTGAATGATATTTGAACTCACTGCCAAACACCAACAAATATTTTCTATGACATATGCATATCCCTACAGATATTTGCACAGTTTCAGTGACTGTGTCAGAAGCTGACAAGTTTTAATGTTAGAGACTGGAGCAGAAACTGAAAGAGGTCTCAGAAAGCCATTGCATTAAATACTTCAGATTTTCTACAATGGGATAAGCTGCCTGAAGAAAACATATGACAATTTTGACTGAGTGCATGCTAGATCTCATTGGAAAATGTATGCTATGAAGTAAAGGCAGCAAAGATCTTGCTCTTTTCTACCACCATCAAGTTTGCACAGTTTCATGCAATGAAGCTTTATTAAGTGGTGAATTGGCTATTTTACTCTGGCCTTTGAGAAGAAAATGTAGACTATTCAATAGCCTGTGGTGGCCAATTTGCCCAACACTTTGCAGACAAAATTGATTGAATCTGTGCTGACTTGGATAACAGTGGATGTTTCCAAATTGCATAAAATACTAGTTCCATTCTACTCAGCACTGGTTAGGCCTCATTTGGAATACCATGTCCAGTTCAGGTCACCACACTTTAAGAAAGATGCAGAGACATGCTGGAAAAGGTTCAGATGAGGGCAACAGGATGATCAGGAGACTGGAAACAAAGCCCTGTGAGGAGAGATTGAGAGAACTGGGGGCATGGTAAGCCTTGAGAAGTGATGACTAAGGGGAGATATGACAGCACTCTGCAAGTACTTGAGTGGCTGTCATAAAGTGGAAGGACAGGCTCTCTTCTTGAGAATCCCAGAGTACAAGACAGAATAATGGGCTCAAGTTACAGGAAGCCAGATTCTGACTGAGCATCAGGAAGAACTTCCTGGCATTAACTAGGGAGGTGGTGGGCTCTCTCACAGTAGAGGCATTCTGGAAGCAACTGGACAGCCATCTGAGCAGGATGGTATAACTTGGTGTCCTGCAATAGCAGGAAGTTGGACCCAAAGGCCTTCTTGGCCCCTTTGAACTCTACTATTCTGTGATGTAAATGTGGCCCTGTGTATACAGTTTTAATTCATACTTTTCAGTTTGTACAACCTAAGGATGTGGGCAGGATCCTTGGAGATCTGAGGCAGTGGGTGGAGCTCAGTCCTAAAGCTCACTGGATGATCTTTGATCAATACCCCGATCTATCAGACATACCAGCCTTTGGATTGCTGAGAACAAGAAGGGTTGGGGGTGTATTTAAACTTGGAGGAATGACAGGAAGAATATTAGATACACAAATTAACTGTATTGCACCCTATTAGGTTGTAGTATACAAACCACACATTCACAGTCCTGTTGGCTTTAAAGGCTGTGCTTCAAGATCCTAAATGTGGTCTGCCAAGTCCTGTCCCATACCAACCCAAAAGTGTTCTCATGCAAAGAGAGTCTTCTGCTTGTTTGATTCTTTCTCAAGATGCTTTAGAAGTTGCTTGGTGTTGCTTTCCTTTGGTGGTGTTCTAGAGACATGTAAGAGGCTATTATAAGCTTTTCTTGGACACATGAGCAACATCAGGAGCACCACACATTATGCACCCCAAGGTACCTGTCCCAACATCCTAGCATTGGCCCACCATGCACTGCATCACTGATGTGTCAAGTGCCAGCAGCTGGGACATCAATATGGGGGTAGATAGCACATGACCCACCTGACAGTGCCGGCCTGCCATTCCCCCACTGTGCTGGTGGTGCTGGGCGGGTTTCATGAAGCATCCAACAACTCCCAGGGAGCCATGAATTGCCCTTTGAGTTCATCAAACAAAACATGATTTGTTTGCTGCCACCAAACAGGGTGATGGCTATTAGCTGAGATGCCATTAAAAGGGTGATTTGACAAACACACAGAGGACAGGTTGATTCACAAGTATGACAGCCAAATGGAACTTCCACATTTAGAACCAACATGTTTCAGATTGCTGGTTGCTGCAGGTAATGCTATTTCTCCAACTCCTTCGAAATATCTGCTTGGCAACAGCTAGGAACAAGATATTTGAGTAGATCATGGATGTCAACCCTCTTTCTGCATATTTATTCATCCTGTGCTCATTCAGATTCAGTTCTGGAGAAGCCCTCTGGGGTATTGTTTTTATGGTGGCAGGGGCAGAACAAAAGGGAAGCTCCCAAAGTATCCACATATTTTATCTCAAAGCTCTTACCTGTGCCTTAGGTAAGGCATCACGAACTTTAAAACTGCACAAAAGCTGGGAGAGCTGCTCAACGCTTTGTGTTTGGGGGAAGGGGGGAGGGTCGGGGGAGAGGGCATGGTCATCTGGGCACCCCAGCAGGCTGGAGTAAGTCATAGGCATGAGGTTGGTCTTCATTGCCTTCCAAGCAAACCAGGACAAAGGCATTCCAACTAAAAGTCTTTACTGCATTGAAGCTGACCAGCTGGACTGGATTTATAGTACAGAAGTAGATTATTGCAGAGGTCAATAACAAATGAAAGATGTGAAGTTAGAATATGTCCATTGTGGAAATATTTCTTCATGGTAAGGAGCTGTTTCCAAACTGAATACCCCTCATCCCTTCCAAACTGGAAGGAACACACCGCACCTTCAAGGTGGCTCCTCCTGTTTAAAGACCAATTGCTTGGAGTCTCTGATGCTTCCCACTGGATGCACCCAGTAAAACTGCTGCCTTAGACTAAAGATGTCAGGATCACTCACTAATCTTTCCCACAAAACTGTCTGATTCTTAGCAACAGTCCAGCTTGTCTCTGGATCTACTGGCCTTGCATTTCAGCTGCAGTTTGTGTTCCCAACTCTTTGTCTGAGCCAGAATCTGTATCCACAACCATTGAAGGCATGTTTGTGGGAGGAATGGACCCAATCCCTACAACTAGAATAGGTGGGTGTTGGCCTGATCCTGCAAGGCTCTCCACATACTCTGATGCTTGATGCAGAGACTTGCTGCGCTGAATGCCGTTCATGTATTTATAGCAACAATGCACTGACTTCAGGACGAAGATGTTGCTGTTATCCTCCAAATTATGCATTCAAGTGCTGGCCAATGGCTGCTGAGAGCACACCAATCTCCAGTTTCATAAAGATGTCCTTGAGGCAGAATGGAGGTGCTACATATATTTTTAGTCAAAAGAAATATGCAGGCAGGGGGTGGGGTGCAATATTATCTGGATGGATCTGGATTCGAGCCATGCCAGCGAAAATCTGGAGTGAAATAAAAACGATGTCTCTGAAATCCTTTGGACCTGACAACTGTATACAACCCCCCCTGCTTTATGCATCTTTTCCACTCATCAACATGCTGTCATTCCGTGTGTTCACTGTATTCTCTGCCTAGTGGGAACACCTAATTTGCTTTAAATTGCCAAAGAGCTCATTACAGAATGCTTAACAGCAAGAGTTTATACATACTATTTGTGTGTGGTGGTGGTGGTGGGGAGTGGGGAGGAATCAGCCTTAATTTTTTTGTGCCTGAGATGAACACTTGGATTTCAGAGTAAACATAATCAGAGATTTACACAAACCCGGCGAACCCTATTTATTCTACTTGTGCAGAATAACTACAAAAAGGGTCAGAGGTCCAATGTCTTCATGCAGAGACAGATCATGTTCTAGCTGGTACTGAGGAGGAAAAAAACAGTAGGCAATGCTTTAATGAATGGCTTATCATGTGGAACACACCATGTGATAATAGCAGTGCTGGTACGGGAAGAAGGAAATAAAGAAACATAAAGAGGTTTAGCTAGGTTTATGTTACTTAAAAGGTTCCATTTCAACAGTAGCAGATGAAGGGTGTTTATTAAGAACACACAGTAAAATCTACAGCAAGTTGAAAGGCTCTTTGAACATTTTTTTTAAATAATGCATTGGAATTGTCTATACCCTGGCCTTCCCTCTAAACATAAATGGTTTTATTATATGCCATTTTAAAATTATCATTCATTCACACACCCGCATACATGTACACAACATTTATTTTACCAAACTGACTTTAAAAAATCTAAGAACTCAGTGCACAACCTAAACAAATTATCATTCAAACATTCCATTAACAGAATAAATTCTGTTGAGGGAAGTTGCAATTTTATTTGGGATTTGGTTTACCCCCCCATCCCCCAAAAAAACAATTAAAAGCCATGGTTAGATCTAATGGTGCCCTTCCAGCAGTGGGATGGGCATGGCTAGAGGACAGAATTTCCTCTCCACCTGGGCTGTTTATAGGTCTAGGATGCGTTACCTTTTTCCCCCTGAAGGCACAGGCTTGTAGCTAGTTTGTTGAAGATGGCACCAGTCTTTGCTTTTGAATCACCTTCAAGGGAGGAGCTAAAGTGAGGGCAGACAGCTTCACAGAGCAGAACTCTGGTGGGAAGAACCAGTAGCACAAAGACCAGTGTCACTCAAGTAGGGATGGGACAAAACACAGAGGACTCCATCCCTCTAGTATTCACAGACTAGAGGGATGGAGCTCAGCTTGGTCTTAGAAAGTGAACTGAGCGGAAAGGAAGCCCACAAATGCTCTTGGAATGAAGTTTGCACAACTGGTCACCTTCTTCTATTTCATGTGCAGCAGCACCATCACAAGCTGCTTCGCACGATGAAGAAGAGGGATGCTATTTGCGCAGCATGTGGGGGTTGATTCCTGGGGAGTGAACATGGGGTGCTCTCTCCAGGAACTCAGACTCAGGGCTGCAGCAAAGTGGACCAGAATCTGGGGAGCCAAGCCCAGAGAATCTGATGGATTCCCACCTCCAGAAAGGAGTCTCCACATATGCCTAGCTTAAGATTCTTGATCATTACTAGTCCCATGCCTATTGTACAGTGCCCAGAGTACCCTCTATAGACACCAATATTTCTAGATATAATTCAACAACAATACATACATTGAATCATCATTCAGTGCAATAAATATATGGAATTGTTATTCAGTGCAAAATTTGAAGTCAGTTTCCTCCTGTAGCAAAGTAGACCATATCTAGATACTGTTTATTTAAATGGTATTTTAATAATCTTTAATATTTATAGTTTTAAGTATGCAGCCAGTGTGTTTCCAAGTTTTAACTGTAATTGTAATTTTATTTGTTTTATTTATTTGTGTTGTGAGCCTTCCCGAGGCTGTGTAGCAATGGGGACGGCATATAAAAACTTTAAATAAATAGATAGATATCAACAAAATTCAACATCCTTCTGATTATCATATGATATTCTTTTTAAAAGAAAACTTGGCCAAATGTGTGAATTTGAGCAAGCATCTGCAAATATGTTGGATGAACTTTATAAGCTATGGAAAAAATGTTTTGCAGAATTTAAGCAAAATTGAATTTCTCAATTTTAATGTAACAGGGAATGGAATGTACTGTGATAAAGGAATAGCAGCCTACAAAAGACCATTTCTGGAATATATTATAGGAAGGCTAGGCAACTTCCCATTACAACCAGAAATGACCAAGCCTTAAAATCCACTTATAATTGGTACTTCTAATTTGCTTATTACTTTGCTGATCTGTTTATTGAGATAATTATATAACACCTGCCAGCAGCAGATTGTCCTGACAGATTTGACTGGTTGAGATCAATTTGTTCTTCACCATCTGTCTGGCTAAAGGTGGTTTATTATGGGTCAACAAGCCGGTGAGCTCTAGAAGATCCTAAAATGTTCTGAGCTCAGTCCTTGCTGAACTGTTAATTTAATGTTAATGTCTAGTAATGTACATGAATCTCTTGTAATGTACCTGAAAGTAAAGGCTCTGAAGGAATAAATGCTATTAAAATGGAGCATCAAAATATGCCCATTGGTGAATTTTGACAGCAGACATCTGTTATTCTTTGGGTTAAGTTATGATTCGATGTAGTCACCCATCTACGCAATATAAGTAATAACTCACAACAATACAAGGGACATGTCTAGTGTATAAAGATGCAGGGCACTGATAATGAATGGAAATTGGTGTTTTGCTGTGTTTTCTATATTTTCTTTTGAGATTCAAAATACACAATTATATAATAAACATATTTTTGAATATAGAAACAGAGTGAGTCAGAAGGGGTCTCCCGGGCCACCTAGTCTGACCTCTGGCACCAGCCGGGTCCGCTCACGACATGCCCACCATGTGGACGTCCAACCTATCCTTGAACACCCGCACCGATGGGGCCTCAATGACCTCTTGTGGAAGCCCATTCCACACCCTCGGGGTCCTGACTGTCAGGAAGTGGTTCCTGGCATCCAAATGGAACCTCGGTTCCCTGAGCTTTGCTCCATTGGAGCGTGTCCTGCCTTCCTCTGCAGGGGAGAACAGGTCTCTACCCATCTCCATGTGACATCCCCTCACATACCTGTATGTCGCCAACATATCCCCTCTGAGTCTCCTCTTCTCCAGGCTGAAGAGACCCAGTTCCCTCAGTCTCGCCTCATACGGCATCCCCTGCAAACCGGCCACCAGCCTTGTGGCCTTACGCTGCACTGATTCCAACCTGGCTATATCCAGGTTGAGGGGCCCTGTAATGAGGGGCCCAAAACTGAACACAATACTCCAGTTGCGGGCGCACCAGAGTTGTGTAGAGTGGTAGCAATACATCTCTTTATCTAGAAGCCACACTTCTGGCTATGCAACCAAGGGTGGCGTTCGCCCTCTTGACCACCACATCACACTGCTGACTCATGTTTAGCCTGCAGTCAACCAGTACCCCGAGGTCCCTTTCACAAGTGCTGCTCTCCAGCCACTTGTCACCTAACCTGTACTTATGACAGCTATTCCTATGCCCCAAGTGCAAGACCTTGCACTTATCCACATTGAATGCCATCCTGTTGTCTCTTGCCCACTTCCATAGTCTGTCCAGATCCTTTTGGATCTGGAGTACCTGCTCCTCAGTTGCGGCCACTGCTCCAGTTTTAGTGTTGTCTGCGAATTTGATCAGCAGACTGTTCACCCCTTCTTCCATGTTGTTAATTAAATGATTAAACAGGATCGGCCCCAGGACAGAGCCCTGGGGGACCCCACTTGTCACTGGCCACCATCCCGATGATTCCCCGCTAATGGCTACCTTCTGCTTACAGTCAGTCAACCATGCCCTAATCCACCGGACAGTGCTTTGGTGTATCCCAAAGCTCCTCAGTTTGTCCACCAGGATATCATGGGGCACTTTGTCAAAGGCCTTGCTGAAATCCAGGTATACCACATCCACTGCATCCCCTCCATCTAGCTATCTTGAAACCTTGTCATAGAATTCCACAAGGTTTATCTCGCAGGACCTGTTTTTGCGGAAGCCGTGTTGTGTGGCTATCAGCCTCCCTTCCCTATCTAGCATCACTAGATCTCTCTCTATTATGAGCCTTTCCATTGTTTTTCCTACAATGGACGTAAGGTTAACCGGTCTATAATTCCCTGTGCCCTTTCTACTACCCTTTTTGAAAATTGGGACCACTGATGCCACCCTCCAGTCCTCTGGAACTTTACCCATTCTCCACGAGGTCTCAAAAATGGAGGTCAGTGGGCGTGAGAGAACCCCTGCCAACTCTCTAAGTACTCTTGGGTGTAATCCATCAGGGCCTGGCGCCTTTGTAATGTCCAATGCCCTGAGGAGCCCCTCGACTTCAAGGGAGGTGACTCTAATCTGTGCCCCTAAGTCCCCAGCCTCAACTAATATCCATGAGGATATCCCCCATCCTGCTTTGGGGAGAACACAGAAGCAAAATAGTCATTTAGCATCTGTGCCTGTTCCCTTATATCAGTCACTGGATCTTCTTCCTCCTTATTTAGTGGTCCCACCACTTGTCTCCCCTTCCTCTTCCTATTTACATGCTGAAAGAAGCCCTTTTTGTTGTTCTTGATATTCTTGACAAGTCTCAGCTTGTAATCAGCCTTTGCCTTGTGAAGAATCGTTCTGCAATGGGCCTCCTCCTCCCGGTATACCCTTTTGTATATTTCCCCCAGTACCCATTTCCTATGGAGGTTCCTCTTTCGTCTAATCCCTCTAACCACCTCCTTTCGCATCCATGGCGGCACTCTCCTCCGCCTCCCCACCTTACTGACTAGAGGTATCGTCAAGGCTTGCACCTCCAAAACCTCCCTTTTGAGTGCTATCCACCCCTCCTCAACTTGCTTACCTTCCAGCAACCTGTCCCAGGAGACTTTCCCCAGTCTGGCCTTCAGTTGGCCAAAGTTGGCCCTCTTGAAGTCCCAGCTTCTAGTGCTCGACCTGCTGCCCGTCCGCAGTCCCCTGATCTCAAAGCAAAGGATGGAGTGATCACTCGCATCCAGAGCTCCCCTAATCTGTACTTCATCTATCAGCTCCTCCCTATTGGTCAAGACCAAGTCAAGGATGTTTCCCCCCCTCATCACCTCTTGGACCCTCTGTGTGAAAAACGCTCCCTCTATAGCTTCTAGGAAGCGACGTGACCTGGCTGTCACCACCGAGTAAGTCTCCCAAGTAATATCTGGGAGACTGAAATCTCCCATAATTACTGTGTTTCTCCCCCGAAATATCCTTAGAATCTGGCCTGTCAGGACATAATCTAGGGTCTCAAGTTGACCTGGAGGGAGATAACATCCTCCCCCCACACTTGTCCAGTGCAGACACGTTACTGGGGGGCCTGAACCCCCCCCCCCCCCCCCCAGTTTAAAGTTTTTTGAACGAAGCCCCCTAGAGCATCTCCAAAGGACCTTTTCCCCATCCTCGTGAGCTGTAACCCGTCCCTTGCCAGAAGTCCATTGGCAAGAAAACAAGTGCTGTGGTTGAGGAACCTGAAGCGTTCCTTCTGGCACCACACCCTAAGCCAGTTGTTCACCTTGGAGGCCCTCCTGTCCCTTCCTGGCCCAAATCTCCACACAGGTAAGATTGACAAGAAGGCCACTTGGGCCTTCAGCTCCCTGAGTTTCTTCCCCAAGGCCTCAAAGTCCCTGGTGGTCCCAACCACACCCTGCCTGGCCACATCGTTTGTGCCCACATGGATCACCAGGAGCGGCTGGTGACCCCCGGAGCGAACAAGACGCTCCACTCTGTCCTTCACATGCCGGATGCATGCGCCCAGCAGGCAGCAAACCACCCTTGTCTCCAGGTTGGGGCGGCACACTGCCGGCTCAGTGCCCCTCAGCAGGGAGTCCCCAACAACAATAACCTGCCGCCGTACCTTCCCGGTGCTGGTGGGCGGCCATGCCCTGGACCTCGCCTTTCCTGCAGCGGCCCTCTTGCCGCCTGACGTCCCAGGCTGGGGGTCCTGCTGGTCCCCCGAGGCCTCATAAGCCCCAGCCTCCCCAAGTGGAGAGCACCTGTTTCCCAGCTCCAGAGTGGTGCCAGGAGAAGGAGGAGGCTGTGCTGGCCTCCTCCTCCTGTGGGTGACATACCTCCATGTCTCCACAGCTGCTCCTCCCGTGGCCCTGCTTCAACCCTCTGTCCAGGGGAGACCTGGAGAGCTCTCTCGGCCCTCAGGCACCTCATCTCCTCCTCTAGCAGGGTCACCATCTTGCACCGAGGGCAAGTGCATCCCTGCCTCTCCTGGGGGAGAAGGGCGAACATGTCGCAGCTGTCGCAGCAGCAGCAACACCCGTGACTCCCGCCGAGGCCATCTCCTGGTCTGCCATCGGTATCCCTTCCTAGACCTTACCTTGGTCCCCTGCCTTGTCTGTCCTGCAGTTCCTCTCACTCGCCCAGTTCTCCCAGACAAAAACCCACTTGCACACACACAAAAGGATAAAATAAACTTAAATTTAAATTGGAAGAAAAACAAAGCACAGCACAGCACAAACAAAACAAACAAACAATCAAACCTCTGTGTCTCAGGGAAGGGAGTCTCCGGACAGCCCGGGCCGCGGCCAAGGGACCCAGACAAGGGACGACACCTTATCAGCCCCTCAGGCCGGTGGCCCCGCCTGCCCGCTCCCTCCTGGCCCCTCTGGCCTCTCTGGCCCCGCCCCCTTCCTCTCCACTGCTCCTGCCCTCTGATCCCCTGCCCAGCTCCTGCCTTGCCATCGCCAGTCCCCTGGCCACTCAGCGCTCTCCCCCAGCCTCTGCCTCTGCTGTTCTGCCAAGAGGCCAGAGCCAAAAAATCCTCTGTAAAATTCCTGTTTTAAAAGGAAGACATGATGTAGTTCAGAGTAACTTGAAGGTGAGGAACAGGTCTGTGTGTCTATGAATTATTTCTTTGTTTATATAAACAGTGAGAAGATAATTGCCTAGCAAAGGAATAATTCACACTTTTACCTTTGGGACTTATTTCCCCTTCTTGGTAACTTTTTCAATATACAAATGGGTGAATTTTCTAAAGCTTCTCCCAGATTAAATTTGATATTGCCCAGATTTAGGCATGTGTAATATTGGAAATTCCATTTTGTTTAAGTCTGATGAAATTTCAGCGGATTTCTGCTCTAACAAGCAGCATCAGATTTTTCCATCCTGTTTGTTTGTTTTTCAGATTTGGAAGCATTTTTGAGTTCCTTTCCTTCTCTGCAGATTGTATTTTTTAAGCAAATATATGACGATTGCTTTGCTATCACAGAGGGTGGGGATATATTTATCCCCCTTCATGGCAATATCATTTGGGTTCCTTCTTCTTTTATACATCTGACTTATTCTCAGAATCTTCTAACTCTTCTATCCTTCTCAGGACTCCAGGAGCTCAGGAAAGTGGAATGTGTTGGGGAAAGTAAAACTATGTGAATTTACAGAAGCACAGCTGTAAAAAGAGTCTTCCTTTTAAAACAGGAATTTTACAGAGGATTTTAAACATTTTATTTTATTTTTGGACAGGGGCATATACAGATATCAGAGCTGTCATCAAATGGGGTGATTCACACATTTCTACTTTACCCAACATAAAAGCGTAAAAAATACTGGAAGACACTGAGGCAGGTCCAAAGGAGGGAGATTGGGAGAATTGTGCTGCATAGTCAGAAGGGGTCTCCTGGGCCATCTAGTCTGACCCCCGGCTCCAGCCCTCTCTGCTCATGTAATACCCAATACGTGCTTGTCCAATCTTTCCATGGTCACCCTCACTGATGGGGCCCCCACAACCTCCTGTGGAAGCCCATTCCATATTCTAGGGGTCCTACTGATCAGGAAGTACTTCCTGACATCCAACCTGTTACCTGGTTCCTTGAGCTTTACCTCATTGGACCATGTCTTTTCCTCCACCACAGAGGAGAACAGGTCATGACCCTCTACTTCATGACACCCCTGTGTGTCACTATAAGACCCTCTCAGAGTCTCCTCCAGGCTGAAAAGAGCCAGCTCCCTCAATCTCATCTCACATGGCATCGCCCCAATCCAGCTACCATCCTTGTGACCCTGCACTGAACTGATTCTGACCTAGCTATGTCTCTCTTATAATGTGGGGTGCAGAACTGAGGTGAGACATACCCAAGGTGGGCATCCTGCTTTCTGACACGCCCCTCCCACTGAAGCCCCTGTTGCTCTTCTTTCCCTGACCTATAGGAACAACTCTGGTGGAATCACAGGGGCTGCTGAACCCAGGTGCTTCAGGTTCTTCCCTTTGGTAAGATACTCTCAATCTGAGTGTGTACGCATGAATTGCTGTCACTAACTGCTGTTGCTCCTCATCCTCCGCTTCCATCATTGCTAGCTTGTGCAGAAAGCCGGGCAGCAAGTGGCATCCACTGCTCTCCTCTTTGCCCCCAGTGTTGTCTGGGCCAGAGAGAGAGGCAGGCAAACAAGCAGGTTGCCATAGTGAAGAGAAAAGGTGATTCCAAGGTGCTGTTATTGGGCCCCTGCCAAATTGTGGGCCCTTGGCAGGTGCCCTGCAATGCCTACCATTCTTGCCGGACCTAGCCGTATGCAAGCAAAGGCAGGTGGTTTGCCAGATTCTTTTCCCACATTCTGGGTCCTGCGCATCATATACATGCCGGAGCTGGACTAAAACTTTTTGAAAGCACTTTCATGGTTGGAGCTGGAAAACAAAACCAAAACGGAGGCAGGAGACTTTCTAAGAATGAGGGAAGCAAAGCCAGTTTATCCTTCCTTGTAGATGAGGTGACAGAGGTGTCTCCCCACCTAGCATCTTTCCAGTGATCAATCAGCTTCACTGATGGCAGCCAGGAGATCTCCCATCAGCTTCGTGAGTACCAAATGTGGCAGCAAAGCCTCTCACACTGTAAGAGAAAGCAAGGCCAGGATGTGCAAGGTTGTGGAGACATTGGCTGCAACCCAGGGGCCAGTGAGGGTTTCTTTCTTTCTGTTTTAGTTTCTTGTTCTTTTTCAAGCAAGGGGGAACATTCCCTTCTTTTGTAATCTCACCTATAAAGGAGAGAAACAACCTGCTGTACTCCAGATGTTTTAGACATATGTCCTTTAAGCCACAGCCAGCATGGTCAGTGAGCAGGGGTTGTTGTCAAACATCTGGACTACAGACAGAGGGCAACATGTTGCCAACCTTGAAGTAAGCCAGACTCTTTCAAATATTTCTTAGAAATTCATCTGCCCCTGAAAGCAGCCAAGAATCTCTTCCAATGTATGTTTTGTTCGAATTGACCACTCTAGACTATAGGTGGCAGATTAAATGTCCTTCGCATCAAATCCTGTGCTCACACAGTAGCTAAGCACATATCCCTGACATGCAAGTCTCATATCTGTAGAGCGATTTTTAAAAGAAAAGGGAGAAACAAGGACACACTCAAGAATTTGATGTTTTACCTTCAAGGTATAGCAGGACATTCAACCACGGATCATGCTGCTACTGAACAGTCGAAATGCTGGCCCAGGTGCAAAGGAGGTGATACGGCAGGTTCCAGTGGTGGAAGAAAACATGCTTGCTTGCCAGCTACTCAGCCCAGATCCACAGGGACAAGGAGATGGAAGGGTTTACCTCCACCATTGGGTCAGGTAGCTGATCCTTCTTGAGAATGCTGAACTAGGGTGCAATCGCATGCGTGTCCAGACAGAAGCAATTTCTACATGTATGGTTGGCTGGAGACTGTTAGGAGCTGCAGAACTTTCTCTCTCTCTAAATAAGCACAGGCCTTTCCAGAATCATTTTTGTTGTGAATTTCATTGGACTTCCCTAATTTTGGGAGTCTCATTGTGCATATCAGATAGATAGATGCCCATTACTTTAGAACAGCTGTTTCTAACCATTTGCCCTCCAGATGTTTTGGACTACATCCCTATCATTCCTGCTACTGGCCAAAGGCAGTGGGGGCTGAGGGAACCTAGAGTCCAAAACATCCAGAGGGCAGCAGCTTGCAGAAAGTTGCTTGATAGAAAAGGATGCATTCAGAAATGTGTCCCAGATCTGGCTTTGCCTGTTTACAATAGCTCTCCAATTCCTGCACATTGGACTTAATTTTCTTCTAGTGTTCAGGCTGAGTTGCACAGCGGGGATCTCTTTCCCGAGCAAAGGCAATATCAAGTGAGAAGAAGAGCCTGCTGCCAGTGCAGGTATAGGCCTGCATAATGGAGCTGTGACATTCTGAAAGAGGCTTTCTATTTTAACAACTTTTCAAGTGTGGAGTGAAAGACATAATGCAGGCAGTGTAATTGAAGTGGGAGAATGAAACATTAAACATGCACAGAAGGGATTAGAGAGGAAGACTTTGGGGGTTATTAAATTTTGGCTCAGTTGTTATCTATCAGTACTGTCTGGGGGGAAAAACAGTTAAAGCTCTTTGCAAGAACATAGAAATGAAAAAGATTATTACCTGCCTAGGAGTACGTAAAACCTTGTTAAACTATCAAACTTAAAGAGGACAAAAATCATGCTTTATTATGTGATATGTTCTGTGAGGTATGTCTCCTTCCTCAGATCTAATACATCCTCTTGCTTCATTTTTATGGAGTTGTGAATTCTGGAAATCATCTAAGCATGATCGGAATTCAAGGTATGTACATGTGTGGTACTTCTTGCTAACAGTTCATGACCACTTGACTTCAAAGGCCCGCTCTCCAAAGCTGTACAACTCAAAAAGCAGCAGCCTTAGCGCAGAGAAGATGTTAAGCTTAGCATTTAGTGCCTAATGAAACCTTTAATGAGAGATCAGGCATGGTAGTGAATGCTAATTTATCATTTCTAATCAGGTATTCACAGAGAACAATAAACAAACAAACAGCTCTTAAATACCAGGAAATCCATCCTCAGTTATTTTGGAAGTGTACAATTTTGTAGACCTGCAACCTGGATTTTGACAGCTGGTAAACCTAATAAGTAATATCAGGATCCTTCTTGGGATGTATGAGAAATTTATTTCTGTTAGATTTTGATCAGGATTTACTATTTTGCACCTTCTGGACATGCATGCATACAGATGCAACCTTCAGTCAAAGTCTACTTATTTCTAACCTTGCAGCATGTTTCATGAACCAGACAAACAAAAAACCCAGAAGAAACCCCTTATTTACCAGTATGCATCTGTTTGAAAAATGCACCTGAAAAATGAATACCCTGTAAAATTGTAGAAATACACTTTGACACAATGCAAAAAGAATGTGTGCATTCCAAAAATGCACATATGCCCAGATTCTGTTTTATTGGAAAAAGACAAAACAAAAGTATCATTTTCTTATGATAATTTTAACATCTCATGAGGTTGCCAGGTTATTTATTTTTGTTGTACTTCTGCTTCTGTGCCTTTTAACAGCTACCCAACACAGATTATTTACACAGTTTGTTTGTCCTCTGACAACATAAAATTTTTTTATACATGGATCTGTTAAGCTATCACCTTTCAGTTTCATCACTGGATTTAGATCTGAATGCTTTCCTTTCCTGCTTTTCTGCTATATAACCTCAGTGTTGTGTGATATATATGACCACACATATTAGAAAATAAATTTTCTTTCACTTTCACAAATAATATTGCATTGTCCCTGGTCTAAGGAACCTGTAAACAACAATGTTGAGCACACCACTGATGGTTTATGTAGAAAGTTCACACAAAAGAGAAAAGCATCAATACTTTTTGCATCTTTGCATTTTGCTAAAAAGCTCAGGAATGCTGACAGCCCAGAAAGCTGGCAATTGTAGTTGCAACTTTACAAAAATTAGCTAATGGCTAGCTGGGCAAGTCAAGATTCAAACAAAGGAAACATCTGCCAGATTTTAACCTTACACCTGTGTTGAATGGCAGAAGTTTTCTTCTGAGAGAAAACCTCCTTGAGGCCAACAGACTTCATACCTCAGTAAAAACTTCAGAATCAGGCAAAATACAGGCACAAGTACAAAAGCACTTAAAGGTTTGTTATACAGACAACTTTATCAAAGAAGGTTTTACAAACTTCTTTGTTTTTTCCCCACTTCTTGAGCACTTTTGGGCTGCAGCTGTCCAACCTCCCTGTGAATTTGGTTAAAGGAAACAAAGCAGGAGCCTCTATAGAGCATGTACCGTTTGTAGCATGCGAGCTACCTGCGGGAACTTGATAAGGAATACATATGAGGTTAAGAAATAGTCACTCTTTATTCCTGTCAGTGGGCTTTGCTTTTGACTCTGTGGATCAATATTAGCCCTGCACTGGTTACTATGGGAATGAAGCTTTTCACTCAATAAACCCCAAGTTCCTTTTAAAACAAAGGTGAGCAAAATACTTTTAAAAGAAGGTTTTATCCATTTTGTGCCTTGAGGGACTCTGTAGCCATCACTTTAAAGGTACTTAGACACTTTGAAATGCAGAATATGATGATCTAGCTTTAGGCGAGTAAAGACTTAAAACCATTTGTTTATCCTAGAAATCAATGTCAAATTCATGTAGAAATCTATAGCCACTGTGTGCAGGGTTGTGCATTTGAGTTTATATATAGTACGGTCATTGCACCTAATGAACCTGTTACACAAGACAATTCTCTCTCGTGTGTGTGTTGAGCAAGATATAACCCCCCCCCCCCGTGTGTATGAGAGGGAGAGGGAATGCACACACATGAGATCACACAGGCATCGAGAAAATTGTGTGTGTGTGTGAGTGTAACAATAGATTAAAATGATACAACATTAATGTTTAATTAAAATGCACTTAAAATTCCATTTTAATTTCAATACTGCCTTGTTCTTCTGTGTGGAGTCCAAATGTCTGAGTTGTCCTTTAGTCCCAAATGGCACCCACTCTGTATGCAGGTTTCATGGGATGGAAAACAACAGGTGGCAAATTTCTCCAGTCTGACCATCAGCCCAGCCCAGCTTCCCTCCAGGCAGAAGTCTACCCAAGCATCCTCCTGAGCACCTGCATGACTGTGTCAGTCACTCATCTGTGAGACTGGATAGGAATTTGAGGCCCCCCCTCATGACGGCTCCTCTTTCCCCCTGTTTCTTGCTGCCCCTAGACCAGTTTCTTGGTTCATTCCCAGTAACAGCCAATGTCCCCAACTGGCATAGCTGGCACATAGTTTGTGCCACAGGCACCTTCCCGGTGGACAGGTCCCCGGCCCCCTGTCAGCAAAAGGAGGTAAGAGCTGGAGATGAAGGGCGTACCTGGGGCTCTGGTGGCCTTGCAGCATCTGGGGCAAGCCTGCGATGGTGCCGTGGGACTGCCAGGGCCCCGGGAGCATGCCGGTCTCTGGAATGCAGGAAGCTCATTGATGCTCCCCAGCCCAGCACCTGCCTCAGTGAATAAGTCAGTACGTACATCTTGCGTTCTACCACTGGTCCTTGTTGTTGACACCGACTGGCAATAGATCCTGTGGATTTCCAGCAAGGGTTCTTTCCAGATTTGCCAGGGAAGTTTGGGTACGAAGCTGGGGGATTCTGCTGACCACACATGTGCTTGATCACTAAGTCACAGGCTCCCTGAGGAACAAGCAAGCAAAAAGTGCTGACCAGGCAATGGACTGACATTTATTTATTTATTTATTTATTTATTTATTTATTTATTAAAACATTTCTATGCCGCCCCTTGCCGAAGCCTCGGGGTGGCTCACAGCACAGAATAAAATACAATAAAATGCAAAAATAACAATATAAAACCAATAATATAAAATAAATAACAATATAAAAGAAGTCACCCTGGCCAGATAACATGACACCTGGGGCCAGGGTGGAATCTCTCCTTGCTGGCAGATGGCTGGAGAATTAATCTCCCAGCTCTCACCTGCGGACTTGTTTATAGAGGAGAGAGGGAGAGTGAAGAAATGAAAAGCATCCCAGAGTTACGTAAAATGAAAAAGGCTTGACCAGCTCATGAAATGGTTTTGCGGCATGCCTCAGCAGAACAGCAGAGCCTGAGGAGGATGGCAGAAAATGAGGCCAACCGTCCCCCAGGGCAACCTGCTCCGCTTGAAGACAACACGTACTGAGGGGTCATCCAGCCACCTCCTATTTCCAGTGGCTGCTGCTCCTTCCCACCATCCAAAGGGAACCCTGTTAAGAAGGGCCGTCAGCAGTTGCAAAGCCACCACTTCCTTCAACCTTCTTCTCATGCCACCCTCGCCTTGCAATGGCAACATGGACATCAGGCCAGATAATATCTTTTAGCAGACCATCTTGGACTGACGGAGGAATATAGATTTTTTTTCTCTTTAACATAGCACTCAGTTGATTAGCTTGCATGACCCCTAGGAAGCAATTTATGCAAGGAGATTGTGTGAGTGTGTGCGTGCACAGTTGTGTGTTTCGTCCCTGCCAAGTGTTGGAAGCACATACCATTTATCAGGCCTGTACAAGTCACACCACAACACCAACCGCTCTGCCTGCACCATCAAGACAAACAATATGGAATCCGCCTGATCTCCTGTTTCTGATGGCCCTGACAAAGCCACTGGGGTGGCCGAGCCTGATCAGGCTGGGAGATCACAGTACTTTGTTCCTGAATGTCCTGTTCTCAGAAAAGCACATCATGGACAGTTTTATGGCTAGTTGGGGGATAAGCCTCTCAATGGCTGTTATCGCTCCACTCCTGCCAGCACTTATGGGAAAACTGCTCCTTCATTGCGTAGTCCTGCTGTCTATCTGTCTGTCTGTCTAGCATCTTCTCAGAAGTCATCTGGAGCATTTAAGAATGCAACAAGCTCCATCATCTCTAGAAACAGAACTTTCAGACTTGTCCTTTATCCTTGTGAGGATGGCCAGCAAGATCCACAATTGCCTGATAAAGTAATGACAAGGGGCTATTTAATGGTCCCAGTAGCCAATCACAAGCTTTCAGCCCACTGCAAAACAGCAAATCCAGGATGTAAGTAAGAGAGTTTGCTTAATGCAAGTGTTTTATGCTTGTGGGGCCTCCAACATTATTTTCTTGCCTTAAGAGAGAAACAGTCAATGTGAGTTGGCAATACATTCCTAGGAACCTTTCTTGGAGGCCACCAAGGGGCTCTGTCCTTCCCACTTTTTAAAATTAACGCGTGTTTCTAGCCAGCAGCTGGGATCACTGTGAAATAGTTTTCTGTTGGGTTACAAAAGATCTGTCTAGTGCGTTAGGCCTTAGGAACCTCCTCTGCCTTGTAGGCAGGACACTCATCCGTTAGTCTGCTTTCCACAGCAGCCAGTTTGTGTTGGTACGTAGTTTCGCAAGCAGCCCCCCAAAAATGGGCAGATGGAATGTGATCAGTACCATAATTCAGAGCAGACTAATGGAGCAGCATCTGATTTTCGCACCACCTGGCCCACGGGCAACAGAGACCACCCTGAATCAAATTGTTAAATAGCTCAGAAATGTTGACTTAAGGAATCTCTCTGTGTCAAGGACTGAGGACCCTTCTCCCCACATACACACCTCGGCTTACTAATACAGCACTTAGAAGCTCTTTCGGAAGATCCTTCAGCTCCCTTTAAGCCTAGACAAGGAGCTTCTTTCCCATTGAGCAATAACAGGCTGCTGTGTGTGTGTGGCGGCAGCATCTTTTTCCCATCTAAAGTTCTGACATATCCCAAAGCAATTTAAAACTCAAGTTGTCGGGGTTTATGCAAAGGTAAGCAGTCTTACCTTTATTTCTCTGTTGGATAAGTCATGGGAAAAGAGAAAGTGCTTAATTGCATCCAGAACGGCACCTTTGATTCTGAAAGGATCATCTAAAAGTGCTTCATTTTTTCCTGGTTCTTTCCCCCTCAAATTCTCTAGCTGTTCTCTTTCTCCTCGGTCGATACAGTGATTAAGAGAGGAAGCACTTGAAAAGTTGTCTTTGGGGCTCAATTCATGGTAATTCTCCCCGTTACTCCCTGATGCTGATGGATCAGATTGTGTAGCGCTCCAGAAATAAATCGCATTCAGAGTAAGATCATGACAAAGCAATGGCCATGAACATTGCGGCAGCTCCCTGGATTGTGTCGTTAAAGCAATGTGAAGTGTTCTAGTGACCTAGTAAGTCTGTGGTGGCTCATTTACAGCTCACTCTTCATTGCCAGCTTGCAAACTGAAGCGTTTCTCTGACAATCAGGACTGTATGTTGATGCAAGGAACACAAGGGAAGGTGGAGCCAGAAATTCAAGGAAACAAATGTCTACAGGAGAGAAGAAAAGAAAGGACAGGCTATCTTCACATCAGTGTAATTCAGGAGCAGGAAGAGAGGATGAGCAGAAGGCTCAACAACTATATCTGTGTTGCCGGCTTTTACAGATGACATGAAATGGTGTGGTTTAAGAACCTCCACACAAGTCACTCTTGTTCAGTTCTATTTTTAAGACACTGCAAATGGCACCTAAAAAGATGAAGTGTGAAGAGAGATATTGGAAAAATCCACAACAGAGTTCAAATGAGTTTGGGCTTCTGTGTGCTTGATCTGCTGATTCTGTAGTGGAATGACTTTTTCTGAGTCAGCTAGATTCCACAGGTGTTCAGACATATTTTATTTCACTTGGGGATCTGTGCTAATGCCCATTAACTAGTGCAAGTGTGCATTGGAATGAATGTCAGTCAGTGGAAATAAAATGAAATTCTGGTTAAAAGATGTAAAATTCTGGCAAAGAACTGATGACAAAATGAAGGATGGATGCCTGACAATCCACAACACACAAGTGGAACAGACTGAACAAAATCCGTACAGCGCTGCACATGCACTGCAGTTCTCGGTGGATGTGATTGACCATCCTGCATCATGGCATGCGTTTTCATGTAGATCTGGTTTCCCCTCCAGTTCTTTCACAAAATGGCCATCACTCTGCAATGATCAAAGCTGGAGGTAGATACAATCTGGAAAGGGTACAATAGAGGCATTATTTTCCTTGGCTTACACAGACCTGACTAAATCCAGTTGCTCCTGCCTGCAGATGGAATAGCATCCATTAGCAGAACAGGTTCCTTCCTGCAGTCTCACCTGACCTCAGATCCTCTCTTGGAGGTTGCAGGACACTCCATAACAGACTAGCTGTGTTGTTCAAGTTGAAGTCCACTCGTGCAGCAGTGGATGTAGCCCATTCCTTTGTCTTAAGTCTGTCTATGGCCAAGCTGGGGTTGGAGGTTTTAGAACAGCACAAGAAGCTGAAAAACCAGTTTACTAGGTGACAGTGGGATGGTGCGCCACTTTCATACTGCTTTAAACCCTTTGGAGGCAGAGATAGCAAAAGCTGTCTGTTCCCAGGTCAACTTTCGGGACACAGGTTTGCCTCTCCACTGACAACTCAAGATCTACAGCTCAAATCCTCCAACTCAGTCCTGAAGGAATCTGTGTACACTCCAGGAAAAATCAACAATACAATTAAGAACCTCCGTAAAATACAACAATATTCCAATAAGTGTAGGTATAGCAGTTTAAAATAAAAGTTAAAAGTTCGTAAAATATAGACAATATTAAAATATAACAGTTCAAATTTCATTATTAACATTCCTAGAAAATAGACCAATCTTTGCCTGGCATTGAAACTTAGTAATGAGGACACAAGGCATACTTCTTTGGGGAGTCCATTCCAAAGGTGAGGTGCAGCCACTGAGAAGGCCCTTCTGCTGTTCGTCACCCCCCACCCCACTTCTTTGGGACATGGTTCTTTAAGAAAGGCTTCTGTTTCAGATTTTAAAGAGTGGGTAGGTACATATGGGAGAAGGTGGTCCTTCAGGTATGCTGGTCCAAAGCTATTTAGGCCTCTATAGGTCAAAACAAGCACTTGTTATTTTGTCTCTTTCTAATGGCCGGCTCTTGCATTGCGTTTGAAGCAAGGAATGGCCATGAGCACATGGGTAGGGCTAATCCTGTGTGCATTTCCTAGGACTGCATTAATCTCTCTTCCTCACTTTCTCCCACATTTGAATTTTTAAAGCCACAAATTATTTATCCCTCAAATATGGAAAAAAATGTGAATTTTGGTAAGCTTCCTAAGTTTGCAGACAGATTCGGTTTCTGCCACAGTATACTCTCCACCCCCACGAATATGGAAAACTTGGCAAATTCTGCCAACTTCTTATCAAAACCAAACTAAAAGGACATTCTCATCCACTCCTAGTGTTAGCATGTGGGCAGCAGTGGCCAATGATATGGGCAACCCTCATAGGGCCATTGGAAAAAACAGAGGATGGCTCTATGTATTTGAACCCATGACTGCTGGTTGGTCGTGGCTGTAGCAGAATGGCTGAGCTGCAAGTTCTGCAATGGTTCCAGGCTTGACACCTGTTGCTTTGGGTGAGTCTTCTGTTCACTGCTCCTGACCCCTGCGCTTCCGCTGCCCATCTAATCCAGCAACCCAGCCTGATGAGCATCAGACTCCTGGTTGCTTCATTCACCTCTGCAGGAGCCACTAGCAAGTTTTCACATCCTTTATGGCTACTATTTTTCTGGCTATTCTTACTATTATGAAGCAGAAGAACTGTGGGGCTTGGGAGCCAGTGTGGGTTGGGATTGGGATGTCTTTGGGTTGTTTTGAGGGGAGGAGGAGAAACTTGTGAACACCTTGGCTTTCTGGAAGGAAGAGGAAAGGCAGAGTATAGGAGTAATGTAATGTAACACCAAATGTAATGTAAAATGTGTACCAGACATCTGCAAAGAAGAAAATAAACCGAAGGTATCTATTTAAAGTTATGTGAGGCTACTTTTTATGAAGTCAGTAATCAGTTAACTGGACCAAGTTAGCTAAACAAACAAATCTCTTCCCCACCTCCTAAAAGGGACAATGGTATTACATTTTTTTCAGTGAATTAATTCTGCTTTAATTCTGAATCAGTTCAGTGCTTATAGAGATGTAAGAATTCAGTTTCTAAGCACCCCTGAACTGCACCACTTGAACTAATGAGCAGTTCTTAACTAACTATTACGTAGATTTCACACTTATTTGACTGTCCTGATGTACTTTTCATCCTTTGTGATATAGCAAAGAATGGACAAATAAGTGTATTTTTCATCCTTTGCGATGAAACAAAGGATGGACAAACCAGTGTGTTTCTAGTCAGTGTCAGTTTCACATGTATTAAATAAGTTGATTCCATCTGTTTTCTGCATCAAACTACATTTTTTCTTGAAAATCCATTAAAAATCACATTTATTTTCATATGTAGCTTTTACTATCATACTCATTTTCTGCAGATTTTCACTAATATACACACTCTGTTGGCAAATTTTGAGTTGAGAAGTGCATTGCAAAATGTGTAATCTAAAGGAAAATTCTTCCAGTTCACATATTAGTCCAAAAACTGTGAATTAGCTTAATTTGCTTAAAAGGCAGACCAAAAGAGATGCTCCAACATTCATAATTGAAATGCATATTTAAATACATACATTGACAAAAAAGACAGATTTAAATAGGAATGTATTTAAAAGGGTGCATGTTTAAATACATATTCTGATATAGTTTTTAAATTATAGTTTAATGTAAAAATGGGATAGTATTATGAGCAAATACATGTGAAAGTGACATGCAACAGAAATTTTACAGATTTACTGATCCTTAAGTAGCTAGAAGCTTCCTTCAATAATTCTGCTAGAACAATATGCAGTACACAGCTTGGAATTTTCTGTCTACATATTTAAAGTGATGGGCATTAAAAAATATTAGGATCAAGCACACAAGAAAAGCCAAACTGGAACAGCCAAAGAAAGGGCTGCTTCTATGCATAGCCTGATTATATTTTCATAGTCATCCAGGAGAGTTTGATGACAAATTCATCAAGAGGAAGAGGATAACATTAAAGTCAAAGTTATGCACCTGTAAAGCAGCTGACTTAGTAGCACAAGTAGATTATCAATAATTAACAGGAGTTTCAGTGAAGGCTTCACTGGGAATGTATCATTAAAATTTTTTTCTATATGCACCTGCTACAAAGCAGTCTAATCAATATAATGCTAACCAGTCTTTTGCAAAGTCCTTCTTCATATTCTGAATCTAAGATACATTTCTTAAAACATGCAGTTTTGCACCTGGGAGTATTACCAGATTGACAAATGCACATTTTGGAAAAGGCAAGGTTGATATTTGACTGCTTAATTTCTTTTCAGTTAGTGTATCTCTGCCAGGACTCCATGAACATGACCTGCTCGTGCTTGCAGAAGCAGAGGTGTCTTCCCCTTGTTATACACATGACTGGTAAGCTAAGGCAAGAGAACCCCTGTAAAAAGGCCAAAGGGTGACATTCTGTGGCTCGTATCCAATCATCTGCATCCAACATTAACCCTATTTTGAGTAGACCTAGTGAAAAGGGATGCAGGTGGCGCAGTGGTTTAAAGCGCTGTGCTGCTGGGCTGGTTGATCGAAAGGTTGCCGGTTCGATTCTGCACAATGGGGTGAGCTCCCATTGCTCTGTCCCAGCTCCTGCCAACCTTGCAGCTCGAAAGCATGCAAATGCAAGTAGATGAAAAGGCACCCCTTCGGTGGGCAGGTAACAGCGTTCCGTGCACTTCGGTGTTTAGTCATGCCGGCTACATGACCACGGAGACTGTCTGTGGACAAACGCTGGCTCCCTCGGCTAGGAAACGGAGATGAGCACCGCCCCCTAGAGTCAGGCATGACTGGACGTAACGTCAGGGGGAAACCTTTACCTTAACTGAAACGAATGGGACTTCAGTTAGGCTAACATTCCATGCAATCCATTGGAAATGGCCCCATGACAACAGCAGCCCCTGTTGCGATGTTTACCAATGTTTAGAGAGGATCTTGAACCTCAAGTCTTTACATGTTCGGTGGGCCCAGACCATAAAAGAAACCAAATTTTATGTATGTTCATTGAATTAGTCAGAAGTATTAAATCAAACATGCCGTTCTCTGCTTACACGGCCTGGAATGGAGAGAAGTTAAATGTATGTAAAACCACTAAAAACCTACTACTACTGAAACGGCACACATTATAAAAGGTTGGTCATTGCCACATACAAATTTAAAGTGGTGGGCATTAAAATAGTAATTAAGATAAAGCATTTCACCAGAGTACCTTCAATAAATACAAATTAATAAACCAATCAGCAACAAGAGCAACTTGAGGAAAATTATAGCATGCATCATATAATCTCACAGAGATAAGTCAGGAAAGCCTAATGTGTATTTCTTTAATGTGCCAGTTAATTTGGGGCATTGCTAGTATAACCGTCTCTAAAGATACGTTGACAAAAATATTACTGGCTGAAAAGCATATTTTCTTTGTTGTGAAGAAAGGGAAACATTGCCACATTGTCTTAATTGCATGTATGTTTTGCCTTTTCATCTCAGCTATTCTCTAGGAGGCTCGGGGCAACATATACAGCCCTCGCTGTCATTCTGTGAGGCAAGTTAGACTGAGAAACTGCTTATTGTCTGTGGTTATGCAGTGAGCTTGGTTAGTCTGAATTCAGCCACAACATACAATACTGCATTGGCTCAGTGTTTCAATACACTGGAAGATATGGGGCATTGTACTGTGTGTCCCAAGGGTGTAGACTCCCTTTTAGCCCAAGGGCACCTTGGAGAAGCTGCATTCTGCTTTTAATAATCTTACTTCCAGTAACTAAGTCTTATGGCAGTGGTGGTGGGGAGCTGCAAAGGCTAGGGAACCAGTCAGCAACTGGAAAAAGGAAATGATGCCAGGAGCTGGAGGTGTGGTCCTCTGGAGAATACTGCTTGCCTGGATTGGTACCCCAAGAGTCTGAACTGGTTCTGAGTCCCCGATATAGAGCTTGGCCCGGGAGAGAGAAATGTCGTAAAGCATTTTAGGAGTGACAACTGAAAATCAGCTCTGGATCCCACTGTAATTTATGGCCCATAATTAATTCAGTGCTGACATATCATGTCATATCATGACATCTCTGTGTTTTGCTTTGCTTTGTTTTTTGCTCTTAGGGGAAAATTTGTGGAATTTATGGAATGTAAAACTGTGATTGCATTCAAGAGCTAAGATTTGACCAGAAGGATCTAGGCTTAAGGCAGAAAACAGGTAAATAGGATGTGTGAGAAAGAAACCATTCACATAATGGATAGGAGGGAAAATTGTCTCAATTTGTTGAGGGGTGGAGAGAGGATGGATGGATGGATGTACAGAAGAAAGGAAGGTCTTGTTGAGTTAGGTCTTGATCAGGTTGAAAGAATCTCAATTAGATTATTGAGATGTCTGATCTCTGTCCCGGACTAATATAATGCAGAAGACACACTTCTGTCCAATAGTTGAGGGTGCACAGAATTTCCTTCAGAGAAGCAAACAGAATCACTCCCAGAACATGCACCGATGCCGCAAATCATGTTTTCCTTTCAAACAGAGAGATGCACATTGCCAGCAATCTGGGTCTCTGGTATTACAACCTTTGACCCAGCAGCCAGCATCCCAGTGCAGGTGGCCTCCTAGAATAAAAACTGAATTACATAGAGCTCAGATCGGCAAATAGGAACTTCTGCACCAGTCTGTGCCCACTCAGTTTTGAAATGACTCAGTTCAGTGTTTTTCCAAGGTTTCCATGGCAAATATATGCACAAGGAAATGTTTTCTTCAATTTTGTAATATTGAGCTGGATATTCCATGTTAACAATTCTTGTAATGTGAACGTTCTTTTCTGAAAGTGGAAATTTGCAGTGTATCAAGCAAAAAATATCATCACAGAGTTCATGGCTGTTTGCTGGTTATGGTGGAACTATTTTCTCAGATATCCAGATGCAAAGGAAGGTAAGATTCTTGAAGCTTTTCATTGCTTTGTAGAAAAGAATTGTAGCATCTTGCAGTTCAATTCTATCCCTGCATAACAAGTCAATTTTGCCAACATTTCCTACCTCCTATTAAAGAACTTGCCCTTGTTTGCTTCTGATGGCCCTGTTTTCCCACTTGAGAATAAGAAGGATCAGAGATAAGATGTTGGACCCAGATCTATCCATAAGCAAAACTATACTTTTGGAATGCTTCTGGTGAAGAAAGGATGTAACGTTCACCAATTCTCCCTTCCGACTGCGGTATCCTGTGTCCCTTGAGAAGCTGCTGTGAAGGTTCAGGGAACCCTCCAAAGCAGCATGGAGAACAGCAGGAGGAAACAGAACCAGCAGAGGTAACAGCTCCTCCATTTACAGAGGCCGTGGACAGGGAATGGTTGAATTCAACAAGATCCTCCGAACACTATCTCAGTGCTTGTCTCTTCAATTTGCGCTTGCATTTGTAATTGCTGCTTTTTGCATGCCCATACAACGTGTGCAAAAGGAACACAGTCTACTATGGAAATTGTGCAATAATTCCAGAGCTGCTCAAATTTCCCCCCATCAATTAAAGCATGAAATTCCACATTTGGGGGGAAAAGTACAATCTCATTTGTTTTCCCGGCAAAATGTGCATTGCTTTTCAAACTCATATTTGAAATTTTGAGAATGGTTTTGGCTGATACATTCTCCTGCTCATGCTCCTGTTTGCATTTGTGAACAGAGTGTGTTCACATGGTTTGCAAGGGAAATGAAATTGCCAGTCCACTCTACCTTCATCAAGCAGCAGTTTCCATGGGATATCACTCCTTTCCATGAATGGAAGCATCCAGTCCATAGGCTGCACTAACACAGAGGCATTTCCCAAGTTAAGTGTGTTAACACAGATTTTAAGGAAAAACACTCGCAAACAAGCTCTTCCTCGAGGCAAAGATGATATCAAAAGAGTTGGTATACTACCTTAGCATGGCCTTTCCACTTCTTCATCATCATTTTTTTTAAACGCCTTCTCTCCCACCTAAATCTGTGAACTTTGCTGTATCCTCTGAGCCATAGTCTCCAGCTCACAAGCAGAGACTAACATAGTCCATCCTGTCCATGAATTAAAATAACAGACCAAACAAGCATATGGGGAAATCACAATCAAATTGTCCAGGGGCTTCTGTGCACTTCAAATGTATTACTTTTCTGTCATGAAGTGGACTGGGGAGGCCACCAGATCTTCTCTTGTTGGCAGAAATGGCAAACTGGTGAATAAAGTGGTTTGCACAGCCAGATTATCTCCGGGAGAGAAACCACTGACAATATAGCCATTCAGAACGCTCTACCCTTTTAACAAACTTGTAACATGTACGCTTGGTCTTTGGATGGCAGGGAAGTGATGGTGGTAGGCATGGAGGGGAAGTGAAGGCGAGACCATGTAGCTTAGGGGTAGAACACATACAGTGCTTGGCATGGCAAAAGTGTCAGGCTCAATCCCGGACTGTCAGGATCAGGGCCTGAGTGGCCCTGCAAGTGCCTGCAGAAACAGGGAAAACCTTGCAGGGGCTCGCAGGGAGCCTCTGAGGAGCCATTATGCAGTGCAGTGGGGAGCCTGAGGCCAGCATGACAGCCTCCCGGCACTGCTGCTCTTTGCTGCAGCAACATGAGCTGTGCTGGTGCCAAGCCATGCCATGCCTGAATCCTGGCTCCTGCCCGGCTCCTGCCCAGCTCCTGTCTGTTCCTGCTTCCATCCTCATCTACATCCTTGTGCTTTATTGTTTTGTTCTGTTTTATTATTTATTGAAATTGTTGTTTTAATTGTTTTTTTAAAATATTGTAAGCCGTCCTGAGATCTTGTATAATAGGACAGCATACAAAAGCTTTTAATAAATAAATAAAATAAAGACCGTCTGATGCTGATTTGACCTTGCCTTGCTCTTTGAATCTGACTGTCTTTCAGGAGCTTGACCTTCGGACTGTGCTCTTGGACTTGGACTTTGGGTTGTGTTATCTTGGACTGTGTTGCCTGGGTCTGTCGTCTCCCTGGCTTTGACCCTGGACTGTTCAAGGAGTGTGTCTATGCTTCTGACCCACTGAACCTGCTGCAGGACTCCACCTTGCACCTGCTCCCTGCTCCTGGCATTCCTTCCTTAGCTGCCTGCCACCCACGCCCAGGACAAAGACAGCTTGGCAAAGAACCCCACCTGAAGCCTTGGGATGCCACCGCCAGCCAGTGTATAGGCAGTACTGAACTAGAAGGGCCAATGGACTGCTTTGGGATAAGGCAGCACCCTATATTCCGAGGGAGCCCTTCAAAAGTTGCAAATATTCCTGTGGTGCACAATCAATCTTTTGCCAAGCGCTTGCAAGTCTGAGGTATGACTAGCACCATCGTTCAGACCGTCTGGTGATGTGGAACTTCAAGAGAGAGCGACGACGCTGGAGTTTTTAAAGGCAGCCACTGCCTCCCCTTTGCTGATTGGTCCTCAAGGCATGCCTCTGCTGCAGGCAGCTTCCTTTCATGCTGCTGATGCATGGATTGGATGCATACAAATGTTTTGTTGCTTTCCCAGTCTCAAACAGCTAGACTAGCTGAACATTTCTTTCTTCCACTTGTCTGGGAAACATGTACTCCTTATTATGAAAGGTTTCTGGATGGCCTACTGTGTAATAGCTTAGCTGAATGAAAACAAATTTAAATATAAGAAATGTACTGGCTTACTTTTTTATTTTTTTGCAAGTTGTAAATACTCTTAGAAACAGCATGGGGCCTTATTAAGTTTGAACCTCAGGTCTTTCAACTTCCTGGTGAAAAAGAGAACAAATGGAAAATGCATGAGAAAATAAGTAACCTCTGTGATTTCCCGCTTTAGCTCAAGCCCAGATATATTTGTCAGTTGTTAATTACAGTCATATTTTTCTAACACCTTTAAAAAAGAAACAGCAAGTGAAAGATTTCAAAGAGAGAAGCTGAACCAGCTGAGAAAAGTTCAGGTTTCTCTAAATATGTGGTAACCCGTTGGGTAGGGACGGTTTTGTGCTTCCTGCAAAAATCACGTCCTCAGTACAGAGAAGTTTTGATTACTTTCCAAACTCATTGAAACAAAATCAGCTATTTGCTTCAAAAAGAGACCACCCTTGTGTTCCTGCATAGGCCACTCTTATTATTTTGTTGTTTAACCCACCATTTGTTATAGATGCCAATCTGCTTAAACATCAGCCCTGCTCTCAGGATATGAGGGACAACTGGTAAGCTAGTAAAATTGAAAGCTCTGGTTTGACAGGGGTGGGAATTCAAGAATTCCCACTGGTGGCAACAAAAGCAATCACTCCACTCAGAACAGGCCTGCAGGACGAATCTGGCCCACCTGTTTGCACCATCTGGCAGTCCAGAGTTGTGCAGAGGGCCACAAACCCTGACCATGATCCCAACCTGTTCCTCTACTGCCCTTCATTGGTAGCCACCGACCTTTGCACAGTATCCCCATCATTCTGAAAGGTAAACATGGCCCTCCTAAGGCCTACCTGCTCACTGTAGGAGCCTTAAGCTGCAATGTGCAGGCATTTCTAATATTTGGCTTTTCTCCCTCCACAGAAACATGGCCTCCAAAGCTTCTCCAGCACTGTTTTCACCCCTTGGCTGAAAGAGGTTAGACACCCCTGGCCTGAAGCACTGAGAAGAGTGAAGAGCTTTACTTATAGCTGTGCGATCCATAAATGATGACCAGCCATTTTGTGGCTGCTATAAACCAAAGCTCTGGAAAACTTTCCTTGTGGGCAGCTGGTTTTGTGTCACAGTTCACCACAAAGAAACTCCGGCCCCTGCTATGCCATTACAAGCCATACATGCAGCTGTACAAAGTGCTCTTGAAAATATGTCGGTAGTGTGATGGCCAGTATAGAAGATAATGAAACCGTTTTTGCAGTCCAGGATGACTGGAGTCACTTAATTCCTGTCTAGTAAACTGTGGCAGAGCTAGGAACACAGACCAACCCTTTGCCTCCATATCAGAGTGGAGAGAGGTTGAACCTTTTGCCTCCATATTGAGCTGGAGAGAGGTGGCAGAGCAGGGGTAGGCAACCTGGGTGCCTTGTAGGCACAACTGAAGATATGATGAACTGTTCTGGACACGGTGGCAAGATGGTGGCCATGGGAGGCATCATGAGTGCTTTCTGGAATCACGAAGACTAGTCACCCAAGAACCTAGAGGCACTCGCAGGAAATTAAGGTGGTGGCTGCTGAAGCCCTCACTTTGCTTTGAAGTGGTCCCAGTTGCCCTACGAAAATGTGCTGATTTTTGTTTTCCTGTGAAGAGGGAGGACACCTTGATGGATGCCAAGGAAAGAGACACACTGGTGCCCATGGGTGGCACATTTTTTTAGCCCTGTAATAGAGGTATGGAGGTTGACATTTACCATGGCAACGCTTTTGCTCATTTTGCCCCAATAGTAGAAACTTAGCTATGTAGAAAGTTGTGGTCTTCAGGAGAAAGCCCAAATTATGTTGCTGTAGTATCCTTGGAAACACAATCAAACAATGCAGCTTCTTTTACTCCAACTTTTACTTCTGAATTAGAAAACTTACCATGAAACAATTAAATCCTCAGCACTAAGGATGGTTAGGTCAATTTTACACTTTTTCTGTGAAAGGGCAGGTGCTTGATTGACCCAGCAATGAAATTATTTATAAGCAAGTTTATCCCTCATCTCCTATATGGAGCTGAAATTTGGGGTTGGATGGCCAATCTCAAGGTAATTCAAAACAAAATGTTAAGGTCAATTCTTGCCCTTTCCAGGAGTTCTTCTGCTGCTTTGATGAGAGTTGAAGTGGACTTCCCTCTCTCAGGGCTCAATTACAAGTCATAAAATATTGGCAAGAAAATAAAATCCTTGAATTCCAGCTTCACAAGCTACCAAACAGACCACACTCAATTTTTTAAAGACTCTAGGCACTTTTATTTTTTCAGTGTCATCATCCAAAGATACACCATTCCTTTTAGCGATCTCATCCAATAACACTCAACTTAGAGAATGGACCTACAATGCAGATGCATTCCTAAGCACAATTTTTAGCTGGAATTTTATCTCCACTGATGCATACTTGGAATCTGAGCAGATTGTTTTCATGTGATCGGAGAATGATGCTTATGTATCTTATAGAGTGTCTCTGTTTGCATCACGGCTATGAAGATTAGACCAAAGATGGCATCAATGGGGGTTGCTAACTGATAGCAATTAAAGTAGTTTTTATTTTATTTATTTTCTTTTCAATTTCAATGTCTATTCATAATGAATTTTCTTCATTTTTATTATCTCCTTTTTAATTCTTGTAATGGCCTATGGCTAAATACAATAACACTTCATTTGACTAGGAACCTGGTGTCCATTTCCTGGATGCTGTTCCAGTGAGGTTCATCTGGTGCCAACATGCCCATCTTTCAGTGCTAAGATTCCCTCTACATTCAGGCATCGAACAATATATGTCAGGATTTAAGGGATCCCAGATTACCACACGTCCTTCCCCTGGCCTGAACTCCATCAGGTGTTTCTTCTTAATTTAGTAAAAGCAGTAGAGATACAGTTTTCATTGGTCCCACAGCCTGTGGTCTATGGCAGAAATTTAGCTCTTCTTTCCTAGTCACAATGACACCAAAGAATGCCACCTCCAACAGCTATAGAAAATACTTAGGGAAAATAAATCCCAGGGGCATCTCCACAGCCACACGGAGAATATGTCATTTCTGGTAGGATCATAGCCAAGGAAGGAAAGGATAAGCTCCTATACTGTCTTTGATGCATATGAACGCTTTCCATGCCAATTATTATTTTTAAGCCACAAATATTTAAATGCCTTAGCCCTGTTGCCCATCTGTTTATACGACTAGGTATATTTGCTTTGCAAAAAAGTTGTGAAGGTGACTTAGGACTAAGTAAGAAAAGCAAAGTAAGTAAAGGCACCATAGGAAATAATCACTGCATGGCTGTATAGCATTCATGTACAGTGAATATACAGGACTGCACAGAGAAGAGCTTTGCAAACAAGAAGAGTCAGGGCTGGGTAATTTATCCAGTGCTGCCAGCAAAGAGGAGGTAATCGAGACGGGGTTACAGCACGCTCCGCTTCACAGGGTGGAGGTGGGCCAAGGTGCTCTTTGTTTGCATGCACCTTTTTTAAACCTCTACATTCTATCCTTTGAATGCAGATGGCTAACAAATAGCCCAGAGGTAAATAAGGTAGACTTGTTACACTGCCTCGGCCTGTTATTGCTGCATCACTAGTCCCCTGACTCCCTTCTGGAAGAACAAGCGGCTGTGCATGAGGAGGTGGGTGGGTGTGCCTGTGGGCAAAGCTATCAGTATATCTCAGCAGTGGCACCCACAATTATCTCCCTGGAAGAGGAAAGTAGACTGGGTGGTGAGGAAACAGAGGCCATGGAAAAGGCAGGTAATAGAGCAGATCTAATTAGCGTTAAGTACCTGTAATCCTAGGAGATTCACTTTGTGATAAAAGCGAGGGAAAGTCCCTCAGGTATGAGTAATAGGTCCCTGCCAGGTTGGCTGCGTCAGGTGTAGTGTGTCAGCTCCAGTGAATGCCGCCTATTGATCCAGGAGTGCCTGCATTCTCTGCCACAAATTGAATTTAAATTGCTTACACAAGAAAGACATCTGGCATGCTAAGGTTTACCTACTTCATATTCAACATTATTTTCTCAACCAACAAATAGCTTGATTAAGACCCCACCACCACCTTTTTCTAGAGGAAACCAGCTTGTATATTGGAAAACAGAACTCTGATTTTTTTTATTCCCTTTGCCTTTTAATGATCTGTTAGAGACAGATCTGTGTGACCAAATTTTACTAATCACGCCAAAGTAGGTATTAAAACAATAGGACATCAGAGTGTCTGCTTTAATGTCAACTAAATATATTAGCAATGTGCTTACCTCTATAGAGCACATCACCTTTGCCTTTGATCTCATTAGTAAAGCAATATGGTAATAATAACACCCGAACACTGCATTTCACTTTCACAAAAGACTGCGTTAAATAATTGCCTTTTGTTTTTCATTGCAAGGTTATTAAATCAGCATTTTTATTTTTATTTTTTTACACAGCAGCTTTATTACTTTGAGGTATAAGATGCTTTAATTAGATGAGTTACTGCTGAGATAACAGGTTCTTTCTGTTACGTAGCACAAAATCAGTAGAAGTGAGTGGCTCTGTCTACCTATAAAAGTAGAACTTCTCCAAATGGTTTCTGTGATGGCTGGCGGATGCTCAGCTCAGGACAAAAAGCAGAGCAGCTGTCCCGTTGCCTGCATTTCTCAATGTGACCACTGCTTAATTTTCAAAAACAGGACCCTGAGGTTGCCCGGGAGCAGCATCGGTGCGGCCTGGATAAGCCCCCTACGGCAAGAAATGTGAGGGTCCATCCATGTGGTTAGTGATGAAGATGTCACCAGTTACTTACCTGGAAGCACACTGTTATCCTCCTCATAAGTAAGCCTTTATCTTTAAGGGGATCCCCACATGCAGCCATACGTTTTTGTGGCTAGGCACGCTCTGTACTGGCTCTGGTGCTGGGTACTTTGGCAACCCACAGCTGTGATCCTTGTCATGCCCTTTTTTCTCAGTGACGACTTTGGGGTTTGGCAGCTGCTTTCCCTACAAAGTCACTTTTCTCCTTCTGGGCATGCTTGTTGGTAGTGGATAGCTGGCCTGCACATGCCATGGTTACTACACACACACACACACACACACACACACACACACACTCTCTCTTACCTGAACTGAGATATTTTGGAATCTGAATTAAGAAATGTGGGGCATATAGCCCTTCCGTGTTGGCTAACTTCCTTCTCAACTTTTCAACCCACATGGCTATATAACCCCCCCTCCCTTAAAAAAAAATAAGTGTATGCTTCTGGAATATCAGTGACTTCAGTCTGTGTGTGTGTGTGTGGCTGAGTGACCTGTTAAGTGAAGCAGGTGATGTCAGAGTCACATCCAGAAGTAAAGCAGCGAAGGAAACAATTAAGTGGCTGCTAATGCTGCTCTGAAGAGCACTAAGGAGAGATCATCAGATTCCTTTTTAAATAACCAGACAGAATCCCACTCACTTGCAGACTGCATAAACATACCCCCTTTTGTGCACAGACTTATAGCTCCTTGGTCAATTGGCTGGGCTAATTTTCATCTAGTTCAGACAGTGCACTGGGTTTGATATGCAGCAGAATGATGCCGGTCGGGTCAGGAGAAGCAATCCTAAAGCCACGCCGTTCGCAACTCAGAGAGACACACATTGTTCTACCATCTCAGGATACTTTGAGCTTAGCCTACTGCCTGCATAAAGCAGGCCCAAATAAATAACCCCTACCCCAAACATCCTGTATTTAAGATTGCATTTCAGGAACCACTATTTTTACTATGTTTAACAATGATACCCCACCCCTCACCTTGCATAAAATCATGTATTTAATGTAATCACCGCTCTGAAATTTTCCTTTAAAGTTTGTGGCTGCATTTTGTAACTGCTTGCAGTTTTTATTTGCAGCTGTAGACTCAAGTTTTAAGTTGCTTCTGAAGGACCTTAACAGCCACTTGGCCATCCTCCGTTTCCAAAGAATGCAAGATAGAGACTAGACAGCTGCTTTTTTCTCACTCATTTCACTCTCTTATTGGTTAACTTAGTGGAAAAATGTAAATTTTCCAGGGACTTTAGGTTGGAGGTATCTCAGCCAAGGTGGATGCATGCTTGACTTGAGGCCTAATTTAACTCCCATGTAGTATTGATCGACTCAGACCACCAGGGACATTTACAATCTTCCTTTGCCAAAGGTAGACAATAGTATGAAAGTGAAGTGTAATAAATGCCTCTGTTTGGTCCCATGTCGATCTACAGCTGCTGCTTTCACTCCCCCACCCCACCACCCTTTGCCATTTTGAGTGCATCAGTATTTCACATTTATTGTAGTGTGATGAAACACCTTTCAAAATGGCCGGAGGGACACTCAGCAGTAAGTGCTTAGGCAATACACATTGGAGTGAACAGGAAGACATCTGAGGTCAAGGAACTTGAAACAGCAGCTGAATCAGCTGAAAGCAGAGGTACAGTATCTTCTGCAGAGTAAATATAGATTACAATCCTGAAGGCACATCGATCTGCTGGAGGATGATCGGTCTTTTGGCACGAGGCAGCTCATAAGGAAATGAAATATCTTGCCCTGATCTGTAATCCAAGTGTCACGGACGGGTTTCATTTTCTTTAAAAAGCCCAGGATGTGGTTAGCTCAGTGAGCAAATGCCTAAAGAAGGCACAAGCCTCTTTCGAAGGATACCTGAACCTCTCTCACAGCTGTATCAGGGTCATTAAGAAACTTCACCAGTACACGGAAAGTGGAAATGTGCTACACTTGCAGTAGAAGTCTGAGATCAAGCTGGGTTATGCTTCGTACTCGGAACACAAAGCCTACCTCAGAACAGCAACAGGTGCTCCGGCTGATCACAGATGAAGTCACATCTCAGGGGCAATGGAGATGTGTGATTTCCATTTCCATTTCAGTGGCAGGCTGAAATGCATCACACCTGTACAGGAAAGAGAGGGGAGGTGGCCAGGATGTTCTGCAAACCTTGGGATCGCCACAAGCCTGCTAATGCCACCATTCATGCAGTGGTTCTCACACCTGAATATTGGACAAGGATGAAACATTACTGGGGCGGGCTGCCTCAATACAAAATCAAAAGCATTGAAGAAAAGGTACACCACGCTATTTTATGCACCATTCAACAATGAGAAGTACTTTTAAGCACTATTGTGCTAATGGGAAAAGGCCAAGCATTCCCGTAAACCACCTCTTAAAACCAATGGGACTGAAAAACACTTTCTTGAGGCAAAATCATGTCTATAAAATTGTTGCGCAGACCAATAAAGGTAACTAACCAATCTGGTCAACAGTGACTTTACTATTATCACAACACGTGTACATAAACAACAGCGTGCTGGTCTCTACTGAGCTTTGGCTTCTTCCCAATATTTAGAATTCTGTGCCTTGTGTTGCCTAAAGAGCACATCAAATAGATTCACGGTTGTTTGTCTCTTAGCAGCAATGGTACAGTTTTATGCCCTCTGTGTTTTTGTAGATTTTATATTGTTATCATGGAAAAGTATGTCTTGCAGTATCCCCAGGGGATATCCAATAAAGTGTCTCAGTGTGAAAGGGCACCGCATGGGTTTTCGTGGGCAGTTTTCTTTTTGATAAGTTCTTTCCATTGCGACCACTCTGCTCAGCTGCTTCACTGATTTGCCGGCTGTCTGAGTCAAATGCGACAAATAAGAAAAAGTGCTGCTTAAATTTCAGCGGGGGAAAAAAGAGAGGTAGAGATAAAAGTATGAGACATGCCATCACTATGAAGGCTATGAGCTGTGTGTGCAAGGGCAGATACTTGTGTGCTAAGTACTGCAGGCCTACTGTGGATCCAGCAAAAAGAACTGAATGCCGAGTGTGTCACAAGACCAACTCGCAGACCTTCCTGGGAATAAAATAACTGAGCAGCTGGGCTTAAGGGACAAGGCAAGCATGGAATCACCTCCCCTTTCCCTCTATTATTCTTTCTGTCTCCCTTTCAGAAATGCCCTAAGTTAAAGACCTCTGTGGGAGACCCGACTCAGCAGGTTTACCATCCCCATCTCTACTTCAGCCTTCTCGGGGGCACTGGGACTGTCCCTGTGCTGCGAAAGCCACATAAGCAATTCCACAGAGGAGAGTTCTAGGTGCTCAACCAGAAACTGTGCTGCTCACCTCCTCATCTTCCCGAATTCATGCAGAATTTCATGGCACAAGGTGGGCACAGCTCGTTAGACAGCGCGGCATTTTTTTTTCAGGGTATTTCTCATCAATGCCTCTATCTCTGGTCAGTTCACTAGTTCTGAACTAGTTCTGGATGCTGTCAGGAGTGGCATGGGTCTAGGTCCTAGGCGCGCATGACAAATTGGGTGGCTATATAATGCATTTTTGAAATGCACCTCATTCCCCCACAAAGGAGAACCAAAAAGGCGTAGCGATTTGCATTGATCTTGCACTGGCAAAGACATATTTGGCTGCAGGTTAAGAAAAGCACATTCTAATTCAAATGACAATGTAGTACTTCTCTCCATAGTTGGGAAGACTGAAGCCAGAGGACTTGTAGAATTGCTGGGTCTGACCACTGCTAGGCAGCTAAAGGAACCCTCCTCCTTCTTATGGTTCCTTCATTTTAAGCCAGACTTGAACTGCACAATATGCTAAATAGAATATGCCTTCAAATGGAGAAATTCCCTCTGAGAAATAAAGCACACAACCACCCTTATGTCAAAACCACACAGCTGTTTGCTTCCCACCAGTCCTGCATCAACAACTGTTCCATGGTTGCTTCTGTTGCTACTTCACTATATTGTCTTGCTATATCATTGACACATTGTTTTAATGGGAACATTTTGGCGCATTCGCCAAGACGAGGCCATGGGCTGCAGGAGTTCTGAGCATATGTATCCAAACATTATATTTTGTCTTGAAAGAGATGGGTTTTATGCAAAAAAGATAATTAATTTAATTACTGATTCCTGCACTCTTAAAATCTGCATTTGGTACCCTTTGTGTTCACTTCCTTACAGGATGATGCTCACTAACTTGCTCCACTGAATAGGATAAGGATCAGGCCCTACATAGTTTTTAGAACAATGCAGGAAATTACTGTTTTAGTTTAAATCACATTTTTCATATATGTAATCTCACCAAACAGTGTGAACTCATTAGGAGTGCAGAACTGCTGCATTTTATGCTTCTAAGGGTATTTCATTAAATCCCTACTCTAATTTCATGAACACTAATTTATACTTGTACTTAGAGCATAATTCTGTAACACTGAAGTAAGAAATCTCATATATTTGAAGAAGCCTACACAAATTTATATATTTAATGAAAAAGTGACAGATAATGCAGTAAACATCTTTCTTCATCCACAAATTTGGCATATAGTATCAATTCATGGCCTCCGTCTCAAGCAGAGTATGTACAATTCCTTGCAAATAAGTGGTACTCTAATTCAAAAATATTGTTGTCCTGTAGAAAGATGAGATTTTAAAAGTTGCAATAATAGTCTAAAGCAATAGTGGACAGAAGGCAGATTGAGCTCCACTGGTAGAATCTGGGCAATTTGCAGTAGATCAACAAATGCTCCTGAAACAGTAAAGCAAACAAGCAAAACCTTCCCTGCTTCTCTAATTTAGGTGTCAAAACAAAACAAGCTTGGTAGGAAGAATGGCCAGGAAGACATTTATGCTTGAAAGAATTCTGAGAGCTGTGCTGGTACTGCAAGCAAATTTTTGAGTGCTCAGGGACATTTGCCCCCCGCAGGTGTTATAAACATGAATACAATAAATACATAAGAATTGGAAGCATCATCCACTTTCTCCTTCTCACAAGTTTCCATCATGGTTGACTCATGGAAGATAATCTCCGTAAGAGGAAAGCTTCTTTTCTGTACTTTTGAGCACTGATGTTCCACTGTTCTGAGCTGCTAGGAGAGCTCTATGGATGCTGGAGATTCTCCGGCATCCATAAAGTCCTTCTCAAGAAACCTGCAAAGGCTGTTGCAGTAGAAGAACCGAATGCAAAAATGAGCCCAAGCATGTGCCCTCCTCCAAATATTTGCAAATCGTCAAACACATGCTCACATTAATCTCATTTCCCTTTCATTTTGAATTCTTCAAATTTCCTCTGTTGACTGACTCATCCCTGCTTTAGGCAGTGGAGGAAATGTGCACAATCTCCCATTTGATTACTGCTCAGTATGCATAATTTTCCCATTCATGCAAAGCAAACTGAGATCACAAGCATGAATGGGAACTGGGCAAGGACAAGAAGTGAGATGATGTTTGGTTAATCCTGGTAATTGCAAACATCATTCATTAACTCATCCATATACCCTGCTGCAACATAAGATTTCCTCAGAATCCTTATGACAACCTACCCACCCTGGAGTATTACGCAGTGGCCCTATTTTTCCGGGCTGAATTGAGCCACAACTCTGAGAGTCCAAAACCTTCTGGGTCCCTCCCTCTCCTCCCATGACAATACTCCTATAGAATCATTATAATCATTTTAGCTTTTTCCTCCCGGAACCCTTTTCCCAGACAAAGTTTGTAAGTAAAATTGTACAGCATGACTTCGCTCATTTGTGGACAAATAAAGAAATACAGAAGTACAAAGACACTCATTCCATGGGCCATGAACTCAAATTCCAGTCAGCTATTATACAGGGCTTCATTAGCCAACAGTAGATAGGGCTTCATTAGCCAACTACAAGTTCATGGTTTGATCCAGATTTTGGCATGTGTGACTAGGGGTTTATGAGAATTTGTAAATCACTTGCAGATGTCCCATTTGCAATCCAAAACATAAACAGGAATACCGTTTTTCCTGAAAATGTTCACAAATTGGGTTTATATTCATGAAACACTTACTTGGAAAATGCACACTTTTCTGAAAATGTGCACGTAAATCAAAATGCACAACATTCTCAAAATGTGTAAAATTTAAACAAAATGCTCAGCTTTCACGGAATACACAAATTCTGAAAAACACAAAAGTATTTCAAAGTCCACAAGGTCCTTGAAATGTGCAAATTCTGAAAAATGCAGAACTGTTTTTCCCCCCAAAATGCACGCCCTTCTCAAAATGTGCAGCTTCCTCAAAATATGCAGATTTAAATCAAGCACAGCTTCACCTATGAAGGACATTTGGGGATTTGAATCCTTTTTTGGCGCAGCTTTCATGTGCGATGGTGTTTTCCACGATTCCCCATTCACGCAGAACGAACTGTAAGGAAAATAATAAGAGACTAAAAGGGAGCTGATATGTGGAGGACATTGGCAAACCGCAACGGTGCTCATTCAGTGGTGCAATTTTCCTCATCCAGTCTTCTCCATGGCAGCCTCTTGAGCACCCTGAAAATGTTCTCCCGAAGGTGGAGAGATCCTGCGACAATGGAGAAAGCTGAGACACCAGATATGAACAGAGCTCCTCCATCCACAGAACACAGAGATGCAACTCTTAGTGCCTTGTCGAAAACTGTTTATTGTGGCCACGATCTTCCCCAGAATTAAAGTGGATATGTTTATTGAGCTACAACTATCAGATGTGTGATTTTTTTCAGGACCTTTGAACCAAATTTGAAAAGTTAAAGAAGGGAGTTGCTTTCTTTTCAACTGCAGTTGTCACAGAGAAGGCTTTAAAGTCATGGTTTCCTTGGAGAAAAAGAATACAACAGGAAGGTCAAAACTTTAGCTATATTGTTTCTTAACCCATCATCAAAGGATAATAATGGGTTCTTCATCCATATTTATTGCTCTAGGCAATGGATAAGGGAACTGTAATATTTTGCAGTTTCCCTCATCACCAGGGCATCAGGGGAAGCGGTGTACATCTGCTGGTGGAGTATATTTTAGGTCTGATCACTTTGAAAGCCCTGTAACAGAGGCATGCATATATTACAGGGTAACACACTTGTTTTCTTTGACATCAACAAACAGCTCAGTTAGCCATGGCATCTAACATTGATTTTGTTAGTCTGGTTGTGGACTCTGCAGGAGTGCTTTTAACTAATGGGAAACAGGAATACACCAAATATCTACCACATAATTTTACAGCCCAGATGTCTGACAAGAAAAGCCATGCCATTTATTTATCTTTCCCCCCCTCATAGTGCCATTAAACAAACATATTAAATGGGGTTCTGAATCATATCCTGTGGATGATTTCACATAGGCTAGTTTTTGGTGGTGATTTGGAAAGTGAACGAAGGCACCGGTCACAACTTGTCTTAATATTTATGTATTTATTACATTTTTAATGCCAAGTAGCCAAAGCTATTAACCCTCCTGAAGAATTAAATGACCAGCTAGGAAGAAAAAGAAGCTGTTCCATGATATGCTGAACTATTTCCCTGTTCCAGTTGTGTCGGCCCTTCAGGGTCTGATGCTGCCTGATGCTTCATTTTACATGGAGATCCTGGGGCTTGAGCTGGGAACTTCCAGAATGCAAGGCTTACGTCTGAATTCTGCCCTCCTTCTGTTAAGCATATAATCACAATGCTGCAATGGCCCTACCATCGTTTATTGACAGCATTGATATAGAACTCCACAGTTAAACTGATTCTGAAGCAGAGGACAATAAAAAGATTAAAGGAATCAACAGGATATTAAAGCAACATATATCTAAAAGCCATGGCTGGTCAGTCAAAGACTTCTTGGAAAGGTGTTTTTAAGGAGTGCTGAAAGCAGCCCTTTGTTGGTCCCCACCTGAGCTCCACAGGGTGGGAGTTCTGAGAAGTGGGGCCAGCACACTGGAGGCCCTGGCCCAGGAGGATTCAAGTGGGGCCACAGGTTCCTGAGCACCACCAGGTTATTAGGATCTGTACCATTTTGGCCAGGTTATCCCTGTTCGGTAGAGGTGATGGTTGATGTCCCATTCAAAACTGGCAAAAGGCAATCCAAGCCTCCGTGGTGACTTGGGAAGGGCAACATTAACTGACCTAAGGGAAAGCCTAGACTGTGAATCTGGTATCTCAAGGTCTAAAGGGAAAACAGAGCTCTCCGCCTCTTGCCAGACACCCAATGGATTGCACCAAGCTTCGTGGCTGGTCCCAGCAGCCCCGCAGGTTCCCAAGCCAGCTTGATGGGCAGGGAAAGAAAACCTGGTGAGACAAGTGCCTCGCCTCCCTTGCAGTTTGCTGTCCCAGCCAAAATGTGGGGCAGGGCTGAAGGAGAGCAAAGGGGAAGGAGGGAGGATAAAAAGAGAAGAAGAGCAATGTTGGGGAATGGACACACAGAAGAAGCTACGATAACGTGGAGGAAATCCAGACTAGGTAGGAAGAGAGTCAAAAAGGCAAGGGAAGGTGTGAGACCAGGAATAGGTACAGATCTGGGCTGGGGCACAGAATCAAATTACTGTCTGGTGAAGTCTGCCTCCTTGGGAAAAGAAAAGCTTTTGCTTGCTGCTTCGACAAGGAAGTCTTGGGGTCTGAGCAAAGTTGCGATGAGTTCCAAATCAGCACGAGGGAGTGTGAGGGATGCAAGCAGCAGTCCTGGGCTTATCACAGGCTATTCATCCAGGAGCTCCTGGATGCGGCAGTTATTTCCTGGGAAGGAGGAAATATGTTCCGTGATGTATAGAGCTCTGCATGTTGTTTATCGAGCCTTAATTCCCCTTTTTGGTTGAAGAGGCGCTTGGTGCATGTAATTAGGAAAGACTTCAATAAAATCCATTCCAAAGTGTTTGCAGTCCTGGTGGAACCATTGGGACACAGGAGGTCTGACATTCCCCTTTTGCCAGACCCATGAACACAAGGAAGGAAGGGAGTTGTAGTACCAAGTTTGCATGTGTGTGTGTGTGTCACACATTCTTCATCATCATCATCATCATCACCATTCCAATGATTTCTAGAAATGCCTGAGCTTATGAAATATTGGGTTATTTTCCCCCTTTGTACATTACAACACCAGTAAGTGATTCCTTTAGGCCTTTCTTGTCCATTTCTCTGCTTCCCCCTCTCCATCCACCAACTTCTTTCTCTTTTTCAGTATTATCAGTATCTGGACTCATGCAGAACCATAAAGCAAAGAGTGGGTCCCTCAGTGTAAACTTTCTGACAGAAGTATTCTAGCAACTCGAGGGGTGGGGGGAGTGTCGTTTATTTTCCTTCTCATTTTATGTCACTCATCAATCGCACAGGAGACAACTCATTTCATTTCAGTGACACACCATGATGGACTTGTGTTGCAACCCTGACTTATTTTGAGAACTTCAATTTCTCAAGCTGAAAGCTTGAACGTCCCATGCTTGGAAGGGCTATTGATCTGATGGAGATGGACAGCTCAAGAGGAACTGATACATTCCTTACAGCATTTTTTCACTGACCGTAATGTAGACTTGGCATTTGTTGACATCATTTTTTTCATTTCAGAGGTTCTTTTGTTGTTTTGTACTTTGTTCATAGTTTGTATTGACAACCACAGTCTCTAAAGTGTGTACTACTACACACAAAAAAACAAACTTTCTATGCCTAGTATTATGTTAAACAATACGTTACCTGATATTCCAAGAAGGGGTTGATTTGGCTGCAATAAAAATCATTATTATGCTGAGATGCCTGCACAGAAACTTTGCTCCCACCAGTGAGAATATCACTCTGGCTGTAAAAAAGTGGGAGGTGAGTGTTGCCAATTTTCCTATTACCTATAGCTCCTTGTGCCCCACAGAATACTGCTCTGGAAGGTTGTGGGGTGGTCCTCCGGAACACTGTGAGTGGTGGTCCAGAGGCTACAAAGTCAGCAATTGTCACCTTCTTCCTTTTCTGCCAGTGGGATCCCTCTATGGAATCCCTTCTAGCTTCGGAATGCAAAGTCAGGGGCAGCGAATTGTTTACAGACTTAAATCAGAGAAAGTAAAACATTTCAGGACTTTAACTGGGGGTAAAATAAATATCTCTCTGCTTCCTTATCTTTGCTTGAGGATCTGCGAGTGATGTTCTTTGAGCCAAATCTCAAAGAAGCCACCTCCACCTTGTCCCAGTTACCAGGGTGAGAAGGTTGGGTGTCCACTGATGGAGCAGCAGGTCACTTTCAGGAGTCCAACCTGTGGGCTACCTCTGCTTGCTGCTTTCCCAGAATGGCCTTCTCCTGTAGCGAACAGCAGACCAGCTCTTAATGTCTCTTATGCAGAACTAGCCCTGTTGGACATCCACATGCCTTTGATGTTTCCCTGTCTTCCTGTACAAATAAGCACTGGCTGTGGGAAGCAAAAATGGTAGAAGCAGGTAGACAAGCTAGCTTGGTGCTCCTGATCTGAGATAATCCAATAAATGTGTTCCTGAGAAATTCTGGCGGAAGGTGGAGGCAAAATCAGGCTGTGATGAGGAGCAGTAGCATTGCCCTCCATGGGCTTTTAGGGCTGAAGAAAGAATATAATGCTGGACATGGGGAACAATGATACTTCTTCAATAGGAGAGTATAATGCAGGTTTACGTTGCCACTTCGACTGGTTGCTGTTACTGTGGATTGACCTTCCCAGCTAAATGAACGGAATAGAATTGGTTCTGCTGGAGGAGGAGAGCAGATAACTCCATGCAGGATTGCCCAAAAGAAGTTCCAATGTGTTTGATGGAGCTGACTCCGAGGAACATCTGCAGGAGACTGCAGGCAAAAGGTGAAATCATTTGCAGTTTAGACAGAAAAAAATGATACAACTCCCAGGATTTGACAGGAGTCGCCCACCTAGTCCAGACTCAAGGTCTTTCTGCACAAGGCCACTAATTGAGATCAAGGCCTTATACAAAGAGAATGTCCTTTTCTGCTGCTTCTAGATGGCACAGTCATATAGCGAATAGCACAAACCAGCAATGGAGAAGTGTTTCCATCACTTTCCTGAGTAATGCCACAATGTCCATGCTTTACAAAAGCTTTCTAAAAGTGCTGTTTACAGGCTGAGGCAAAACTGGAAGGTCCTCTTAGCATGAAAAGAACCCAAAACCAGCCATGAGTTGGACATGACAACCGCATTGTGACTGCCTTGTGCAGAAAACCTCTGAGATGCAGGTTGGTGGCATGAGAACCATGAATCCATGAGGTGGGGTCAGAGACACGGAGCTTCAGTCTCACAGAAATCTTTTGTGCTGTTTTGCTACAAGCGATCTGTTAGCAACAACATGGCTTGTAAAGAAGCTGAATCAGTAAACAGACACACTCACCATGAACGGAGCCGCTCCCCTGGGTCTTTAGGATATAAATATATAATTTAATACAGCAGTTGAAAGGTCTGGAAAGAAAATGGTCCTGCTCAGTTTTATGTCAGTCCGGTCCTCTTTTGTTGCAGCAGGCTGCCTTAGCCATGGGTTTCCTTTAAAAGCCAAACACTAGTCAAGCAAAGCCACTGCTGTCTCATTATTGTCACGTGCTTTTCATTCCGTCATCTGATCATTGATGGAATCAACATTTTTGCTCCCCATTTTCTCAGATCTGCATTCAGGTCTCTCAAAATGCACATGTTCATCGTTTAGCCCATTGTAGGATGCATGTTTTCAATCAGTAGTCTTTATTTTTTGTATTTTTCTAAAACTAAAAGTGGATAAAAAGGCAAATAAAATTTGCATAAAATTCTGGAAGGTTTTTTTTTTAAGGTCTTCAATCTGTAGAATCCTTGCAATTCAGGAAAAGCTGGTCTGCTATGGAATTCATGGGCTGGGGTCATTATAATCTGACATCCCCTAGTTTCAGTATTACATTAAAGAAAGAAGGAGCAGTTATGTAATTATATGAAGACTGGAAGAAACCAGAATGGCTGGAGATCTATTCTTGTGAAGAACCATTTTCAATTACCTAAAAAAGCCAGGAGTGTGCACACATAGAGATGTGCACATGCGCGCGCACACACTTATGCAACTTTCATCCAATCTAGTGTAAATTTTTCAAGGAATATAATTATTATGCTCTCTTCTAAGCAGTGGCCAGAATCTCGTATTGCCAAAGTGCTTCAACTAGTTCTGTTGTGCTAGCAGAATTGATCACTAGTGTGACTGGAACCAGCAGTTTTTGAACAAAAGTAGGACATGAGGAGGACTATGTCTCTCAAGTAAAATGATTTTCAAATCAATATTCATCTTCTCTTCTCTTCTCTTCTCTTCTCTTCTCTTCTCTTCTCTTCTCTTCTCTTTCTTTGCTGTTGATTGATGTGGAAGCTCTGAAATTTTTGATTTGTCTTATTACATGAGATTATTCATCTCTGAGTTGTACCTGAAGGTCAAACTGCACATTATCATTCCAAACTGTGTGGCAGTCCCTTTACTCTTTTACTTTCTTGCATGTAAATGTACTGGGTTCTGAACCTCTGCACCCAAGCAGGGGAGTTTAAGTGTTCTCCCAAGTACTCGTTCACAGCATTTTCAGAGAGAGAGTGCTCAGTTGGTGCCCATAAATATTTTATTCCTTTTCTAGCTCCCATTGGTGGGTAGAAGACATCACAAGGCATGCTGTGGGAGGGAAGATTCCTTTACTATGCATGGTGGTCACGATCCAAATGGAGACTCCAATGGTTCCTTGTGAACAAGTTTTAAAAAGTAGAAATACATATCTATGCCAGCAATTTACCATTATATTTAGTTTGACCATTAGGACTGCTACCCATGGAGCCGTTCCTCTCAGTGGAAGGGAAACAGTGGCAGGAACTGATTTTCCCCACCATCTGCAGGTCACATATGCTTTGGAGGGCTCTAACCCCATTCCCCAGGTATGTCTGAGCACTGTGTGTTATAATCATTCTTCTGTGCATATATATTTGAAAGCAGAATTTGGAATGCTAGAGACTGTTTCTCACCTTGTTTTTAAGGTCTTATTGCATGCATCAAAATAAACAAGTATAACTCATGATACCCATCAAGTTTTGTGCACTGCCCAGGCAGCCCCAGCTACTGGGCAGCATAGAAATGAAAGAAATAAAAAAGCCACAATTCACCAGGCAACCATGATAGTTCCCCGTTGACTTGGTGGCAAACCCAGGTTGGCTTTTGTGCAATATGGAAAATGCTTCTCACCACGGAGCTGATGAACATGGTTGTTTTCTCCTTGCCCTCACTTTCATCATCCACTTCGCTGGGTGGCAGCAGGCGGCCCTAGTTCTCAAGACAATGCAGCCCTCCACAAGCTGGTGGCCTTGGACTAGAACTCCAGCACACCTGACTACTCGCCACACTGACGGTGGCTGCTGGGAGTTGGACCAAACCGGCTGAGGATGGCAGTCTGAGGCATGTGGCACACTTTGACCGCTTGAACAAGGTGCTACATCGGTGTTTCTCCGAATCTCTAAAAGTGGCACAGTTATTCTTGCTTGCCGTGCTCCCATTTGTTGGCAGTCATATCAAGGTGGGTGCTTCCGTTCAAGACACAGAAACAAAGTAGAGGCCATGGTATGAATGTTAGCTTTTAACCCTGTGAATGGAAGGTGCCTTTCTGTGCACAAAAGACTATTGCACTCCTGGATGGACCCCTTTCACTGGCAGAAATATCCATGTTATGGGTACAGCTCTTCTTCCATGAAAGAGGGAAAAGTAGAGTATAAGACCATTCAGTGATTACCCCAATCTGAACATAGAAAGTCAGGCTTTGGAACTAGATTCTGCAGTTTTGGAAGATGCTAATAAAATTTATTTGGCTGTTTCTTCCCATTAGGAGTCAAGGCAAGGCTACAATTTCAGCTTCCTAATGTTGTGAGTCCTATCAGAATAAATTTACATTCAGTGAAACTTTTAGAAAGAAGATCTCAAGAGATGCTAAATGTCAGACTGTCTAATTACATGAGGTTATGAAGTATTTGCCAGGCTAAGGCCCATAATATTTGCATGTCAAATATGAAATAGGCAAAGATGTAAAATATTACAGCATTGGTTATAAAACTAAGGAATGCTTCTGATTGAAACTGCATGTGTTCCAATGAAAAATATTGCATCTTGAAAGCATTTTTGACAAGCTTCCACTTTGGAGGTTAATGGCAACATCTGAGGTGTGGGTGTTGGAATAAGTGGAAAATTGGCACTGAACGTTGAAGACACAGAGCAAGAAACCAAGAAAACCAGAGTCATAGTCGGATGATCATGCATTGGTAAGGGATGTAAGACTTGGTGCCAGATGCAGAAAGACTTAGATCAGTATAAAAGAAAGAGATGAAAATACTCTATGCAAAGGAATTAAAATGCTCTCACCATTATTGTCAAACAGCATTTCTCTTTGTAGGTGTATTCAAAATGGTGTGCCAGATTTTAAATGGGAATCAGCGAAGAATGTATGAGCAATTCATTTCAGTCTGTTTTTAACAGAATTTACCTACTTCACACCTCTTGGATGAAATTATGGACCCAAACATAATCTGTAGTTAATAATCCAGATATGTCCAAGCTTGCAATGAAATTCACACAACAACAACAACAAAGACCTTGCAAAAATGTGTACCTTTGGAAAATGAACACAAGTGTGCATTTATCCAGGGAAGGACAACCTCCAGCCTGTGTAAGTTTCAGCACCAGCTGTGTCCACCCACCTGCCTTCTCCCCTCCTCCTTAAGTCTCAGTCCAGAGGGAACGTGGCACAAGGGGGAATACTGATGCCTCTGATCAGAGATAAGCCGATCATTTCCCCGCAGTGCTTCCTGGACTGCTTATGCCCCAGCTGCAATTCAGATAGCCCCAGGAAGCAACTTCATGCACTGCTGGTATCCCAGTTGGAACACAAGCAGCACAGGAAGGAACAGCCTAGCTCAGCCAGGGTTTGCTGGCTGACTCAATTTCTCCATGCAGAGAGAGCCACAGAGCTTCATGCCTCTCTTTGCACAAAATATCTTTTCAAAATGGAGTTTTGGAAGCAAATGATGCCATGGGAGGAGCAGGGGTTCAGTGGATGGGGTCTGCCAGCTTGACCAAAGGAGTAAAAGCGGTGCTCTGATTTAATTAGTGAAATGAAGTGTGTGCGTGTAAAAAATATGCACAGTTGATGTATATATTTGAAACTGCAAAAAGGATACATGCTCCTCTCTGTGAAAAGAAAAAAGAAGAAAGCTCACAATCTGGTATGGACACAAGTATGAATGACCTTTCTGACAGAAAGTGGAGAAATCCTGACTTCAAGTTTTGCTGATTTGCACATCTCTAAATGGGTTCTGATTCTGATCCTTGATTCTTTTCAAGAATTAAGAAAACTAGATTCAAAATTCAGCTCCAAAATGGAGAAAGAGAGTGGCTTGTCTGAAGAAATTCAGCCACACTGCAACCTGACTATAGCAGTCATTCTTAGAATGCTAGAAAAGCAAAACAAAACCTTAAAAATCCTCCAGACTTGATTAATCCAAAGTTCAAAAAGGTGGGAATGTCTGCCTATGCAGAACTACACTGACATTAGGGTTACATCTCAAAGCACAAGGAATTTGGGTCATGAGCTTATGAATAAATAAGGCCTGGGCAATGGATGCTTTTCTTTGCAAAAGGCTTGAATAAGGTTGTAATGTTCCCTACTTGATACTGTATCTGTACGGGCCTCATAAAACTGCCTGCTTAGGAAATGTTGAATATAACAGTCCAGATCTGATCTTGGATGATATTTGTACTCTGGATTTGTACTTGTATATGTAGGGAATGAAATTATATCCAGTTTAGTTCTGAGAGAGAATCCATTGAGTGCTGCAGCCGCTTCTTCCTCTTGTTTCGGTCTGGCAGCACATCCTTCTATGTTACCTGCCTGCCCCTCTGCCTTCCCTGTGGATGCAGATACTTCCAGGTAAGTGCACATGTCTGGCTTCACTGGCCATTCAGATTCCCTTTGGTATTCTTCAAGAGGGTGACAAACCTGCCCAAACCAGGCTGAACACCAGTTCCCCACTCAGTAGGTGTACTTATAACATTTCCCCCTTTTCCCCATTCCTCTTGGTCTGCCCAGTTGTTCAGATTTTCATCAGTTCTGGGTCTTCTCACTTGGTCTGATGCTCCTCTTTCTTGAACGAGCATCAGGAAACTACATTTTCTTTACCTTTTATGTGGACAAAAGTGAAGTCATTCAATAGCAAAATCCACCTCCATCTTTTGCTACTCTTGCCTTTAGTGTGTTGCAGAGAGATGAATGGTCTGTTTGGAGAAGGTATTTCCTCTCCCAAAGATGAGGTTTCCATATTGTTAAGGCTCTTACCATGGCTAAACATTTACTAACATATTATTTTCTTCCTCCTAGTGTGTTTCTTTTCATTTCATTTCATTTTGTTTTGGTTGTGTGTATAATGGGATGCAGATGATCGTTCTCTTCCTTTTGTTATAAGCCTTTCCCCAATCCCATCTTGGAGACCTCCATGCTTACCACAACTTCTTTGGAAACATCTGGGAACCAGAGAACAGAAACAGAGATTACCTCCTACTTCAGCTTCTGGAAGGCCACTGCATAGGCCAGGGTCTAGCATATTCTATCTGGTAAGCTCTTTTCACAAGCACAGCCAGAGGAGCCATAACATTGCTAAACTGGGTTATGAATCTCTGAGGAGGACCTATCTCATGCCAAAAACCTTGCACCTTGCATTGTGGGGTGGACCAATCAAGAATAGCTTCCTGTTTTCTGGTTTCTGGGCATAGGGTATTCTCCTCCAGCAACACATCCTTAATACATCATCAGGCTGAAATTTGGCATTTTAGGGTGTTGATGATCAAACCAGCTTCCTCTACCCTTCTTAGAAAGTCCCCACTGGGGTTGTTAATATAGCACCCGGTTAAATTGCTTAACCTGGCCTTCACTTAAGGCAGGGCCCAACTCTCCTTCTTGAAACATACAGTGATGGCCTTGCTTCTTATACTTCCTCTCGTGTCTCCGCTGTGCTTCCAGGAGATGCCTCCTGCTGTCTTCATGGTTTCTCTCACACATTTCTGAAGGTTGTCTAGAGAGGTGGTAACATTCTGGGAGGCCTTGGCTGATCTCACAAAGTTTTCCTATTGCTCTGCATGGATATTAGTGAGTATAGATGGAAACAAAAGACAACCAAATCTGGATAAATTTAATCAATAGACCTTGTCATGGCATCACCCATTTGTAGGTATCTGTAGATTTAATTAACCTGCTTGTTAGGTTAAATACATGCTAAAAAAATCTGTTACCATAGTTCCAAGAAATATATCACAAAGTGTCAGTATTCCATAAAGATATCATCTCATAAAAATTGCTGAAGAAAAAAGGTTTTGCAATTCCATCTAATCTACTGTATGAAGTGCAATTTATCTTATGTTTTCTTTGTTGCCCCTCCAACAGGACAGGTGAAATGACAGATTTAACCAAAGAAGCAGTCATGCACAGCATCTCCAAAAGTCATAACCTATTCCTGTCTGGACATCTGTGTTTCTTATTGACATATCCATAACAGCCCGATATGCTCTTTGCAATTGTAACTATAGAGCCATGCATTAGTAATGCAATCCTATACATGCCTACTGTAACTCTCATTGAGCTCTGTACATCTTTGTGTGTGTATGATTACAGCCTGAATAAAGGAATTTTTTGGGGAAAAAAAGAACATTTCTTTTAATTAACATTTATGATAATATGCAACTACATTCCATTTCTATTTCAAGGTAAGGTAATGACATGAAGGCATGTCTGTCCAAATTTGAGCTTATAGTAGGTAAAAAGTTGTCACTGGCTTTTTTCAAACTCTTTTAGCTTCCTTAGGAATTCCTTGGAAGCATTGGTTGAAGTGAAGCCCTAAATTTTACTTTGAACTTTATTGTGGGTGAAATCTGGTGACCGCAGGAGCTTCTGTTAAATATTCCTTTCCTCTTGACAAATTCTATATTTTATTTGAAATTCCTCAGGTGTGTCCGCTCCAAATTTCTATTTGCAATTTAGAAAAAACATTGATGGAAACTCTACTTTCTGTAAGACTATCCAAAAATTTTTCTCAAACCAGCAAAACCAGTCATTAAACTTAATTTTCTTGATCTTTAAAAATCTCATCTATCTATTAAATATACCCAAAGAAATTATTAAGAAGAAACTTAAGGTCAAAATAAATCATACTGGAGTCAACCCTAAAAAGCCAAAAGCAAGGGACACAGAGGTTAACTTTAAAGGAAAACATGAGGGCCAGTGTGGTGCAGTGGTAGGAGAGCTGAAGGAGGAGTCAAGAGCCTGCTTTTTTGCCTCCATAATACTCTCTGGGTGATTTTGGACCAGTCACATAATCTCAGCCTAACCGTCCTCACAGGCTGGCTGTGGTGAGGATAAAATGAAGATGAGGTGAACCTTGTAATCCACCATTACAAGGATTCAACCATTCAATGTAGGCATTGAATAGCATGGGGCACGGCCTCTGAGGAACCCCATTTTGAAGTCCATGGGGCTGAACAGAATAGCATGGGGCATGAGACTGATCTCTGACGAACCCCATTTTGAAGTCCATGGGGCTGATCAGTATTCCCCAAGTTCCACCTTCTGGAATGGGCCATCCAAGTAGGATTGGACCCACAGCCACTGCAGTGCACTGCATTCCCAACTCAGCCAGCTGCCCCAGGTGATAGATAATACTGGAAGCTTCTGAGAGGCCCAGGTAAGGGTTATGCTCACCCAATTCTTTCTGGGTATGGATCATCATACAGAGTGACCCTGGATGTTTTGATGCCAAAAGCAAGCCTGAGCCCCGGCTGAAAGGACTAGGGTTAATCAGTCTCTCCCAAGAGCTCCAGGAACTAGTTGGCCAGTCAAGGACTTGGTGCAGGAATGATGCATCATCCATCAGGTCCAGGAGTTAAGATAGTGAGGATTTTCTGGGTGCAGAGACAATTTCCTCAGGCAGTAGTCCAATTATTGCAAGAATCTCCATAAGAGTTCAGAAGAAGGAATCCTTTTTCCCTAATATAGGACAGTACAAAGAGTCTTGAAAGAAAGATGTAGAAAAATCAATCTAAAACTTCCTTTTGTTGAAAAGGCCATTAAAATGGTATGACTAGTTGTAATATTGATCATCAAAATATACACATGGCAATATTTGAAAATGACATCAGAGATTCATTTGCTTGGCTTTTCAAGAGTCCCGGACGGTTAAAGCCAATATCTCTGTATTAGCATTACATATAGCAGCATTCAGAGTTATATTATTGACAGCTTGAACTAAATTAGTTACCACCTCATCCAGTTTCAACTGTCTGCTATTTGTTGAGCCATTTAGATGTTGGATGTGATCCATTGGCACCTACTGTGACTGAATGCATGTGCGCACGCACACACTCTAACGAACATTCTTTTTATCACTCGTCAGCTTCTATCTGATGTCTTTTCATCCTGGTACAATAGTCTTTGTATTGAAATTTCCTCTTGTACAGACTTAGAAACTTAGAAAGATAGAAACAGAGTGAGTCAGAAGGGGTCTCCCGGGCCATCTAGTCTGACCCCCAGCTCCAGCCGGCTCTGCTCACGACGTGCCCACCATGTGCATGTCAAGCCTATCTTTGAACACCCGCACCGATGGGGCCTCTCGTGGAAGCCCATTCCACACCCTCGGGGTCCTGACTGTCAGGAAGTGCTTCCTCACATCCAAATGGAACCTTGGCTCCCTGAGCTTTGCTCTGTTGGAGCGCGTCCTGCCTTCCTCTGCAGGGGAAAACAGGTCTCTACCCATCTCCGTGTGACATCTCCTCACATACCTGTATGTCGCCAACATATCCCCTCTGTCTCCTCTTCTCCAGGCTGAAGAGACCCAGTTCCCTCAGTCTTGCCTCATACTCCATCCCCTGCAAACCGGCCACCAGCCTTGTGGCCCTACGCTGCACTGACTCCAACCTGGCTATATCTGTCCTGTAATGAGGGGTCCAAAACTGAGTACAATACTCCAGTTGCAGGTGCACCAAAGTCGTATAGAGCGGTAGTAATACCTCTGTCGATCTAGAAGCCACACTTCTGGCTATGCAACCAAGGGTGGTGTTGGCCCTCTTGACAACCACATCACACTGCTGACTCATGTTTAGCCTGCAGTCAACCAGTACCCTGAGGTCCCTTTCACAAGTGCTGCTCTCCAGCCACTTGTCACCTAACCTGTACTTATGACAGCTATTCCTATGCCCCAAGTGCAAGACCTTGCACTTATCCACACTGAACGCCATCCTGTTGTCTCCTGCCCACTTCCATACTCTGTCCAGATCCTTTTGGATCTGGTGTACCAGCTCCTCAGTTGTGCCACTGCTCCAGTTTTAGTATCATCTGCGAATTTGATCAGCAGACTGTTCACCCCTTCTTCCATGTCATTTACGAAAAGATTAAACAGGATCAGCCCCAGGACAGAGCCCATGGGGACCCCGCTTGTCACTGGCCGCCATCCCAATGGTTCCCCACTAATGGTTACCCTCTGCTTTCGGTCAGTCAACCATGCCCTAATCCATCGGACAGTGCTTTGGTGTATCCCAAAGCTCCTCAGTTTCTCCACCAGGATATCATGGGGCACTTTGTCAAAGGCCTTGCTGGAATCCAGGTAATCCACATCCACTGCATCCCCTCCATCTAGTCATTTCGAAACCTTGTCATAGAATTCCACAAAGTTTGTCTGGCAGGACCTGTTTTTGCGGAAGCCATGTTGTGTGGCTGTCAGCCTCCCTTCCCTATCTAGCATCACTAGATCTCTCTCTAGTATGAGCCTTTTCATTGTTTTTCCTTCAATAGATGTAAGGCTAACTGGTTTGTAATTCCCCATGTCCCTTCAACTACCCTTTTTGAAAATTGGGACCACTAATGCCACTCTCCAGTTCTCCATGAGGCCTCAAAAATGGAGGCCAGCGGGCGTGAGAGAACCCCTGCCAACCCCCTAAGTACTCTTGGGTGTAACCCGTCAGGGCCTGGTGCCTTTGTAATGTCCAATGCCCTGAGGAGCCCCTTGACTTCTAGGGGGGTGACTCTAATCTGTGCCCTAAGTCCCCGGCCTCACCTAATCTCCTATGCAGATCTCCCCAGTCCTGCTTTGGGGAGAACACAGAGGCAAAATAGTCATTTAGCATCTGTGCCCGTTCCCTCGTATCAGTCACTGGATCTCCTTCGTCCTTAATTAGTGGTCCCACTTCATTTACCTTTCCTTCTATTCTTAATGGGTTATCACTTTCAGTTTCCTCTATTAAATATTCATGGTCCTTATTATCCTCTCTCACCATTGGTACATCACATACATTTATTGTATTTATGCAAGGGTTTATACAAAGCCCTGGTTCCCCCAGTTTGACCAAAGAGTTCCAGAGGGTTGCACGTACAAACAATAATACTGCTTTCTTTGGAGATCAGGTCTTGCTAAGTCAAATGAACTTCCTCTGGCTACAGGTGGGTAAAAATGTCAGTTCACTTTTATAGGAATTTACCAACAGTCACATATTGTGTTATATTAATGAGGCAATTAATGAGATTTTGTAAAAAATGTCAGTATGAGAAAAAATGAATTTCAGATTTGTCCATCCAGGCCTTATGGGTGCTTATGAGTTAGAAATCTGGATTTGGATCCCTGGGGGGTCCACGGTGCATAAATGGTAACTTGAAATGTTCTACCCTGTTTATAGGCAGGAAAAAAGGGAGAATTTAACTGAATTTCTTCAGAGAGAGGAGAACTTCTGAACAGTTTCCATTGGCATTACTAACTTTTGGAAAGGGTTGTAACACAGCGTCTTCTTTTGCTTCCTACGGTTTGTTTGTGTGTGTGTGTTTGTGGGGAGGGGGGCATGTGGTCTCGCAAAGGTAAGAGAGCCAATTGTCTTGGCAGTCTGGCTCCAAAGTTACATCTATCACAATGCAGGTAAGTGGGCAGCAGCATGCTTGGCTCCGGGAGAGAAGCAGAGCAAATGGCACACCAAAATCTACCCTCCACATCACACAAAAGCTTCCTCATTAAAGAAGTCTCCATTGTGCAGCCTGATTTCCAGGCCAGTGTTTTTGAAGCGCTGCAAGACAGCCGAGTTTGTCATGTTTGCATGTTTCTTTCCCTTCTACACCCCTCCATTGCTCCGTTGGCTCTCCTACAGCCCACAGTTCCTGATGTGAAAAGCCATATGGGAGGAAATGCTTCATGATAACTTTTCCTGGGCTAAAATGCAAGTGCAGGCAGTCAAGGATGTTGTAGACCACTGCAGAAATTATTGCATGCTGAAAGAGAGGACACACACACACGCTACACAGCCACCTCCTAAGTAACACAACAACAAGAAACTCCACACTAAGAATTTAAGAATGTCTCCAAAAATTTAGTTGCCTTTGAATGTCTTTTCAAAAGCAATTCTTTTCTACCAAACAGAATGTGAATGCTTAAAAAAGTCAGAAAAAATTGGCACAGCATTCATTCAACCATGTTAGTGTTGAATTAGAATCATTACCTTTTTTCTGTCAAGTAATTTTTTTTATAGCCACATGTTAGGTAGGTACAAGATGGTCCTTTTCATGGTGAGAACAGCTGTACCTATTGAAGCTGGTGCAGATGGGCAAGAAGTTCAGTTCAGTTCAGATCTGATAAGAATTTACTAACATTTCTAAAATTAATGCATTTCTTCTTCACCAGAATAAAAAGACACCTCTCTCTACATATCCGCACACACATATGTATGTCAAATGCATGCAGGAAAAAGTGAAACTCACAGCTAGTCTGTCATTAGCAGCGAATGCTATTGTATTCTGGCCATTTTCTTTTACTCTCCGCCATCGCCTTCATTCCATTTGCAAGTCACTGCTTGCTTGAGTCGAGTTCTACCTACCTCATTTGCAATGTATGGGCTGCAGTACGAGCTGCATCCAGGTCGCCATGTCTCCCCACTGAGAAAGCACGGTAGTGGTGCTCATGCGTTGTGTTGGGTAGAAATCTGAGTAGGATTTCTGGCTGAAACCCTGCAAGGATCTACCACTCAGCATAGTGAGCCAGATGGACAAATTACCAGATGACGCCAGTCTATGTGTCCCCTGCTCACACGCCCCTGTTTTGTACACAGGGCATCATGTGGGGGCAACATGAAGCCATATGGGCTGATGGCAGTTCTGGGTGGACCCTGTGCGGTCCATATCAAACTGGTTATGTGATCCCAAATTCTATTAAAGTACAGCATCCATGGGGGAGGAGAGAAAGCCCGGTGAAGCAAGTCCTTCAGGAATCTTTCTGGCTCGACATGAAGAACAATAAAGCTTGAATAAAGTGCTTTCCGCCCCTCCTGTCTTCTGTTGAGGTGTCTCAATCCATCATAAGGGGTCTGTGAATATTCAGAGTTAAGATCCACATGGCCAATAAACACAGGAACGTTTTGAATGGATGAAAGTGCCCGGAGTTTCTGCATCGGAAGCGGAGTAGGAGCAGATGTACAAGGTTTGGCAAGGAGCCACAACAGCCCACATTCCTATGTATGCAGAGTCACCATTTGCTGTCAGGTCATTGTCTACAGCAGCCTTGCGCTACCTTGTGCCTTCTAGACACGTTTGGACTGCAACACCCAGAATTCCCAGTCAATGGCCCTGCTGGATGGGAATTCTGGGAGTTGTGGCCCAAATGCCTCTGAAGGCCGCCGGGTTGGGAAAGGCTGGTCTACAGAATTCAATTGTGTGTGGCAGTCAGCTGCTGAAAATGTTTTGTTTCTGAAGAAAAATAATATGGTAAGCCAAAATCATACATGAGAAGTTACCATTATCGTGGACCTTTATTTGTGTGTGTGAACTGCTGTTATACTGTATTTACCTGGTGTTCAGAGCTGGCGTCAAAGGTAGGCACAGCTGGGCACCTGCTGAAGGTCCACCCCCCAGCAGAGGTCCCCTGGCAAGAGCTGTCTGGATGGGCTCCTCCTTCCCCTAATAGACCTGCGTGGTTTGCTGTGGTTGTGAGAAGGTGGGGCAATGGATACCACTCCCTGCATTCACTGGCTCTCCACCCAGCCAGCAAGCAAATAGGAGTCTACCCAGCAAGGGGATGAGGAGCAGAAGGAACAGCTGGCAGTGAGGAGGTGACGGGAGCGAGCGCACAGACAGTTTCTGGCCCAAGGGCCTTTATGAACCCACACCTGTCGCTGGGTGTGTTGAAGAAAGAAAGAGGAGGCACTGATGAAGACACACAATTTTGAATTCACATGTGAGTGAACCTGTGACACTCTAGTTGTTGTCTGTCACCTTCTGCCAGTCCCAGTCAGCAAGGCCAATGGGCAAGGATGATGGAATTGTAGTTCAATCACTGTTGGCAAGCTTTGATGAATATACCCATTAAACACTCTTTTTTACATAGATGTAAAATGATTTGTTGTATTTCTAAAACAATTACATAAATATTAAGGCAGTAACCGGCAAATCAAATATTCCAGATGTACTGCAATTAATAGTTAACCAGGTTTGTCTAAGCATTTATGGGCACTTTATCTTTTCCCACTGGTTGTTGAACAACCTGTTCCTTTTCTAGGTGGATCCTAACCTAGCTATAAAAGGTGGCTATAGATAGTGAAGGTAAATGAGAATTTGCAGAAATTCAATTGATGACTGCTGCTATTGTTCAACTAGTTCAACTTTTGAATTTTCCTATAAAAAGCAATGCATATTTGCTTATATCCATGTTAACTAGCGGTTACAATGATCCAGTAATGCACTCAACTTTTTTATCTTTTGAAGGGCCAGTAACATGAGCCTAATATTTGTACAAAGCTATTTGCACTGATAAAAAGGAAAAAAAGCTACATCTTGTGCAGCATGGTTGGTACACAATGTAGTGCTTTAAAAGACGTGATTTTGAACTAAGAAAGCATGCAAGTAAGTTTCTGGTGGAAGGTATAGCAGCCAATAAGCATCATCAAATGTATTTCACAGAATGCTTCTCTATAGTGTAAAAATGAATAGAGTTCTCTATCTGAAGAAACAAATCTGAACATTAAAAAACATCAATGCTTCTCATGATACATGCTTGGTATTATTTCTGGGAATGCTACAGCTGGCTTGAGAAGCCTAGTTAAAATATTATAATTTACTTGCCTGCACGCATAGCCGATTTGGAGTCAAAACTGCCACTTACTACATGGGAGGAAAAACAATGACTTCCGTGCTACTGGAAACATCAAAGGTACTTTTTGCACTACTCCCCCTCAAGGCCTCCTGGGAAAAGCCCTGACTCATAATCTTTCCACTGGTTACTAGAGTGTTTCTTAGGTTTGGAGCAGGGTGGGGGTGGTAAATCGTATCTGCTACAGCACTTCCACTGAAAAATCCTCAACAAGCAGAATGGATTGAAAAATTCAAGCATGACTAAAAAGTACATTCCCCACTAGTCAGTGGATTTTGCTCCCTATTTGTCACTGCCACCTTGGAGAGCGGTGAGCATTAATAATGCATGGGTGCTAGGAATGTATTAGCGACTAACCTTGCGGAGAAAATCAGCTGGGGACCCAGAAGAGATGTACAAATGGGGGAAGAAAAGGAACGGGAGGAAGAAGAAGGGAAAGAGAGGGAAAGAGAAGCAAATAAACCGGGGAGGGGGGAGCCAGCCTGTGCTCTCAAATCCCCCCTTATTTATTGAAGAGAATTGTCAGGTGCACCAGCAACTATGTATCACTGTAAGCCCTCATATTGGGGATGTAATTGAGCCCATTGATCAAATTCAGGGGGATCTTCTCTCCCACCCACTGAGCTATAGAGTGTCCTACCTTTATCTAACCTTAAGAATACCTGGAGCTGCCAAGGATCTTTCCATATGGAAACTGCCAATGCTGGTGAATAATAGGCTGCAGGAAAATGCACGCTGCAGAAATTGTCTCCACAGATAGTAAGGGGGCAGATTCCTCTAGAAATGTATTAACTGGGCAAGAGTTCCGCTTCTCTGAGAGCAAACTGATTAGAACCGGAGTAGTGTAAATCCTTGTCTAGGATGGATCCTGAAGAGATGTTCCTTTTTGCAGGTCAAGAATGTGTTGCTTAATTATGCATCACTGAAAGATGGGACCTTGGCATTCGAAGATAATTTCTGAAAGTTTGTGGCAGATGCCATGGTGGCTGTGGCTCAGAAACTAGTTTAGCCAGTTTACTTGTCTAGAAATGGTTTCAGTCATGTAGACTGCAGATTGAAGGCTTATCTACTAATTACTTGATCTCTGCCATTTTGCCATAGTGACTTTTTAGGCCTGCTGTAATTGGTAGTCATTCATGGACATTACGAATTTTATTACAACAGATTATTACACAGATTATTACTACCATTACTCTAGCAGATAGCATTACAACAAAAGCCTGGAGAAACACCAAGTGACTAGCTGACTTCAAAATTGACAGAGCAGCTCCTCAGTGCGAGCTAGTCATTCGTCGTATTGGACAGAAATATTTCATAACTTGTCTCCAGATTTGGATAGTATGCTATGAACTAAAAAGTTATTGTTCCTTATTCTCATGTTATGGTTGTTGTAACCATTTTAAACCATTTTCTTATGTTAAGAAAAGCCTGTCCATTATTTTCCTGGTCATAAATGTGCTCTGTTGATTCTGCTTAATCATTATGGGGTTGCTCTGCAATAGCATGACTAGGTTTACACAGAAAGCTAACCCATATTCGTTGCCCTACATGGGAAATCCATTGTTTATTTGTCTGGCAGTTTTTCCCTCCTTCAGTTTGTTATATCAATCCCTGTGCTGTTTGTTTCTCTCCTTCTTTGTTTGTTCCTCCTTGTACCCCAAACACCTTTGTAGCGCTTAGTGCTGGCATACGGAGTAGTTGGATCTTTCTTTAAAACCACTCTTGGCTTCTGCTTCTGTAACCTGGGGCAAGAACCCATGATTCTGGGTTCAGCGGACAAGGACACGTAAGGACATCTATGGTTTGGACCGCCCAGAGTTAACCCAATGACATCAACAACAAAAACATTCTGGATTGCTTGTGGTTAAAAACCATCGTGTGGCTTGCATCAGATATAACGACCCAGAATTCAGCAGCACAGCATTATGTGCCAAGCCAGCCAATGGTCCACTGTGGAAAATACCACTGGTTCTGGTCAACAGTTGCACTGTTGTGGCTTCATTTTCCAGCTGATGGGGGAGAAGCTCCTGCTGTGGGACTGTGTGCCCAGTGAAATGTGTGAAGATCACAGCAGGCTCCTCTACATGAAACCTTCATTGTACTCTTGCGATGCTTCACTCACAGAAGCTTGTGAAGTCTTTTCAGGTTGTTGTCCTTATCTGGAAGATGCCCCACACCTTTTATTCACTTCTCCCACTTTTTCTCTGCAAAAGGAAAATGCGTTATTCGTTTTACTATCGCCTGGAACTGGGCAGCAGGCTCAGTGTACTTTCCTCACAGGGGGAGGCTCTGCCATCCCTTGGAAGGGGGGGGGGATGCTGGAGGTGTGGTTGTGATGTCAGCAGTGACATCACACCTTTGCACACCTGCCCTGCACTGCTCTGCCACTGCCACTCCAAGCATCTGGAATGGGCTGAGATTGTGGCTTGCTTTTCCTTCCAGGGTCTTTCTGCATGCCTGATTCGATGGCAGTGATGTAGGGAGGATTCTTGGTGGCAACAGCAACTCAGATTCTTGGCATGTTTGGGGCAGAAGAAGCAGGGAAAGAGATGGGTGGGAGGCAGGATGCAAGTCCATTCAGGGGGCTTCAGTTATTTTGCCCTTCCCTGCAGCTCCCAAAGCTTCTCTCTCTGCTTCTCCCCCTCTCTGACTTACAAAGGGCCCCTCCTCTCCTTTTTGGAAAAAGTAAGTCTGTGCTGTCTTTTCTAACTTCCCGGGTTGCTTCTGTTGTCTCTTTGAACTGCTTGTCTACTCTGAGGCATATCGATTATCTTCCTTGGCTTTACAAGGACATCAAATTCAGTTGAGTGCAGGGAGCCCCTGGGAACAGGGAGGGCTACATGGAGATGACTGGACTTAGAGTAGAGTTGGAAGGGGCCATGAAGGTCATCAGGTCCAGCTCACTGCTGTTGCAGGACCCCATGTTACACCATCCCACTCAGATGGCTGTTCAGTCTCTCTTTGAATGTCTCTCGTGTGGAAGAGACTTGTTTGCTTTTGGGTGAAGGGAAAAGGAGCAGGAGCAAATGATATGATCCAAATACTCCCTGCTACTGATAGAAGCACACCCAGGTAGGATCCTGTAGCTGAGAAATGGCACAATATTGAAGGATCACCATAGCAATTTGACACACGGTCATGGGAAGAACAGGGAGAGTGATGAGAGAAGCTGTCCAGCATTCCCAGGATGTCTTGTGGGCAGGCTCCCTCCATGAGGAGAACCCACACAGGATCCCAGGTGGAAATGGCACGCGTGTGGATGCTTGGCTGAGCTTTCAGTGCTGTCCTGCACCACAGCGGCAGCCATGCGCTGCTCAGTTGTGGCTGCCATGTTGCTCGGGGTGCGGGGGAGAGGAGGGGCAGTGCAACTGTGAACTGTGATTCTCACACCAGTGCAAAGTGACTCTGTGCTTCACAGTGATGTATTTGGGAATCTCCACCACCCATGAAAGATTTTGGGGTACGTTGTGGCATCAGGCAAGAGAGAGGAGAAGAGCATGCACAGGGAGTGCCCAGAAGAGCAAACGTGGAGCATTTGTGCTGGAAATAAGAGCCTGTGATGAGAAGCCTGAAGGCTGAAATCCTAAGGATTCTTCTTACAGATTTGAGTAAATAGGCTTAGGATCTGCTACAACTAAATTTTCACCAACGTTTCCATCTAATAATAATCTTCAGAGTTCGTTTCTTAATAATAAAACAATTGCTTGTGGTGTTATGCAGCCTGTAATTATTATTTTAATCATAATTAGCCAGGAAAATATTATGCTTTTACCTCCACCCTAATGATTCATTTTCACAAATAAGGGATTCACCTCATCTACATTTGTACCAAAAGGCATGATCTCAAGTGTGAAAAAGAACAAACATGTTTTCCCCTTTCTCTTTCATGTGAAATAAGTTTAAGATCTTGAAATACTTATGAAGAAAATGCTTATGAAGCAATAAGTTACATATCATGGTGAGTATAATATGTGTCAAACAGGCAGAATTTTCATATCTCTTCTGGTCCCTCAAATTACTTTCAGTGGAGTTGGTTCACACAAAACTGCCAGCCATCAAGTGAAACACAAAAATATAGTGAAAAATAGGGATTTACAGGAAATTTGTTTTATTCTATTTGGATCAAAATTTATGCAGTTCTCACCTTATAAAACTGAATACAAGCTCATATGCAATTGGTAACCCAAGTCCACACATTTCCAAACTTGTGATGTGATTGACGGGCCAAAGAAAAATGTGTGTAGAAATACATCCATTTAAAATATGCAGAAAATTTTGGAAAATGTACACACAAACACTTTAATGGGGGAATAATGTGCAAAATGCATACTTTTTTCCAATGAAGAAAAGACAAAAACAAAGCTTACAGTTGGAGACAAGCTTTGTGGTAGAATTTGAAATATCTCAGTGAAATTGAGTTTTGCTGGTTCATGGTGTTCCAACAGAGAAATCAGAAGCTCTGCATGAAGATGGAAGTTTCCTCAAGACGGTGTCCAGTCTCTTTGATGAGATACTTGTGCACCAATCGATCTGTTTTCTGTGTCTGTACCTGGTGTTAGGAAACAGTGACAGGACTGGAATTCTCTGATAAACTCACTGATTAAGGGCCAGAATAATCATTACTTTCAACCTGTATATAGCAGTTGCTTCTCTTTTTCATTTTTATTCTAGAATACATGCAATGGAATTAGGGTGTAGGGTGGGAATAGAGGGGTTTTTGAGATCCACATGAAGGCCTGCACTGCTTTAGAATAAAAATAAAAATGGCATACTGGCTAGTAATGGATATAAAGTTTCTGCAACTTTCAATCATTCTGAAGTGCAAGTTCATCACATTTATTCGGTCCAGTTTCTACATCAGTTTGCATTTTTTCAAAAAAGAAACAATCAAATATATTTTCCCTACTGAAGGCTTTGCAAACTCTAGGCCAGAAGTTCAAATTGTGCTCTCCTAGTATCCCAATCTAGAGTTCCAGCTCTAGTCCTCTGGAGTTCCCCACAGGACAGCAGCACCTTGTCATAGCCATATTCATGTCCCACTGAGTACTAAACATTTGATGGTTTTCTAGCTGTTACATGCTCCCCCCCCCCACAAAAAAAAGTTTGAAACAGTTACCGGCAGTAAGAGGTTTAAGGGAAAATATGCCTTAAAGGAAAATCGCTTTTCCTTCTCTACTTCTGAAATGCAGACAAAAGGTTTTTTGCAAAAAGGAATCCAGGCATTGAGCTCAAAAAAGGCCCCATACCGTCCTTCTGGCAGGCACGTCTTCATGCATGTTTACTTGCTCACACTATCGCCATGTGCCTTTGTTTACCTGGATCTGCAACTTGTATATATACGTATATGTGCAATGTATGAAGTTTGCTGTATGCACAGTCAGCTTATACAAAAGGGCAATACCTTGAAAGTATTGTATCTGTGTAATCCGGAACTTTGTCCTCTCACATGCTGGTGTTCTAACCCATCAATAAATGATACTTCCTTGTCAGGAACTTAGGACAGGATTTCTTGAGTGGTAGCCCTGTGTCTTTGGAATTCCTTCTTCTGGGGAATATACATGCCCCCCATGATTGTCATTTTTTTTTTCAGACAACTCTTGCAGCATTTTTATTTCAATCTGTATTCTATTAATTGTTGTGTTAAGTTTATTTTATTTATTTATTTAAAACAAAATATTTAAATGTCACTTTAATTGTTAACAATATTTGTTTATTTATCTGGCCAGGGCGACTTCTTTTATATTTTATATTTTATTTATTTATTTTATATTGTTAATTTTAATTTTACATTGTTATTTTTGTATTTTATTGTGTTTGTAAGCCGCCCCGAGGCTTCGGCAAGGGGTGGCATAGAAATGTTATAATAATAATAAAATTTATATGTCACCCTTCACTATCACGTCTCAGGACGGCTTACAAGATTAAAACCAAGAGTCATAAAAACAATCAATAAAACAGTACAATAAAATTACTATAAAGTTGCCACTGCTCAATTTTAAGGGGGTTCCAATAGGTTTCAATATTTTGATTTTGTATATTTTGTATTTCTATGGAATTGTATGCCCCACCTTGGAAAGGGGATTGCGTTGTGATAAGTGGTTTATAGTCTGACAACAACAGCAATGGCTTCCTTTGGCCACCTCTTTGCCATCTTGGTCACCTCCTTTCCATGCTTTGTGTTTATGGAAAAAACAGTTGCTGGTCTTTGATCCCTGCAGATGTAGCAAATGTTTTTGCACTTGAGACTGCCACAGATGCCAGTATATTGCTCAGAATGCAACATACGCCAAGACGGAAAATGTGCCAGACTGTCTTTGAACCTGCACCATTTTTAAAGAATGTGTTACATAGAGTTAGGTGCCTCAGATTAGACCCCACATCCAGTTCTTGCCAATGCCTAATAAACTGTTCCAAAAACCCTTGCTATCAACTAGATATCTACTTCTTCATCTCTCTCTCTCCATCTCCCTGAGCACCAACGAACAGCTGGTTCGCACTGCAGAAGGAGTCATCCATTGTCCGGGGAACGAAGCACACCTGGGCAGCTGCTCCTTCCCTCTGCACCTCCCATGGAAAACATCACTGCAAGGGGTGACCGATCAGGAGCAGCTTCAAGGAGCTCGCTCTGCCCTTCTGTACCCACACAAACACCTACAAGAAAATGAAACTGAAAACTAGTGCCTAAGCTTTGCTTTTTTCTCCACACTCTAAGCCCCCTTTTCCCTTCTGTGTCATGCCTTTTGGATGATAACCCTGAAGACAGGAGCTGTCATAATATTAATCTTTCCAAACTCCTCTGGTTTTCTTTTCAGCTCAGGAACAGGCAAAAATGTTTTACATAAATAAGAAATAGCTAGATAGTTCCTTGCTGGATGGAGAAAGTTTTAGCTTTATTTCACTTTAAATAAAGGTAAAGAGCACTCAGTGCCACAAGGAGCTCCTGCACAATGTGTGTGCACAGGCATTTAGCCAAACTGTGTTCTGGAATCCTATGAAGAGCACTTGCTAAAGACGTGGAGATTATGAAGTGAATTGGTTCAGGAGCAGTTTTTCCTTTCTCATTACACTGGGCTGTATGAGAAGAATGAGTAACTTGCTGCCATTGTTTTCTTGACACAACAGAAGTGTTGTTATTGCTGTGGAATTTAAGTCCAAGGTTTTCCCATCACCCTTCCTCCTTTTTATCCTCCCTTTTTAATCTCTGAGTTTATGCCATGTTCACAAAATCTGTTCTATACAGATTTATTTGCCAGTGGTGGCTCTTTTTATTTTCTTCCTCGTGTGAATGTGTCTTAACCTCTTCTATCCCAAGTATTTAATATGGGTCCCATCCATCCCACAAATCAATGGAAATAGGTTCTAGTAACAAAATCTTGCATGTCAGCTAGTAAGATATGTATTGGCATGCGCCACATTGATTGGGCCTGCCCCTCTCTTCTAAGCTGTTGCTAGCTCAGTCGACCTGCTCTATTTGCCATCGTCTGCCTTAACACAAACCTGCACCTTCCCGATGAATTCAGTTACCTTAGGAATCACTCTCACCTAAGGTGCCCTGCAGTTATCTTAGGAAGCCCTCTCTAAGCATATTAATGAGCATAGCATGAAGGTGCCATACTTTTAAATTAGAGGGATGACTGTCACACAAACAAAAAAATGCATGTTTTCTTCCACACTCTGGTCATTACTTCATTAAGTCCAGGGTCCAATATTACCTTCTAGCACAGCTTTCACCTGGCCTTCACAGAGTCCTGCAAAGACTGCCCAGCCTGGGGATACCAGGCAATGGCTCCAGCCCTGGACCCATGGAAGCTGCAGCCCTGGCGAGCAGGGGCAGGGGCACTGCGTGCTCCCGCATCACATGGTCTGCCAGCTGCCTGCTGCTTCATCCGCTACTTCCTCCGAGCTGGCCCAGGTCCCTTAGCCTGGGTGAAGAAGGAAGTGGCCTCGCTTGCAAAAAGGGTTCTGGGGCAAGGTCATATGCAGGCGTGTGGTGTACCCTGGCTTGCTTGAGTATGTCCAGAGCTCCTTGCCTCTGCACTCGCCTTTTTAGAATGCACCTGCTTCTGGGATGATCCACACAGTCGGATCCTGTGGGATGTGTGCTCTTCCTTTCCATTGCAAGCTGGCATTCAGCTAGAGAAAGGTGAATGAATATGTTTAATGGGGGTTATTCCCACGTAATTGTGCAAGTTTTCAGCATGAAAGCATATTATAGTCTACAATGCATTCCCATGATCACTGTGCCATGTTCAGGCTACAGCTAATAGGCAAATGTTTAAATTGCCACACAGCTCCTTGTTGATCCCAAGAATCCCACTTGGCTTTGGGACTGAAAGACCAAAGAGGTGCATGGTGGATAAATTTTGAGCAAGCACAATTTAGGATGCTGCACATTTCTACCCTACACAGTTCTACCCTAAGGTGAAAGCAACTTAAGGCATGTTTTTGTGCTGTGCTGAGGGTCTTTTAGGTTCCTAGCACCGTCCCTGCCAGGCTTCCTTTGAAATATCAGTCAGTATTTTGTCCAAGTCTGCCATTGGTATATTACCAGAGCACTGCTGCCAAAATTTTAACCAAAGAAAAATAATAAGAATTCCTCATCAAGCAAAAGAAAAGCCAAATAAATGTTTGGTCAAAACTAGTGGAATTTCTTTGGGATGGAGGCTCTGCACATTCCTGCTTTTTGTAGCTTTTTAGCCATGGAAGCTTTAAGAATGAATTTGGGGGTTTCTTTACAGGACAAACATGCAAAGGATTTTGTGGGCAAATTCCTTACCCACAAAGTACAAGCACTAAAGCTTCATTCTGCCACTAAGGGCAAAGTAAATAAACTCATTGAAGAGAAGATGTCCTGACTTTGTTGGCAACGTAAGGGACCATTCACAGAAACCTGAACTGTGTGTTGATTTAATGAATGGTTCGTGTGAGCGACTGGTGAAGCTGATCAGATGACTGCTATTTTCAGGCCTGAGGCTTGCTGCACATTCTCTGTGCCCCTGAAAAGCTTCTGAAAGTAGATCAATAGTGGCCTGTAAGATTGAATCAAGCTGTGTTTGGGCAAGCACTGGAGTTTAGTAACCATGGTGCTGAGTTGATACCAGGGTTAGCAGTGGCTCTATTAGGAACCATTTTCATGCTCTGCAAGGCTGACAAGCTAGCAATGGCACAGGGCACTGCATATGCAACATACAGAGTCAAGGAGCACAACTGCATATGCAAACATAAACACTAAGTACAGTGCGCAACTTTACCTTTGCTTTGGGATCTGGCAACAGCACAATGCCAGAATCTCTGGACAGGGCTAGCATGACCTTTCACAATCTGCCGTGCTTCTGGTGTTTTCGACAATGTAACTATTGTGCACACTTGCTGGAGCCATAGGAGCTAAAATCCAAAATATCTGGAAATCACCACTTTGGAGGTGGCTACTCTAGTCGAATGGAAGATATACAGACAGACTTTAGTAAGTACCATATTCTTATTGGCACCCTCCAAGCCACTATCATTCTGTAGAATAATCTGCCCCAAATTTCCAGCAAGGTGAATTGCCCCACTGTATCCCACTGGCTAATTTCACTTCTCCAGATGGCCTCTATCAGAATGCATGTAGCCAATGGCTTTATAAAACGGGTAGGGTTTTCCCATTTCAGTCCCCTGTAAAATGGGTGGATTCACCTCCTGATTCCATGTGCATTCTTCACTCAGCAGCACTTACTTAACCACACAGAACTACCGGCAGGGGACCACCACTTCAGAGGGACGTGGTACCGAATTGGCCACATCACAAAGGCTGCTCATGCAGAATTGATTTGTCCTGAGAGAAAATCAAACCCTGCAATGCCTTCTTGGGCTCCCTCATTTTCAATATTGTTATAGACCATTTTAAGCGCCAGTCAGTTTATTTTTGAAAAGATGGGAATTTTAAGATTGCAAGAGTGGTTTAAAGAAACCACCATCATCCCTTTGAACTCAAGAGGCCACTAGAACTGGGTACCAACCAGACTGACCAAAAACCATTCTGTTTGGATAACACTGGATATGGAGCCATTTGTCTTGGGAAACCTTGTAATAAATTGCGGCTTAGCTGATGCGAATTATTTCTGAAAACACACACACACACCCAGCTGCAACGATGTGACATTAGGCTGCAATCCTATGTACTATATGCACACTTACCTGAGAGAAATTCCAACAGATGTCATGCAGGATTACTTTTGAGCTGGCATGCACAAGATCGCAGCATTAGTTAATTTTAAATCCACTAAGGTGGCTTGAGAAACAGAGTTATTTTAATTTTAACTTTCACTAGGGTTTTTTCTTTAAAAACCTAAGCACAACATATCTCATTTACATCACATTTAAATTGCACTGAACATCCTTATCCAGAACTAAATGCTGTCTTTAGAGATTAGTGTTAAGTTGTTTAATGACAATCAATTTAAAGAATATGTATTGATACTGTAGAACATTTTTCCTGATAGTAATGCCTTTCAGGAAGACAGCATGCTTTGTCTTGTGAAGTACCAAGATGACTTTCCTGAGGGGCAATAGCCCATAATCTCATATAATTCTGTAGGAAAAAGGGGAGATTAAGCAAATGTCTGATTGACATGAAGGAAAAACATCTACTAGTCTATGAAAGGGTTTAACATTGCCCTCATTGGCAAGTGAAGTGGTAATTAGAGGTGGACTATTCCATTTGTGAACATCTACAGAGAACAGTATTTCTTACTTTCTGCCTTGGATTATAGTGGGCAACAATTTGAATTTATTACCACTGTTGTCTTGACAACAGTCTAGAATTCTCCTGAATCCTTCTCAACAAGCAGCTCACTGAAGGCAATTTGCTATTTTTTTCTTCCAAATTTCAGAGAAAACGTGCATTTGCAAGCCAGTCCTAAACCACAACTGTGCTGGGTAAAGCAGGAAAAGGGCTTGCTTTTTTGGTCTTGGATTTCAGTTCTCACTGCTGAACCGGTGCCTGAATCCCAAGCAATTTACTTAATCATAAATTATGTTGATTTATCTTATAGCTTTCTTTCAATGAATGTATACTTAGGATCATAGCCTATTTCTGGATACCTGCTGAATATATTCTTTCTGTTGATGTAACTCTAAAGCTAAAGGACTATGTTTAAATGCAGAAGCACATTTTTCCCAAATGTAGGAAGGCAGGCAGGTGATGCACATCCCCATCGAGGATTCTTTGTTCATGCTCATGAACCTCCTAGACAAAAGGCTCCCATTAATTTCAACAGAGTGAGCCAAACTGTATTGACATGACAATCGGTTCCCTCCAGCGAAGTGAATGGAGAAGCCATTTAAGGAAGACGAGCCTTGTGGGACAGCATGGACCATGCCTGGCAGCTGATTGGTGATCTACAGCTTTTGGTTTAGACCTCTCAGTGTCTGGACATTAGAGGACAGATCAAATAGCAACCCTCAGAGAGGAAAGGGTGAGGCTTCTATTTCAGTTTGTTTTCGATAACATTAGCAGAAAGTGTGGATTTGTCCATATTGAGAGAGAGGAGAGAGAGAGAGAGAATGCTACATATTAATCCATCCAAGCCTAACTCTTTGGGTTGGTGCTTAGCCCTTAAATGCTGGGTCCAAATCCATGTATTCTACCACGGATTCAGTTGGATTGTAGTTACCATTTCTTCTGACATTTGTTTAGCAGTTATATGGCAGATCGGTTGACCATGGTCCTCTCCATGCCGGGAACAGCACTTGTTGAGCAAGTGAGGTGGGCAAAAATTTCATTCCAGCACATTTTTATCACTGTCTTCATATCTGGGACAGAAAGAACTTGAGAATTTAAAATATCTAATGCAAAGGGAAGTGAAATTGATGGTATATCCATCCCTTATCGAGAGCAAGTTCACTTTGTGGACCAAGCTAACTTTTGCAAACTAAGTGAAAGGTAGAAGGCCGCTGTAAGAAACAGCACCAAATGAATTGCATGTTCTGTAATGAGAGACATTCCCGAAGTTTCTCTCTGCCTGAAGCAAATTTCATGTTTAATTTCTAGGGAATTTATCTTCACATGGGAAATAATAAATAATGAACTTTAGCACTTTATAGCAAAACTGAGTAAACTACTAAACAAAGTATATGAATTTGGTTTCTTGGATGGTACTTTTGTTGTACCTGCTGTTTTGCGATTAATGCTGTGATAATCTATTCATTGGGAGTGAGAAGGGTGGCAGTCCTGGGCAATTGTTCTCATGGGCTGCTGCCTGCATCCTAGACAATCTGGAATCAGAATGAGTAGCACATGGAGAGAAGGCGTGTTTGTTTGCAGAAAGCCCCTTCCAAAGGGCCGGGCCCAGGCATATTCATAAGGAGAGTTCCTGGAGGTCAACACTAGTGTGGGTCCCACAAGCCTCTCTGAGATCCATTCTGGGTGATTTGTACTGGGAAGCAATAAAGAAAGTTTGCAAGGAAAATGTGGGTCTGTGTTGGTGATTGTTCCAAGGAGGAACCTTGGCTCATAAAAACTACTTAGATGCCTTTGCTATTAGCATATATTTTATTCCATAGGTCCCTTGAAACTTTTGTTCACTTTGAAAGTGAATACGGCACATCAAATAAAGAAAGGACTAGTATTCACATTGTGCCTGCTTAATAAATTGATTATTCCTGAAAACTTTTGGATTTATCTATTGCTATTGGATAACACCACATTTTATTAACAATGTGTGAAGTGTTTCCTGAGATGTTACATAGCCCTTATTCCTTTCTCTTCAGACAGTAAGCTTTACAAATTCCTTGGCTTTGCATAGGTGATAACAGGAAGCAAGAATAATGAGATAAAATAAAACCTCTTCCTTCAGGTTTTTTAATTGAGGAACAAATTATTTCATAGTTTCTCATTAATTATTCCCATACATAGATTCTAATGACAAGGTGCCAACTTTCACACGTTAAGCAGGTTAATTAATCAGGTAGTAATGAAGTTGGGTGATACCTGAGTGTTGGTGCACTGAACAATCACGTCTCCAAATAATGTGTTTAACTGTCTGTAAACCTGAGAGGATGAGTCGAAACTCTTTCCCAGGCATAAATCCATGTGAGCGAACAAAAAATACTTTATTACTTTCATGGTATGGTACTTCTGGTGTACAGGTTCTATAGTCTTGAAATCTTGAAGAAATAGGTTAATAGATATTACACACACACACACACACACAGAGGCACGCACGCACAGAGAGAGAGAGAGAGAGGAGGGGAGAGGAAGAGAAGATAACTGGCTGACCCTGCTTTTCTTCACAGATATTTGCAGAATCATACATTTTCTTTTGTTTTGCTCAATTATAGACTTTGTTAGCACAGATTGAGATACTTACATATCTGTTGGTTTTACTGGATTTAGGAAAGCTGGGATTGTGATTCAAAACATCAGGTCAAATACATGAAAGTAAGGTGCTGTGGTGGCTTACTGGCTGATTATGAGATCCCACTGCTGCTGTATGCAGCGGCAGCAGCAGCAGGAAAAGGAGGAGGAGGAGGTGGTGATAGACCCAACATCTGTAATGCACACTCCTGTAAGGAAGCAAAGGGCTACCACTGCTGAGCTGCCGAGTGGTCACAACACTGGACATGGGTGAGGATATCAGAAACTTACATTGGGAATTGTTACCCTCCTAGCAGGGACTGCAGGTGGTGCAGTGGTTTAAACCGTTGTGCTGCTGGGCTGGTAGATCGAAAGGTCGCCAGTTCGAATCTGCACAACGGGGTGAGTTCCCATTGCTCCGTCCCAGCTCCTGTCAACCTTGCAGTTCAAAGCATGCAAATGCAAGTAGATAAAAAGGCACCACTTCGGTGGGCAGGTAACAGCGTTCCATGCACTTTGGTGTTTAGTCATGCCGGCCACATGACCACGGAGACTGTCTGTGGACAGACGCTGGCTCCCTCAGCTAGAAAACGGAGATGAGCACCGCCCCATGGAGTCAGGCGTGACTGAACTTCACGTCAAGGGGAAACCTTTACCTCTACCTTACCCTCCTAGCAGTCACACCTATGCAGTGCTAAGCCAAGCCCATTCCCACATCGCTATGACCACGTCATGATTCTTCCCAATATCTAAGAGGAAACTTGTTATTAACAAAGCATTGAATGATCACACGGAGGAATAAAATGTTGCAAATTCCATGCATGGATGAGGTGAATCAAGAATATGTCTCCATCTCCTAAATGGGGTGTGTTTCGCCCTATTGGGAAAAGGAACTTATGAACCAGGGAAGGATGGATTTGTTGATGTGATTTCTTCTAGCTTCCCTTTTTTTCTCCCAGTCTTATATTTAGTTCAGCAAACTTTTGAGGAAGACTGCAGACTTAACTTCTGTTTGTCTCTAATGTAAAGAATTAGTTTTTTATTTTCCCAAGTGAACATCACAGGAAAACTTAGAAGTTTTATGCATTTTTCCTTAATATATGCATTTTTATACACATTCTGTAAGCATTTGTTCTATTATATTTGAATATCATTTCCCATAATGCCTCATTTTGTAAACATTGTTTGATTATTGCATTGCACGATTTGAAGAAATGCCAATTTTGAAGGCTGCCTGAGTTCTCGTTATATAGTGATTTGAAAATGCAAAGCTATGTCAGTTCACAATGAAATGAGAATAAACAAATTTCTCTCCCATCCGGATGTACATTTGGGATCAGAAGGCCTGATTATATGAACATGAGATCTTTGAAAGTTGATCACATGCTGTCCAACAGCCATGGCAACATTGGGTTTATGATTACTGGATCTGGGCTTCTCTCCCATCTTGCATTCTCCAAGTATGATGACATCATTTCCATATCTGTAAAGAGAGAAGAGGTAGATCCTGGCAGGGCCCTGGTTTGGGCAGCTGAGCAAGTCCACATGGCAGTGGCCCCTTTCTTCCAAGCCACCAGGCATACTGTTGCATAGAACTCCTCATGTGTCTTCCTGGTCTGGAGGCAAATATGGAATCAGGGATGGTGGAGGGTGGAATGTTAATACAGCTGAAGCATTATTTCAGATTTGATGATCTGCAGCTCAACATCATCTCCACTTTAATCAAACCCAGTTCAAATTTTTTTTTACAGATATGGAGGAGGCATTATGTTTTTCCTTAGCGAGAAAGAAGTGTTGCAAAAGTAGAACTGGCCAGCCACTTGGCCATCGGCCAACTGTGTTTTAATCAATAGATGGGATTGATCTATTATGTTTTAAGCAATAGATGATATTCATAGTTATTTATTTCTTTATTGTTTGCTCAGTTGGAAAGCTTGCTTTATTGGAAAGTAGAAGACTTATAACTGGCTGTTAAAATGTTTGAACTACTTACCCACCGATGGATTGATTGTAAAAAAGATCTTGGACTGCGCAGAAATGGCTAGATTGACTTTATCATTGAAGGAGAAAGAGGACACTGACTTCTATCAAACTTGGGATTCTTTCTGTAACTGGCTGGAGAAACGGGACTTGGTGTAAACTTAGAGATGTTTTCAAATTATTATAAACTGATTTGAATTTGACTATAGAATGTTTAAAAATATGTAGTAGGGGGTTGACCCAGTAAATCCAATGTATGTCATGTTCAATTTTTTTAGTATTAGTTTAAAATTTTAATAAAATTAAAAAATGTTTGAACTACTGAATTGCTAGAATTAAGATTCTCAGGGCCATGTGGTCTGAAAGATTCAACAGTGAGAGCATCTTGAATAGTGGTTCAACTACTAATGTGCCTTAGCTCTATTTTCCTTATCCATTGTATCTTATGCAATACAATTACCATCCATGATCTTCATTCATGCTTTACTACAAGAGGTAATCCTCATTCATGGCTGAGTCTAAAAGCAGTGGGGTGGATGCTACTAAACAAAAACTCTCCATGCTACTTAGTAAATGAGTAAAATGATGCAAAAGTTGTCCTCATTTGGTGCATGTTGTGTCAGCCTATATATGCTTTCAAAGTTTTTAACAGATGCAGATCATTTATGTAATTGGTGGAGACTTTCTTATCTTGTTGTCTCTCTCTCTCTCTCTCTCTCTCTCTCTCTCTCTCTCTCTCTCTCTCTGTGTGTGTGTGTGTGTGTGTGAGAGAGAGAGAGATAGAGAGAGAGAATGGTAGAAATGAAAATGTGTACCTGTATATCATTAGTTCAACTGCGTTCCATTGATTCCCTTTCATCAAATAAATTACATAAATGGGGTTTGTGTTGTTAGCCATACTTCATCGAGAGATTGGGATAATTAGGTTTCAACTACAGGGATATTTTAGAACACATTGAATTTAGAAAAATTGATAAGGAAGCCACCACAATTAAAAAAAAAAAAAAAGCTCAAAAGTTCCCTATATTTTCCTGTGTAATTTGGGGTGAATTTAGTCCATGGTATTAGAAGTACAAAAGGTAACTAAAAATGCCATTAAATGAAATGTTCCAAGTCCAAGCAATTTCCTTCTAAGCAGAAAGTAAAATGCAGAGATTATGAAAAACCCTGCTGTGTTTAATTTAAGTGTATGTAAGCCTTTTACTCACAGTGATTTTGTCTGGAGATAATCATGTCGATCCTCAGTGGTCAGAGCTGTGAAGCGTATGCTGCAGAAGTTGCTCCCTCTTTGAGTCTACCTTGCTTCTAGGGCCATGGTTCCTATTGTGCAGACTCTGCCCATTCATCTTCTAGCAGGGTGGGATTCTCCTGTTCCTGCCTCCATCTGCTTGCTTCTGCCACAAAGAGGATTGCGTGTATCTCTGTAACATACGAAAACAGATTGTGGCTGTCATCATCATCATCATCATCATCATCATCATTATTATTATTATTATTAGAACATTTCTATGCCGCCCCTTGCCGAAGCCTCGGGGCGGCTTACAACACAATAAAATACAATACAAAAATAACAATATAAAATTAAAATTAATAATATAAAATAAATAAAATAGTTTATTCATGTAGTTGTGCACATGAGGATAATACGCTGTCATAACCGTACTCAGAATCAGTGTACCTCAAAGGTGATCTTTTGTTAATCTCTTTACAAAAATAGTCACAAAAGCTTGGCCTTGAGTAGGAAAAGGAAACGATAGATCAGTTCATTATTTTTATCTCATATACACAGTAGAGTTTTGTAGACAATATGTATTGATTAGTTTCAATTTCATGCTGTTAACTAAGCTTGCAAGCCAACACCCACTTATTTGGGCATAAGATGTATGAACTCAGTGTGACTTGCCACCAAATGGACATTAATAGGATTGTGCAGCAAGAAAGGATTCTGAATAACAAAGAATTTGCAGGTATCACTTCTGGTAGGGAACTGAATTCAGTGATGTAAGCCCATTCAGACATCCAGAAAATGCATGGAGATGGGCAAAGGTTTTGTGTGAGAGTGTGTATCAGCTATTTCTACTGCATCTTGTCCGCATCTTTGAAAGCATTTTTGAACTAGGATGGTGGTCACTTACACATCTCCAAAAAAGAAGACAGAAGTGGACAAAATTTGTATGCACTACTTTATAGACATTAGTGAAAATTTAAAAGAGTACCAGTGGTGACTTTCATGTAAATGAAACACAGTACAGCTCAGCACATTGGAGAAAACCCATGTGCCTGCTCACCTTGCCATGCCTGGCCTAAGTGTCCCTGGACAAGAGCCTGCTCTTCCTTACAGAAATAATTACACTTTCTGCCAATAAACAAAAAATGACCTGCAGATTGAACATAAACCAACTTTAAATCATTTTAACCAGTATGAAGGATTTCCTTTCTCCAGCACTGCTCCTTCACTGAGCAATCCCCACTATGGGGCTTCTTCTTTCTAGCAAATTCTTGTATTTTATGGCCTAAGAAACTCTCTGCTGCTATAGCTCTGAGTTTCACAAGCTGACCCTTTGCATTACAACCAATTCTCTTACTACAGTGTAACATATTGTATTGTATTCTCTTACCATATTGTTTAGTATAAAAAGTGTAGGCATGAGATGGGTGCGAACACTAGAGACATGTTGAACATCTAAACAAGCTATTTGTTACAGGGATATTTCATACATAAGAGATTAGTAATATTTACTTTATTTCTGAACTAATATTTTGTACATAAGCAATTACATTAGTTTTCAAAAGACTGCCTAGTGACAATTATTTAGGACTCAGGAGACAATGTTGCCATCACAAGCTTCTTAATGACTTCTTTAACTCAGGCCAATTACCTAAACTTCCAGCCCAACCAATTCAACTCACAACTAGATCCATTTTCTGAGTTCAGTTTTCTTCTGACACCAACACTCATCCTGTTCTATTTATGGCTGCTTGTGTAACCTGGAAAGATTTTATGCAGCCTCCCGGCCTAACAAAGTCACTCACTCCATACACCTGATCTTCACCAGCTGTGTAAAGTCATACCACAGAGGAGGAATAGCTTAACATTCACTCATTCCTTAGTATCCTCCTAGTTCTTTGAAAACATTACACACCAATCAGCAGACCTTCTCCCACACAGATTACACACTGATTCTCTCCTAACTGTGAACTCTGGTGAACCATGAGTTCTTGTTTTCCAACTGCTCTTTTCTATCTAGTTGGAATACCCAGCAATTAGAAGTGAATTTACATATTCCAGGGGCCATAAAGCAATATTTAGAGCAATTATGTCACTCTCCCATCTTCAAAAACATCACTAAGCAGCTACTACATAGGCTTTTGACAGTAACAAAACAAGATCTGATGCCTATCCATATACATTGCAGTCTCACAGAGCGCGCACTCTCTCTCTCTCCCTTCACACACACATGTAACCCATAAATACATAGACATGATATTTCTTCACAGTCAGAAAGAAAGTGACTGTACATAGCTTATCTACTTTATGTTCTTGCACTGAGGTTTCTGACCATTTAATTTGGTATTTCTAGCACACCTTTCTCAAAAAAGAATATTCTCAAGGAATACAGATCTCAAAACAACAGATAAAAATAAAGCAATCGAATTCCTGAGTCAGAGAACCACTTTTTCCAACAGTCCCTGATGTTACCTATACCTTTGACCTGGAAAATGAGGGTTGAGAGATGGGGGAGGAAAGAGAGGTGGGCCAAAGAAAGGAAAACAGAAAGGGAGAGGACCCAAGCAAACATTTCTTAATCTCTGCCTAGCAGCGATGCCGTTTTCTTTCTAGGAAGAGCTGCATGGAGACTAATCTTGATGAGGCCCCTAGACTAAAGGGTAAGAGAATAGGTTAAGATCAAGATCAGACCTCCTGCACTTGCTTTGAAGTAGAAATAATATTAAAAAAAGATAATGCTACCAGAACTAGATTTAAAGTAATGTCTGTATTAGCCCAGAAATTAGGACCCCCTGTTTGGTTTGGGAACAGATCTTTGAGGGTTGGTGAAGCACCATAAGCATTAGACTAGAATGCTCTACTCCACATTGAAAATCAATCTAGCATAAAGGTGTTTTACACCTACTATGTTGGAAACATTCTGGAAAGAGAACACTTAATATAGTGCTGGACCACATCAAGTGCACTGCTGTTGAACTGGCAATTGTGGAATCCAGTGTAAACTTGACCTGTTGCATTTTGAATCCTTTTCAAATGTGCCACTGGTAGGAATGCTTGAGAAATTCATTCAGTTTTCATTTCTAACTTAATCAACCTGACTCAAAATGTCCAGAAGAATATATTGCATAGAACTTTAATTCTTCAGATTGACCAATCTCCAAATTTGTGACCCAGCTCTCATTAAAAAAAAAAAAGTCCACACAAACTTTTATTTTAGGGAGAATGTTGTTGTTGTTGTTGTTAGTCACGAAGTTGTGTCCGACTCATCGCGACTGCATGGACAACATTCCTCCAGGCCCTCCTGTCCTCCACCATCTCCCAGAGTCTACCCAAGCTCACACCAACCGCCTCAGTGACTCCATCTAGCCACCTCATCCTCTGCTGTCCCCTTCTTCTTTTGCCATCTATTGTTCCCAGCATTAGGCTCTTCTCCAGGGAGTCCTTCCTTCTCATTAGGTGGCCAAAGTATTTGAGCTTCATCTTCAGTATCTGGCCTTCTAAAGAGCAGTCAGGGTTGATCTCCTCTAGGACTGACTGGTTTGATGGCCTTGCAGTCCAAGGGACTCACAGGAGTCTCCTCCAGCACCACAATTCAAAGGCCTCAATCCTTTTGCGCTCAACCTTCCTTATGGTCCAGCTTTCACAGACATACATTGCAACTGGGGAAACCATAGCCTTGACTATATGTGCTTTTGCTGGCAGGATGGTGTCTCTGCTCTTTAGTATGCTGTCTAGATTTGCCATAGCTTTCCTCCCCAGGAGCAAGCGTCTTTTAATTTCTTGGCTGCAGTCCCCGTCTGCAGTGATTTTGGAGCCCAGGAAAATAAAATCTGTCACTACCTCCATTTCTTCCCCATCTATTTGCCAGGAAGTGAGAGGACCGGATGCCATGATTTTCTTAATGTTGGGTTTCAAGCCAACTTTTTTACTCTTCCTCCTTCACCCGCATCAAGAGGCTCTTTAGTTCCTCTTCACTTTCTGCCATGAGAGTGGTATCATCTGCATATCTGAGGTTGTTGATATTTCTCCCAGCAATCTTAATTCCAACTGGTGATTCATCTAGCTCCACCTTTCTCATGATGTGCTCTGCATATAAGTTAAATAGACATGGTGACAGTATACAGCCTTGCCGAAGTCCTTTCTCAATTTTGGACCAATCAGTGGTTCCGTGTCCAGTTCTCACTGTTGCTTCTTGACCCGCATATAGGTTTCTCAAGAGACAAATAAGATGGTCTGCTACTCCCATCTCTTTAAGAACTTGCCACAATGTGTTGTGATCCACGCAATCAAAGGCTTTGAAGTCAATGAAACAAAAGTAGATGTTTTTCTGGAACTCCCTAGCTTTCTCCATGATCCAGCGTATGCTGGCAATTTGATCTCTCGTTCCTCTCCCTCTTCAAAATCCTGCCTGTACTTCTGGTAGTTCTCAGTCCACATACTGCTGGAGCCTAGCTTGTAGGATTTTGAGCATAACTTTGCTAGCATGTGAAATGAGTGCAATGGTGTGGTAGTTTGAACATTCTTTGGCATTGCCTTCTTTGGGATCGGAATGTAAACTGGCCTTTTCCAATCCTGTGGCCACTGTTGAGTTTTCCAAATTTGCTGGCATATTGAGTGTAGCACTTTTACTGCATCGTCTTTTAAGATTTTGAATAGCTCAGCTGGAATACTGTTGCCTCCACTAGCTTTGTTGTTGCTCAGACTTCCTAGGGCCTACTTGACTTCACATTCTAGGATGTCTGGCTCGAGGTCAGTGACCACCCCATTGTTGTTGTCAGGGATGTTAAACTCTTTCTTGTATAGTTCTTTTGTGTAATCTTGCCACCTCTTCTTAATCTCTTCTGCCTCTGTTAGGTTCCTGCCATTTTGGTCCTTTATCGTGCCCATCTTTGCATGAAATGTTCCCTTCATATCTCCAATTTTCTTGAAGAGATCTCTGGTCCTCCCTATTCTATTGTTTTCTTCTATTTCTTTGCACTGTTCATTTAAGAAGGCATTCTTATCTCTTCTAGCTATTCTCTGGAATTCTGCATTCAATTGTATCTTTCTCTTTCTCCCTTGCCTTTCACTTCCCTTCTTTCTGCAGCTATTTGTAAAGCTTCCTCAGACAGCCATTTTGCTTTCTTGCATTTCTTTTTCTATGGGATGGTTTTAGTTGCTGCCTCTTGTACAATGTTGCGAACCTCCGTCAATAGTTCTTCAGGCACTCAGTCTATCAGACCTAATTCCTTTAATTGATTTGTCACCTCTACTGTATATTCATCAGGGATATGATTTTGGTCATACCTGAGTGGCCTAGTGCTTTTCCCTGCTTTCTTCAACTTAAGCCTATATTTTGCAACCAGAAGCTCATGATCTGAGCCCCAGTCAGCTCCTGGTCTAGTTTTTACTGACTGTATAGAGCTTCTCCATCTTTGGCTGCAGAGCACATAGTCAATCTGATTTCTGTGTTGACCGTCTGGTGATGTCCATGTGTAAAGTCGTCTCTTGGGTTGTTAGAAAAGAGTGTTTGCTATGACCATTGTATTCTCTTGACAAAATTCTACCAGCCTGTGCCCTGCTTCATTTTATACTCCGAGGCCAAACTTGCCTGTTATTCCAGTTATCTTTTGGCTTCCTACTTTAGCATTCCAGCCCCCCATAATGATAAGGACATCATTTTTTGGTGTTACTTCTAGAAGGTGTTGTAGACCTTCATAGAACTGGTCAACTTCAGCCTCTTCAGCACCAGTGGTTGGGGCATAGACTTGGACTATTGTGATGTTGAATGGTTTGCGTTGGATTCGAACTGAGATCATTCTGTCATTTTGAAGATTGTATCCCAGTACTGCTTTTCCTACTCTTTTATTGACTATAAAGGCTACTCCATTTCTTCTGAGGGATTCTTGCCCACAGTAGTATACCTGATGGTCATCTGAATTAAATTCCTCCATTCCTGTCCATTTTAGTTCACTGATTCCTCAGATGTCGATGTTCAGTCTTGTCATCTCTTGTTTGAACACATCCAGCTTGCCTTGATTCATGGATCTTATGTTCCAGGTTCCTATGGAGTATAGATCTTTGCAGCATCGGACTCTCCTTTCACCACCAGATACATCAGCAACTGAGTGTCCTTTTGGCTTTGACCCAGTCGCTTCATTCTTTCTGGCGCTACTAGTATAGCCCTCTGCTCTTCCCCAGTAGCATACTGGACACCTTCCGACCTGAGGGGCTCATCTTCCAGTGTCATATCTTTTTGCCTTTTGGTACTGTCCATGGGGTTTTCATGGCAAAGATACTGGAGTGGGTTGCCATTTCCTTCTCCAGTGGATCACGTTTTGTCAGAGCTCTCTGCTATGACCTGTCTGTCTTGGGTAACCCTGTACGGCATAGCTCATAGCTTCATTGAGCTACGCAAGCCCCTTCGCCACGACAAGGCAGTGATCCATGTTATAAATCTGAGGAGAAATGTATTAAACTTATTTCTTTTCTTCATGCTGGTTAATACAAAAAGAGATAGAATGATGGGTGAATAAAACTGAAAAGAGACTGATTTCTGTCCCTAATCAGCACCTCACGGACTTCAAGCTTCCTTGTTTTATCTAACTCAGTGAATCCATGGCATTGCTCATATCCATAGCAAAGTAGATGCCACAGATGATACAAATCTAAAAAAGAACTCTGGAGACCCTTCACCCTTACTCTTCTTTGTTTATAAAAGTGGCTGGGATGGCATGACTATGTGTGTAACCCTAACAGTGAAGACCTTTGATTATAACAGGCTTTGATTCCATCATGCCTAAAAGTGGTAGTCATTTGATTAAATCTTTGATAAAAATATCTTCCTGAACCCCACCATATTGGACAATTTTAAGCTAGTTACACTTTAATAGGGAAAGTGCTGGACCATGTGGTAGTATCTGATATCCAGGCAATTCTGGATTAATTAGAGCAATGTTGTCAACTCACTTTGTGCATGGTTATGGAACAGAAATTGTTTTGGTCTTTTTGGTAGATGATCTAGTTTGAGAACTAAACAAGAAGAGTTTGTTCACCTTGGCTCTGCTGGTCTTAATCAAGAGCAGCATTATATATAATGCATCCATTGCATGACTTCCTGAGTAAATGAGATTTGGGAGTACTATTTGGCTCTAGACCTTCATGAGGGTCATGCATGAGGGAGTGATTTCAGAAGGCAGTGCTAGAATACTCCTGTATGATGTGTAGGTGTCTATCAGAGTTTAATCTCTCCTCCCACCTCACACTCCTTTGTACATACGAGATACCAATTGCATTATTTTTAGCAGTTGTTTTGAAGATCTGTATTAACTTCCTGGAAGAGGTTATCCCAAGTTTTGGGATTCAGAATCACTGGTATGCTAATAACACCCAACTCTTACTTTCTCTACATAGCATCCAAGGAAGCTATTCCAGTTCTAAATCAGTGTCTAATGTTGGTATAGAACTGGATGGGGGCATAATCGTAATCCAGACATGACACAGGCCAATGAAATGGCAAATCAGGGATATTTCCTCAAGGACTCAAGAACGCAGATCAGGTGCACTGCTGGATTCAGCCCTCGGCTTGAATGATCCAGTTCCAACGATGTCCACAAGTGCATTCATACTGCTTCGTCAATAGACCCTATTTATGGAGATGACAGAGATGCCATGGTGCCTTTGTTATCTTCCATTTGGACCACTGTAAAATGTTGCATATAAGGCTATCTTTGTAAAGTGTTTGGAAACCACCAGTTGTATAATGCTGCGGCCACACTGTCCAGGTACACTTGGAACTCCAAAACCCATGGGGCTTCCTGTTAATATGAATAATGGGCACTACTTAGTAAGTAAAGCATTGATAGGATAAGCAAATGGACAATTGGTACTTAATAGTTTAATGGAACCTTTGCCTTTCTAACCAAAGGTTATTTTGGTCTGAATTTTTTCTTGCACACTATAGCATCATTACAGGAAGACAGACAATCTGCAGATAAGCAGAAACATAAGGAAGGAGGAACGAGAAAAATAACACATCTCTAATATTAGATTCTAAAACCATAAGGGTTGATCCAGTCATTGGTACTCATTAACAGGACAGGAAGTAGAGCAAATTTAAATGGTAGAAACTTGGTCTTGTCTTCAGATTTTCATGTTTTTTTTTTTTTTAGAAAGAAATAGGTGACAAATTACTGCAGTTTTTTGAAACTAAACCAGCAAGAATAATTTAATACTGCCTTGTTATGGAACAATATTTGTTAATGCCTTGATATGGTACAAGAAAGTACATGGAGTGCATAGAATGCATTGAGAAAGTAGAGAAGGAGACATTCTTCTCTTGCTCTCATAATACTCAAACCCTGGTTCATCCCATGAAGCTGATTGGTGGGGGATTTAGGACAGATTTAGGATTGATACAACTTCTTCACAAAATGCACAGCTAAACTATGGAATTCACTGCCACAGGATATAGTGATGGCCACCTATTTGTATGGTTTTAAATTGGGAATGGACAACACGTGAAGGAGAAGATTATCAGTGTCTACTAGCTAGACTATCAATCAGTAGTATAAATATAGCGGAACCTCCATTTTCAGATGTCACATGCCTGCATACACGAATTGCTGAGGAGCAGGGGCAGATGGATTTCTTGTACCCATCCTGCTTGAGGGCTTTTGTGAACAACTGGTTTGCTGCCATGTAAATGGAGTGCTGGACTATATGGACCATTGGTTGGTCTGATATGGCTCTTATGTTCTTAAAATGACATCATCTGTTAGCTGTGATAAATTACCAATAATTTTGCAGCCAAGCCCATAGACTAGATTTGTAAAATACAGCAACTCAAAATTAAGTGTGAGTTGAGTGTGGCAAGAAAGATACATGAGTTGCCAAGTGGGGGAATCTGCTTCATGTTAGGAACAGTGAAGAACTGGCAGGTAAGGATTGGAAATGGAATTGGTTTTTCCAAATTTTAAGAAAAATCTTTTTAAAGGTGCTTATTTTCCATGAGAATTCCCAGAAAAGGCATGATCTACTTCTGGGAAAATTCTGAAGAAGCTGGGAAAGAGCCAGTCTATTCCATAGCAAAATGGGACTGGTTTTCAGTGTCTGTTATGGACTGGTTGGGCCTTGTAGACAGGCCCTGGGAATGAGCATTTCTGATAAATGATGGTTGACATGCTTCTCCCATCAGGGAACATAGAAACTCACCTCTTTGATGTGATCCAGAATCCCATAGTCAAAGAAGGTCACAGCTTTGCATGTTGCCTAGACTGGAATCCCTGGAATGGAATCCCAGGCTACATTGGTGAGAAAAGAACAAGACCTTGTGACAACTGCAGTTCATTCTTTCTAAACTTAAGGAGAAACAGTAACACGTAATGGCCACATAATACACAATGGCCACATATCTATGGCCATTGATATGCTTCAGCTTGCTGATGAACACATTGATGTATCTCTTGAGTGGCTGAAAGCCCAAGCAATGTGGTCCAAGCACATAAATAATGTTCTCCTGATAATGAGCAAACTTCGCTAGGTTCACTCTGGATCTCCCTTCCAGATCCAGAGTGTGATACATGCCATGTGATATGACACATAGCATGATATGATGTAGAATTCAGGGGATGATTGACAATAGCAATGGGTGAACTTACTCTGAGTGAATGCATTATTTACTCAGAAAGTAATGCACTCCTCTATGAGTGCAGGTGAGAGTTCTCCTTTAATATCAAAACTTATTCCATGTATAGAAGTTTTTGTGCTGGTGAATTATCAAGGCGCAATGTAGGAGCTGTAGTTTGGAATTCTTTAATATGTATGACATCATCCTTTCTTTCCGCTGAGTTGTTTTCATGCATGTTGAGGTCATGGGCTGTTTACTCATCATCACCCATTGCCAGTATGAAAATGGACCCTTGGCGTCCTCCTCCTCTTCCTCTGAGCCAGAGCTATGGGGGAAAAACCTGGTTGTAGGGCGGCAGGAAGATGAAATTGGGACATGGGGCAGGGGAGGAAGTTGTGTGCTACTTTATTGTATCGCTGGTTGAGAACTGTCTCCCGATCCCACTAATAGAAAGGTGACCTGAGGATTTACACCACTAACTGTCTTAAAGTAGTGGGTTGTAACAGATTCAATTTGGTATGGTTGTTTTTAGAGGATTTTATGATCCCATGTTCTATTTAAAATATGATACATTTTTCACTTACACTGTAGCACAAAAATGCTACATGCATTTTGATGACTCATAATCTTTATGCTGAACTTGCTGTTTTGTCTTGACTGAAAATTATGCAGAAAACAAATATAAAATCAATTTAGTTTTATTTGAGCATCTCCTTCCCATATTTCAGCCATATCTCAGCCACATTTTATATATCTCAGGGCAATCATCAGCCCTACCCAGGCTTGTAACATACCACTGTTAACATGCTGCATATATACAGATGAGGTTATTTTTCCAGTAATCCATTATTGCTGCATGATAAAAGTGGCAAAGAGATAAGTATTTCTATGCTTGGAGGGCCCAAGGTATCCCTCAAATGCGTATGTGTCCTATACCACTTACTAACTCTAGAACCATGATTAATGTGCTGACACTCAATAATGTTTAGAGGAATATCAGCAATATGGTAAATACTGTACTGAATAGCACTTGTATTGAAGTTGGATTGTCTTTGTGTGTGAAGTATACATGAAAAATCCATTGTTATACATGTGGTATCTTTGTGGCAGGTGTCATCAACTAAGAGTTGAAGAAGTTTGAACTGAGAAAGAAAAGAAAATTTCCAGTCTCTTGAAACGACTGGTAAAGATAGCAGATCTACAAATGTTCTACCTGATTGATGGGTAGACACATTGGAGGGTAATTTTCCATCTCCAGCCATCCCCACAATTCTTCAACAGTTCAGTAATGACCTAAGTATAACAATTAATTTCTGAAAAAATTAGGCTGAGTTCTACATTCCTTAGATGTTTCAGTCAATTTGGTACTTCCAAATTTGATGGAAGGTTTGTTACTAACGGTGCCATTCATATCCAAACAGCCGAAGTCCCTCTGAATTCAGTGGGGCTTAGTCCCAGGTAAGGGAGCATAGGTCTGCATCTTTAATTACCCAGAATGCTCTTGGAGAAATCTGTGTTAGCTCCCTAGTGGATAGCTTTGTTCCAAGACATAGGCCAACTCTGCTGCTTAATGCAAAGAGCATTCTTGGTATCTGAGGACAAAATAAATCTACATGACTAGGAGATGAAATAGAAGGAGAGGAGCAAAGAAAGCAGCCAAAAGATGAATGAAATATCTCCCTCATGAGAGAAAGCAAAATTATCTCAGCAACACCCTTTTCAGAATGGAAATACAGCTTCTCTCACTCGAAGAGCTGAAGACAAATCAGTGCCAATAGCTTTAACAAAGAACACCGTTTTACTCAGGGCTAAGAGACAGCAGGAGTGGCAGGAATGCCAGCTGGGATGGAGATGCACATCAAAGAAATGAACGCCCTATGGCTGAAGAACTTACACAGATACAATAAACTCATATTTTTAATATTAAAACACTCTTTTCAGACTGAAGAAAAGATACACATTTTTTAAAAAATCCATCTGCCCAAGGTTAACAAGAACACTGACTGAGTGCAATGCCTCAGAAGCCCAGACCTTTACCTTGAAGCCTCCGAGGTAACAAAGTGAGTTGTTTTATCCCCACTGGTTCCAGAAACAGCTTGCTGTAATTTCTTTCTCTCTCTCCCACCACAACCTCTGCCTCCACCCTTTGTGCTAGGGAAAAAGAAACAAGAATGTGTGTTAAGCTGCACTGGTTGGTAAAGTTTCACAGAATGTTCTGCTTAAGAACCAGGAAACATATGTAGCTTCTGCCTCACTCCACATTGAAGCAACAGCTTGCTTTTCAGCATGACTTTGGCTTTTTCCTCTTATGCTAAAATTAGGATTTATAGAGTTAAATTTAAGACCTAATTCTCTTTCCTAGAGGGAGAGGGGGGGAAAAACCAAACAGATCTCATTTGCTATCAGTCTGTGCAGTCTACTCCTTGCCAACACGGTAATTCAAGGAGAAAGTCAGGCACTCTTTCTAGTTATAAGATATATGATGGTTTCTTAAAAAGACAGTTTGCATGTACCTCCCACTTGACCAAAATAGTTGTGTGCTTGTTTCCTAACAATGGCTCATTAAATTCAGAAGAACTTCTGCACAACTTACCTTCAAACGGTTTAACTTGCTGAACCCCATTCTCAAAGGTTTTTTTTTTAATGGCAGTTTTTAGTATATAGGCTTTGGCCACTGAATCACAGAGAAAATGGTATATATTGCATGCATTATATATTTTCAACAACAACAAAAACATCAATAGAAGAACTCTTGTAAAAATGGAATCTATTTATCAAATTGTAGAAATGGAATCTATTTATCACTTGCCTGTATTTTGAAACCTTGACTGTTTGCACTGACCATAATTAAAAATACATCTTGTTGAAGTGGCATCCTGTGGATTCAAGCCAACTTGTAGAGCATTCCCTCTCTTAAATAGACTAGAAATGAACCTAGGTTTCTCTAGCATTGGTATAATGATTGGCATGGCTTTGTATTAGCAAAAATTCAGTATACATGGAGTCCTGGTGATATCAAGATGTCACTTGATTTCCAGTGAGACACTGAGACATTACAGATGGTTAAAATCATTCAGAGACATATCTCAAAGTTTCACTGTCCATTAAATAACATTTCTTCTCCTTCTTGTTCCCTGTAATCAAAATTATGCTGATTGAGGAGCAAGAATGAAATCTGTTTCGTGTTCTTTTTTTTTTCCATTTTTCTCTCATCTTACTTATCTTTACTCTCTCCTAACTTTAAAATAAAAAAAAAATCAAAAATTGGATCCAGACTTTGCTCATGCCATAAGAAAGGAGGGAGATTATTTTTCCTTCTTATTCCTTCTTCTCCCTGCAGGCCTTCAGACACCCACACACCTATTCTGGGGATCAAACTGATGCCAAGGGGAACAATGCAGGAGGAAATTGGTGAGAATAGCTTCCTCCACTCCTCAGTGGGGAGCTTCTACTGGATCTTGGAGTCTTCCATGAACAGAAGACACCTATCCTTGCTAGAGTACCTATCCAGTCTAAGTTTCCTTCCAACCAGTAATTATTTGTGATTCTAGAAGCTCTAATTTGTATGCATGCATGTAGAAAGACAGATAGATAGATATTGATAGATAGATAGATAGACAGACAGACAGACAGACAGACAGATAGATAGGTAAAGATTGTGCATATGTCTTTGCACCAACTACAAGATTCAGTCTGGATCCCAATTCAACGATTAGGAAAAAACAGTCTGATTCAGCCTGGATTTATTTAGAGGCTTCCCACTTCTTATTAATCCCATTCTAGAAATCCAAATCTTCATACCTTCTAATGAAAATCCTCGGAAATAAACGAATGGCTTATTTTTCCCCCTTTGTCACGATTGAATGACATTTGCAGTCAGAGTAGCTCATTCTGAGCGGAATAAGACTGCCAAAATGCAAGCCAAATAGGTTCAGGCTTGTTGGGTTGGGTGCCTTTGTGCATGTGTGTGTGTGTGTGTTTAAACAGTATTGTCATTTTTTCAAAAAATGCCAGGATTGGATGAAATGTGCAGGATCGTTGCCCCATTGATAGGATCAAACCTGCCAAGTTTCAGAGGAATAGGTGCTCATAGCTTTGTTCAAGAACAACTTTAACATTTTGAGGTGTGCTTCGGAAAAGAATGTGCATATCCCCTTATTTTCAGTGTGAATTTGTTATGAAAATGACATACAGCACAAGGTGGGCCTACATGGGAAACCTGCAAAGCTTCAAAAGGATCAGGGGAAATGCTAAAGAGTTATGATGAATAAAAAAGCACTTTGGTTCCCCCCCCCCATCAGTTGGCACCAAAGTCCCAGAAAGGTCACTAGGATAGTGGTGGATCATGGATGTGGAGCACGAAATGGCAGATAGCTCCATCCAGACTTTTTCAGGCAAGTATCCAATTCTACGCTCTCCCACCTAGTACAAGCTCCACCTCTCTCTCTTAATATTGCTTCTGAAGTAATATATGTATCCTACAATACATTGCTTCAACATTCCTCCTGCAACAGAGGGAAAGAAGAACCCTGTTGAAACTATTTATTGTTATTAGATGTTCTAGATATCAGTCACAAAACAGCACCCCCTCCTTTCTCTTCCCATTCTCCATGCCCTGGTGTTCTCCTTATATGGAGAGCTTGGGGAGACATATATCAGTTTCTGAGGACATTCTTTCTGTGCCTTTTTGAATTATCTCCCAGATCTGTTCAGATCAATCAGATCTGGTTTCTGATTTTTGGATTCAGTTGATGCCCATCCTAATATATCAAATACACATGCATACACCATACACATTAATGCAGAACACCACATGTATACGTGTGTGTGCATACATACAGAGGACCACCACCCTCCTTCCCTCCATTAATTATGGTGGAAGAAACATATAGATGCATGCATTTCTTTCCCTAGGAATATCCAAGATAAAGTTAGCCATGGAGCTATGTAAGGATATATGAATTAAATCTACATATAGAGTAGGTCAGCATTGCATGTATTCATTCATGATTCCCAGTTCTAAAAACGCATGAAATAACTGGTGCATTCATTGGGAGAAGTGCAGGATCCAAAGGACAACCATGTTGCAACCTGTACATTAGTCTCAGAAGTGTGAACTAGGTCAGTTCACTTAAAACTATGGACCAAGTGAAACTCCTTAACATTGGTTAACTTAGATGTGTTACTTAACTGTGTGTAACTTAGTTGTGCACACAGGTGGATGCACAGGTCCAGGTAACCAGCTTTGCACCATGCCATAAAGGGAGGATCATAAGTTTAGAATTCAGAATAGTCAAGGGTACAAAATTGGGTACAATGAGAGAAAAAATTGCTTTACAGCTGCCAGCATTACCCATGGCTAAACAGGCACAGGATTCTCCCCTAAAAGGATGAGCTTTGCAGTTTTTGAGACATTCCGGGACTAAAGCCATAGAACTTCCTGAGAGGGAGCCATGCTAGTCCATTGCAGCAAACCAGGACGCAGAGGTCACTGCACTGGTAAAGACTAACATGTATGCCACGGTACGAACTTTCATGGACCTCTCAAGTCTACTCCATCAGATAACGTGAGCTGACTCACATGGACCACAGTATGTCCATCCCACTCCAGAGTATCCATGTGGTGTGGAGCTAAGGCAGGTCCATGAGCAGATCCGTGGGCCGTTTTGCATGCATATTTGTCCTGCTGGATCAGAACAAATCATATTTATTTCATTTCTGGATCACTGTGCAAAGCTGAACATGGAAACTTCATGGTATCTTTCAACACCTCTAACTGCCATGGTCTGGGTTGCCCAATCTTTGGGGAACCTGCCACCTTTCTTGTTACAAAGGCCTCATCATCATACTTGGGGAGTGGCGGTTCTGGTGCATTATATGGCTAGTAGCTCAGCCCTCATGTCATCTGCAAGCAATTTCCAATGAAATCCTCCGATTAAAGCTGCTAAGGATTGCTTTCTCCCATTTCAAATATTATTATTTATCAAGTCTAAATGAATCATAGGGAAAACTGATTGTAGGGGTCATTAGACCAGGAAAATTTCTTAAACAATTTTTCCCTCCTCTTCACTGAAATCTAATCAATGTAGGCTGGATCATGCAAACTTAAAACGAGAACCTAACATGAGGAGAGAGGGGAAAATACGTTGGAGTGTTGCCAGAAAATTACATATTCTTCTTAAAGTAAAATAAACACTTGACAAAGCTGCTAATCATCCCTAGTGGAAAGGACTTACAGATTCAATATTCGGATGACGAGCTTCCCACTGGTCTTAGAAGTGCCACAGTCAGATGAATCCATTTCCCTCAGAAATCATTTAGATAAAAATTACATTCTCACAGATGAAAAATGAATGGGAGAATGCTTAAAATGTCATGTTAAAAGTATATTGACTCATCAGCAGGTTCCCTAATACTCCCCATAACTGTGTGCAGTGACTATTTAGGTCAGATAATGAAAAAAATTGCAGTGCAATCTTATACATGTCTGCTCAGAAGTAAGCCTCATTGAACTAAATGGGATTTATTCCTGGGTAAGTATGTATAGGGTTGGAGCCTTAAGAAGCAATCTTATACATACTTAACTGGGAATAAGTACCATTTAATTCCAAGTAGAGAGTAGAGGATTGCATTGCATATCTCCAAGAAAATAAGTCCACTAGATGCATAATCCAAATATTGAGATGAGCATCAGTGTAATTCATAAATACAAGGTGTTTGGATACAAATCAAATTTAGAGGAAAGAAATATCTCTACCTATCCTATCTATTTATATAATCTATACATACATGCACATTTCCTTGTCTACAGAAGATAGAAATGTGTGGATCTATATCAGTGTAACATGCATTTTTGTCAAATATACTGATTCACTTAACTTTTCCCATTTTAAACAGTTAAAATAAAATAAAAAACCTTGACAGCAAACTGCACCAGACCCTCATTAGAAATGCACCTACCAACATTCCTACATCAAATAATAACAGAACAAAGAGAACATATTTATCTCGATTAAGATGGTTTCATAAAATCTCCCGACAATTTAATTTGAATTAATCTTTTGTTGAGAATATGTCAGGAAATTTACCTGCAGTAAAACTGTGGCTGGGGACTCTAGTGAAAACAAACAATTTTTTTCAGAAGTTCCCTATTCAAAGAGAGGAAAAGAGGGAAGAAGATTATAGAATTTAATGATTAAGAATGTGTGCAGCGCAGTAGAAGTGCATTTGTTTCCTTGGAAACAAACTAGTCCTGTTGCACTGAAGAAATTTGTAAGCATTAAGTATTCTGTAATCAGCCCCCAGGAGAATACATTTTAAAAATGTGAAAGGGATAAATATTTGATATTCTTGGCCATTTTTCTGGCTGTACTTGATGAGGCATGCTGTCAATGGGTGGTGTTCTGGCACTGGAGAAACTGATACGATACGCGAACTCATTCTGCCAACAATACAGTCCCGAGTAACTAATCCTTGTGCTGGGTCTACAACTGTGATCTCATAAAGAAAGATTTAGATCCCCAAAATACCAGGCTGATGGCTAAGGCAGCTACATGCAAATAAAGGTAGACAGCAAGTGTGCAGTAAGGACGGGGGTAGGGAAGGATTAATAAGAAAATGTTTGAGCCTAGGCTGTTTTTGCTTATGGGAAGTAAATGTGTCCAATAATAATGATAGGAAAGGAAACTGGCAAATTAACATATGACCTATAATTTATGGAAGTTAAAATTAATGATACAGTGGCATTCCAGTGATTTTCTCCTTTTATTAGAGGAAAACTCACTCTGAAGCAGTTTTAAAATGGCTAAACTAGCTGTATTGTTGTTTTCTTCTTTTTCTTCTTCTTTCAAATGGTCTTTGGCAATACGCGCAACCAGTCATGCTTAAATATTGAAGAAAACCAACCTGAGGTTTCCATCTATAAACAGGAATGCAGACTCCCGTGATGTCATAAGAAAATGTGTTCTATTGACATTTCCTGTCTAGTGTAGCAGACCAAGACGTGTGGGCAGATAGGGCAAACATCTGAGCTTATGGATGGATTGCCAAATTCAGCCTGTATTTTTTCCCATTAAATAAAAGTGATATTTCCTATCCTAACCAGAGCAGCTAAAGAGTTTCTGCTCAACAGAAGGGAATAAAGGCCACAGTAATAAACTGCAATTGCAGAAATAAGCTGCAAGTATCCATATACTTTTTAAGAGTAAGTCCTGTTGATTTTCCTTCTGGATACATGTAAATCTGTAGCGTAATGGCCTAGTCCAGAATCCTGGTTCTGTATGCTCCAGTGTGGTACACAATCTGGCATGCTCAGGCTTCCCCATCCAGCTGTGCCAATAGGACAGTGTTACACATGGGATGGCTTCACAAGGGAGCAAGTGGAGAAACTTATGGGCCTCTAGATGATGTTGGACTACAGTGCCCATTGTGACGGGCAGGTGGAGTCCCATGTCTTGCTCCCTGAGAGGGCAGGGCCAGTCACAGTTCTCTGAATGTTGGCAGCTGGTAGAGAATTGCAGGGTCATTTTACTGTTGTCCTGGACTGAAGAGGAATAGAGAAAACATCAAGAAGGCAACTCAGACTCAAGAGTGGAGCCTGGAGGAGTTACCTCAGCCAGGAGTGTAAAGGCTGGTTATAAGCCAAGCCAGCAACTGAATGTTTCTTATGCTTTCATCTCTAAATAGAAGCTTGTATTTAGTTTCAGTGTTAACCCTCAGTGTATCTTTGAGTGACATCTCTGGGAGCAATCTGGGTGTAGAAAGAAGTTGACAGGGAGGAAAATAACTGAACTGCCCTCCCCTTTGCAAGCATGTAGCCATCCCCTTACCAACCTCGTTGGCTTTTCATTCCTTTCAAGCTCAGTTCAAAACGCTGTTTCCCTGCTTTAAAACCTTAAACTGGGGACAGGGCGCTTAAAGGGCCACCTTATCCTTATGATTCTGTCCAACTGCTTGGACTGTTGCAGAAGTGCAGACCGTGAGTTCCATAGGCATCATAACTACAGTAGATCAGAAAGGACATGGTAATTCACTACCCTGGGATATTTATCTAAATTTCCATGACGGCATTTAGATGCCAGGTGAAAACTTGGCATCAGATGGCGAAATTGCGAAACTTGTTTTCCCGATGGCTTCTGAAGTTGATATCTCCTGTGTTGTCTCTGGGCTGGTGTTGTAATGTATGAGGGACATCTAAATAGTGAGCCAGAAAGTGCAACATAAATATTTAAAATAAATTGTAGCTATGACTATTGCTATCGCAAATTGGTCATGTACAGAGATGGCAACAGAGGCTGCGTGGAGTTGTTGGCTATTCTGAATTCTTCCATAATTCCAGCTGCTATGTTTACATCCCTGTATGAGCTTGGAATGATGTTATGCCACTGAATAGTGTCATTCCAAGGAAGAAAATAGCAATCCAGCCCTACTTGCAATAGAATTCTAGATTGGAGTCCTAGATCTCTATTAGAATTATTCTTTTTAAATGAATGTTGCTGGATTTTTTTAAAAAATAATGGGAATTGTCTTCAGGAAAGTTTATTTCAGTACTGTCATATTAGGAACTATGCTCAACATTTTGCAATGCACCATAATGTAGGGTTTGATTTCATGTCAATGTTGTTTATCAGATTATTTCATTATAAACAAAGAACCTACAAAATAAGTTTGTGTGGTAAACTCTGAGATTTATTTAATGGTAGCATATTGAAAACAGCAGCGAATGGACAGGGCAAAGAAGGCAACTTATAATCTACTTTAGTAATACCATCATTTTATAAATTCACATGAATTAATGCCCGTCTCTCTATATATATGTGTACACACACAAACACACAGTAGTATTCAGTGTTAGTTTACATAGTTGACACACTGAAACGAACTTAAATCAATTCAACTAAATTTAGTCATATTCAATGGGCCTACTCTGAATAGGACTAACACTGAATATTACTGATATATACAAGCTGTGGACATTCATTTTCATATAACAACAGAACAACATAAAAAAAGCATTTTAGAAATAATTCAAGCACATTTCTGCTACTAGCAAAACCTAATGAAAAACATCTCTAACAAGAATACAGTAGGAAAATAATGTGTTCCATCATCTCCACATTATTCCCTTACTGGTTGTCATATTGGAATTACTTTTCTTAGTGTACTCATAAAAACGTTGGCTCAACAATTTCCTCAGATTTAAAAAAATACATTAATGAGAACAAATTCATCCTGAAACTATATACTTCTCCCAAGTAGTTCTGATGAAATTATGCCCCAATTTTTGAGAAAGTATTCCCCCTTACCAGTAACCACTGTTTCAAAATTTTCTCTGAATTCCTTTTTTAAAACAATTCTTCACTCACATTGATAGAAAAAAAAATAGGTTTTGAAAGGAAAGTCAAAGGAGAAGAACCATTCTGGAACAATTATCTGGGGTTCTGTGGGGTTCTTGTGCTCACCTTATGTCTGAGGTGGCCAATTAGTGCGTGAGTGTCCCGTTGTGCACTGCACAGTGATATCTCTGGCATCTTGGAGCATCCTTGGCTTCCTGCACTTGAATTAAAGTTGAGGGAAAACAGTGTGAGGTAATTATTCCTTTGAGAATTTTTTTTCAGAGTAGGAAAGCACAGGCAGCATGAGAGGCAGAAGAGCATTGGAAAGAGGTGGAACAGAAAGATATGCCCAGAGCACATACAACATAAGGACTCTAGTACATAAGAACACAAGAAGAGCCATGCTGTATCATGCCAAGGGTTCTTCTAGTCTGGCATTCTGTTTCTACAGTGGTCAACCAGCTGCTCGCAGAGTCCTGCAAGAACGACATGGGTGCAATCGCACTCTCTAGCTCAAGTTTCCCATCAACTGGTGCACAGAAGTATCCTGACTCTGATACCAGAAGTAGCACATGGCCATTAGAACTAGTAGCCATTGATAGTCACTTCCTTGATCTGTCCATTCCCCGTATAATGGCGGCCAAATTGGTGGCTACCACTACGTCTTGTGAAAGTGATTTCCATAGTTGAGCCATGCGCCATGTGAAGAAGTAGTTCCTTTTATCTGTCCTGATTCTCCCATCAGCCAGATTCTTGGACAGCGCTGATATTATGGGAAAGAAAATAAAAATGTCTCCTTCTCCACTTTCTGTATACTATGCATAAGTTCATACACGTCTTCCTTCACTTGCCTTTTCTCTAAGTTAAACAATCTCAGTTGTAATTTTTCTTCACAGGGAACTTACTTCATTCCTCTGATCACTTTAGCTGCTTTTTCTTCAGGTTTTGTCCACTCTTCCACAATATTCTTTTTTATATGCAGTGGCAAGAACTCTGCACAGTATTCAAAGTGCAGTTGCAGCATCGAATTGTAGAAGGGCAGTATAAAACCGGAAGTTTTATTTTCAGTTTTCTTCTTAATTATACCTAACATGGAAGTTACCTTTTTTAGAGCATCTATGCACTGAGTTGATGTTTTCATCCAGCTTTCCATCACAATCCTAGGATTCCTTTCTTGGTCAGCTAGCTCAGCTTATACATGAAACTGGGATTTTATTTATTTATTTATTGCCCCAGCACGCACTACGTTTGACATACCTACACTTAACTGCATTTGCCATTTTGAAATCCATTTTCCCAGTTTGGAGGGATTCTTTGCTTTTAACAACTCATCACAGCTCATTCCTGTTTTCCAGACCATTTATTAGTATGTTATAAAGCACTGGTCTCAAGACAGATCCCTGTTGGACCCACTGTTTAAATCCCTCCATTAGGATAATGTATCATTTATTCCTACATATATTCTATCTGCTTTCTCTTCTTCAACCAGTTACTAACCCATAAGAGGACCTCCCCTCTTACTCATGACTACTAAGTTTGCTCAGAAGAGTCTTTGGTGAGGGACTTTCTCAAAGGCCAGTCTGAAGGCCAAGTCAATAATGTCTACCAGATTATCCCTGCCCACGTGTTTATTAATAATTTTGAAGAACTCTAGAAGTTTCATGGAATAGGACTTACCTTTACAAAAGCCACATTGCTTCTTTTTTTCAGCAGGGCATGCACTTGCTTATGCGTACTAATTTAATAATGCTTTCAACCTTGTTTTTACTTGGGACAGATGTTAAACTACCAAGCCTGTAATTCCCTGTGTCCCTACTGGATAACACCTAGGGCTGGTGATTTATTAACTTTCAATTTATCAACAAGGTTGAGAATTTTATCTTTCCTCACCACTCACAATCTATTCTTGTGAACATTTGTTTAGGTACAGCTACTCTGAAGTGGAGAATTATTTACTTATTATGAATTATGAAGTGGAGAAAAGAATGATTCAGCTTCCCTGCCATCCCTTTATTCTCTTCTAGTACTTCTTTAGCTCCATTATCATCCAATGGTCCAACTGCCTCCTAAACTGGTTTCTGGTATAGTTAAAGAGTTCTTATTTGCCTTGATGTTGTTGAAGCAATGCTTTTTTGAATCTTTTATTGTCTGTCTGCATATCCTTTTATAAGCCTGTTTTCCTTTTGTTTTCCTCATTTGTACAAGACTTCCATTTTCTGAAGGAAGACGTCTTTTCTCTAATAGTTTCCTTGCTCATCAACCATGCTGGTGTTCCCTTGATGCTACATTTCCTAACAGTGGTATACTTACTATCTGGATTTTTCTTATATTGCTTTTGAATAATCTCTGTGCATTTTGAATGCGTTTATTTCCCTTCAAATTCCTTTTTTTTTTTTGTTCCATCTCTTTAAGGAAGTTTCCTCTTTGGAAGTGAAATGTGACTCTGCTGGATCTTTTTGGTGGAAAGTGGAAGTTGCTCCCCCAGTTTATCAGTCCATAAATAAGATGGGGAGCATTGAGAGTCTATTCATGTACACCCTGTTATCAGTCTGCCTGGTCAGTTGATGAGTCACTACCAGTGCTTCTGCATTGTAACTCATTTGGAGTCTGTTCGGAGTTAAGCTTTCTGTTTATTGGCCATTCCTCTCTGTTGATGCCAGACAGGTGTCAATGCTGTTCAGTTTGCAGCCCCTACTCAAGATTTTTTTATTTAAAGAACTCTTCCCTGACGGAATAGTAATGGCTTTATTGTCCTAATCCCATTTTTTGGATTTTAACTTCTACATTCAATCCCTTTTTATTTTTATTGTTCACAGCTCATGACATGTATTAAATACATATAAATGCTGCAACAAGGCACGTATTTTGTTTCTCCTAGAGGGAAACAGCTAGGACTGAGTCCTCTGGATGCAGAAACAGGAGCGCAGCTCTACCTTCAGCATCCAAGCAAGTTGTGAGCTCATCACCTCTTACTTCAGCGCATGGTGTTCTTTCTGCAGAAGATAAAGATTGCAAGGACCCATTAAGACATGGACTGAAAAGTGACTGTAAAGTGTCCTATTGAGATTGGATACATTCATGGCATGTCTGCCCACAGAATGCTTGCAATTCCTGGTTGCCTTCTTTCAGAATAGATACGGGAGTGACTGAGACATTAAAGAAAAGTTAGCATTGAACTCATTTATTTATTTATTTATTTAGGATATTGTTATCCTGTCCTATACCAATTGGCTCTGGATGGCTTACAATGTAATAAACAATAAATACAGCAACCAATATCAAGATCAAATACAACTGAGAATGTCAATAAAACCAAATTAAAATACTGAAACTTTAAAATATTGAGTAAAAAAAAGGTTTTACCTGGCGCCAAAAAGCATATAAAGTCAGCACCAGGCAAACCTCTCTGGGGAGTACCTTCCACAGTCGGGGCACCACTGCAGAGTGCAGTGAACGTACCGGTGAGTGGGGCATTTTCTACCAGCAACTACTGCAAGTAGACTAGGATGGAGACACCAACAGAAAGCAGAAGAGAAATTTCAGGAGCACTGGGCCAGTCCATGTCATTCTGTTGACTGAGTCAGGGAAGTAAACAGTGCTCCCTTGTTAAGTCTAGGTAAATAATAGCCAAGGCAAGCAAATTTACTTTAGTACATAAGGCAGAAAATCTCATAGATAACTCCCTCCACCATTGGCAGTAAAAACATAGGAAGCAAATGACCATACAGCAAATATCCAGCAGGCTGCTGAACTTTTATGACATCCGGAATCAGTTACCTGTGGGGACCAACACCTTCTGACCAGCAGCAGAGCCAGTTCTGTCTGAGATGTGGAAAGGAGCCAGAGTCTGCCATCCTGTCTCCCTTTACCTGGGCATAAGTCTCACTGAACTTGATGGGGCTTCATTTTGGGCAAACATGTAAGATTGGGCAAACGTGTAAAGGGGCTTCATTTTGGGCAAACATGTAAGATTGAGTTTTCTCTCTACGTGGCCTCCTTTCCATCTTTCATACGCTTTCATTCTTCTTTTTCTAGAGTCAGTTTAAGATTGAACTCACTTAGTATGGTCACTATGGGGCGAGATTCTTTCTCTGGCTTTCCAAAGGACTGTGAGGGGTAACCTTTCCTTTTGTGTCACAACAACTAAAAGATCAACATGCCAATATGTGTGTGTGGAAAGCCGGTTGTCCTGCTCTCCTGTTCCCATGTGGTAATGCTATCTCAATTACTGTCTTGGAATTTATAAACAGAAAAATGTGGGGACCATCTCAGGATATACTGCAGAATAGAACTTTAAAAAGCTGGTTCAGGCACAGAAAAATATAGGTATTTTCCTGAGTCAAAAAACATTTTGCACTAGTTCCATATTCAGCCGTTGCAAGATACACATAAAATAAGGTACACAGCCTGTTTTCATGATCTTAGAAGTCAGATTATTTGACTGACAAGATTGTAGACAATGGGGAAATTTTCCCGTACTTGTTATACTGAACAGGAAATGTCTTTCCTGGACAATATTTCCAATATGTCTTTCTTGTCCATATTCCTGGACAATATGGTGACTTTAAGTTAGATAATTTTTTGGAAGGCTAGAGGTTGCCTGGAGTTCCCCAACACCTCAAGCCAGACCTGGGCAATCACCTTCTGACTAATAAATAAAGATCTGGAAGTCGGTATTGTGGAAATGTAAGCTAACATTTGTCACAAATCATGGAGATCACAGACAGTGCTTCAGTGAAATTAGGAAGTGCCTTATGCTGAGTACATTGGTCAATTACAGGATGTTTTAACTGCCAGCAGTTCTGCAAGGTTTGGGGCAGAGATTTTCCCAGATCCTCAACCTGCTGTTATTAACTGGGTTGCTAGGAAACTGGAACTTGGAAAAGGTTGAGAACTGTCCTTCTGTCTGTATGTATGTTTTTCTTTCCACACTTAAGAACTTAAGAATGGGTTATAATTTTTGTTCAGTGGTTTGTTCTGCAGAAATTTATTTTAATTTGTTTTCTGTTGCTAACTTATCCAAATTTTTGAATTACTTCATAAACCTGAGGTTTTAAAAAATAAGACTGTGAGAGAAAGCAAAACAACTGGTTTGTCCATCCCAATCAGGAAAGGCAAAACACGAGTTCTTTTTTTCAGTCAGTGCAGTTATGTGATATCACTGTAGGTGTCCATCTGGTGAGAACCAGGAAAGGAACCTTTTCTGTGATGGGGCTTCCTCTCTGGAACACCCTCCCCTCCGAAGGAAAACATGTGCCAAGTTGCAGTTTAGGTGCACAGTGAAAGCATTTTTATCCACTTCAGCATTTACTGATTCATAACTCCCTTTTTATTTTATAGCAACTGATTGTGTTATAATGTTGTTTACATTAATGTGTATTAAAATATTTTATTATTGAACACTGCCTAAATACATTCTAGAGGGCAGGTAGAATAGGAATATTTTAAAATAAATAGATACGCCCCCATCCCAGGCAGGTATAATGCAAATATGACTGATATGCTTGTCTTGGTAGCATGTAGCTTTTACACATGGCAAATATGAGACTGGGTTATCTACTGCTCTTCAAGGACTTCCAGAAACTTTGTTTCTCTGGCAATTGATTATTACAATTGCTTGCCCTCGTCTGCCTTCCTCTCAACCTCAACCCTCACTTGAAATGTAGACAAAGCCACATTAGATGTTTCAAACTCTCTGTATACTTTATTTTAATGAACCAAATGTCAGTTAACCTGCTGTTTTTAATTGGTATTGAAAAAGATCCAGAGCAGATGGTGAAGTCCAGGAATTCATACTAGTAGTTGTATGCACGTTTTAATGTGCATTTTGATAAAAGAGCTACAAATATTGCCAATATCCTGCTGTACACAATTCATCACGTATGCATTATACTTGGAGGTTGAGGAGAGGTTATATGACTGAATTATTCCTTAATGGTATGCAAAGAGAGTAGCCCCGAACACCCTCATGGGTGATATCACAGAGGAGGTTGGTTAGTGTTGTAAAAATAGTTTACTGTGACTACATTGTTAATTACAACCCAGTGGCCCAGTTCTAGATCTCAGAAGAGCAACGCAGGAGAGCACTACGATTCATCCCAAGAAAAGTACCTTTGATTTTATTATACTGAATTCATTCATTTGATTTTTGCCATACATGTTCACAGAAAAGAACAGTCTCATTTCAAACAGCTTAGCATACATTTCTATACATAATGTGGTGATTTTATATCAACCATCTAATATCTATGCCTCATGTTGGGCCAGAGATCAAATGGAGTATTTCTAAGCATGGTTTAGTTGAAAATTTTATTACGTGTTGTGTTTCTTCCTGGCATGCATAAGATTTCAAAAGTACATTAGTTTGCAAGGCTTATAGACAATCATGTAATTGTGCCAATGTTGCCGTCTGGTCCAACATTGATGGATGAGTTTCAGTTATTGCGGCCTGATGATGTGGACAAGGTGCTTGGACAAGTACGTACCACCACCTGCTTATTGGACCCTTGCCCATCTTGGCTACTTAACAAAGCCAAGCACGGGATAGGGACCTGGATCCTGGAGGTCATCAATGCCTCTCTGAGGGATGTCCGGGTACCTGCCCCTCCAAAGGTGGCGGTAGTCCGACCAATCCTAAAGAAGGCATTCCTGGATCCAGAGATGGCATCAATTATAGACAGGTGGCCAACATCCTGTTTCTGGGCAAAGTGTTGGAGTGGGTGGTGGCAGGACAACTCCAAGCACTCTTGGATGAGACTGATTATCTGGACCCATTTCAGTCTGGCTTCAGACCCGGGTATGGTACTGAATCTGCCTTGGTCACCCTGTATGATGACCTGTGCAGGGAGAGAGACAGGGGGAGTGCGTCCCCGTTGCTCCTCCTGGACCTCTCAGCAGCTTTCGATACCATCGACCATGGTATCCTTCTGGATAGGCTAGCAGGATTGGAGGTAGGAGGCACTGCTTTGCAGTGGTTCTGCTCCTATCTCAATGGCCGTTTCCAGAAGGTGGTGCTGGGGGACTATGGCTCTGCGCCATGGCAGTTATGCCATGGAGTTCCGCAGGGATCCATTTTGTCCCTCCTGCTATTTAACATCTACATGAAACCGCTGGGAGAGGTCATCAGGAGGTGTGGGCTGCAGAATCATCAGTACGCTGATGATACCAGGCTCTACCTCTCGTTTTCCACCAATCCAGGTGAGGCAGTGGCTGTACTGAACCGGTGTCTGGCCAAGGTAATGGGCTGGATGAGGGCCAATAAACTGAAGCTCAATCCAGACAAGACGGAGGTCCTGTTGGTAGGTGGGTTAGGCTTCAGGGTGGGGGACCTTGACCTTGTCCTGAATGGGGTTGCACTCCCTCTTAAGGACAGGATCCGCAGCTTGGGAGTGCTCCTCGACCCAGAGCTATCATTGGAAGCTCAAGTAACAGCGGTGGCAAGGAGCGCTTTCCTTCAGCTTCAGCTGATCCATCAGCTGCGTCCCTATCCGGAGAACGATTGCCTGGCAACAGTGACACACGCATTGTTTACTTCCCGATTAGACTTCTGTAATGTTCTCTACGTGGGGCTGCCCTTGAAGATGGTCCGGATACTTCAGATGGTCCAAATTAGAGCTGCCAGGTTGCTGATGGGGACTGGGCGTTATGCTTACATGACTCCAATCCTCTGTCAGCTTCACTGGCTCCCCATTGAAGTCTGGGCCCAATTCAAGGTGCTGGTTATCACCTATAAAGCCCTTAACGGCTTGGGACCTGGTTACCTAAAGGAGCGCTTACGTCCATATGTGCCCTCCCGCCCCTTGAGACCGGTGGCAGAGGCCCTCTCTGGGAGCCTTCCATGAAAGATATTAGGAGGGTGAGTACCTGGCAGAGGGCTTTCTCTGCGGTGGCACCCAACTTATGGAACGCACTCCCCAGAGAGGTCCACCTGGTGCTGTCGTTATTTGCTTTTCGGCACCAGGCCAAGACACTTTTATTCAAACATTATTTTAATTGTTGATTTTATTTATTGATTTTAACAATTTTTTGCCAGGATATCTCCGATATTTTATGTAATTGTATCGATTGCATTTCTTTATGGTTTGGAAGCCGCCCCGAGAATGGGGTGGCATATAAGTTCTCCAAAATAAATAAATAAATAAATAAATAAATAAATAAATAAATAATTGGGTTAGAATGTCTGATAAGGAAGGGAAAAAAGGAGGCAATGAGTATGAGTTAAGAGTTGGCTGAGCTCTGATAAAAACATAGAGATCCATTGCAAAAACTGCAGAAAAATGTAACTAAGCTAAAATTTTTTAGCTTAGAAAAAAGGCAAGTAAGGGGAGACACAAGAAAGGTCTACAGATTTATGCATGAGGTGGAAAAACTGGAGAGAGAAACACTTTTTTTTTTCCTTTCCCAAATTAATAGAACACAGGGTCTCCCCATGAAGCTGATTGGTGAGGGAGTTGGACATATTCATACAGAAGACTGTTTGTAGCTACTGGTCCTGATGGCCACATTTACCGCTGGAATCAGGAGACTATATGTATGTGCACCAATTGGCAGGGAAACTGGGCAGCACAAAGCTATTGCACTTAAGTCCTGCTTGGGTGATCCTCTGGGTAGCTGGTTGGCCACAATGGAAACAGAATGCTGAACACAGCAGGCCCTTGGTCCGACCCTGCAGGGCTCTTCTGATGTTCTAATGAGTGTGTTCTCTCACAAATTTACTTCCAGTACAAAGATACTGAGGGGAGCGGAGGGGAGCAAGGAGGCCCTTTGAGCACATGGGACTCCACTTAGTTCTCTCCGGAGTTAGTTGAGGAAGTGGTCCCAGGAGTCTGCCAGGCAATCACAAAAGTCTCTGCTTTATCCCCTCCAGTGAGATCCTACTTCATTCCATGAAAGGAAAGAACCTTCCCTTACCCCTTACCCCTTAACCCTAACCTTAACCCTAACCCTAACTCATAGAAAGGGATCCTTCTAAAAGTTTAGTCCTGCTTCAATTTTTTTCACTATTGGAATTTGTTCTTTCTTATGGAACTCCACTGGACTACAGATAGCAATCATCCACTCTAATAATAGATGAGAGAAGATATATTAAAAAGTGCCCTGTACTCAATGACTACACTGAATTAATTGTTCATGTGACCCTTCCCTTTTCTCCCTCCCATACCAGAGAGGGGAAAGGATGTGGGCTTATTCAGCAATTATATGTCTTTCCTGTTTTCTCAACACAGAGATTGCCAAGGTGGAAAATATTTCCATAGCTGTGTGGATGAGACACAGCTCTTAAAGCAGTAATTGCCACAGCTCTGTGAGGTACCCTTGGAATGAAAGGCAGGTCACCATCTCCTCCCTCTGGGCTAATTAGATCACCTAAGGTGGCCTGCTTATGCAGGATGTTCCTCTGGGAGGTGGAAGCCAGATAACATTTAATGCCAAAAACACAGCATCCCGAAAACACGGGATTGCTGCTGTTCACTTTTGGTGTCTGGTTTACCTGTCTTGCCAAGATCTAACTAGCAGAATTTGTTGGATGAGTAATACACAGAAAGCAAATGTACACATTCCAAATAACAAATTGTTCATAATAAGAAATAGGAGTGGAGAGAGATTAGTATGATGTTGTATTTCTTGAATAATAACATTCACAAATGTTATTTTCCTTTCCAAGGAGAAATGAGCACACCATTCTTCAGTAGCCCTTTCCAGTCATTTTGAGTCTCTGAAGAGTAAACATGAAAGGAGAAGCAGCACACCTTCCATCATCGCTCTTTAGACATGGACAGAGACTTTCTGAAGAAGGGAGCTGTCCGTATTCACCGAGGCTCTCCATGCAGTGGAGGACACTGCCTTTTGAATCATGCAGGGAGCCCCCTCAGGTGCAGGAGGGACTGTCTCTGAGAGGTCACTCTCCACAAGTCCCATGTGAAGATGGTAGGGATGAGGCCAGCGTCCTCCCTCGCCTTGCATACTTACACAGAATACAAAGGCCTGAGCAGGAATGTGAAGAGTCCCTTTTCCCCACTCGCTTGCACTAACTTACACGAGTTTCAGGGAATGGCTCTGCTCCACTGAAAGCAGCAGGCACATGCAGGACGGCCGGCTTGGAATCATGGCTACTTCTTCAGTGGGTTGCAGAACTCCGGCCACAGGAAGTGGTGCTGGAATAGCCCTTCAGCGCTGCTGTCCTTCAAATGTGTTGAACGGCAATGCTCATCATTTCCAGGCAGAGGAAGGCATGAGAGATGCACAGAGACAGATATGTAGGGCACCCAGCTGGGAACAACTCAGGTGTCTCTGCATGGTCTGAGCCCTTTTTGAATTTTTAGGAAAGGCTCAGAATCTGCTAAAAGCTGGAGACTCTGGGCAGGCTGCAGGAACACACCTGCTACAGTCAAAGTTGGTACCTGGATCTGGGCAAAAATCCACTTCATCCTCAATCATGCCCCTTCACCAATCTATCCAGCTGGTAGATGCCATTGGGTGGGTTACAAGCCTCTCCCCTCACTCCCTCAAATTCAAGCAATACACACAACAATTAAATATTCAAATATCAAACAATATCAAATATTAAAATATTAAATACCCAGAAGCAAACATATCTCCCCAAGTTTGGTGTTGGCAGTGGTGACAGTTCTACAGTTGGAGAATTGGATCAAACAAGTGTAGAGAAAGTTCCCAATATTGTTTTAGTCCTGTTTCTTCATGCTCATGAGACAATCTGCTGCTTCCTATTTATATGCTGCCTACTGGAGAAAATACACTAGGATTTTGCAAATCTGTAATGATCGGGGTGACAAGGTCATTTCATAGAGGAAAAATATGAAATGGTTTCTGAAACTCTGAAACTCATTGGCACTATTGAGTATATTTCAGTGCTGAAAATACAAGCTATTTATTCATCGATCTCTAAATTTCACAGGGACTCAAAACAACTAATAATAATGGGCAGCTAATACTCCAAGATAAAATTAAACTAGAAAGTGCCCTTCGATTAGTTTAAGATAGTGATCAGAGAACGTATGGCCTTTAGCAGGGAAATGCAGATGACCTTACTATCAGGTCTTAGAGCAGCAGAATATTCCAAGATGACTAGCACAATAAGCAAGGAATTGACCTGAACCTTTGGGAAGGATACTGACCAGAGCTTCATAACTTATGCAGTCAAGTAAAAAAGCACTAATATGGGGCCATCTGTCCAGTTGTAGCCTCTTAGAGCACAGTCCTAAGGGACTGTCTATCTAAAACCTTTCTGGCAAGACCCAGCCAGGATGGAAAGAAGATGGAGCCTTCTACAACCTCCTGTTCCTCCACTTTTTAGAAATCAACTAGACAAGCTTCTTGGTGCATCTAGTTGACTAACCGAGCCTTGGGGAAATACAACAATGGAGACACTACTTGAGTGAACTGGTTTTCCTCCTCCCTACCTCACACATCCCCTTGTAAACCTTTCCACCTTCTTCCACGGATTTTTGTAATCTCGGAAGAGAAGCAACTTAAGTGCTTTCTGTGGAAGGTGGAAAAATCTGGTCCGATGTGTCTACAGCCTTGGGGCAGGCACACTGCATCATCCTAGGGCCTCTCAGATGCCAACTGAGAAGCCATAGGTCTGCTCTGTCCGTGAAGCTTCACACGGACCAAAGAAGTTTTCATATATGCCGACAGTAGCAATTAGTTCAGATTGTCACTACAAGCAGCTGCAGCTAGAGTGTTTCCTTCCAACTTACCCGCTCATGGGTGCAGCAGCCTTGCTAGAAGGTACAGGAAGGTAACTGACAGTAATTTTTCTATTTATTTATTTATTTTGTATAAAAGCTGTCTGTTAGCATCATGCTGTCTGGGCAGTCATTATAATAAAAATGTCAATAAGAACATTAATAAAATAATACAGTTATAATGGTATAATAAATAAACAAAATAAAATGCAAGATATATAATCAACCCTTCATTAATAAAATTAATATATTAAGTTAAAATTAAAACAGTGTTATCAGTATATATGGTTTAAGTAGTGCCATAGTTGCGTTGAAAAATGAAAGTGTTTGTCAGGCTCCTAAAACAAAATAGGGTAGGTGCCCAACAGATCTCCGATGGCAAGGCGTTCCACAATACCTCGTGCCACCAGAGAAAAGGCCCTCCTCCTTTCCACCTCCCTCTGAGACTCCCTAGGGAGAGGAGCCTGTGGGAGAGCCTCCACTGATGATCTAAAACAATGGGCAGGAATGTATGGAGTGAGGCGCTTCTATGATAGCGTAGTTCCAAGCCATTTAGGGCTTCATATGTCATACTCAAAACCTGGACTGGAACAGGTACTGCAGTCAATGGAGGACTGATGTAATGTGTTAATAAGAACTGGTCCTCGTCAGCAAGTACTCTGCTCCGTTTTGTACCATTTGAAGACTCCAGGCTGTCTTCAAGGGATGCCCCATGTGAAGCACGTTACAGTAGTCCAGGAGGTTACCAGTGTATGAATGACTGTGGCAAGACTATGCTTATCCAAGTAGAAGCGTAGCTGGTAAATCAGTCGAAGCTGATGAAACGTGCTCCTGACAACCAAGTCCACCTGAGCAACCAGGGAGAGCTTTTCATTTCTCCTTCATAGATGAAGGAAAAAGCAGCCAGCCATCATCTACTTTGTAGCATGAAATGGGCTAAATGCATTGAAGAATGCACATTTTGAAGCAAAGCTATAGCTTACTGGTAGAGTTATGGATGAATGAGTCTTAGTTCAGTTTAGTTCATCCTAAACTTTTTCCAGTTCTAGATTCATTCAACCTTAACTTGAGATTTGTTTTTTAAACAATCACTTCAAATTTTATACTCATTTCTCCTAATGCATGACCTCGTCTATCCAATGTTGCCTAATACACATATACATTCATTGCAAGCAGTTGCTCTAGTATAATACATTTCCAAACACTGCTTGTATTAATATATACATTTTTGTTTGCACTTCTCTACAGCTTTTGACTGGTGTTATAATAATTAATAATGGTGTTATATAATATTATTATTATATTGTTTTTATATGTTTAATATGTATTTATTTATTGTTGTGAACCGCCCCGAGGCTTACTAAATCAATCAATCAGTCAATAACCGTGTGTGTGTGTTCATTGGTTCCAAAGAGGGAAATTAGGTAAATTCATAATAAAAAGTGCACTTAATGTATTTTTAAATTGCAAAGCTTCCAGATTCGAACCATGGTATTACCAATTTGGAAGACCTTGGTAGCAGACCTAGGTATTATATTCAAGGCCTTAGAGAGTGTTTGCCACTTACCAAAGAAGGCTAGTAGGCAGTGCTAGCCTAGATGGAGTGTGTGGATTGGAACCAGACTTATGGCAAGGGTAGACCAAGTGAAATCAATGGGCCTTAATTTAGGCATGACTGACTCAAGTTCCACCAATTTCAGTAGGTTTAGTATACTTTTCTAACCATGACTAAGCCTGAATCCAATCCAGTAGAAGGCAACTTCTCATGTTCAGATGTTCACTGGGAGTCAGGGTGCTGCAGATGTTGCAAACGCTCACCACTGGGACCATGACCACAGAGCCAATGTTAAGCCGTAGGAGGCTGGAAGTGGTCTTCTCTAGGAAATGCTGGCCTTGGAGAACATCACTGCTACACTGGTACACATGGATAGAAGCAATGGGGTAGGATTGAGAGTTTTGAGGATGTGCTTTGGTCAGAGTTGTCTCTGCTTCCACTTCATTGTGCTAGCAAGGAGCTTGCTTGCTCCCATGATTCCCTGGTAAGGTAGCAGTGCCAGCCATTCATATAAGTTCAAATGCTTTTATGAGTTGCAAGGAAGCTTCGATCCATTGTTTGGCATAGTATTAGAACTGATGTGAGTAATTATGCACAGTTTATTATTATGATGTGACTTATTCATATGTCTAGTACAGGTATTTATTATTGATAATGAAAAGTACTCTTTTTCTAAGCTGCATTGTGTCTTGATGTCAAACACATGGATGCTGTGAAGAGTTTTCTGCTCATCATTGTAAAATATTTAGACAGTAAGTCATCAAATCATTTCAAATTAAATAACCCTAGTTATATTTATGTTCATGAATCAAATGCAGTGTTTTCTTGCTTTACATGGGTTTGTTCTGTTTTCAACCTCAACCTTTGCAAATGACATTTTCATTTAGAATCTTATCATTTCATAATTATTACCTTTCAGAACTCCTAGGGAGAGAACAAAAGCTTCCTTTTTATATTTCCATTGTTACATTTCTTTGAAGATCAAATTAAATTTCAATCCCAGCCAAAATAAACTTTTAAAGCATAAAATAAATGAGAAATGATTGGGCGGCAGGGGGTGGGGGCGGGTGTTAAATGCCACAGTGGTGCTAGCATGATTCTGGTTCTCATGAGCCTGGGTATAATCAGAACAATTTATTTTCTTTGTTTAAATAAAACAGACTCAATTTATCCCTTATGAAACCTTGTGAAAAAACAAACTTTCCCTAAGATAAACACTTGTTTGTTTCATATTTGTTAATTCTGGAGCCCCAGTAATCTGTCTTTTTCCTCTTTTCTTCCTCCTTTTCTTCTTCTTTTCCTTCTGACCCTCCCTAATAGCCAGGTAAATAAATGCCCCTTTTCCTTCCTACCTAACTAATCACTGTCTTCAAGAAAGAAGAATTCAATTAAATGTAGTCAGCATGAGTTTAATATTTCCCATACATATTTAGACATGGGCTTCACATACACTATGCCAATCCTTACAATACTTTTGTAAGTTAATTTGTAAAAGCAGAGGACTGATTATGAATTGAGGTCATAACAATGGTGACACATGAGCAGGGTTTTTCAGGCCATTCTCTTAGCCAGTGTGCCATAGTGCTTTTTTTAAAAATTATATTATTATTGAGCTTATTTTGTCTATTTAGGATAGTGCAACTGTATGTGGAAAGAGCTTCTATTGAATTTCCAAAACAATTTAATATGTGTATACCCATCCCTTGCATCTCTCTGGTGTTTGCTTTGCCAGTCAAACTGGATAGATAAAGCCCTAAGGAGAATATTAATCTGGGAATTAAAATGAACAACAACACACACCAGAAATCAAAAGACCTGGACAAGGTTCAGTTCTCAGCATGACACAAATGTCGAAGTGGCTTTTGGAAGTTCCATCAGGGTGAAGAGACAGGGTGTCAGCACTTGAATTCTGGCAAAGGAAAATGTTGTCCATTTTCCTGCAAAGGACAGGCACTCACCTAGCAAAACAGAAATACTTAGGCTACTAAAATGATAACTCCATGCAATTCAAATGACTGCGACAGCTCCAGGAAGCAGGAACATTTCATGAGAAGAGCTTGTTGGTAGAATTACAGAGAGTGAGCTAAGTGTGTTGTGGAAACAAGAAGAACTAAAATGTACTTATCTTGACAAATTTCAGAAAATATTGTTAATATTTCTTCAGCATGTTCTTTTACAACTCACACAATCATAGAATCATAGAACAGGAGGGTTGGAAGGGGACAGAAGGCCATCAGGTCCAATCCCGTGCTATTGCAGGACACTAAGGTACACCATCCAGTTCAGATGAGTGTCCAGACACTTTTTGAATGTGTCCAGCGAGGGAGAGCTCACAACTTCCCCAGGTAAGAGATTCTGTTCCTGACAGTCAGGAAATTCTTCCTGGTTTCTAGTCTAAATCTGGTTTCTTTTATCTTAAGTCTATTATTCTGTGTCCTGTATTCTGGGATGAATGAAAAGTGCAACACCACTTCTTCTTCCGTTACTTCTATTCTTTTTGAACAGGTTATCCTGCATTTTTTTTAATTCCATTCATGGGAGTCATCCTAAAAGTTTCACTTGTGCCTATCAGGTCATATTTGCCCTTGTGTATTAAGAGTTCAGGTTCATGTTGTTTGTTTCCCATACTTTGGGTATTGGCGTATAGACATCTCAGGCCACATGAATTGTTCCTGACTTCTTTCCTACATTTTTGGGAGACTAGTGTTAGGCCCAGAAGGCATTTCTTTCACTGTTGAAGTACTTGATGTTGCACCCAGTTGTAATTCTCCCTCCCCTGTAGAAGTTGAAAGCCCTCCTGAAAACCTCTTTATACCGTGCCCAAGTATATCCTTCCTTTTTGGTAAGGTGCAATCCATTCTTGCCAGCAGTCCATCTTCCAGGAAACTTAGCCCTGGGTCCCAGAATCCAAATCCCTCATGGCTGCACCAGCATTGCAGCCAGGAGTTCCTCCCCGCCCACCCGTCTTTTCCTCCTCTGCGAACTGGAAGGATTGAGGAGAAAACTAATTGGGCTCCAAAGATTTTACTTTTCCACTCTAAGGTTCTGAAGTCTGATGTAATTTCCTCGAAGCTCCTGTTAGTTCCCACATGTATGAGAAGGAGGGGATGTGTGTCAGTGGGTTGTGTATCAGTAGGTTGTTTGAGCATCAGTAGTCTGTTAGTTATGTCATTGATCCTCGCTCCAGAGAGACAGTACACCCGGCAATTCCAAGGGTCTTCCTGACATACAGGTTTTTCCATCTCATACAACAGGGAATCTCCAACATCTATCACTGTTTTCCTTTTGTTGTTGCAAACTTTTTTCCTTACTTGATTGACCTTTTGTCTCTTTTTTCAGTGTAACTCAGTGCATTGTGTAGTTTCTTCAATAGGTTTCTCACTCATCTCTTCCTCAAGTGACTTAAAGTGGTTTGCAAGTTCCACCGCTTCCACCGGTATGGAGAGTCTTCTAGTTCTGCAACTAACTGTCATCCTATTCCAGGGAGTTTCCTCATCTTCCCTTCCCTCAGAGCTTCCCTCTTCTGCCTCAGCTTGTTGATGCACTTCTTGCTTCTGTTCTGCTCTTCGCTCTTGCAGTTCCATTGCTCTGTCTGAACACTCTTCATCTTCTCTTGTCACCTTCAGAGTGGTCATGCCGTGCTCCAGTGCTCTCACATTTTCTTCTCGCAGGGCCACTGGCTTGCCCTTGTTGCATGTGCAGGCCATGTAGCCCTCAGGTAAGAAAACAGACATTGCCCTAGTGTTGCAGATCACAACCACTGTGGAGTCTTTTTGGTCCATTCTTTGTGCTGCCGTTGTGATTCTGTTGGTGCTGTGACAACTGGTACTTTCTCCTGTCTTCATTAAGGTTAACACAGTCCTACCAGTGATGTGTTACAAGAAAGAAAACAAATGACTGGTGGAAACAAAGGGGACAAAAGCAGTAGAACAGAAAGAAAAAAAAATGTTAGGAACTTCCCCCTTGTTCTCCCCTGCCAAACTCTGCCACCAAACTCCTGTCTGCTCTCTCTGTTCGCTTGCTCCCTGGGAGCTTGGCTGCTTGTCTCCCAGGGGCCCTTGACTGGCTGGGGCAGCTTCCTCTGATCTGCTTAGCCAGGAATCAGAACCAGAATGTATAATCTGTAAAAACTTATCCAGAAATGAGGTTGATACATTTGGCCTCTGTTTTTCCTCTGCATTTCTATCATTTTTACTCCTCATCCAACCCCTTCATCCAAACTTCAGGTACATGGATTGGAAAACAAAATGGCCCCAGCAGGGTACCATGGTGCAGCAGCATGCCAATACTTCTGGAAACCTGAAAGACACAATGGCACGTACTGTAGCGCATTTCTAGAACCTATGGAGACTTGGCCTAAACCTAGCCTTGCCAGTAAGAAAGAGTCACTCATTTTTTCAAATTCTCCTCTAATCCCTTAAACAAACAAAATAATCTTAGGTTGGATAACAGATAGCTAGACTGGGTTTCAGGGTAAGCTGAACTTTCTATCCCTCAGTCTTGGCTGTGGAAAAGGAAACTGGAAGAAGCATTCTGCCATAAAAAGCTTCCAAATTTTTTAGTCATTTTCCATTGTAAATCTGAACTGGCAAGCTCTTACACATTATCAGACCAGGTTTATTCCATCATTCATTCACACAAATAACACAGCAGCAGCAGCAATAGCTATGGAAATCTATGCAAAAATTCTGCTATACATTTCACAGCAATTTACGTCGTTCTCATCAATAGGCGACATTTACCATACTTACCCACTTCCAGCCACATGTAGATGTATTGCTTATACTTAGATTCATGTACAATGAACAGCACATATTAAATCATAGTGCTACAAGGATTCTGAAGCATGATAAAGAATGCATTTTTAAAAAATGCCATTTAAGTGCATTTCTATAGCTCTTTAGAGTGGCATTTGGGTGCATCTTCCAGGAACTTTTTTACTTTCCCATTTGGGGACCATAAGAAATGCTCCGAAAGTTTATCAGATGTTGTACAACTCCAAGACAGCCTTCTAAAGAACAGATTGCTAGACTCCCTAGCACAGTGAGCCCTACTCTGACTGGCTAGAAGTCTCTGGGCTCTCAGAAAGATATCTTTCCTAGTGTCATGACATGACAAGAATTTGCACTGGAGATATTTAACTTCGGGCCATTTCCATGCAAATAATTGGTTCTGCCACCAAGTAATGATGCTTGCTCTAGCAGCAAGGGCAAATTCAAGAAGAATTTCCAAAGAGAAGGTTTGAAGGAAGCAAATGAGCACTCTTGAACTCCCAGGTAGGGATGAGAAACCCTGGGATGTATAAACTCAGGAAATTCTCTGAACTTCAATTCTAAATTCAGTTCAGCTTGCTCTCAGCTTCCATTTTTGACCCCTTCCATTTTTGACTCCCTCCCTCCCTTCCAGGTTCATTTAAACATGAAAAGTGCGCTTTCTAAAGAGTGCACTTTCTTGTCCAGTCTTGTGTTTAAACATTTTGTTTCAATATGAGTTTTCTCATTAGCTACCTTCAGTGACATACTTTGATAGAGAGGTGGGCTAGAAATTAAATAAAGATTGAATTTCAAATCGGGTTTTCCTGAAACCGTAACAGCAATGTAGCAAGATCAAGCCATCTATACTGATTGGGAAATTACCAGGGAAGCTTTCAAGAAAACAATAACAAAACCGAAGGGAAAGGCATGTGCATGAAAAGAAGCTCCAAAAAGGGATTGGGGAGAGAAGATCCCAAGTGCTTGTGGAAAGCCTTTTATCATTGCCCAGTGTGTTTGGAGTCTTATAGTTTACTTCACTGGGGATGCTTGCTTTCTGTATGATATACTGAAGAGATTAATTTATCCTATTTATGTTGCTCAAAGTTGTTACACAATCAGTTTCCTGGATAAGTGGAGACTAGAACCCAGATTTCAATGCAGCACTCTGCCAGCAGACCACACCGGGCCCATGTCTTTGTGTGAGGACCTTTGTGCTATGTTGGCAAGATGAATGCAGGTTCACATGGATCGTGCTCATATAATGACAGCAATCATACAGGATCTGATAGTGCGACAAATCAGATGACGGCAAACAATTGAAGTGACTGGAGCTGTGTATGTACATTTAAATATATCTGCCTCTCTTCAGTCTCAAAAAAATAAGCTCATTTCTTCTACAGCCATTACGCTATGTAGAATATCGTGCCCTTTTCTAGTTGATTGTTAAGAATCAACATCTACAGTAATAAGGCAAATAATTAAAATCTCAAGCACTAACATAGACACTAATTACAACGTTAGAGTGCCATCATTCTAACCGAGCTTTTCTGGCAGGCAGAATGTGCCCTACTTCCTTGAAATTTGTACCAGCATAGATGAAAAGGTGCTAGAACAAATGACGGCCTTTGCCACGATTTAGTGGTTTTCTGCTTTCAAACCCAAGGAAAATGTTGTTAGCAACAATAACATCGTTGGGGGGAGGGCAGAAATCACCAAGTGACAGATTTTTAGATGAAAAGGAAATATTAACAATCCTCTTCAATATTTAAAGCTTACTTAACTAGTAGCACTTCAGCTGGCACTGACTCATGTCATTTTCTTTCATTCCTCTTTTGATCCATCGCAAAGTAGTTACATGATTTCAAATATCTTATCATGTCACCTTCTTGTGTGTATACGAGATGAAAGGATGTTATCTAGGTTGAGTAATAAGCCATGTACGGAGATGGCTGATAGAATCTTTACAGTCAACCAATAAGCGTAAGCTGCGTTAGGTACGTATGTTCTATTTTATTGAAAAAGTGCTACTCTATATAGATTAAAATATATTCATATTTATTTATATTCTAAAATATATTCACATTCTAATGCAACATTTCTCAAGTATTCCCTTCCATAGTGTTTTGCACATAAAATGGTGACTAATCAAAGATCACAATCCTTGTTGTTGCAAAGTCACAAGTCACCGCTTCCTCAGAGAATGAATGGCCCTTAAGTCCCCCAATTCCAATGGGTGCACATGTGCTTATTTCTGCGTGGAACTGTGCCTCTGATTTTAAATGCAATGGGAGATGTTCAGAAAACAAGACTGGCGTTTGTGTGTGAGTGAGTGGGTGTGTTGTTCTAAAATGCAATTGCCTCGATCCAGAGAATGTTGCATGCCACCAGCATTCATTCACATTTTGCACACATATGAAACTTGTCAGTTTCTTCTACATTAAAAGAAAAAAAAAGAATCAAATTCTTTCCATCTTGAATATGGAGAAAATGTAGAATATAGGTAAATTCTGATGAATGAACTGAAAAAAGGCTTACCCATTTACACAGACAAAATCCAGTAGTTCCAGCTCTCCAGAGCTGGGAAGCATGAGGGATCCATGCATGAGGTGGGCATTCCATTGAATTCCCTGGGCTCAGCTCCCTGGACTCTGACCCACTTTTTCATAGGCATGAGTCCACTGCCTGGTGAGCAAGGCAAGTATTCATGTCAGTACCGATCAAGAAGTGGGTCCACATGAATGCTGCACAAGGGGCAACCCTCTTCCGTGCACGGGGCTTGCGGCCTTTGCTTCTGCTACATGTGCAACAAAAGGTTGTGGGTTGTGCATCTGGAGATCCATGTGCATTCGTGGACTTCCTCTTGGCTCAGTGCACTTCCTAAGTGAGGGCCAAGCATGAAAGAAATCCAATGGATGGGAGCGGGCTGGATTCTGGGGAGGGTCATCACAACCCCAGCTTACAGCAAGGAGAGGGCTGTGTTTTCTACCTGCCAGCCATACAGCTGATAACAATGAGGAGCCTGGAAGAAAGAGGTAGCAATATCAATCCAATACTAATATAGATGAATACTTGGGGACTCCAATTCATACTTTCAAGCAATAAGCACTCAAAGCCCTGGACTGAGATAAACAGATATGTCAGTTTTTATTTTTCCCACATTCATTTATTTGGTTGAACCTCAAATTCTTTGAACACAAATATGAAGAACTTTTAAAATGTTATAAAAAAGCTGCACACACACACAAACTGAAATTAAATTCTCATTCATCCCTAGCAGTCAGTGACTTCTGGAGGAAACTGTGGTTTTTGCATGCAGCATGATCACAGGAAAAGTTGTGCAAGGGTGCTGAATTTTGCGGATCAGGCCCTTCTCTCTGCCTGGCAAATGCTCTCTCAGGACATCTGTCCAATTTTTTCTGGCTTTCACATAATATAGGGATTCAGGTTCCTTCTCATACTTGCTATATAGGCACTCTCTTTCCCTCTTTCTCTCTCCCTCTTTCTCTCTCTCTCTTTTATCCAGAGTTAATTCTCCAAGTCTGGTCTGTCAGCCAGTATAAACAACAGTTGATGAATGAGATTCAAGGTGTTTAGTCACCTGAAGCAGCTGTTTGAAGTAACTCAACACACAGCCTGAGGCCTGTGTTTTCACAGCTGTGGGAACTCTTCAAAAGCTTTCCCTCTTGGCCTGGCTCTTTGCTGCAGTGGTAGACGTGTAGAGCAAAATCTGGACAATTTCAGAAAAGGCAGAATGAAATGAGAGACAGTAATTTTTGATGAGTTTGAGCCAAAAAATGGTCTAAAATAAATAAATGAAGTACACTTGAAAGTGCATTACCTAGGTGGGCTATATATCTGAGAATAGCTCACTCTCCATGCAACTTGTACGCTCACTTTAAACGGGAGACACGAAGGTGAAACATTACCCTCTGTTTACATGGCAGTATTTTCATGTTCTACTCTTACAGAGCTACATAAAACTGAAAGGGTTTATGGTCTGGCAAATACAGATACCTGGAATAAACTCTAAACAGTTCTCCACATTAGAATCTCTCCAAGCACATAACTGTCCTTTAAAGGAATGCTCGCACTTTTCATAGGTCAGTTGGTCTTTCACAATTTAGACAATTTTGCCCTTTGGCAATGCGTAATCCCAGGTCTTTCATGACATACTACAATGTCTCTATCAGTGACAAGCCTGAAATGAAATGAAATGAAATGAAATGCAACAATAAAATAAAATATAAAATAGCAAGTATAGGATGCTACCAGGGAATTAAAATTTTCTGCTGTAGAATCCAAACATAAAAGTATGGTCAGACATATTTCCAAATTACATGGAGATTCTGGATGTTGCTGAATTTATTTCACACGAGTTGTTCAGATTGGAGGGACTTGTCTATCATTGTTCATTTAGTAATTAAATCAGTTGTATTTCTAGTGTTTTTCCCCTTGAAAAGTATGTAGAAAATACTGAAAGATTGTGGATGTTGTGGCATGCTAATACCTGCATCTGTTTAAACTAAAACGTCTATATACATTATTACAGGTTTTCTGGTTAGGTTAAGGTGTTTCATCTAACTTGCATCTCCCCCTCCCACCAAATTAATTTGTGTAGCTTTCAGGAAAATGAGAAAAAAGATAAATCTGCAGAACTGGCTAGACTTGCTGATGATGGGGAAGCTGTGGACCAAAGTTACAGAAATCCAAACTCTTATCTATTTTGGATATCTCCAACATCCCTAGCATTAAGTGATTCAATGAAACATGGCATTTTTAGTAGAAGTCAAAGTGAGGCAATTTGGGAGCTGTTCTATTTTCTTTACATATAATACTACAACTAATAATAGTGATAATGTTGCATGGGTAATTAAGCACTAAACATAATTTAAGGAGTGACAGATCCTGTCTAGGGGCTTACAAATGAAAAAGGAAACAGGAATAATTTAATTTAACCCTAAGGCTGCAATCCTAGACACATCTATTCAGAAGAAAGCCCAGTGAGTTTAGCTTGGCTTGCTTCTATGTAAGCATGTCTAGGATTGCATCTATTACAATAATGATACTCTGGAAGTTATTAGTGAAGCCTTCAGGCTTTTTGATCTGAGGATGATCCTTCTTGCAAATGCTCTGACAACCTCCAATGAGTTTATGACTCATCATCGGCTGGACATGTTGTGAAGAGATGTTCAGCCAGGATTTGGTGAGCCACCAACTTGATGTTTACTGTGTCTGAATCACCATACATGCTCACATTGACGAAATAGGGTGGCAGATTGCATCCTGTCTCTTCCAAGGGAGGTTGATGCCTCCTGTATGAATGGAGCTCCTTATCTAGTGAAGCTTTTATTATGAGCTTCTTGAGAAGCTATCCATGGTACTGAAATTCATCCTCAAGTTCAGTTCCCTACCATGAAACACTCCTATAAAGCTTAGGGTGAAAGCTGTAAGGATAAGATGTCCCATTGGCATAGGAGATGCCAGGCTCTTCTGCTCCCCATTGTGTGCCTCAAATATGAGACTGCAAAAGCTTATGGCTGGAATTCTATACCCAATCCTTTCAAGGTGCTTCATTCTCAGTAAACAGGCTTAGGGTTGTGCTGTAAGAAAGCTTGCTTAGCATTATTACTTGGATCTACTTCGTATATTACGCAAGAGACAGAACACCAAGGTCAAATTGTATGGTCCTCATTGCCTTCACATAAGCAAAGTTTGTTGATTATAGAACTTTGATCACAGAAAGTTCAGCTTTAAAAAATAATGTAATATATTCTGAATGCAATGTGGAGCCTCTTCTTGGAGACCCAGCTTAACATGAGGAGGGGGGTTGAAAGTGTCAAAAAGTACGATGCAGACCAGAGGCCAGATTCCCTCACTAGTCTAGTCTTCTTGCCAAGTCACCCAAGATGGAATGGTCAAAGCTGAGACACCAGACACCTGGCTAAGATGAATCCACTCACCGAAGAACATTAATATCAGCAGAACAGCACAGGTAGTTGCAGATGATGCTAGTGGAGGATAACTAGCAACCATAAACCCAACTTCAAATATATGCTCATGGGATCTGAGCTAGCAGTGACTGGGCAAGAAATCGATCTTGGGGTGGTAGAAGACACCATGATGGAAATGTTGGCCCAATGCACAGCTGCTGTGCAAAAGGTCAATTCCATGCTAGGCATAATTAGGACTGAAAACCAACATCTTACTTTCCTCACACAAAACGTTGGGGTTACCACACTTAGAATATTGTGTTCAGTACTGGTCACCTCACCTGAAAAATGGAATTATTGAGTTGTAAAAGTGGAGGGAACGGCAACAAAACTTACTGGGGGGCTGGAGAAACTCCCCTATGAGGAGCTGCTCCAACTGTGACACTAGTTTAGAGGAAAGGCAAGTAGGGGGAGACATGACAGAAGGTCTAAAATAATGCATGGTATGGGGAAAGTGGAGAGGGAGGCATTTTTCTCCCTCTCCTGTAACACTTGAACCATTTCCTAAAGCTGACTGTTGGGAGCTTTAGGACAAAGAAAAGGAAATACTTCTTTACATATCATATAGTTAAACCATGAAATTCGGTGCCCTGGGAAGTGGTGACGGCCACCAATCTGGCTGGTTTTCAAAGGGAACTGGGCAGATCCATGGAGGCTTTCAGTGGCTCCTTGCTGGCTATGTGCTACCTCCCTCATCAGAGACGTCATGCCTGCAAACACCAGTTGCTGAGGAGCTTGGGCAGATGGAGGTCCTCCACGCCTCCTGCTTCAGAGATCCTGGCTGCAGCTAGTTTTCCATAATGCATATGGAATGCTGGACTAGATGGGCCTTTGCTCTGATCCTGCATAACTTTTCTTATGTTATTTTCTTCTTATGTTCTAAAGTGGGACACTGAAGAAACTGATGGAAGAACATTGATACGTTCAAAACGTGGTGCTGAAGAAAGTTTTGTGAATAACCTGGACTGAAAGAAAGACAAACAAGTGGGTGCTAGGGCAAATCAAACCAGAACGTTCCCGAGGAGCGCAAAAAAAAGTAAAAAAGGCAAGCAGAAGCTGTCATACTTTAGGCTTACCAGGACAAGGCAAGACTCACTGGAGAAGACAATCATGTTAAGCAAAGTTGAAGGCAGAAGAAGAAGAGGAAGAGCACCTATGAGATGTATCGGTTCCATGAAAGAAGCCACAGCCTTGAGTTCATGAGAGCTGAGCAGGGCTCTCAAAGACAGAACATTTTGCAGAGCATTCATTCAAAGGGTTGCCGTATGTCAGAGATGTCCAGGTAGGACTGCAAAGAATCCAGTGTGAAGCCCTGGGGAGTCGCTAGTGCCAGTATGGGCTGGATGGATAGCATGGGCCAGATGGGCCAATGCTCTGATGTTCAATAAGACACCTTTGTAATGTTACTGTGGATTTTAGTTGCCAGGGATAGGGAGCCTTTCAAAGTATGTAGAGTCGGTCTTATGGACCTCTGGATTGTGGGCTTGGCTATTTTTTTACAGCCTGGCTATATGAATATTTACATGGTATGGCACTAATGTTGACAGGTCTACTTCCAATTAAGCATGTGTAGGAATATGCAGTCCTAAACATGTGTACTCAGGAGTCCCGTCACATTCACTGGGGCTTGTATCTAGGTAAGCGGACACAGAACTGCAGCCGTAGAGTTTGTAGAACTGGCATGGCAACAACTCTTCAAATAACGTCTAGGTTACAGGAGTCCCTGAAATTGCATTTTGGCAGAATCCCCAAATGACCTTTTCTTTAATGTAAAGTCAGTTGCAGAAGGTGGTGAGATAGTCACTGACTTGGCTCAACCTAAAAGGAAAATGGAGTTATTAGCAGTGTTCCATTTTAGTGGCTGAGGCTTTTATGAAGCTGAAAACAGACACATTCTACACCCCAGCTGAACAGTAATGTTAACATTACCTGGCACTCAGACAACTGTTTTATGGGTTCTTTCTCACCTGAAATGGCAGTATTTTATTGCCCAAGTTAATTAAAACTAGTTCTATAGACCACCTATGCAACATGAGGACTTTTCATTTAGCACGGTCTCAAAGGTAGCAAATTACTAACATTCCAAAGCTGCTTCATTTAGATCAGTTAGAAGGGATCATTCTGGATCTGAAAAAGAGATAAATGGACAGATGAACACATGTGCACAGGGAGAGACAGGACATGATGTGCAGTAACATTATTTTCCCAATGATCAATTCATCTGTAGTGGACAGCATAGTTCATTAAGACTCAGTCTGCTTATATCAGCTGTACAACAATTGTCCTGCCCCATGCCTTTTGTGGTACTGGTTGCAGCAGGCCTTGACTCCACACACAAAAATACATTTATAATGACTTTTTCCTCTTGTAAGGATGGCTTACATGGCCCTCCTCCTCTTTGTTGCTTTATCTACAGGTAGTCCTTGGATTACAAATGAGTTATCCTCCTTAGACAACAGAAAATCATCTTTAAATAGAATGTCTATGTAAATTGTATCTTGCATAGTTGGCCCTCTCCATTTGTGGGGATTAGACGTGCAGGACACCTGTGAAAATGGAAACACCACGACTGTCCTTAGCACTCCCCGCACTTCACCAGAGCCTCCTCTTTGCAGCAAGGAAATGCTGGAGGGATTTCTCTTTCCAGATGGCTGCTCTGGAGGCCTTCATCTCTCCCATTTTGTTTCTTCTCTCTCAATGGCAGTGCTTTGGAGGCCACCCCATTCTCCCTGTCACTTCCTCTCTCTATGATGATGATGATGATGATTTCCCACCATTACTTTTATTTTTTTAAAAAAATCAAGTTCTTTCTCTCCTGAGTATGGCGAACTGTGAATCACTATTTTTCTGTACTAAGGTCTAACTCCAAGATCTGCCTTCCACTGGTGAAAGGGCTTTGATCCTAGAATTTCGCTGATTTTGATGAATCCCCCTCTCTTTCTTCGAGCAACGGCTCGCTGCATTCAGGAGCTCCTCCGGTGTTCTGGGCAGCATTTTCAGAGGGCAGGAAGAACTGTAGTGGGCAGGGAAGGGTGGGGAAACCCACTTCTGCCAATCCAGCTGCACACTCCTAAAACCTGGATCTGAACCCAGTAGATTTAGAGAGAAACCTTTCGTCTGTTGGGTCACCTGTGTGGGCTTCATTTTTTTTTCTGGAAATTTACAATTAAACATGGATGGCACACCCCGTGAACTATATTTTGAAGAGAGAGAAAGGAAAAAGAAAATGAAGGATGAAGGAATATAGAGAGGGATTGAGAGAGGAAATACGATAAAGGAGAAGACTGATTGATTGATTGATTGATTGATATTGTATAACATAGGAAGCAGACTGAAACAGACAACTGCATTATCAATCTACATTTCTCATTTCTTTCCAATAGTGCAACATGGTCTAAATAGTATGATCCAACCCCCTGAGGATGCATAAAAACAGTACTGATTTCAATGGTTTCTGGAAGCAGCCCCACATTTCCAGTAATTAATTTCCATCCTAGTTTAAATATCTTATTCCTTTCATTTCTACCCCCCCCGCACTGCCAAATTCTTTCATGTTTTAAAACTGTTATGCAGCTAACATCTATTTAAAGTAACGTCCTCTCCCTCGTGATTGATGTTAGATACAACAATTGCAATGCCAGTGCTGGGCTAATCCTTTGCAGATGTTGTCAAATTACAGGTTAAATGGGGGGAAACGTTTCTGTCTTCCGGCCACCCACTCTAGTTACCCTGAAATAGGTGCAGAGTACTGTATATCCTGTGCTGTAGGTGCAATAATTCTCTAGTCAGTCACTCATCTGGTTTAAATGACTACCATTTGCCTTTTCAAAGGATGACAGAATGTTATGTTATTTTGCAGGTATCACAAAGGCAGTAACTCTGGACTGTGTTTTCGCTGAGAAGGGTGCATACACTGAACCTGGAAAGGCAGTATGGAGGGGGCACTCTTGCTTTTAAAATAAATGACATTTGGCATTGTTAAAACAGAAAGACAGACAGAAAGAGGAGGAAGGCCAGATTACTTACTCCTTTGTAAATCTTCACATTCTTTCATGATCAAAGGCTCTTTATCTGAAGGAGCCAAATCATAACACATAATGAATGAAGCATGTGGCTTCTTTAGTGCTAGACTGAGGGCCAGTTTCAATGATCCTGAGGTTGGTACTGCCATCAAAACATCAGCATACAATCCTGAGGATGATTGCAAAGGAATAAGCTCCACGGAACACAGTGGAGCTTACTTTAAAGCTCTGGAATATGATCATGGCTGTTTCCCAGGCACAGGTATTTGCTCACTGTCTGAACCTCTTTCAGGTCTGTGGATCCAAGGAAGATCGCAAAAGTTTTGGTGCTTCATTTAAGAATATAAGAATATTTAGATGAGCCCTTCTGGATCTGTTCTATTTAGCTCAGCATCCAGTTTTATTTATATTTACTTATTAATGAAATTACCCTTCAGGACACATTCCTCTCATGAGGCAATTTATATATTTTTTAAACACAGAGGTACACGATAATTACACAAGTATTGAACATCACATACCTTAATAAACAGTAGCAAGCACAATATTTAGGATCTGGTTTGGTTTTGCTTTAAAACAAAATAAAACCAAACCAAACCAAACCCAAACCCAAACCCAACCATAATGATGGGTCTATGCATATTTTCCTGGGGATGGCATGCCAAAGATACTGGACTCTCACCAAAAATGTTCTGCCTCTCTTGATTGCCATTTTGTCAGATTATTCTGGTGGACCAGAGAGCTCGGCCTCACCTCACACAGTGACCATGGAAGGTAATCCGGGTTCCTAATCATACATATTCTAGGCACAAGCTATCCAGGGCTTCAGGGTTTAGAAGCAAGCCCAAAAAACCTAAATCACGAAGGGGATCTGCCTAAGTCTTCAGGCTGGCTTGTCTCCCAGCAACGTCATCAAAGCAGTGGGTGAGGCCACTGTTGTCTCACACATCGTTCACCCAGACAGACAGGGATCTACACAGTTCAACTGAGGGGGCATTTTCTTGGCTGAACACTGAGAACAGACACCTCATCACCACATCATGTGTGCAGCTCACCATCACATGGAAGAGAAAGCAACACCTCTGAGAATTCCCCTGCATGTGTGGAGGGAGATTAGGTCTGAGTCAACTGCCAGCCAAGTCCCATATATCAAGCTGCTGCTCAGAATACAACCTACGTGCGTGACAACTGTACAGCAAAGTGTCTTTCATTTTTCCAAGCTGCTGTGCTCCAGATGTTTTGTGCTGCTGCTCCCTGCATCGCTGACTGTTGTGTCCCGATGGGAGTCGAAGTCCAAAAGATGCAGAGGGCACCAGCTCTGTGTGATTGGAAAGACTGCAAAATGCATCCTAGTGGTTGTATGAATGCACACATGTGGGCTCTGTTTAGGCTTTTAGATGAACATGAACAATCAGAGCAGGGATAGGCTCCTACTCACCTCATTTCGTGCTTGCTAAAAGCACCAGGGCCACTGAGCAAGCTGAAGGGAAGGCTTAAACCTTTCACTTCTGGCCTGGAACCTTTTCATAGATAGACCCCCGAGGAAGACTCTATGCCTTCCTTGCAGCTCATCATGAAGTTTCCTCACAGTCTGCCTCCCACTTTGAAAAGCACAGTTTCAGCCACATCCCCAGCCAAACAAGTCTGGACTTCACAATATTTACAACATGTTCTCAAAGTCAGGTTGCTTTTAAAAAAGGTAAGTTATGAGCATGGAGTAAAATGCATAGCTGTGGTTACAACAAAGATTTCAGTGTCCTCCCCAAATGAGGCGCCATAAACTTCGTATGCAAAGAGATTTTAAATGGTTTTCTTATGAGGCAGCTCAGCCAAACAGGCAGATTCTGTTAAAGGATAAATAGCTTCCTGCCAGACTCTTCCCCTCTCCCCTCACTCTCTTATGGTGTCCTAACAGATCTGATGATTTGAAAGCTGAAGTGTTTGCTTGCTCCATACGGGTAAAAGGGATGTCGAAAGCACAACGAGTGTGTGATCTATGACCCAGCCAGATGAAGTGAAGACTACATTTCTGCCACAGCCGGTTTATGGAAATGCCTTCGCCTTTCCGAATTCACTAAATGTTTTCTAATCTACTGTGCAACACTATGCATGGTTTCTCAGAAGTAACTCCAACCATGTTTGATGAGACTTGAATTAGTCGATGCAATCAAAATCTGGGATCCGTTCCATACCTAGCAAAAGCCAGTGTGGTGCGATGGTTAGTGTTGGACTGGGGACGTGGGAGATCTGGATTCTAGTCCCCAGATGACCACAAACTCGTTCTCAGCCCAAGCACATTCCACAATTGTCCTTCTGAAGATAAATGGAGAGGAGGGAGACTGGGTAAGGCACTTTAGCTTCCACGGAAAAGGAAAAAAGGCCGATTATAAATGCAGTGCAACAACGGCGGCAATGATACTGTATTGGCTCGAGGAATATGCAAATGCTAGTAGTGGAATGCATAAGGGGGCATTTTACCAGGGTTGCAGAATGCGAAAGAGGACAAGCTCCTGCACCTTGTGTCACTCCGGAGAAGAGGGAATTTCAGCAGGAGTAGCTTGTCATGCAAGCAACACATACTAACATTCCCGCTTCTGCAGAACTGTTGAAGACGTAGGAGTCCTGTCCTCTTTTGTGTCTGGCCACCACACCTCATGCCCACACACAGCACCAAGTGGGTAATGAGTTAGCATGTTGTAAATTATACACCAAAGCATGTTGTTCTTGTTGTTTGGTGCAGTCGAACTGCCTCTGTCTTATGGTGACCTATGAATGGAAGCCCTTCAAAATGTCCTCTCCATGACAGCCCTGCTCAGCTCTTGTAAATGCAAGGCTGGGACTTTCTTTATGGAGTCTACCCTTCTCTTATTTGGGCTTCCTTTTCTTCTTCTGCCTTCAGCTTTCCCCGGCATGATTGTCCTACTCCAGGGAGTCTTGCCTTCTGGAGTGCCCAAAGTATGACAGCCTTAGTTTTGCCATTTTTGCTTGTAAGGAAAGCTCTGACTTGATCCAGCTCTATAAAGGGTTTGGTTTAAATAAGCTATTTCTTAAGTCTCCCATCTCATCCAAAAAGAGAATGGGCATCAAATGTGTGTGTATGTGTGTGTACCAGAGAGGGAGGGAGGGAGGGAGGGAGGGAGGGAGGATGTTGTGGGTGTGAGTGCCAGTTCCCATTTCTCTGCCTTGGCTGGTCTGGCTTAATCCTTCCTCTTTCACCTTGTGTATAGCTACTACCTCATTCACACAGCCATGCTCTGTCCTTCCTTCCTTCCTTCCTTCCTTCCTTCCTTCCTTCCTTCCTTCCTTCCTGTTGACTTTTCTGTTTTGCTCCTTGAAAGCTATATGTTTCTTGCTCCCTGCCCCTCATATTGTTTGCAAGATAGCCACCACTCCTTGGGAATATGGGCTTCAGTCACATTTAAATTAATGGTTTGGCCAGCCAAAGATGACAACTTCCTTGGCCTTCTTTGCTCTAGAATGAGAAGACAGGCCTTGATAACAGAAGAGCCTGGATTCCAATCCTGTTGTCACCTCAAGGCAGGGTGGGAGAGTGTGCTTTCCGACACACAAAGAGCTGCTGGCAGATGCTACAGACAAGCCTGCTACGGACTGGCCAATGGGCCAACTCAGTATAAGGCAGCACCCTATTTCCTCACTACTTGCTTTCTCTGTGTTTGACCCTTTGGATGGGCTCTTCCATTTGCTGCCTTGTTTTTATGGATGTGAAGTCTCAGTTCCCAGGGCTGCCTGTCAGACCCACCCTGCCTTCTCAGTTCATTTTGGCTCACCTTCCTCATGACTCCTGCCTCCCTTGGGTTTTTGGTCTGGCACCTGCTGTTTCTGCTGGAAGGACAGCATTCTGACAGGTGCTCCAGATAGGACTTGGAGCCAGTCTGGACTCCGCATGATGCACCAGGTTGACACTTGGCCTCCAATATGCAGAGAAGTGAATTAACAAGAGGACAGATCGTGCAGAAGGGTGATCACCATTGCTGTTCACTCTTCTTCGAGGGTTTGTCTTCAGCCAATTGAATTTTGTAGAGTGTTGAAGGGTTTTCAGGTGAAAGCTGATTACACTGGATCACTTCTGTTATCACTTTACCCAATTTTTAAAAACCTATTTAGTACATCTGTTATCCTAGGGTACCCAGATGGGTGTACAAGTCTTCATCATCTCCTACACACAGTGGCAGTGCTGTTTGGGAGGTTTGGATAAAAACAGTGACTCCCCTACTGATCTTCAGGACTGGGCGGGGAGCCCTGGAACCAGCAACTTCAGTCACAGTCTGATAGACACAGGATTACAAGAGGCTGCCCTGTAAGGACATAGAACATTGGTCTACCTGACCCAGGGTTACTGATGCTGACCGAGAGCAGCTCCGCAGTGCTTCAGGTCAGGCTTTTTCCTAGCCCCACCACAGCACCCAGGGCCGTCTTAACAGCATTATGGGCCCCGGGCAAAGCAGTGTGCTGGGGCTCCTACGACAACTACAACTACTGTTAATTTTGGACGTTTTCCAATTCTCCAAGGGTTAACATACACAGATTAGTATGGGGCCCACGGGCAAGTGCCCATCAGGCCCATGCGTTAAGACAGGCCTGGCCAGCACCCTGGGCACTGAACAAGGGAACACCTACCTGGACAGCATCTGCACTGACCTTTTTATTTAGCCAGTATTTTAAAGTTTAAATATTTTAATTGTGTATTCATTGCAGTCGTGGGTTGTGATGGTGATGACGATGTTGATGATGATGGGTTATGATGAGGATGACGAACACATCTTACATGGGCATCTGAGATACCATCACAGGAGCTCTTAAGAATAAGTATGACTAGATAGTGATATAATCCTGGACTGTGTGCTTTGGGCATATCCCCTTGCACCATATGCCTAGAACCCGTGGAGGATTCCAGCAGAGGTCTCCAAAGCTCCTGGTTTCCTCCTCGCCCCTTATATAAATGCATGTGCGTGGGAAGCTCCGAGTATGAAAGGGAGAACAGGCATACTCCTGCTTTACTGTCCAGCTTTCTCCCTTCAGATGACGGAGATTATTCATATCCATGCAAAGCATATGCATCAACTTGAGATAGCATCCGTAGAGACATCGGAGGTGAAGGTGGAGCTTCCTTCTCACTGTCTTAGTCCCTTTCACTGTGTGCTTGCACACAGCTGGAAGTGGCGGGAAGCTGGGCTCTGCGGTGCCCTCAAGCTATCCTCTGCCTGTGTGCAGTGTGCCCAGGCACAGTTGTGCCCGTTGTATGCAGCAGAGAAGCGTACAGCAGGTGCCTTTCTTCCGATCATTATATAAAGCATGCAGCAACTTGACTTTTTATGGCAGTCCCATTAGCAATCTCCAGAGTAGATTAGCAGTAAGTTAAAAGCTACAGGTAGACAATGTATGTGTCATTCAACTTAATGGCAAAGGTCTCATTGATTTTACTAGGTTTGTATTTGAAAGGCAAACGTGGACCTCTTCAGCCTAATATGGCCACATTGTTCAGAAATTAGTAGACCAAAACATGGAAGCTTTGTTTTGATAAAGCCATTTGCTTATTCAAATGTGCGCTCAGGCCTTATACTGCCATCTACAAATAGAGATCAATATTTAAGAGAGATTTTATAGCCTTTTTGACATTCAATATATTAGGCAGGTTTAAAAGGTTCTGGAAAATGGATGATCCTTCTAAGCGGAATAACTTTCCACTTGTAAAAATGCTTCTCAAAGTATAGAGGACTCAGATTTAATACCTAGTCTTGCTTGTTTAATCACATGTTAAAATGTAGGCACATTTTTCATATTCTAATCCTTACGGAAGAACAATATCGTCCCTACAGAGCCAAAGCGTGGGGGAATGACAGCAGCATGGTATCAGGGTAGATGAATTTAAATAACGCTTATTCTAAATACTTCATTTAACCAATTTTATTTTTATTTTGCCATACAGTCTCAGGCACACATCTCCTTTGTTGCTGGTGAACTTATTCCATCCCATCATTTTATTTATTTATTTAATTTCTATGCTGCCCAGTGGTCGAAGCTCTCTGGCAACAAGAATGGCACTCTGTTAACGAATGACAACATTTTGTGTTGATCTTTCCCTTACCCTCTTTTATATGAGATACCTTGTTTTAAGTCATGCTCATTTCACAGAAATTCTTCTTTTTGGGCAGGTAGCCGTGTACATTAAAACTTGGAAAGAAGAAAAGAAAATCCACAAATGCATCCATCCCCTGCTGTTCAAGAGACAAAAGGAATAGAGCAAATACTTGAAAATGAGCCTCTACCTTTGATTAATCCAAATAATAGAATGTTTCCTAAGTAACTTTGCTCCTGGGAAGATTCCAAGCAAGTAATTCACAAAATATGGCTTTCTTCATTGGAAAGGTTATAAAATTTTGTTTGTTGGAGGTAAGGAAGGAAATGTAATTAAAGGCTAAATTCAGTTTCAAGTTTCATTCTTAACCAAAAGAATATGTGTGATTTGGATAGGAGTCACCTAGGCATTTCCTCCCCTCTGCTTTTCTGTTCTGAAAGGCAGTGCGTATTGTCAGCAGATCGACTGATGCGATAGTGGACTTACATCTGGCAGAGCTGGCTCTGCCAGGTAAGCTTAAACAGAAACTCTGTGGCTGTTAACTGAAGTCACACAACTGGACTCTCCTGCTAATGGGAATCCAAAGTCCTGTTTTGGAGTATTTCTATTAAAATACAAATATGGAAAAGGGGAAATAAAACTACAAAGTCCTGATGGGGGAGTTCCCCCTTTGTTTTTAAAAGTCTCAACTGCAGTTGGAAATGCTTAGAAAGAAATACACAGGAAAGATTGGAAGCCTATTTACATCAGGAGGGTACTGCATATGGTGTACATAAAATGAAGCAATGGAAGTATGACATGAAAAATACTGGAGGGGTGGAGAGATTTTTTACACAGAAAAAGCTCTCTTAAAAAAAGACACTCTTGAAAATTCTGACTCTGAAAGATCTTTTTTCACAGCTTTTGGTACTATGTTGCACAAAACGATCTGTACAGTGGCAAGTGTGGGGTTGGAGAGTTTCTTGTGGGATTGGAAGCAGCTTCAAGATGTGTCCCTGGAGAATTTGCAGGGGCTCCACCCATAAGCATGGTCCAGTGCGCATGGGATCAGAAGGACGTGGATTGATTGATGCAGAGCCAAGCCCACGAAGCAAAGAAAGCCCCGAGAATAGTACAACCTCTCTGGACAGATAGCAAAAGTCTAAGTAACCAAAGAGTACTTAATCAGAAGAAATAGCAAGGGCAAGATTCAAGCATTAATTGCATTAGTGAGAAAGGCAGTGGTAAAGGAGTCATGGGGAAAAAAATTGTCCGCTGCGCTTGATCTTAGGATCCAGACAACTATTTATGGGAGGTAGCCTAGTCCCAAGCCACAGGAGCTTCCAATGAAGCCTGGAAATGGACTGACAGCCAGTGCACATGGACAAGAACTGGGATAATGTGGAAGATGTGGAAGCAACAGGCCTATTAGGCAGGGGGTACGAGGGGAGATACAGGTTGGGCTTGATGGCCTTATTGGCCTCTGCAAACACTAGTTTTGTATGATTCTATGACACAGCAGCAAGGAGATTTCTGGTGTCCTTCCTAAATGAAAAGCAATTTAATGTAGATATACATGCATAGAATAGTCCCCCCACCCACCAAATGCAAATATCATATTGTGCATGTGATCGCTTCCTCATGGCAATCCTGGTTTTTGGAACCTTTGCAGTCTGGAAATACTTCAAGTAAAGTTTCAAGTTCTGCTTTGGACCAAAATAGAAAGGGCTGACCAAAACAAGCAGGAATGTGACCAGGACTGGCATCGAGGGAAGAGAAGGTTGGGCACTTGATCAACTCCTGGAGCTCTTCTTCCTTTCACCATTGCAACCTGCTTGTGACCCGAAATACAGATTATTCTATACATCATGCTTTCTGCTTTTTAGCGAAACATTTTAAATGTGTCCTTGTAGACAAGTTTCCATGTGGTAAGTGTGTAAGTGGAAAAAGACAGACTGAAGACAAATCACATTCCAGAGGTGACATCTGGTGAGTTAATGTGGCAGGTAATAATCAGCCACAATTCTTGAGTAGCAACTGAACAGAGGGTCACAAATAGGAATATGCAAGGAATCTGCTCTGACAGATTTTATTTTTAATTGATTTATTCAGTCCCCATTCCCTACAAACCTAGATGGAACTGATACATTTTGTGACTGAAAATCTGTATATTTCATAATTTGTCATGCATTCTGTAGGTCAAAAAATGCATACATGAGATGCACACATGTTAAAAATGTGCAAGGACACATGTTAGTTACTGGGTATACATATACTAAAATTGTATAATTTCAAACATGCACACAAAATGTGTATGTGTGTGTGAGTGAGAATGAGAGAGAGAGAGAGAGAGAGAGGGAGGGAGGGAGAGGGAGAGAGGTCTGCACTTTACTGATCTGCCCCCTTCTTGGAGTCAATGATTTTTCATCCTACAATGATGTCAGTTCTTCTCATGCAGGTGATGCAGTTCTAATTTTTCATACACATCTGGGTGTCAAAAGATTATAGACTGGTTTTGCTAGTTATTTAGAAAAACAATCTAACAACTAAATATTCAAAATGTACAGTTGTGGTATTTTCTAAGAGGATGGTTAAGATATTCTTGGGTCTTAGTTAATCACAGACTCTCATAAATTGATTCTTATAAAGCTGCTTCTCAAATAAGTTGATTCTTGCACATATTTAGGTAGTTGTTTTCATAGAGTTGGAAACTAGATAATTCAGGGGAGACTTGCAAAGGCCATGGCTGAAAAAAATGGGTGCTAGGGTTTATGTTTCTCCCTCCCTCCCTCCCTCTCTATATATGTTTGGAGGGGGAGAGACAAACTGGCAGCATTCTGTGTCTTTAAAGCCAAAATTGTATCCCAGATCCCTTTGGACCATCCATCTGGTGTCCATGCTTTACAAATTATTCTGAAGGAGTTCAGTTGTACACATTTCGGGGTCTATGTATCTAGGTGTTTTGCCGGTGCTATTCTTTATTTGGAAGCTGGCCTTAATTCCTTAACTGAATCCAAACAGTGACTCTTGTTCAATAGTGACTATAGGATACCTGCTCCCAAGACATCTACAAAGTGCTCTGCTTGGTCACTGGGTCTGGCAAAACCAGATTACAAATCTGGGATGCCCCATTTAAATGATTTATCTATCCCAAATACAGAAGAGCTTTTTCTCTAGATAGGAGCAAAGTTCTGTGCAACCATGTTTTAGATGGTAACTGCAGTCACAGTGAAATGTGGATCTGTTCCACATGCTGTCCTTCAAATGCAGTTCATATCAAAGGGTTAGAAAAAGGCAGATTTACTCAGTTAGAAACTGATCACTTCCTCTATCAAAGAGTAATAGTCGCCTGCCAATACTCAGTGCCAACAAGAGAAGGGAAAAAAAAGACTCCAGGTCCTTTCCAGCAGGTGCTGCCAGCCACCAGCAGCCTGTATCTGCATCTGCACTGTGCTGACCAGGCTCTCTGCTGCCTCTCTTACCAGTTCATGATCCCTACAGATCCGGGCATCTGTGGCTGTGAATGGCTACTTTGAATTCTCTCCCACCAGCTGCTCAGGCTTCCTGAGGACAGCAGGTTCCAAAGGATAGTAGTTTGGTACTCTGGAAATAGTTGAGGGCAAATAATAGGAGGTTTCCATAGAAGGCCAGGGAACAGGCACTTCAAATTCACTGTTCCATTGTAATTTCTAACCAGCTTCCTCCTTCCTAAGAAGACAAAATCTTAAAAAATATTTCGTGGCATGTTTGAATCCATTCTTCCAGAGTCAAGCAAAACTGTCTTCTGAAATGTTGTGTGTTCATTAGTGCTGTCGATTATAGAGTTTGTGTGTATGCATACAAATACATGTGCACACACGTGCATGTGCACACAGACACAGATACACACACATTCCCATCATTTCATTAAATTTCCCTTGGTATGCAATATTCAGAAAGCTGGCCGCATAACCTATGTTTTAGTCTCAGGACAAGAACGTCGTTATGGTTAGAACCTCTCCCACTGAACTGAGGACACATCCAGCTTTCATACAGTTGATGCTGGGCTAGGTTAATTATGCATCCATCCACCAAACTAAAATAGCATGAGAAGGTACATGAGGACTTAAAAACAAAAAGAAAACAAAACAAAATTTGTTTTGCTAGCACAGTGTTCTGGGACTAGAAAAGGAAAGCTGGGAAGAAAAGTGCCCCTTATTCACATAGTCAAGCATTCTTAAAATAAAAAGACTTGAACTTGCCACACACTGAAAAAGACAAATTGGCTTTGGCTTCTGGTCAAGCATTTTCAGACTGAGATATCCCGAGTGAGAGTCTGATGAAGCTTTAGTGCATGAATGGCCAACCTGCCTCATGGGCTCCACAGGCGCCACAGATCTTGGGACTCTATGGCATTCCTAGATAGATATTGTGTGCGTGTGTCAGCGGACTCATGGGAAATCTCCATGCTGGTTGTACTGATGATTCAGATTCTGATTTTGAGGATGAGGCTAGCTTTGAAATGACTCAGGCTCCAGCTGTGGTTCAAGGTCCTGAGACCCAACGGGGGTGGCAGTAGGGGAGATGAGCCCAAGAGCAGGCTGGGAGACCGGTCAACCCAGCCATGGGAACATGGAGGAATTACAGCCTGAGGGAGGAGACATCAAAATGGGAAGTCTCTCCAAAGGAGAACTCCTGACCTCCTGTAGAGGTAGACCTGGCCAGTCGCCATCCTCACCAGAGGGAAGCACAGTTGGGGGCACAATGGGGGAGTGGAGGCATGTCTCTTTGCACAGTGTGCCTCCTCTGGGGGTGAGAATCAGAGGGCTCATAAAGAGATCTTTGGCAAATGAATGATAGAAAGGGTGCAACACTCCCATAGCATTGGACTCAGCACAATGGCTTCCAGCTAGACTGTCCCAAGTTGAAATATTTACTCAGCCATAAAGTTCATGGCTTGATCTTTGGCCAGTTACCGCATCTCACCAGCTCCCGGTAGCAATATTGCAGCGGGAAGGAGGTGTACAGTTTATGGGATGTTTTGCCAGTGGAAGGGAGGGAAGAAACTTCCACTGGTTACCTTACCCAATTTGCTCCAGATAATTGGGAAACCTTCTGGAAAAGAGAGGGATCTGCTTCTTCAAACCAGTAACAGCTTCTGTTGAATTGCAAGTCCTTCTATCAATAGAAAGAGCCCTTCAGTTGAAAGGAAGGAACTCAACCATCCTTTTTAGGAAATATATTGCCCCCTGAATATATTGCCCCGACACTTCCCCCTGGTTTGATGAGTCAGTCACCTTTGGACTAGGCTCCAGGCTAGGTGCATTGCCTCACCTTGCATGCAGTGTAACCTGCTGATGATTTGGTGTATATTTTCTGTGCACAGGACACTGGCCAAGTCCGACAGCTTGTCATGCTATCTTATAAAAACTGAAAGTGCACCCTACATCTAGGGATGGAAAGATCATTCCATTTGCATATCGTGCTAATCTCACATACTCACTCATTAGCCCTTTTTCTCCTATTTATTATACATTAATCTAAGATGTTATTTTTACAAGAAGAACATAAGAATTCATATTCAAATATGTACATTTCTTTCTTACAAAGTTTGCATTTCTAAAAATAATTTCTTCAAGTCTGCCTTCCTCAGCAGACCTAATCCTAAAAGGCACAATTTTTGGGTAGACATCATGTGTTGAAAATTGCACTATGGCATTCAGGGAAGTGAAAGATCTGAAGAACTGTGTTCTTATTTTGGCATTAGTCCAAGAGGTGTAGTTCAAGGCAGCTTGCTGAACCAAATGAGATCCTCAACCTAAACGTATCAAAAAAATTCCCTACTGCAACACACGGCCAAAGCTATCAATGGCTATTAGTCGTGATTACCCTCCAGCATTCAAGGTAGCATGGTTCTGCGTGCCAGTTGTGGAATCAGAACACTCTGCTTTGCACTTCCCATAGACCTCTGGGTGGCCCTGGTGCAAACAAAACAGGCCTGGGCTAGAGAGATCTTCAGCATGAAGTGACCAGGGCCTCCTTCTAATAAGATTCGCATAGGATTGTGCCATGAAGATTCTCTGACCAATTTCTTTGGCCGTGTTCTTTATATACAGAATTGACTGATCTCCGGAGACACAAAAGAGGAAACAAAACCCTTCCTTCCTGGGAGAGCTGAACTATAAGGACAAGAGGAAAATAAAGCAGCATAAAAGGTAAGAGCCAACCGTGTAGTTATCTAGATAAGCACTTCTGAGTAACCACGTATTATAAGTTGATATCATAGGCCGATATCAGCAGTGACCTAATGGCAGTAGACAGGACTTTTGCTATTGTTGTATGAATAACGCAACATTTTGATCTATTGCACCAAAGCTATACTGAATCTAACCCTTCAGCAAGATCCCTGGATCCACAACTAATTGTGAATGATATGGAACTTAAACCAGAAGGCTGCAAGCTTATTATGTAAAATGCAATTAATATATATTATGTATCATTATACGCAGTAAGCATAGTTCATAAACTTTGTACAGCTCCACTGGCAAAAATTTGGTGAAATAGCCATCTCCTAAATATTTGGAATTCTACTCCTTCATATTTCCTTGATTTAAATATAAGTGGCTCATGTAGGGTTCCCATACTGGCTCTTTCCCTTAACATGTCATTGTTCAACACGGCATCTGAACTGATAATAAACATCTGAGACCAAGTTCGTTTAGCCTCAGCCTTGGCTGCCATGTTTGTATCTCCCTTACGTTTTGCTAGACAAACATTTGCCATTTACAAATTAGCCCTTAAAATGTTCACTTCGTCTCTCAGATAGAATACTGTGCGCACACGCACGCACACACATTGTTCTTCTGCAAGCAGATGAGCTACTGCATTTTTCAACAGTCCAATTCTTTCTTACCTTGTGCAATCTGCGAACAGGGGGACCTCTAAGCAAAACCATCTGCCTCTGCATTTGCAAAGAACGTTCTGTCTTTAGCATGCAAACATAATACTCAAGAAATCATAAAAGAATTTTCATGAACAAATGCAGATTATATTTTCCATCTCTAATATCTAATTTTGACTACAGTGCAGTGGTTATAGGAAAAAATCCTCAAGTTAGTGAAAGTTCAAAGATGCAACTGTCGATTCCGGTCAAGAAGCAAAAACCTGGCTGATTTCTCTCCCTTCCTCTCTCTCTTCAGGGATAGATCAGCTATGAGAACAACAAGTGCATATGAACTAAGTCTATCTGAAAGTAGTTTGAGATCATGTTACTGGAGCAGCATTTGGACAAGTAGGCCCTGATGAAAGGCAAGAGATAGGGAAACGTGGATTATAAGAGCTTGTTTAGATAGGAGTGCTGGTGCAGAAGCTGTTCATTTAAGATTGTTATTCCAAATCATCATCACAGGTAATCACAGAGAGCTGTCAACAGCTATCTTGGGTCACTATCTGGTCACTGTGCTTGCTGAGCCCCTCTTAAGCCCACCCAGTGAAGCACTGAAGATGGCACTTTCCTAGGGTCCCTATCAAAGGTATGTTTCCTTGCATACATTTTCAAGGCCCACTTTGCTGAGTAAGCACACTCTTTCACAACGTTAGATGTCTACCATTGTTGTTTCTAATTTCTTATTCCCATGAACTAAATGGTTTTGATCCTTCTGCTCGAGTGCCATCCATATCGGGATCTGTGAAGAAGAAATTGAAGGACTGAAGCCATAAAATATAGAGTAAAAAGGCCTGACTAGGTGGGAACACTTGACTTTGTCCCCAGTGTTTTCTGTTTCACAAGAAAGAGCCATGGATGCTGGAGTGAGGCAAGGAGACCTCATTTGTGCATGTGTGCATGTGTGTGTAAGTCCTTCCACTCGTGCCTTCTTCTGTTAAAGTCATATCTCCCATACACAAATCTGTGTTTTGTATTGTAAGGTAAACTATATAAATGCCTGTATTTTCCCCTTGTGAAGGAACACAACAACTGGGAAGGTGTATTTAGCAGGAAAAGAGCACCAGAGGAAAGTGTTTAGAATTCTCTTGCCCTATATCACTTTTCAGTTTTAGTGTCTATTCTCCATTATCTGCAGCATCATTTTACAAAGCAAACACTCAAACAAAAATAATGGGATCAAACCATTCTTCAATGATCATCCTTTGAAGATCAGTCCAAATATGATGCTGTTGGGAACATACAAAAGTCCAGAGTGTAATTATTTAAAAATACATCAAAACAAGTAAGAATTTTTTGATAGTGTTAGATAAAACCATAGTACATGTAAATATTTCCTAAAAGGCCCAAATCAACATGTGTGCAGTTTTCTAAGAACCGTTGATGTGTATTTTATATACTTCCACTGGAATACATGTATAAATGTTCTTGACTAGATTATTTGTAATTTTTCTAGATCTAGTGACTTGACTAGATTATATTTGTATTTTTTCTAATTGTAAGCTTTCCCCTGCTTTCCTGATCAACAGCTATTATCTGTCAATACACCGTGTAAAAAGAGGCAATTTATTAAAGGAACTTAATATTGCAAGGAAAGCATAATTAACACTCCAATTATTTACATGTCTATTCCTGCTCAAGAATACATCCTATTATTTTTAGGGCTTACTCTGAGATAAATGGGTGCAGGATTGCAAATTTAAAGTGCACTTCTATGGCCCCAGACAGAAACTGGGTCACAACAGGGTACTGCACATTGCCTCTTCCAAAGCCTGAGAAGGAGGCCAGATCCTCACAAGGAAATTTGATCAAGAATCTTCCCCAGGCCCCCATAGCCTCATAACCTAGCCCCCATGACATGTCCTCTCCTGAAGTTGGAATGCTGACCATGAAACGAGGTTGGAAAGGAAGGGAGGGGGTGGAATAATGGATGAGAGGGAGCGGGAGAGGCTGAGGCTCCTTCAGAAATATGAGCTTCTTGGGCTCCGCCTCAGTAGCATGGCTCCATTCCATGGACTTAGAGGTCCTTCTAGCCAAGAAAGCCTCCTTGGATGGTGGGGTAGCAAACATTACCTCTTCCTACCTCTTTTGCCTTGCCAACAGCAGCTTCGCAGCATGTAGGGTTCTTGGAAGCCTAAGATCTCGGACAGTGTCAGAAAATATTTCACTAGAGGCATATGGATTGTTTAAAGTATTTTTGGCTGTGCTAAATGGGCATTATCTTTCTGCAGGTAGGTGTCAGGAATGGGGATATATTCGTTCACTAACCAAGGCTAGTACCACTTGGCCTTGGGACTTACTGATAAGGCAAAAATCAGGAATGCTTGTGTCCTGGAGTTTGCTTTGGGCCTTTCCTGAAAGACCCTAATGGCAAATGATGGAATCATGGATGCAAGACTGTCATTCAGTCCAGGACAGATTTATCAGTAAATGTCAGGTTTTTTCCTGACTTTCTCTGCTGGTTTCCTAAAAAAAAGATGCAGCCAGAAAATGCCCATATTCACTAAGGGTGCTTCCAGCTGGATGACTTCTAGGCAGCAGGCAGCTATTTTATCTTTTTTTTCTTAACTGACTTGTTCCTGAAAGGGGAGGGGGAAGCAAAGAAGCTGTAGGAAGTACTGGGAGGGCTACACATGCCAGACAAGAATGTCAGGACCTCACATAAAATTCTGCAAATAGGATAGGAGATTGCCCCTAAAAAAGAGCCTCATCTGGAATGCCTTGGGTTTCTGTTATATCCCACATTGACACTGCTTCCATGGCTAAGTTTGTTCCTCTCCCATTAAATACACACACTATGACAAGTCCAAGGCAATTGCCAGATATCAAAAGTTCATTATGTAATTGCATCCATGCTGATTTATTTTAATTCCTCTGAGTTTAGCTCCAGGTTTCCAATATCCTCTGTGAAGGTGAATGTGGCCTGATTTAAAATTGATGCTGGAAAAGCAAAAGACACTTATTCTTATCTACATGGGCTTCTCGTATCCGAGGGCTGCAGCACCTTACATTCATGTGGGGGTATCAGTGCCCTAATGCAAACATGATGCAGTGGAGATGCATGAGAAATTGGTTTCAGTCCATGGTTTTGACAAGAATTTTCCCCATTGTTACCTCAGAAATGAACACAGTTCTGAATGAAACCTGTGGTCAATGATCACACATTTCTAAGCTTACACCAACAAAGAAACCAAAACTTTAATTTAAAAAAAAATAAAAGGGGGAACAAAGATGCGTATATCTGAAAAATGTGTGCAAACATACATTTGACATGCAAAATGAACATGTAAAAGTGCACATAATTGACACACATATTTGGAAAAATATGCACAAAATATGCATGAATTTCCATACATAGAAACATAGAAACAGAGCGAGTCAGAAGGGACCTCCTGGGCCCTCCTGGGCCATCTAGTCTGACCTCCGGCACCAGCCGGCTCCGCTCATGGCATGCCCACCATGTGGACGTCCAGCCTATCCTTGAACACCCGCACCGATGGGGCCTCAATGACCTCTCGTGGAAGCCCATTCCACACCCTCGGGGTCCTGACTGTCAGGAAGTGCTTCCTGGCATCCAAATGGAACCTTGGCTCCCTGAGCTTTGCTCCATTGGAGCGTGTCCTGCCTTCCTCTGCAGGGGAGAATAGGTCTCTACCCATCTCCATGTGACATCCCCTCACATACCTGTATGTCGCCAACATATCCCCTCTGAGTCTCCTCTTCTCCAGGCTGAAAAGACCCAGTTCCCTCAGTCTCGCCTCATATGGCATTCCCCGCAAACCGGCCACCAACCTTGTGGCCCTGTGCTGCACTGACTCCAACCTGGCTATATCCTTTCTGTAATGAGGGGCCCAAAACTGAACACAATCCTCCAGTTGCGGGCGTACCAGAGTCGTATAGAGTGGTAGTAATACCTCTCTTGATCTAGAAGCCACACTTCTGGCTATGCAACCAAGGGTGACGTTCGCCCTCTTGACAACCGCATCACACTGCTGACTCATGTTTAGCCTGCAGTCAACCAGTACCCTGAGTCACAAGTGCTGCTCTCCAGCTACTTGTCACCTAACCTGTACTTATGGCAGCTATTCCTATGCCCCAAGTGCAAGACCTTGCACTTATCCACATTGAATGCCATCCTGTTGTCTCCTGCCCACTTCCATAGACTGTCCAGATCCTTATAGATCTGGAGTACCTGCTCCTCAGTTGCGGCCACTGCTCCAGTTTTAGTGTTGTCTGTGAATTTGATCAGCCGACTGTTCGCCCCTTCTTCCATGTCGTTAATGAAAAGATTAAACAGGATCGGCCCCAGGACAGAGCCCTGGGGGACCCCGCTTGTCACTGGCTGCCATCCCGATGATTTCCCGCTAATGGTTACCTTCTGCTTACGGTCAGTCAACCATGCCCTAATCCACCGGACAGTGCTTTGGTGTATCCCAATGCTCCTCAGTTTCTCCACCAGGATATCACGGGGCACTTTGTCAAAGGCCTTGCTGAAATCCAGGTATACCACATCCACTGCATCCCCTTCATCTAGCCATCTCGAAACCTTGTCATAGAATTCCACAAGGTTTGTCTGGCAGGACCTGTTTTTGCGGAAGCTGTGTTGTGTGGCTGTCAGCCTCCCTTCCCTATCTAGCATCACTAGATCTCTTGCTATTATGAGCCTTTCCATTGTTTTTCCTGCAATGGACCTAAGGCTAACCGGTCGATAATTCCCCATGTCCTTTCTACTACCCTTTTTGAAAATTGGGACCACTGATGCCACCCTCCAGTCCTCTGGAACTTCACCCGTTCTCCACGAGGTCTCAAAATGGAGGCCAGTGGGCGTGAGAGAACCCCTGCCAACTCTCTAAGTACTCTCGGGTGTGACCCGTCAGGCCTGGTGCCTTTGTAATGTCCAATGCCCTGAGGAGCCCCTCGACTTCAAGGGGGATGACTCTAATCTGTGCCCCTAAGTCCCCAGCCTCATCTAATCTCCTATGTGGATATCCCCTGTCCTGCTTTGGGGAGAACACAGAGGCAAAATAGTCATTTAGCATCTGTGCCTGTTTCCTCATATCAGTCACTGGATCTCCTTCCTCCTTATTTAGTGGTCCCACCACTTGACTCCCCTTCCTCTTCCTATTTACATGCTGAAAGAAGCCCTTTTTGTTGCTCTTGATATTCTTGGCAAGTCTCAGCTCGTAATCAGCCTTAGCCTTGCGAAGAATCCTTCTGCAATGGGCCTCCTCCTCCCAGTATACCCTTTTGTCTATTTCCCCCAGTACCCATTTCCTATGGAGGTTCCTCTTTCGTCTAATCCCTTTAACCACCTCCTTTCGCATCCACGGTGGCACTCTCCTCCGCCTCCCCACCTTACTGACTAGAGGTATCGTCAAGGCTTACACCTCCAAAACCTCCCTTTTGAGTGCTATCCACCCCTCCTCAACTCGCTTACCTTCCAGCAACCTATCCCAGGAGACTTTCCCCAGTCTGGCCTTCAGTTGGCCAAAGTTGGCCCTCTTGAAGTCCCAGCTTCTAGTGCTCGACCTGCTGCCCATCCGCAGTCCCCTGATCTCAAAGCAAAGGATGGAGTGATCACTCGCATCCAGAGCTCCCCTAATCTGTACTTCATCTATCAGCTCCTCCCTATTGGTCAAGACCAAGTCAAGGATGTTTCCCCCCTTGTCGCCTGTCAGACCCTCTGTGTGAAAAACGCTCCCTCAATAGCTTCTAGGAAGCGTCGTGACCTGGCTGTCACCGCCGAGTGAGTCTCCCAAGTAATATCTGGGAGATTGAAATCTCCCATAATTACTGTGTCTCTCCCCCGAGATATCCTTAGAATCTGGCCTGTCAGGACATCATCCAGGGTCTCAAGTTGACCTGGAGGGTGATAACATACCCCCACTGTCAGGTCTCTTTCCCTGTCAAAACCCCTAAGTTTCACCCAGACTGCCTCTACTGAACCCATACTTTTTTTTTTTTTTTTGAGTTTGTCACCTGATAGGGCAAGTGTTGGAGTAAGCTTGGAGGTGGAATTTAAAGAGTAGGGTCAGAGCTTGTAAGAATGCATCCCCATGATGATGATGATATTGATTATGTTAATTAACAGAGACATTGACATAATTTGCCAAACTGCTTGGAATTCTTCTTCTTTTTGAGCTTAGTTACAATACTCACAGTAACTGGGGAAAATAGGTTTCTGGATGTTTGGATGTGATTTGGTCTTGAAAGAGCAATTCAGACTCATTAGCTTTACAAAAATCCTACTTCTGATAAAGAAGAAAAATAGAAAAACTGGGTTGTGGATGTGGATTGTCACAGCAGCCTGCATTTTTCATCTTTCCTTAAAAGTTATGGGAATTGTCATTATGAGCTCCTGCACTGCCAAATTCCCCACTATCCTACTGTCAGGAAACCTCAGCACAATCTAGGATTGCTGATTCACCCATTCATTTTTTTTAAGTTTTTGTTTGTTTGTTCAATGGCACCCTTATAAACCCTTCTTGCTAAATTCATTTTATATGCTCACATCACCTTCAAAATGATGGACAGCGACAGAGAACCAGTGTGGTGTGGTGTTTAAAAGCACGGGACTGGGACTCAGCCATGGGAGCCACCAGGTGACTCTGGGCCAATTACAGACTCTCAGCCCAACCTACCTCCAAGGGTTCTTGGGATAAAGATTGAGAGCAGGTGGAGTACAATGGTGTAAGCCACTTTGCAGTCTTTGTGTGAAAAAAGGCAGTAGATAATAATCTAATAAATAAGCTACAATGGTAAAAGTACCACTATAAAGTTCCAAGTGCTTCTTTCATCACTTTCAGATTAGTAGGTAGACTTCTGTTTGTTTTTTCTGGTCAGAGACAAGCACCGGTTCCCTGTCAGAGCCCTTCCCCTTCGCAGAATTATTGTAAGGAGAGAGGATCTGGTGGTTTCTTCATAAGGTCATTAGAAGTTAAACAGAATTACTTCAAAAATAAATGGCTTACAACCCATCCCTTTCAATGAGCACATTCTTTTGCCTCCAGATGTTATAAAAAGGAAAAGAAAAGAAAGAAGTGGTTTTATCAAAAAATACGAATCTGCAGTTTCAAGTATGTTCAGTTCTGTAAGGTAATTTCCCCTTCAAAATGAAAAACGGAAAAGAAGTAGGTAATGCTTTAATTTGTTATTAGGAGTAATTACTGTCTGGCCTCGAGGGGTTACTTCTACATTGGGTTTAACAAGAAAACCATTTAACATATATTTATCTTTGTAAATTGTCCTGAATGATCAGCAAATACCTAATCATCTACAAAAAGCTGCTTAAAACATCCTTTCCCAGATAACAGGAAATTATAACCTATGAGACCAGAAAGGCTAAAGTACTGTTTAAGCTGTGATAGTTTCATGAAAACTGGAAAAAATTGCTTTAGTAGGCCTTTCTTTCTTTCTTTCTTTCTTTCTTTCTTTCTTTCTTTCTTTCTTATCTGTCCATCCGTCCATCCGTCCATCCTTCCCTCCTGTTCCTCTGCATAAGAGCAAATGACCTGGATAAGGGTAATTGTGCATCTAACTTTACTTTCCCTTCTTCCAATAGCATCACTTGCGCATTGAAGATGCTTGTGATAGAAGTGATTAGTACCAACACATGTAGTCCACACCTTCCTGGTCTGTTCTGCATCATGGCATTATGAAAATGAAGTGTGTTTTGGGCTGGGCAAGGGCAGCACCCTCCTGAGATCTTTGGAGGAAGTGAAATAAACAAATAAAACTTCTGATTCTACCGGGTATTAAATAATCTGGTGATTTAAACTGAATATTACTCAATATTCCTTTTATTTTGTGAAATATATGTTAATGCATGATTTTAGCCAAGTTCTGTTAAAATTCAGATATGAAATCATTCTGCCTTGATTTTTTTAAATAGTCAGGCAGGTGCATCAACCAAATCTGAGCAGAAATGACGACTCTGGATAGACTACACACTTTATTTAAGTACATGGCAAAGCGAGAATGTGTGTGTGCATGCACAAGCATGTCCTTCTGCAGCGCTTACTCCATCTGCATGTGTGTACAGAGCGTTTGTTCTTTCCTGATCTATGGAAATAGCTGAACTTTAAGATGCTTCCTGAATCTCCAGAGGCCCTACATGAATTAATATGGAGAAAGCATTCTATAAAATGAGAAGAGAGGAGCGATCAAAGCAACTGGAGAAAGATAGAAGGAGGCATGCCAAAGAGAGCACTGGGGACAGGAAACACAGATAATAATAAACGGAGATTAGCCAATGAGAAATTGGCAGAGACTAATATGTCTAGAAGAGCAGCAGTTTTTGTTTGTTTTCTCTGCTTACCTGTTTGACCTCTAATTAAGAAGTTAAGTAGCTTTGCCACTAATGGGAACAAGAAAGAGCAAGAGTGCATGACTAGGAGTTTATCTTCAGCAACTGTTTAGCGTAAGGGTTTGGGCCTTGTCTTTTCTCTACCCAGGTGTGCTCATCCCATTTTGCATCTTTTGCCCCTGTGCATCTATGCACTGCAATTCCTTTATAGGATTAGTGGCGATGATTTTCTCCCCCTTAATATACTACCGGGCTTGGTGGAGGACACAGAAATGACATTTTTGGCCTTCTCTTCCCCTCGCCAAGCTCCTAATGTTATTACGCTGTAGCTTTTTGGCATATGGATTTACAGTGCTCTCTTAAACCGCAATGCTTCTCTTTGAATATACTTGTGGATGTTTCTGATCTCACTTTAATTGGGTATGCTTTGGGTCATATAAAATATTAACTTCTTAGCCAATGAAAGCTAGTGCCCAAAGCTGATACTTTCTAAAATTAATATAATCTTGTTTCTTTTCAGTTAAGACGGCAGAAGATCAAAATCCAGAATGTTCATTTTTTCATTGGTAGTTTGCTTTATTTGGAAATGGCTTGGCTTCCTGCTGTTGTTGAGGAGACACTGTAAGGCCTACCTCTCTACACAAGAACGTGCTCAAAAAGGAAGAATCAAAGGTGTGCTGAGTTTCTGAAAGAGGCTTATAAGCAAGAAAAGTTCTGTTTACTGCCAATTACAGTAGTAAGGCAACTGGTGTCAAAATATACCTTTAGGTAGATTTAATATAGGAATCTTAAAGGTCTGCAAATGTGTTGTGTTTACTGACGGTGCATTTGGAGGTGATGATTGCTCTTGATCTGGACTTTGGAGGGCCTCCATGTGGCAGGTGGCTGCCCTTAAGGCTGCTCCAAAAACTGGAGCCAGTGCAGAATGCAGCCGCTCGGCCATTGGGAAGAGCTGCCACTTTTCAGCATATTGCTTCTTTGCTGATAGAACTGTGCTGGCTGCCCATTTGCTGCCAGGCCAGCTTCAAGTTCTGGTGCTAATGCAAGAGCAGGATTTCTGAGACAGTGCCTTCCTCCTTATTGACTTGTCGCATCACTAGGATATCCAAAGAAGGTTCTCGAGGTGCTTTCCTATGGACATATGGCAGAAGGGGAGCTGCCTAGAAGTCCCTTCAGTATGGTGGCTCTACTTTGCTGGAACCCCTGACCTCTGGGGACAGGCAGCTCTGGCACAGAGTTGGTTTTGGTACCTGCTGAAGATTTGTGTGTTCCCAGAAACTTCCTTGCAGACCAGCCACAGTTTTAATGTTCTCCTGTTTTTAATGCTTTGTTTTGTTCTTGGCTCTGTTTTATCTTCCTATTTTCACCATTCTGGAATCTGTCCACCTGCACAAACTAATATATAACATACTATATCCATTTTTCAACCATAGCACTTCAAAGCTTGTTCAGGAACTTAAAAACAAGTAAAATTTTGTGATTATAATTACAGTCATAAAAGAACATTTCTAATCTGGTTGCAGAAGGCTGGCATATGAAAAGAACATGCAAATGTAAAAAGAACACCTGTATCTTGCAGGAAAAGAGTCATAAAAAGGACAAGGTAACAGTTTATTTATTGATTAGAACATTTTTATCCTGCTCTTGCACCAAAAGAACTCCTGAAGCAGCTTGCATGTGATCATTAAAAAGCCAGTCCCTCCCACTGGCTTATGATCTAAAAGGCATGATAAAAAAAGTAAAGGGGTATGAGGAAAGAAGAGTGGGGGAGGAGAAACAACCTCAGACACCACTTTTGGAAATTTAAATAGCAGTTCTTAATGAACAAGCTGGAAATAGTTCAAGCACAGGAAGACCCTGATGGATCCTGTACAACAGAGATTGTATAGACATCCATACACTGATCCTTATCTTTCTCCTCCACATAGCAATTGGCAGAAACAAGTAAACATTGTATAGAAAAGCAAAATAAGGGAGGGGAACCTATCAGGAAAGGATACATAATACATCAGGATGCTTGTCTAGAGGCATTGCACCATTCCAAACTAAGATGCAGTTTGATACTGTGGATGTGCAAAAACCTGTATATGTAGAATGAAATCTTGAATTAAAGAATCATCCCAGATTATGCAGATGAATTTGTTACTTTCCAGGGAAATAAAAATTTCATGTGGAGTAGTTTTGGCAATCACTACTCTAGAGTAGTTCAAAGCCTCCACTCTAGATTGCAACTCTAATGCGGAGAGTGCAGGATTTTAACACTTTCTCATACACATGATTTACATAATCCAGATGGTGGAACCCTTGCCTGCAGTTTCTGTTCTATAACAGTGGTCCACTTGCTCCAGGGATCCTTATTTTCCAACAGAAATTGCAGATGTGGAAGGCCCATTCATCCTGCTTTCCCTCAACACAGGTTTGGAGAAAAGACCCGCTAAGGCAGAGCCTTTGCAGCAGTTCAAAGGATGCTCCCTGGCTTGCACACATGATTCTGCATTGGTGAGGCTTGCTGCTCTCAGCAGGTCAGGTTTCATGCTGCCTTTGCCTGCACAAGAGTGAGACCCGCAGAAATCCACAACAGATCACATTGGCACACTAAAGCTTGATGCTCTAGGTGGAAGATGATGTCCCAAACAGGGCATCTGTTTTGCATGACTACATCTATGACTACTTTTCTGGGAGTATGCCCAATTAAAATACTGCCACTCACTTCTGAATAGCCATATATTTCGCCATTGCCCAAATGATAAAAAGAAAAGGGGGATCCGTTCTATTCTTGGTAGTTCCATGCATTATTATTGTCTCCAGATAAGAGATGTGATTCTGCAAACAAGATCCTGTTTAGCCGCAGGACTCAAGCTGATTCAAGGTGTGTGCCGGGGACTTGTTTTCATGGCCACAATGTCGCACTGGTGCTTATGGAGAGCCTGTGCAAATACTGGACCACTTGTGGTTCCATGGATTCGTTCTGCTCTGCATTTCCCTCATTACTTTTGTTCCACTTTAAGTACAGCTTCAAAACTGAATTTACAGGGGTGTTCATGCATGCCTGTGGATTGGTAAAACAGCACACCCACACAGCATCTTGATACAACTGTACGGGCAATCATCAAGATTTCTTAGTGGCTGTTTGTAAGTTTCTTTTCCTTTTCTGCAAATGAACTCATGAACTGAAAGCTGTGGCAAACTGTGCAAGCAAAGGCTTTCAAGCACAAATGTACATAATAAATGGGATTGGTCTCACTTCAGGCGGAAAACGTTCTGGTAATTCAGAATCCCAAAACTGAGGGGAAGTGTCTTGAAATGATTTTTAGAAGCAACATACTCAAGAACTGGAAGAGCCAGAAATTTAACTAGCTAACCAAAATCCTGTAAATTGTAGTTTCAAGTTGTTTTGTGTCAGCCCTGTTTTGTCTTTGAACTAATTTTGACTCATTTGTTTGTGGGAGGGTGCACATTGTGAAAGGGGAAAAATGCACCTTTCTGTGCATATCTTTCAAGAGCTGAGGAGTCGCAAAAGCTCATGGGGCAAATCTTCTGCAACACGTTTATCAGCGCAAAGGTGGCTTCCTGTGGCTTGGGGCAGTCGCATGGGGCTCCATTCATGCAGAGCCCCACAGGAACAACCTTCTTCTGCATCTCATGCTGACGTATGTGGGGGAGAAGAAGGGTGCTTACTGCTTGCACAGCACATGAGGCTTGGTTCCTGCTACGTACCCAACAGGAACTTGGACTCAGGACTGTGGCTGGAGTCCGGGGAGCTGAGACCAGGGAATCCAACAGATTCCCAACCTCAAAGCAGATTCTTCACACATCCCTAGTTCCAATATCTCTAGAGGACCCTACTGTTTAAATTCTTCTGTTGCAAGATTTTGCTCCCACACTCTGCTTTCTGTTCTTTAACTAGTTACTGATTAATGATCCATAAGAAGACCTCCCCTTTTATTTTAATCACTGCTAAGTTTTCTCAAAGGAAACTTTGGTGATGCAGTTTGTCAAGAGCTGTTTGGAAGTAAACAGTGTCTGCCAATCACTCCTGTGCATATGTTTATTGACACACTAAAAAGTTAGTGAGACAGGATTTAACTTTGCGGAAGCCATGTCAGCTCTTCCTGAGCAGGTCTTGTCCTTCAATATGCTTACTAATATTATATTTAGTAATATTTTCATTCAGACATGAATCAGCATGTAATTCCCCGGTTCCAACTGGAGCCTTAAAAAATTGGTGTTTGAGTAGCCATTTTCTAGTCCTATAGTAAAGAGGCTGATCTTAGGAACATGTTATATACTTGTATATAACATAATTTCAGCACTTTCGTATTTGAGTACACTAAGGATGGTTACTAACTGAGCCTAGTAATTTATTAATTTTAAATCTGTTGATAAAGTTGAGAAGTCCATCTTTTGTTACCATTATCTGGCTTTATTCCTCAGACTGTATTCCTGGAAGCATCTGTTTAAACACAGGTATCTTTCCTGTAACTTCTGAAATAAAGACAGATGGAAAAATATGCTTCTCTGCAATCTCCTTATCCTCTTTTAGTACAGCTCTAACTCTGTTATCAAACAATGATCCAGCTGCCTCTCCAGTTGGTTTCTTCTTTCTGATTTATTTAATTGCTCTTGCCATTGTTAGTGATACAATCTTCACAATGCCCCTCCTCCTTTTGGTGCATTTCTTATTGTCTGCTTATATCTCCTTTGCACAAGTTTGAATTCCCCTTTGTTTTCCTAGTTTGGACTTCCTTGTCGGAAGAAAGCCACATTCTCTCCAATAGCTGCCTTGACACAGCTGCCTAACCATGCTGGTAAATTCTTGGACTTGGTGCAACTTTTCCTAAACTGTGGTATCTGAGTTTCTATTTTTGTGGTTTTGAGTCATCTCCAAGCATTTTGAAGGGATTTATTTCCCCCCAGACACCCCCTTTCAGATTTTCCTGGTTCCCTCTTTTTAGATTAGTTGTCTCTTTTTAATTCTAATGTGACAGTGTTGGAGATCTTTTGCGATCTTCCACTTAAATTTATTTTAAATGGGATAGCACTGTTGCCATTGTTTTCAGCTGGTTCAACAGCATGTTGCACTAGCTCTTGAGCAACTCCACCTAGGAATAAATCCTGAATTTCTTCCTCACCAATTGGTTCCATGACTAACTATTTTAAGGCACAGTCATCTAGTACATTGAGAAATTTAGCCTCTTTGCTAGCACAGAAACATGTGGTTGGATGTGGTTGGAGTCACCTATTATTAGAACATTGCCTCATTTTGAGCCCTCCCTGAATCCATGTTCCCTCCAGCTGTCCTGGAGGAAGACAGCATGTTTCTAGCACTAAATTAGTTCGGGAGCCAGGTATGGCGACCTACTGTGCTTCTGTGGAGGATTCTAAACCTTTTCAGTTTTGGAAACTGATGGACTCTGTGTCCTATACAGATGAACACTGTTTCCAGGAGGCCCTTTCCAGTTCTTTCAATAGAGTTTATATGCAGAAATGTTTGCTCCATTTCACTGGGTTTCTGTAATGCCCACTATATCTAGGTTCTGTTTGGAAATTAGGTACTCAAACTCTCCTATTTTGGATTAGGTGTTTCTAGCATTTGCTGTCTCACTCTATATTCAATTTCCATGTTGGCATTTAAACCATGTGCATATGGTGAACTATGGTAGCCAGTCAAAGAGTCCAGTTGCCTCTAGAAGGCCTCTAGTATGAGAGAGACCACAGCATCCTTAGGTAACAGTCTCCGTTGCTGTACTGCTCTGACCATGAAGACATTATTCCTGGTATCTGGTTTCCTGTAGCCTAAGTCTTATTCCATGTCCTAAACTGTGGATGGTACTGTAAAGATTCTGTCCTTCCTTTCTGTGACAGCCTTTCAAATACATGTAGAGTTCTGTCATACCTCCCCTCCATCTTCTCTTCTCAAGGCTAATTGGGTTTAACTGGAAAACTGTTATTTACTAAGAGAAGGTGTGGAGTTTCCTTATATTTATTAATTCACAGTTTACGGTTAATTATGATGAGAGAAAGAGAGTGCAGTGCCCTGGTGTCCTTGCTCTGTTGCAAAACATGCACAGTGGCTGAACTTACTGCTGCACAAAAAAGCGCCTCTCCCCAGTAACCCTCCCTCCATATACAGGAAGGCTGGCCCAACTGTTTCTGGAACCAGTCTGGTTAGAAGACATCATTTGAAAAGCAAGGGAGGCTGTGGCTGAATTCCTGATCTGCAGGAATGTATGTATGTATGTATGTATGTATGTATGTGAATGAATATATTCTGTTCAGAGAATAGGGCAATAGGCGATGGATTGTTGGAGGGGAAAACAGACAAAGGGTAGGTGAAATGTGAAGGGATGTGGTTTGCAAGGGCTGGGTTCCTTTTCTAAACTGAAGCAAAAGCCTGGGCTCTTAAACCTGGGATGGCTCTATTTCTGAGCTTTAGTTGCAGAACTTCTCTATGAGCCCTAAAACCTGAGCTCACATTGAGCACAAACTAAAGTTAGGCTTCACTTTCTGTTTGTAAGCAAACTCTTCTAGTAGCTACGCCTGTACAGTGGCTTTTGCCAAGATCAACCTATATATTCCATTTCTTTCACCTTTCTGAGCTTGAGTTTAACTTAAATATGGATTTTCTGTTTAAGAGAGGCTGTAGGAGCTATAAGGTCTTGCAGGATTTCCCTCCTCTAACATCTTATATTCCATATGAAGGAGCAGGGCTTTCCAATAAGCTAAGATTTCCAGGTAAACTCATTCATAGTACCTCCTGTTACAAGTATAAAACGCTGGAGGATGGCTTGTTTAGCCTGCACACATGGTTTTGCATAAGTTCCGACTCGGTAGTTCTAATTTTTGTATCAAAATCCCTGAAAATGCTCCCAAATGATACAATTCTATTTACTCTTACTAGGAAATATGTTCTATGGAAGGCGAGTCTTTTCTGCCAAAACCTCCTGAAATAACAGCTACATGAATGCCTAATTCTTTATCATTTTCTTCCATCAGTATTATTGTTGTCAGGAAAGTGGATTCATGTTTGGCTCTTTTATTTTCTTATTTCAATTCTTGTCATGTGGATGAGCTATTAGAATTGCCTTTCCTCGTAGGTAGCATAAATCGTAAGAGCATTTTGTTCTGTTTTGACCTTTTCAATTTTCTGTGGTTTGATTGGCTAACTGCTCTAGATCACCATGTTTATAGTCATGAAACACTTGAATGGAATATTCCAGATCAGCCAATCCCAACAAAGAATGTTGAAAAGGCCAAGCTTAGTAAATCTGACCTTTGATAAATTGCTTTGGACATTGTGTATGATACTTGCATTCTGCCTTCTGGCTGCATCCTGGCTTGAGCCGAACTCTGAAGCCGACCGCCCTGATCACTGCTGCTATTCCACTTTGAACAAAGGATTGTGTCCCCTTTTACGAATGTTGAAACAGCTTCAGGATTTCCTTAATTTATGCCAAAAATGAAATCCTCATGGACTAAATGTCAGCCAGAACGCTATGCCTTAATCAGGGTGGGAGGAACAGATGGATGAAGGCTTTTTTTTTTTTTTTTTTGGCTTTTCATCTCTTGGCTTAGGACGAGTCAGTGTAACCTTCTCCCATCCCCTTATTTTGTGTCAATTAAAAAGCTCACTTTTGCAGCAATCTTGGGCTAATCTTTGTGAAAACAATGAGATTTTAAGGGTCTCAATCTGCTTTGGTATCAAAGTAATAATCACTTTTGGGAAGCATCTAATGGAATGAGTGGACTTTCCGCATTCTGTTTTCAGTACATCTCGAGCTGAGTTCCTGCCTGTCAATGTTTTTTTTAATTGCTTTTGAAAGTCACCTGTCAGTAAAAGCTAATGCTGCCATCCAGTGCATAACTACCCTCAAAACTAAGGGCAGTTTGTATATTTGTATATGGCTTTTTGTAAGCTGCCCACAGAGTCCTCCTGGCTAATGGACTGGGTTGGATTTTAATAAATAACCAAATAACATATGAAATATGCTTATGTCACTATATAAAATATCAAGGTGCAGGCAACTTGTTAGTGTTGGTGAAAGCAAAGGTTGGGGGCTCACGGTCCTCTTGATGCTGATGGACTATGACCGGCATAAACCCGGTTCATTTACCAGTCATTTGGAGTCGAAGGACATCTGGGAAGGAGCAACTGGGTTTTCTGCTCCTGGGCTAAAGATAGTACAATTTCTCAGAGCAGTGTTTTTATCTGGGAAAAGGTGTAGTGACTGAAATTAAAGGGGGGGGGGGGGAAGCCCACTTAAATGTGATGAACATTTGTAAGTCACAGTATAGTATTCTATTGTGAGAAATCTTAAAGTATTCCAGTTCTACTTCTTCCAGTTATTGGTGAATTGATGCACAGAAAAACTGTTCCCCACAAATGCACCACTTCTCCATTTCTTAGTTCATAAACAAGATAATTTACAACATGTTGTATATGAAACCACAGCCTTCAACCATTAGCTGAAGGATTCCACAGAAGTCATAGTGCCCAAATTAAGAAACTGTTAAGAAAAAGTATATGGATTTAATGGGGCTAAATTGACTTAAATCCATCTTAATTGATTTGGGGATTGGATCGTTAATGTACTTTAATGGCCATACAGTTTTCTTTAACTGAAATTATGTCCATTTAAGTTATTTTCTCCATTCATGGTGCTATAACTTTTTCCCTTATTACTTTTATTTGTAGGATGCTACAAGAAAAGTCTTTTTTGTGAAGAAATGTTGTAATACTGCTTTGCAAATGGTTAAACTTCGCTCTTGTGTGCATTTCTGCCTATGGACAGTAGAAAGTCCGTCTTTGAAATAAAAGTCACTTTGACCATTACCGAGCCATTCTGTTTGATGTCATTGTTATGATCCTTCTTGTGTCAAAAATGATTGCTAATATTAAATTGGAAGGCATACAGTTTTACAAGTTCCCAAGTAGCATGACTTTAAAAGTCCCATATGTCTCTGCTCAATGAATAATTGTCCATCAGCCTATGGTTCATTAGGGACTAAAAATCAATTGAGTGGGAGGGCCTCAGATAGGAGGCTATACAAGCTGTGGTTTTGCTGGTTTCCTGATGAATAGAGTAGCATAACACAGAAAGCTTTTTATCTGATGGCTCCAAGGTAGTTAGGCCAGTGACAGCTATGAAGTGTGTACAGATAATTGGGCCAGGAAGGAAAAGAGGGAGTGTACAGACCTTGGCAGTGAAGTTTCCTTGAATGGTTCAGTCGCAATCCTCAAGCCAGTTACTCCAGAGGATTCTCATTGACCTCTGTGGGATCCAGCAGCCGGGGGTGATGAGAAGCCAGTGGCCTTCCTGAGCAGTAGAAACTTTCTTTGCAAGCCTGACGTGCTGCATTCATGAAAGGGCTTCAGAATTATTAAAGAAAGGACAATGTGGACATTAAGACAAATCTTCATATGATTAAAATGCTGCTGCTATAAACTAGCTGCTGTCTATGATGCCAACTGCTTCTTTCTCTGTGTTTGATTTCTTTTTCCATTTTTTGCTCAAATTTAGAATTCAAATTTTTGCAATCACTTTTTCGTTTATGAATTAGTTTCTTTTAAGCAATCTTACATACCAACAGCCAACAATTCATTCTCAGTTTTCAAACTTTTTTCAAGTAAAAAGGAGTGTCGTGCTTGCCTTAGATGGCTTTATGCACAAGCTTTGGATTCAGAAGCATTTCAGTGTTCAGGGGGAATGAGAAAGCAAGCGTTGTGAAACAAATGAGTACCATTAAAATTCAACCATTGGTAGGGGCTGCTGAAGAGATCAGTGACCTATAAAAGGAAACAAGCACTGAAAACCGTGCGCATTGCTGCTGTTGCTGTTATTTTTTCCCCAACCATTTTGCCTGACATGAAAGTTTCGGTGTCTGTTGAGGCCTGGACTGAATCCTGAACAACATTTCTGAAATGAGCTTCTCTTGAGAGCTAATCAGTAATGACAGAGAAACTTTATGGATAGGTTTAGGTCAGCCAAAGAAACGGATGGGCAGTAGGTTTTATTTATTTATTGAATTTCTGCACTGCCCATTAGCCAAGACGGCTCTCTGGGCTGTGTACAAAAATATATGTCAGCATATACAATAAAAAGTAATATTAAATCTAATAGACATACTAGACAATAAAATAACAACAACACACACTAAAAATGCACAGCAGCCATAGTTCAGATTAATTTAAAGAAAGCACTAAAATGCAATAAATGCCATATAGAGGTTCTTTTAAAAATTACTTTTATTGGGAAAATAAGCTTTTGCCTGCTACCAAATGGAGTAGTCGCAGAGAGGGTGCCAGGCAAACCTCTTTGGGGAGCTGACTCCAAAGTTGGGGTGCCACCACTGAGAAGGCCCTTCTCCTCACAGCCACCCTCTTAGGTGCTTTCTGGGAAAAAGCTCAGATGATGATCTTAGGGTCTGGGCAGGCATATGACAGGACACCTGCCCCCCAAGAAAAGAGCTTCATCACGCAATACACGACTTAATAGTGGAATTTACTGCTGCAAGAGTTGCAGTGATCGCTACTTTACATAGTTTTAGAAGGGACTAGATCAATTCATAGAGAGAGAAACATTCCAGTGACAATAAAGCATAACAGCTAAATGGCCAAACATCCATGCTCAGAGATTTTGGTGGTAAGGTTTGGGCCAGCAACAACAGGACGAGGCTGTTGCTCAGATCCCCCTTGTGCGTTTCTCAAAGGCAATTGGCAACCTTGGGAAACAGGATGCTGCGGCTGGACAGGATTTGTGACTGCATTGATGGCCACTAGCTTAGCTATGCATGTTATAATGCTCTAATGCAAAGATTAGGTGGAGGAATCTACCCATGCAGTGTGCCTTACCTGAGCTAATGCATTGGATCCAGGATCTCCCACCTGCAGGTGGAGCAGCTCTGTTCATGGAAGATGCACCTGCCCATTCCTTGCAGATCCCCCTCCCCCTTACATGGCTCAGTGTTTTCAGGGGGCTGAAGGGACTTAGGAGGGCCTGCTTCTGCCAACTTCTTTTCAGATGCCTACCTCTGGATCCAATCCAGTCTCTGAAATGGCAATTCAAACAGGACTTGAATTTCTGGTATTGGGTGGCATTGCCAAGTGGGATGTTACTCGGAGAGAGATACCGGAAGCTCATTATAGTGGCCCCTATCATTAGTCTTAAGTTTTCCCATGGGGAACATAAAGAGTGGCTGGGACTGCAATTCTACGCACCCTTAACAGGGGACTAAGCCCTGCTGCACAAAGTGAGATTCCCTGCTGTGTGAATGGACATCCATTGTACCGTGTGGGACAGAACTGAATGTGGTGAGTCTTTCAGATTAAACAGAATTATACTGGAAGAGTGACTGAGTAGTCTGGGCATGGTAGGACTGCTGAGGGTAAGCATTATGTTCCACTGCTGGAAGGATCCCTGCCAAATAGCAGGTGGAGAAGCCATTAGTTCAAAACAAAACACCAACCCACTGCACTGCAACCTACACTATTCACTGAAGGGTCCTCCAGGAAAGTGATCGTACTCACTTAAAAGGTATTACTATCAAGATATTATCCCTGACACACCATTTAAAAGGAACGCGCATTGGAGTCTTTCCAGTTAAATTCCAGAAAGGGTGGGGCACATATCAATAAATCACTTGCTCATACTGAGCATTTTCAAACCAGAAAGAAACCCATTAAAAATAATTAAGCCAGGGAAGTTAGGTGAAAGGAAGGTAGATCATCAAATTTCTTAATGGGTTTTCAGCTCAGGAGAATTGAAAGCTGGAAGGGAAAAAAAAAAGATTCTTCTTATGGGCTCTCTTTCAGTTCTTTATACTTTACTGATGCATTTTATTTCCCAGTACAGCAACCAAAGAAATCACATATACAGAAAATATTGTTGACTTCTAATTTCAGTCAAGAAGGGAAACAGCAGATATTGCTTCTATGGAGAGACCAATTAGGTAAGTAACTTCTGTATAATGCAAGGAGAAAATGCTCATGTTAGAACTCTCCACAGGTTTGCATATTGGCCTTACTCAAAGGAAGCATGAGTAACATTGTCCCACTCAACCAGACCAAAGGCACGTGTGATGGGGACTTTTCTTTTACTTCCATTTCCTATGGGACTGGAAACCACATATGCAAAGGGGTTATTATTTCTCCTGAGATGGGGGAGAAATTTGTTCAGTCTGCATTTTAAGATGACCTGGTCAAATTTTGTATTTTCGAACCACTATGCAAAATGGAACTTAGTTATCTTTCAAAATTCACGTTTCTCCAATTTTTGCAGTATAGATTGCAAAATTCACATTTCTCCAGCCAAACATGCATACAAATCTATGTTTGCCTAATGTATATAATGAAAAATATATATAAAATAGATGTTTTAGGAGGAATGTGTGCAAATTAGCTTAGAATTTTCTTGCACCCTTAACTTAAAAAAACAACAACTTATCATCTGGGGCAAACAGAAGTAATAACTGGAGGTATTCCCAAAGTTCAGGATGAACCAAACCTAAGATTTGGAAAATGAGAGACTCAAGAGACCAAAATGGATGGTTTTCTCTATCCCAAGTTCTAGGAGCATTTGGTTTTTGAGGCTCCCCGTGTGGTTCCGATTCTTTGATCAGGAGCAGATTGTCTGGTAAACCCTTCTGATAGCACTGATCACATGTTGATGGGCGCAGGGGACTGAATCTAGATTTCTTTGACCTTCTATAGCAGGCTGACACGCAACTCTTCAGGTTTGCTCAAAGTGCAGTTGGACACATTTTGTACAACTGGAAACAAGTGTGTGCAGTGAAAACCAAGCTTTCGTTCAGTCAGGAATGTGAACTGTAAGAACTAATAAAGTTGTTCCTTAAAAGAAGTGGTTCAGTAAGATTATTTTTTAAAAAGAACATTCTGATGATAACTGTTTCCTTTTCATCTTCATATCCTTACACTAACCAAGTGCTTGACTAGTCACAAACATCTATTAACTTATGCACATATTTATAATATAAGTATACAGCAGGGGCACATGCAAGAAGTATGACTACATAATTGCGCCATTCCTTTTCTCACACCAGACCTATCATGTAAAAAACATCATCATCATCATCATCATCATCATCATCATCATCATCATCATAGATGGTCACCATTTGGGACTGGGTAGGATGATCAGTGTTATTTGGAGACCTCCAAGAGAATTCCTTTAAATCACATCTGCTTTCTTGCTTTAGCTGTGTTTTTGGTTGTGTGTTCACACTTAGTCATCCACAGAAGGAGCGCTGATGCTCTGTGATCCCATTCCAAGAGAGGTGGGCATCTTCAGATTCAACCAAGAGTCTATCTCTGGTTATGGACTTCAGTACGATACTTGCTTTGTTAAGACATTCAACATTTGCACTAGGAGGCTTAGTCACTAGAATACATGTCAGGATCATTGTCACATTTCTTTGGATGTGCAAGAAAATTGACCAAATGGGACAATGTCATCACTGATGTTATCAAACTGAAGTATCTCCACATGTTCTAGTGAGATTTATGCTAAACTGAGGTTTCTCCCTAGCACCTTGTAAATGGAAGATGTGAGGTGGTAAACAGATAATCATCTTTGCAGTTTTGAGTTATGAATTCAACAAGAGGCTAAACCATTTCATTATAGACAGTGCTGAGATATCTTCTGTCAGGAACATACTAAGGTGTTCCTTGCATAATTTTTTGTGCTTTGTTTCCAGCTGAATTCCTTTCAGCATCACTGTTCCACACCATCATCTTGAAAACGTTGACCAACCCAACAAGCAGATACAGTTTATTTGAGTATCAGCTTTGATATATTGAGGACAGACACCCCATGTCTTTGCAACTGCTTCTGGTACCTACTGAAGACTGTAAGTACAGTGCCAGAAACAACAGAAGTAGGATCTTAGTTTCATCAAGGAGGAATGCAAGAACCCCATGCACTGCCTTATTTTCAGACTTCTTCATTTAAAGGAATAGGAAATGCCAAACTGCTAGAACTGAATGCAGTAGTGGGAAGAACAATTCTAGCCTCAGAAAAGTTTGGAACATGCTAAGAGATCATAGCTGCTGGATTTTACAGTGTCCTGAAGTTCTGAGGCCTGATGTGTGGAATTCCACACTCAGCTGATAGGGCATATGTGCAACTTCACCAGGTATTTGTAGACCTCCAGATAGGATTTGTCAGCCAGAAATGGTCAGCACTCCAGCAGCTTGAGCCCGGCCTCTGCCAGATGGAGTGATCGCTCATCATTTGACCCTAGCTCCTAGCCAACCTAGCAGTTGAAAGCATAGAATGCAAGTAGGTAAATAGGTACCATATCAGGGGGAAGGTAACAGCACTCCGTGATTTCATGCTGGTCACATGACTGCGGGATTATCTTTGGACTCACAACCTCAGAAACAGAGATGAGCATCGCCCTCTGTTAGCCATGGGCTAAGCAAAGAGATAGAATTTGACCAGTAGGATTCATACCAGAATTTCTGCAGAGGGACAGAAGGTTCTCAATCTCTCGTTTTGCTTTGCTTTGCTTCTCCTGCAGAGGAAGGCAGGATGCGCTCCAACGGAGCAAAGCTCAGGGAACCAAGGTTCCATTTGAATGCCAGGAAGCACTTCCTGACAGTCAGGACCCCGAGGGTGTGGAATGGGCTTCCACAAGAGGTCGTTGAGGCCCCATCGGTGCGAGTGTTCAAGGATAGGCTGGACATGCACATGGTGGGCATGTCGTGAACGGCGCCGGTTGGAGCCGGGGGTCAGACTAGATGGCCCGGGAGACCCCTTCTGACTCGCTCTGTTTCTATGTTTCGTTCTGTTCTGTTTTGGAAAGAGTCCACAAAGCAGACTTCTCACCTGAACTGACAGATGTTCCACCTGTGACCAAGGAGGATGCATGCATGAAGATGTGCCTACCTGTGCCGTTGATCCACCCTCTTCATCTGCATCCAGCACTCCAGGCCATGAGGTTGCCTTGCACTTAGGAAGTAATGCTTCCCATCCCCTGATTTTTGCAATGACTTTTGCCACGATATGCATTCTGTCCGTTCTGGGTCAGTTTACAGTGACCTCTTTTCTCAGCCACAGTGCTCATGTATCTTCAGTCAATTCCTTGATGATGCCGGCTTCATCACATTCTACAGGGCACTGCATGCTTTTTCTTTTTTTTCTTTTTTTGGGTGGGAATTTGGAGTCAAGTACTGAAAGTCTATTTCAGTTCTTTTGTATCAATTTTGCACTGTTTTAGGAAAGCAGGCAAGCAAGCAATCCGATGAGAACGCACAACTACTCTTGCAGGAAACAAGTATGTACTCAGATATTTTCTTTGCATCCCTGTAAGTCTGCATGATAAGGGTGCCAGCTTAGCTCATTTTTCATTGTTCTTGGGTATATTTTTTTCCTTAGAAGGAATCTTGTGGTTTTCACAGGTGTCAAGGTTGACAACTGAAGTACTTTAATGCTTTCACTGTGGTAGGATTGTTCGGATGCCTCTGAATTGTCTCATTCCTGTAATTACTCCCACATTCTTCTGCAATGGGGTCATTCAAGTATTCTTTGAAAACAATTCTGCTTCATCAGGAAACTGGAAACACGTTCTACACCTAAACGAGTGCCTGTCATTTTGATGAAAACATTCAGAAGTGCTTTTGGACTGTGCTTGACTAATTTGGAAGCTAGTTTCATAGCACCCTTATGACCTCACCCTCTACCAGATGTGGCTGGCTTAGACATCAAGCTTTCAGCATCTCCAGCAGAAATGTGAGTCAGGGGCATTTGAAAGTATTGCTGAAAGTGTTCAGCAGGAGGCATTGTACTGGTATCGGCAAACACTAGAGGTTCATCAGCAAGCACAGATGAGAGCTCAGGTTGTGACCGTGCATTTCCAGGAACTTTGTCAAGAAGACATAAAATGTGTGTTACACTACGGTAGCACTAGTCTGTTTTGTTCCTCCATTCTTCCTTGTCTTCTAAATCAGGGTCCACTACCTGGCTGCCTTACAGTGCCTGCTTTTAAGAGATTCTCCAGGAGTTCCTGGTGGATTTATTGCCAAATGTTTTAGTTTGTGACGTGAGCATTAGATCGCTTTGTGTTAAAGCCAGGCCTGCTCTCCTTGTTGCTGCAAGTGCTCCTAAGCCCTTGCAGTGAATTTGCAGGTTAAGGGCAGCTCTGTGGTTCCTGAGCTGCCATTTTGTGTGAAGCCTCTATTCTTGGCAGCTTTAAAATGTAATGTTCCTAGTCTACCTTACAGAACCGTGAACATCTTTAAGGACATCAATCATCTTGTGAAAGGATTAGCTCCAGTTGTCACAATGTTAATCAGAGCAGAAGGTTCTCAGCCCCTTGGTTATATTCTTTTTGAAGAGGCAGTCTTGGTCCTCAGTTGCAGTTTCTAAACTTAAGATGATCTCACACATTATTTGCAAAGCATTTTCAGCTTCCTGGGTCAATTTTTCATAGACTTTATTCTTCTTCCTTCTTTCCTTCCTGTTACTCCATCTTGTAATTTCCTTAATCACTGTAAGGTATGCCTTGCTCATTTATGCTTTAAAAGGTTTTTTTTTTTTTTTGGACATGTTCACACATTGGGTGTGTGTGTGTGTGGAATAAACCATGCCACTCTTGACTGTGCCGATCACCTGGAAGCATATGCCACTACCTGAATCAAAGGTAGATACATGTGTTATCTTGATTCCTGTTTCTTCTTCAGCTGCCATCCAATCACAGTGTATATTTGGGAGAGGCCAAAAACAGATTGCAGTTCAGTGTTTGAAGCAAATGAGCTGAACTACAGATACTATTCTTTACAAATGTGCAGTGCTTGTAAACATCTTTGTTTACAGTCATTTACTGATTGATTTATCTTTTTACAATGTCTTATCCCCAAAGCCCCAGAGTAGGTTACAATTCACTGAAAGCAAACCATGAGCTGAAAATATAGTCTGCAAAACATCAGAATATCTCTCTCTCGCGCGCGCGCGCTCTCTCTCTCTCTCTCTCTCTCTCTCTCTCTCTCTCTCTCTCTCTCACACACACACACACACACACACACACACACAGAGGAATGTTAAAATAATCCAATTTCCCCTCTTTTGAATCAACAAAAGTTTAACTCTCATAGACGATAACCCAAGACCAAAGAAGCAATGATGCATCTGGAAAATGTTCTGGTTTTGAAGAGTTTTGAGGAGGCGGGAGTTCCACAGCTGTCGATTTCCAGTTGAGAAGGCTGTCTTACCAACTACTGTCATGTGAATTTTGTGAGTGAATGAATGAATGGCATATCTGGAAAAGGCTCTGACGACTGATGCTTAAAGTAATGATGGGGCATGTAGAACTGATTGCAGAAGGACATGTGGGTAAAATAAGAGCACTGTGTATTGTTCTTCTTTATCGGTTGCTATAGCCTCAGAACTATTTTTAAGCTGAGCATTATCACACACAAAGCTGTGATGTTGGGTTGAAGCATCTTGGAGAACAAGAAAGAGGTGCACAGACTTTATGAGGATTTTAGTACTAAAAGTATTCTCTAGTAACACGTTGCCTTTTGTTTTTTGTGCCTGTGTCCGTTGAACATACAGTCCTGTACTGGTGACTTACATGCTTCCTACAGCGCTGTGGAAATCCTACTGACTCCTGCAGTTCAAAGTTTCAATAGATCAGCCTTTCAACCTGGTGCCCTCCAGATATTTAGGACTGCAACCCAAGTACTCCTGATTATTTTTGCATGTTGGCTATGCCTGGTGCAACTTAGGGTTCAAAGCATCTGCAGTGCACTGAGTAGGGAAGGCTGCATTGGGTTTTCTCACTGTAACACGATGAAATGTATAACCCTTCCGCTTTTGAGTGGTGGATTGTTGTTAAGCTTGCACAATTTCCATGCATGGAAAAAAGGATCATTTTAATTGAACAGACTCTTCATTTTTTGTGGCATACAGCTTTTATTTCATTGTCCATGGCGCATCTCTTCAAAAGTCGCATTATGTTCAGTGGGGTTTATTGGCTCTATAACTTGATATAGGATTGTGATCTGAATCACCCAGTAAAAGTCTGATTTGATTAATCAAAAGGGGATTGGAAACATCAAGTTATTCATATGGTTTCAATACTGCTATGCTGCTTGGGAATGTGAGATTTTAATAGATGTGCTATGCGTTAATGACTTTCATTGGGACTTAGTCATTACTTACCGCAGGTGGACTGGGACTTCTAGAATAATGTTTTGGTTGGTTTTGATAGTGATGATATTGCTTACTATTCAATAATTTGGTTTTAATGTTGTGCATGCAAAACACTGCTGTCCATTATCACATCCATTTGATAAGTGCAAACATGAATCAGTTCATTAATAGGTAAAATGGCAAATTCAAAACAATGTGATCAGAAGGAAAACAGCTTCTGCCAGTGTTCTGGTACAGTTCGGATGGTCATTCACACAGTGCTATAACCGACAGAGTTCAGTGCTGTTTTCAAGCTTCATCCAAATAACATTTGCAAGCTTTGGATTTAATTTCTCGTGCAAGATTCTAGCAAGGTGTGAAAGAGCTCTGCCATAAAAGGAAGAAAGGGAGGGCAGCTTTGGGTTGAACCTAAAAGTGTATGATGCCTCTACTACTGCCTGGCTAAGGCAGCTGCAAGCCAATCATCACTACTGTGTTTGTAACTGACCCTTTTTCTGCACTTTGTTTATAAAAGATTCACTTGCTCAGACAGACAGACACATGCACACCCCGTACAGACCATAGTGACTAAATGCTGCTCTAGGTGGGGTGGCCGGGGGCAGAATAGCACATGGAAGACAAATCTGGAAGGCACTTTTGGCTTGACATCACTATGTTTAACCACAACACTTACTCAAATTAAAAGATGGCATGTGGAAACATTTTCCTTTCACTACATATACTGTTAGCAGAAAAACTGTTAGCAATGTATATAGTTAACAGCCCAATCCCAAGCCTGTAAAGTATGTGTTAGATTATAGTTAGCATACATTTTTGTATTGCAATGGTAGCTGCTCCATGGGAACAGGATGGTGGGGGGACCTTATTCAGCCACAGAAATGACCATCGGCATCATTCCGCCATTGTTCTATTACTTGGGTTGTTACAAAATAAGTTTGCAGAAAATAAATATCCAGTCAAATCCTGTTTGTTTAAGTCTTGGCTACATAGGTCTTCATCTAGTCCAAGCTTCCAGTTTTCTACTGGAGCTTAGGTGAACGCAAGAGTGTGTGTACACCTGCGTGTGTGCACAGAGAGAGTATACTGGAGTCCCTTTCCTCTGTGAGGCACAGTATCCTGGTAACTGGTTCTCTGTGGCCACATGTTTGTTTGTTTGTATATTTATTTATGTATTTATTTATTTATAATATTTAGATGCCGTCCTGTCGCAAAGGCCTCAGGACGGCTTACATACATAAGATAATATAAAACATAACACAAATGTATTACAGATCCACACTGTATGTTAGCCAATACAGTGCAGTATCCACTGCTGCTCACCACTTCATCGCTGTGTCATTTGGGGGGAGGAGGAGGGGCATAGGCAATCACTTGTATTTTATCATTTCCGTTCACTGTACAAATGCATGCCACAAGCTGCAGTAGGGAAAGTGGGGAAAGTGTGAGACAGGGCTGCTGTTTCACATTGCTTCTTTTTTTTCCCAATCAGCTAAGCCCATGCACAGCTTTGCAGAAATGCAGGTTTAAACATACATCGTGTGGTTATTCACAGCTATAGAGCTGTATAAGTGTTCACATGTCAAAAACCAATGATTTCTCACCTACAAATCCCTCTCTCCCTGCCCACAGGGTGGAGAAACCAGCTTCTTAGCAACAGGATCTTGGACTCTTGTAATCTAGAAATTAATGCTTTGCAGGCCCCAGTCTCACTGCATGAGGAGATTGTGCTTCGTTGCTTTTGCTTTTAATTTTCCTTCTTCCTTTTCTTCTTTTTCTGTCATGCTTCTCCATGACAGGATGCAGTGGTGGTAGCCTCAACCCCACTCACAGACAAACAGCTGTCCATCTATCCATCCTCCCAAGAAATCAGAGGGAGCCCACAGTGGGTGCAAGGAAAAAGCGGGGAGATTGGGCAGTGGCAGCAGCAGCAGCCCTGGAGTGAAGCAAAATGGTGGAGCAAAAAGGTCGCAAGAGGTATAGCTTTAAATTCCTTACAGAGTTATAAAATTGCACATGGAAATCACAGCTGAAGAGTCATAAAAGTTGTGTGAGTGAGGAAATAGTGTCAGGAGAATGTTGTTGGAGGAGTGCATCATGTGCTATATAAGTACTATATATGTGAGCTAGACATTATACTATTGTGCTAAAAGGATTGTGCAGATTGCTCCATGGCTTCCAGGCAAACCTATCCAGGGAGTATATACAGAGTGACAAAGCTGCTAGGCTATTGCAATATAACTCCTTCATGTCCTCTGTGAGGTACATCACACAGAAGTATGGATGGCCCAGTGCTTGCCTGGAAAACGCTGCAGCAACCACACAGACCCCAGTCAGGCTAGGAGCTGCATGGAAATAGGAGCAGGTTTCTGTATACCCCTTTGTGGCTGACCTGAGTATGTGTATTAGTACATGAAATTGGGGATTGCTTGAACAGTTAACCTCCCCAGTCCAAGTTGGGCAGAAATGGAAATGGGGAAAAGCCATCTCTGCACTTTGGTTCTGGAGCCTTGGGAGCAGCCTTCTTCACCTCGGATCATCTTACCTCTGAGTTGCCTTGACTTCTAAGGCAATCCAGGCAGGTGATATTTGTCTTGGACACGTGTCTCATCCTAGGCTTTTGCCCAGTCCAGCCAGAAACTGCCCAAGGTGCTATTCTGTAGTGAGCTTTTTCCTAGCCACCAGCTGTAGAGGGAAGCAGCAAACACAGGATGAATTGGACAAATGGGAGAGGTCATCAGATCCACTTTGTGATTGCCCGAAATCATGTCTCAAGTGCTCTTCAGTACAGCTGAGTTGCAGAAAAATTGCCATGTGGGTGCCATTCTTGTTTTCAATGCCTGGTTGAATATCTAGGGTTTCATCTGAGGCTATGAATTCATCACATGTGAAATCTGCATGGTAACACTGTTGAACGTTATATTACCAGTGGATATCAGAAATATGAGAAAATCTGCCTCTTCAGTTCACCACTTGTGATGTATCATCCAGACTGGCTCTGAAAGTCCATCCACGTAATATGGTGTTGCTGCCTATAACAAACTATTCACCCCATGTACCACTTCGAAGGATTGCCCTGGGAATGGAACTATCTCATAATATTAAATGATGTTCTTCTGATTTTGCCAAAAATGATGATTTAAAAACACACTCCGGAGTCCTGTGGGATGAAATATGTGGTGCAAAACATACACAGCAATTGGGTGCGACACCACCTACAAATGACACATCAGGGCAGTGAGGCACATGTCCAACCTATAACATATTGCTGGGCTGTTGGGGATTTTGAGCTGAATGGATATAGTTGCCAAACATATAAACAATCCTGTGAATGAATTTCTTGATCTGTGTATCAGCTACCCAAGCTAGCTGATACATCTGTGAGCATTTGAGAGAATTAATAAATGTATTCTGAAGGGAAATACTGAACCTCTTCCCTCCCCTCCCCTCCTCAAAAAGACAATTGTGATAACTTATCTATACTCCTGGAAAAACTAGCCTAAATGCCCAATGAAGGCCCATTTCCTGCTCCTAAACACAAGCAACAGCAGCAGAGCAACAACAATTTTCAGAAGGTTCATACTTTCCACCCATGATTTTTTTGTCTTTTGTTGCCCATGCATTTCACCAGTAAGTGGGTGACTTCAGGCCTGTCATGGACTCTCACCCTAACCTACCTCACGGGACTGTGCTGATTATAAAATGAAGAGAGGAAAAGGATCGTGTACACTGCCCTAAGTTCATTGCCAGAGGGAAAGGGGTTGGATATAACCATAATGTCATCATCAACAAAGAATGCTTTTGTTTTGCAAAGTGGGATTTCTGCAAAATAGTCTAACAATCTGTGATACTGCACTGGCAGCATAAGCTGACCAAAAAGTTGCCCTGGTGGAGTACTATGCTGCTTGAAGAAGGATGGGGTAATGGCATTTGCCTTCCGCAGATCTCTTTTTAACATTCTCCATATTTTGCGAGGGGAGAAGCTCAGTTCAGACATCATGTTGAAGCATGGTTTGTACTTCGTTAAAAACTTCACCAGAGCTAGAGTTTAACAGCTGTTTGACAAAATGGGGCTTGAGTTAGTCTTTTGTTTTCACAGCCTTCAGGTTCATAAGTACATCCCTCTCTGTAACCAAGTAGCCTAATAAGGTTTTAATTATGGTTTGCCAGTTCAGGTACCGTCACAACAAACCACAGTTAACACAAGTTGAAACAATGACTAGTATTGAATATAATGCTTAACAATGGTTTGGTCCACTGCATATGAATGTGCAAAACCCTTGGTCTCATGAAACTCTTCCATCCCATCCCCATCTTTGGCATGACCACCAGGAGGCTCAAAGTATCATCTTCCCATTTAAACGAATCAGAGTTTATCATCATAACTGAACAGGGAGGAACCCTAATTAGTTAACATACTGCAGTGAAATAAACCAGGATTGAACATAGTTTATGAATTTGGCTTGTTAAGAATTCTTAGTGGGAACAGTTTTTCTGTTCTTTCGATGTAACAATAAACTTTGATTAGTTTCTGGTAGTAATTGGAAGCTTCTAATCTACTCAGAGTCTCACCAGGGGAGGGCAGGTGATCTCGCTGCTATTTGTCCATATAACACTAAACCATGGTTTAACATAAAATCTGAACCAAGTCAATGATTTCTGACTCCACTTTAGCGGCTTAATGCAAGCCATGGTTCATGACATCAGACATCACATGAACATAGTTGGGTATGAAGTCATCCGGAGAGTTGTTTAGATCTCCTAATGTGGAATGAAAGTGACTGATACCTTACTGGTCTGGTTGGCATATGGAGTTGTTATGAGACAGTAGCATGGATTGTAACATTTTTGAAAGCATTTCAGAGAAGCACACTGTGAATGCTCTCCTCTTTTTTTACTCTTTTCCTGAAACTAGAGTCCTTTCTTCTGCTTGGTAAGCACCCCCACCACCCACCCACATATACACCTTTTTTCCAGGAACATGTACTTATATGAGGAACATTCAAAATATGGCATCCTCTGACCTTCAGCCAGAAGATATACAGTCTACTCTCACAGCTCAGTGTTTTACCACCGGATTTCTCACCATGTGTAGACCAGACCCTACAAGTTTTGTTGACAGAAGGTGAACCACAACAGATGTGAGATATTTCCTTATGGAGAAAGGATGTGTCGTGCGGGGTAGGGGTGTGTGTGGAGAGATCAATTTGCAAGAGCCATTTTCCATTACATATTTTTATGGGAAACTTCATTTGCATATATGATAGACTCTAACATTCATAGACCCATGCATTCATTAATTGGTCAAGTTTCACTTTGAGTTATGCTTAATTGGACCTGGTTTCTTTCTTTCTTTATATTTTTGTCTTCTTGGGCTTATGCTGCTGCTCCTATACAAGCAACAGCTGCCATTACAGAGACAGCTGTGCTGTCGCATACAAAGCTACAGCACAGAAATAGGCATAAAGAAAGCTTAGTGGTGGCAGAACAGTGACAATAAAAGGAAGAAGAAGCATAAGGGTGGAAACCTAGGCATGTTTAGACGGAGTAAAGTCCTGCCGTTCCCAGCGTGCTTCAGTCAGCATTGCCATCTGGGCCATGCTGGGAGATGCAGAACTTTTTCTGTCCAAACACACGTAGGATTGTTCCATAACTGGAGATACTCCAGAGTGAGGTCATCCCACCAGGGCAGCCCCTTGGTCTCACTTGACCTAGTAGGGGTTCCAGAATACTATCTATCTATCTGTTTAAAGCTTTTTCTATCTCATCCCCTACAGAATGTCTCGGGGCAGCTTACAATGAATTACTAGAATTCAGAGCCCATTTTAGGAGCACAGTAGGCTTCAAATGCGATAGAAGCTCAGTCTCCAGAACCTTCCTCACTTACTTCTGGTGGAAAGGATGGTGCAGAGTGATGGCAAAGAGATCTGAGTGAGGCCTCACTCCCTGTTGCAATAATCACATGCCAGTCACAAGAGAAGCGAGGGAATTAAGTATTCTGAGGAGCTGGATTCATAATTAAATTTCCACTGTAATGCTCCAAGTGAAAAGGAGAGAAGGAAGAAGGCCCGGCATTGGACACTTCCAGTGAGACCTCTTTGCCTCCACAACCAAGGAGGTAGGAAGGGAAAGGGGCTCACACAGAGGAGACTGGTAGCAGTGGGGAGAGATGTCCTGGAGCTGCCAGGATGGGAGGAAGAGAGGTACAGATGACCTGGCTCAGATGTAAGCCAGGCCAAAGAATGATTTTTCAGATCCGTTCCAAGCCAAAAATGGTACTCACTTCACCATGTAGCAAGCATTGAAGGGTGTGGCAAGGTAGGAAGTGACCAAAGTTAGTGGCTTCCCTAACCAACATTCTTGGGACTGAAAGAAAACACACACATGCACGCGCATGCACACACACACACACACACACACACACACAGAAGTGTGTCAACTTCACTTTCACAATACCCTTTCTCAGATGGGATGTTCAACAATTAAAGAGTGGAAAGCAGGGGAGGAAAATTAGCCATAGAAGGCATGGCAAAGTCTACCGTATGTGACAGTCTTAAATGTAATGATTCCAGGATGCTTTCTGCAGACTAATTAAGGTGGCAGTTCTATGTACACCAATCTGCGCGTGAACCTCATTGAACTTAATGGGCTTACGTCTGAATAGACATTATAGGATCTTTCAGTAAATTCATTTGCAGCGAGTATGAAAGAGATCAGACTATGCTGGCATGTGGAAGCAATGGCCGCTTTCATAGTTCAAGTAGAAAAACTAGCAGTTATTCAGCTCTTCGGAAAAATGCAGCTTGCAATATTTGTTTTAAAATCCCCAAATCCCCACCGCTCTGCTATCTCCCACTGCTAAAAAATAAGAATGGCTATGTTTATGAGGCAACAGACGAATTGTAGTTTGTGCTAATAGTTTGTAAGAGTATAAACTGGTGGTGGTGGTGGTGGTGGTGGTAGAGCTACACTCTTAAATGGTAGGGGGTAAGGAAGCCAAACAAATTACATGTGTAATAGAATAATGAACTATTTTATCTTCCTTTTTTCATACAGAATTTTCAAAGGGCCTCCAAATTAGGATCCTGCATCATTAAGCATTTGACATTTGTCCAGTTAAAACTATTGACTCATGCTTTCATTTCTTCCCCTGCAAATTACTACAGTGCCACAGCTGATCTGACTATATTTTCCATTTCTTATAAATAGCCACAAGAAAAGTATTAATTATCCGTGTGCGAATTAATGCACCAACTGCCTTAACCTTTCAGGTTTCCTTAAACGCCAGCATAACAAGGCATATCCATGGCAGCAAATGTGATTTATGACAAGAATTTTTAATTTCTGTTTTTAAATATGTTACCCACCGATCTGCATACATTTAAATGTGCCCCTAACACTTCTCTCTGTCTTGAGGCTGTTGTTTAATATTCAGGGATGATTTTTGTCCACATACATTTTGGTCTATGTCACCTCAGATTAAATTATTACTCTTTGCAGCCTTTTCGGAGCAGGCCTCGGGCCCTTATTTACAAGAATCAATGAGATAGTAATGAAAATCCATTTTTCATACTATCAGCCCTAGCCTGCTTTTATTTAGTTAGCTGTGTCTAAGCAAGCAATTCATTTTGTGAAAATGTCACGTTGATAAAGAGAGAGAGAGAGAGAAGAGAAAGAGATGAGCTGAGAAGGGGTTAATCATGAAATAGGGCCTTCACGACCTCCACTCTACCCATTCCAAAATGTACCAATAGCGGTAAAGAAAAAAATGTTTTCAAAATATTTTTCTTAATGTATGCAAAGTAATGTATATTGACACATATGCAAGCCTTTTCATGATGAATATTGAAATATATATGCAAAGCACAGGAAATGTGTAACATGTTATAGATCTTTCAGTGTACATTTAGAGGAAATGAGCCATTTATATTCCACAATTTAGTGAATACCTACTGTTTATTGGGACAGAACACATAGGAGTGTATTTGTCTCAGTAATTTATTTAGGTAAATATATTTATTCTTCTAGGGGGGTTTTGTGCTTTTCTCCCCCTGGTTCTATAGTACTAGGCATAAATATTTAACCATGCATTGTCTCAAATGTTATTCATGTAATTTATCAAAGAAAACAGCGGAGTTATAATAAGTTTAAAGGCCACACCTTCACTTAAACCTGAGAGTGAACTAAAATAACGGCCTGCATCCTCACACACAGAGAGACACACACAGAGGGAGGGCAACGAGCGTAGGAGATGCCATCTGGGCAGTCTCAAACCGGTCCAGCTGGCTGTTCCACCACCTGGCTAACCTCCTTTTCAAGGCTGGCCTCACAGTTAGGCAAGAGACATATCCTTTAACATTTAATACATTAACATAGGGTGGCCGTGCAGGACATTCTTGTGACCATCTCCGTACTCCTGGCTACACGAAGGATTACTCCCTGAGCTCTTGACCCCATAATCCCTTCCCAGCAACTGTCCATTTTGTCTTCTGCAGGGAATGTTGTAAATCTCAAGTTTTTCTCTCTCTCCTGAATATGAAGGACACTATGACTTTCAATAATTTGTGAGTGACGGAATAAAGCGACAGGCACATTGGATTGTGGAATGAACTTGGGTAAAACAGATCTACAGAAGCTGGGCATGGTGTGGGTTTCTACTCTTACAGGCTACTATCCTGCAATAATTTGGGGTGAGAAATCCAACCGCTGCCAGGTGGCATCTAACCACTCATCACTCTGCAGATCAATACCATCATGGCATAGGAAGGCCTTTCCAAGCCACCCCTTCCCAGAACCCCAAAATTCCAAGTTGGTGAGGTGAGTTGGCCTCAAAGGCAATCCACATCTCCCCAATGGCTTGCAAAACCCTGAATGTGAAGCCTCCAGAAATGCCCATCACAGTAAAGGAGTCCATGGATGCTCACCAACCCTAATGTCACTGATTTATACCCACACCTGCCTGCCAGATGTAACCCATCAGCCTATAAATAATACTAACCACCCCATGTAACAGTGTGAGGGAGGCAAAAGCAGCAAGCGCCCACTGGGCAAGCAGGGCGCCAGCCCTAAATTCCTACTCTGCTCCTAAAGAGGTGCTCATCCACAAACAGATGTTGGGGACTAGGCTTCCACCTTTGCACCCTCCTTTTGGGTATCCCTCCTGGGAGGGTCCCTTTGGAAGTGGGCAAGCCCCTTCTCTCTCCACCGCCCTCTAGCTGACTAGCTCTTCTCCCCCATCACCGCATCATGGGATCAAGAGCCATACCGGCCAGGCTTGTCTGGCGCCAGTCCCATATCTCCTTCTGCCAGCTGTAGAGCCTGGCTATCGTCGGAGTCCATCTGGACACCTGTAGAGGGCAGCTTTGAGATAAGCCTTTCTGCTTTCCTTTTTTCAATGCCTGGGGGTGCCTGTCCCCAAGGCTCCCCTGCTCCTTATCTGATGAGTCCCAATCAGCCTGACCTTGGAATCCACACCAAGAACAGCTGTCCTGTTCATTCCCAGCACCACACTGCATACAGGAAGGGAGGAAGAGAGGGAGTCCCAAAATCCAAAGAGGGTGAGAGTGGGTCTTATATTGCCACAAAACCCCAACCCATCATTCTCTGTGTTGGGTATGCATTAAAACGTTCAGTTTTTTTATTTTCAAATTCTCTCATTTCCAAATATGGAGAACTTTGTGCATCTATGTAAATTCTTTTCAAAACCCAACTGAAACAATTTTATCATTGAAGCATGCTTTGAAGCAAGCAATATTTTACTATCAATTTAACTAAAATGTTTTAAAGCTGCCTTTCATCTTCAGGGAGGCCAGGTTAGAGGACGAGAGACATGACCAAGCCTGAGCACATCAAAATAAAATATAGTGGCACAAGAGAATGAAAGAGCAGAACAGAATGAACCCTCTAGAAATCAGTAGACCAGCTAAGGTATTTCTCCATGACAGGGCTGTCATGCATTCCCACCATACCCAAACCCTCTTATATGCCATTACTATTCCTGCCGACATGGTCACGCCAACACGCTTTTGTTAGAAGTTCCTGGGTATGAAACACAGGCGTTTGAATTCAGTTATTTGGAAGTATTCTTAGACAAAGGTACTCTGTACGAATCAAGGCTGAATATGTCTCACATAGGATTCACGTACAAGGGAAACATTCTGAACATGTAAATATGGAGTCTGGGTGCCATTCATGATAATCTATTGAACATATTCACAGCAAAAACTATAACGTTCCGGACATAACAGATGGGTAAATTGTGCACATTAACCAAGAACCATTCTGCATAGAATGGGTTCCCCTTCTGCAATACATTGGTGATAGCCATTCCCTAAGAAAATGGCATTTGGACTCCACTGGAGCATGTAAGAGCTCTGTCTGGCCAAAATTATCCACCGCCTGGTAGGTCATGCAAATCCTAGAAGACCAAGATGCTTTCTGCATAACAGGCTGACCTACTTGTTCTGACTCAAATGAGTGTATCTTCAAAAGAGCCCTTAGGGTGTGTTAATGTCAACACTCATATTTTGTCTGATTCGGAAAAACAAGAAACTTATAGTTAAATCGTATTTAACATTGAAAGCAGCCTACCAAAGGGAAGGAAATACAGAGACACATTTTTTTCAGATGTCAATCCACCCTTCCTAGGTATGGTTAGTGTAAAATATTTCTCCAGTTCAATGTAACCATATGATATTGCCTGAAAAATGGTATAAGCTATATAAGTACTACAACTAGCACAGCTTTTCTTCAGATATTGCTGGACTACAGTGCTGCTCATCCCCAGCAAACATACTCAGGGATGTGTGAGGAATCTGCACTGGGGATGGGAATCTATCAGATTCCCTCAGTTCAGCTCCCCAGACTTTGGCCTGCTTTCTAATGGCCCTGAGTCCAACTTGGCACCAAGCATACTGAATGTTTGTGTGGCCGCCCACCAGGAATCGAGCCCGTGTAAATGCTGTGCAAGCAGCCTGCCTCTTCTGTGACTTGTGGTCTCTGCGTGTGCTGCACATGCTGCTGGGTCATGCACCAGGTGAGGCACCAGGTGATGCCATAGAGGGCCTTTGCAGTGCTCAGTCCCCGGCTGTGGTACCCCCTGCCCTGCTGTCCATCCACCAGACAAGCAGCTTTTATTCAAGTGGACGATTGGGATGTAAGTGGGTCTGCTGGATTGGATGCTGTTTTTCTTCCGTTATTGTTGTGCTTTATTGAGTTTTCACACATTGTTCTATTATTGTTTTAATGAAGTTTTATTTAAGATCGAGTCTCATGTTTTTCTCACTAGAAAGGCAACGTACAAAAGAATCCAGATGAATAAGGACATTTGCTGTGACAAGAAGACAATGCAGTACATCATGATACACTTTTGACGTTCGAAAGAAAAAAAGCCAAGGAAGAATAATCTGTGTACTGCAGCATTGTTTCTTTAGCATATGCATCTCCAATTTCACACCAATCAAGTTCCATGCTTACTCTTATTAATTAGAATATAAGAATATCCCTGGTGGACTGAGACAGAAAGTCCAGTGAGGCCAGCAAGTGGAGGCTGTTGGAGATGAGCAAAGCAGAGATGCTTATCTCAAGGCCCTTCACTCCAGGTGCTGAGGCAAGCTCTGAGAAGAGCGAAGATTGGGATAGGATGCAGGAGAGGAGCTCTCAGGGCCAGACAAAGCTGGCATGTCAGCATGAACGCATGACTCTTATGATGTCAGCATGACTGTATGACTGCATGATGTCATGGGATCAAGTATGACTCTCGATCCCATGGCATGGCATTAGAGAGGAGGCTAGCCAGCTAGAAGGACAGAGAAAAGGCTGCTTGCTTTGAAAAGGACCCTCCCAGATGGGTGGGGCCCAGGCATACTCAAAAGGAGGGTTCCCAGATCTATTTGCTATATTGGGTTCAATGAACCTCTTTGTGTACAGGCAGAGAGTCAGTCTGGTGATTGATTAGATCTACTTTGGTGAATAAAGAACTTTTGCAAAGGGATGGCCTGTGGCCTTGAATGTGCAAAGGGAGGAAAAACCCAGCCCTCAACAGGTGGCTGCAATGTTAGCAGGTCTGCATATCTTCTCCAGATTTTAGTCTGAACTTTGTTTGTTTGTTTGTTTAAAAATGTATATGCTACAACCTATAGCCCAACTTTTGACTTTCTGGGCACAGTTACCTGTGGGGCTGAACCCTATTCATAAAATAGTGATATTTTGGATAGTTCCTTAAAAGTTCAGAGTAAAATACACACAAAGTGTGAAAAGATGCCAAGGCAGAAACTCATACACACCACTCAGAGACAAGTCAAGTATCCAGCTTCTTAAATTTAAACCTCGGGTTTCAAATAGGTTTCAAGACAAATCCTTCAAGACGAAGACAGCTGTGTAGATGAAAAGATAGCAGGGATGTGAAAACTACCCTGTGTGTTGCAAAGAAAGTGCCTAGAGAACAGACGTCATGGATATATGTCCTTGGTGTAATCATCTCCTGGCTCTCAGTCAGGGTCAGGTGTGTTCTTTTAAGGCCATGGCAGCTGATAGGGAGGCAGGGGTGGAGAGAGACCTTCAGGAGTGCGAAGGAGCTGTTCTGCTCCCCAGCTGACAACTAATCAGTTGTCATGGAGAATGCAAGCCTCAGGAAGGGAAGGTCTCATTCTGATGCACAGAGAAACCAGGTGCCTTAGAGGAACTCGCACCCTGATTGGCAAAGCTTTTCCTTTTACCTGAGAAGAGACTTCTCCACGGGGATGGGAGTGATTGACAGTGAGTGAATGGATAATTGGAAAATAGAGATGTCTTTCGATGGGTTTGAGGACCACACAGTGACTTATCTGCCTTGTGCAAAGGTTGTGCACATCATGCACACAGTGTGAGGAAGGCATCAGGGTCATGGTATACAGTGACACCAATGTGGAAATGTAGTCGTGTGCTGCTGAAACCAAATAAAGTGGTTGCTAGATAGGATGTTGGAAATACAGATGTGGTTGTGCCCCTGGACCCCCTTTTGTATTCTATTTCTTAGAGATTGATTGATTGATTGATTGATTAAAACATTTCTATGCTGCCCCATTCGCTGAAGCCTCGGGGCGGCTCACAACAATGTGTGGTTCTTTGAAGGCATTTGGACTCCCGCTTTCTGTATTAGCTCCACAGAAAGAGAAAAAGCAGATCACAACATGAGCCTTAAGTGTGACAATATGAACTTGAATATGAGAAATAATTCACAAATTTTCATTATCCTTTAGGATGCCTCCTTTTACTATCCCGTGCTGAAAAGTTTGAAGGCTCCTAAGCCTAATGAGCATGAAAATCTCTTGGGTATTTCTGTCTTTGGGCTTGCAGGGTTCACTTCGCTTGCAGTCCTGGAGCCTCATTAGTTATGTTCAACAAAGCGCAAGGCCAAAGAAGTGTGTTCTAGGTATACATATATGTGCATTGTACAAAAAGCACTGACATTTACCTCATCACCATAAAAACAACACTGCAGCAGGTGTTATTGCTGGAAGTGAAACGGTGCAAAACATTCACCCAAGCTGTGTGTAATTATGTTCTAGTTAAGATCATGCATCTATGAAAATAGCTAGGCTCTTTAATTGGCATGGCAGTTCTATGGAAAACCCTCGTGACCTGGCACACTCAAGCACCCACATGTCTCACAACCCTATGCCTGTTTACTCCAAAAGAAGTCCCATGGGGTTCAAGGCTTCGTACAGGACCACAGCACTGAAATGTAGGTGCTCATTCAGAGCAGTTCCAGGGGTTGGATCTTGCTGCATTTTGTGGCAGAATGTGTGGCTCAAACATCATTTCACAGTAATTTTGCAGCCCTTTGATTCAATGAAAGCAGACTGCTATAGGGCAGAAACAGTTGCTGTATCTTCATCTCAAGGACATAGTGGGTGGGTTTGAGTGACACAATAAGCAACTGTGAAATCCTACCGTGGAGGGTCTGCTGTGCTGTTTGGACCTGGTCCTACAGATTCCATGTGGTATGATTAAGTTCCTAAACCCACAGAGAGACTCAACAGTCTGTACCAGGTTTCCATGCCTCACCATGCCTTCTCTGGTTATCTGGCCCCGGAATGGCCATTTCACATTGTAATCATAGAAACACCATAGAGTCTAGTGGAAAGAGTGGCTGTGGAAGTGGCCAGTCATCCCTCCTTTATCTACTGTTCTCAGGTCCTTAGCAATACCTGCAACGTCTCTCACCTTATCCTCCTTGGCTGAACAATATGTTCGCCTCTCTATTTATTTTATGAAACAAGGACAACACAAGAGAATACCTGGAGGAGACAGGGGAAATCATGCGCAAACGTTTGTTTTAATTTAATAGAAATCTCTGTGAGGGCTGGGAAGCACCATGCGGGTACTTTGGGAGAGGGGGGTGGGGATCCACAGCAGGACTGCAGCAGACCAGTCAGGTGGAAGCTGTTGTGAGAATGAGAATTTCAGACATGGGGATGCTGAGATGCATGAGAAAGCTGTGGGGATGGAGCAGGGAGTGTGGAAAGTGCACTGTTGCGTAACCAAGTGATCATCTGACTGAAAAGCTCAGCCAAAATCCACATACTGCAGAAACTGCCCTTGGGGTGTTTGTGTTGTGTTTTCTGGACCCGGCCAATGAGATAGGCCCAAATGACAAACTGAGTATGATTGTCTTTTTGTGACATTGGTCAAAACTGGTTTTGATTTGCTAGGCACTTTGTAACAAATAATTCTGAAGTTAAGCACCAGAACACCTCTAATTGTGGAATACCGATCTGTGGCATTGATCTGCCCGGGACTATGAGCTTTGGCCAACACACCTTTTCATGCATCTGCATGGCTTCTGTGGGCTCTTCACTGTACAGCCAGGATAAAAAAATACCATCACCCCTTGGCCCTGTTCTCACTGAAGTGGCCCCTTGATACAGGCTGGACTTCACATGACCTTGATGATGTTTCTCCACACAATGAATTCCTTGCATGTAGTGAAGGAGATAACAGGGGAAAGGATTGTAGACTAGCCTGTTCCCTGACATCCTAGCTTTCTATGTGTACAGAGTAGCACAGCAGTAGTGTTGGAAGGGACCAGAAGGCCATGAGGTCTAACCCCTTGTTATTGCAGGACACCCATTTACACCATCCCATTCAGATGACAGTCCAGAGCTCACAACTCCCCCAGGTAAAAGGTTCCATTGTTGTACTGCTCTGTGTAGGAATTGTATGTGTGTGTGTCTGAGAGAGGGAGGGAGGGAGGGAGAGAGAGATTTGTTTTATTACTTTTCAAGTTATGCTATAATTCTACTCAACAGAAAGCATTGTGTTTGTATGCCAAATATACATTTATGCAATATAAACAAATTTGTCAGTGTCCCAGGCTGAGAACTAAGATGTACCTGTTTGGTTAGGGCTTTGGGTCTCCATGTTAAACTGGGAAAAGTGGAGAAATGTAATTTCATTAAAGCAAATCTTGTTCCATTTTGCTGATCTCTGCTTTTAGGATGGGGCAGGCAATGAACTGAAATAAATAAAGAAATGCATGGATTTAGATATAATTGATAAAAAACAGCAGCAAATCTAGTAAAAAGACATTTTTAACCAGCTGACAGTCCTAATAGCAAGGGTTTCATTCCTCAAAAACATAAGCTATATGATCCATTCCAGCTTATGTTTTAAAAAGTTGGGTTCTCCTATCTTTGCATTAATAGACCCTCTTGATGCAAAGAAATAGCTCCTGGAAACTCCAAGTGCTGTGATATGCTTATGGCTCCATTTACAGACTTTCTTATAGGTTCATAAATGGAGATGAGGAGGAGGGAATGGAATAAAATTTAATAACTGAATAAAAATGTAAATAAAGATTTGCCTAAAATTACTTGTCCAAGAAATAATTCTCCCTCCCCCTTAAGCTAATACTTTGATAAGCTCTGTACAGTGATCCTGATTTGGAGCGTGACCTTTGAAAATGCTCTCCAGCTTGATTAAAGATGTATTAAATTTGTTTAAATAAACCTCGTTGTAATGGCACATCATTTGTAAGAAGCTATTAGGGGGCTGGAAACTGTGCGGCTGTATTTGCATGAAAATGTGCCCTGCTCAAATTGAGGATCTCTCCTGAATTAACTGCAAAGGGAAAGTGACACTTTCATAATTTTTTTTGACAAAAAATAATCTGCAAAACTTTACGGGAACCTCTGTGTGAGAGAGGTGGAAATGGCAAGTCAATAATGGAGCCAGGCATGCAACACCCATTTTCCTATGAGCCTCACATCTGTGGCCACAATTAGTTTGTACTTCCTGCCATGTCTGTTTTTTGCATGGCTATGCTTGTTTCCAGTAAGCATATGGTGGGGTGATTAAAACTGTGGAGGGAGAGATGTGAGTTGCACTTCCAGGAGGGTGTTTGTGCTCATATGGAAGTTGCTGAGGAGCTTGAACTTTCTGACCTTTGTCACCTTCCTTTCGTGGTGCCTGGTGACTATGTGTGGTTAAGCAGAGCTAAGGGGGCTGCATTTTGAACCTATCTGGGACCATGACCTTCAGTATTCCTTCACACATTCCAACCTGGTGCCCTCCAGATATTTTGGACTACAGTTCCCAGCATCCCTTGTTTGCTGGGGCTGTTGGGAGTTGAAGTCCAGAACGTTTGGCAACAATGAGGTTGTGAAAGGCTAGTCTAGCCTGAGCTCTAGCATTGAAAACATTTCCCTGCTCCAAGTCCTGAAGGATCAGACTGAGATGATGCAAGCATACCAGTCTCGCTGGAGGACTGGCATTGTGAGACTGTGTTGCTGCATGTATTTGTTATTCCTTTTGTATGCACCCTTCCTCCATGACGTTCAACGGGAGATCCCTGGGTTTGTCCACTGTTTTCTCTCTCTGTTTCCTTTGATGATTGCTGGTCAGAGAGGTGGAAACGATCACTCCCAGGGTACCCAATAAAGCTTCATGGTTGAGTGAGGGTTTGAATTTCAGTGTCCATATTAAAGTCCAAGAACTTCACTTTTGTCCCGGCACACCCATATCCTTTCCTAATTCGAACCTCCTAGGCATTTGTGTCCCCTTCTGGCATGGTGCTAGGTTATTAGCAGGCTGTAACTCGTAAACATGAATACTTGGAATCAAGCAAGGGCTGAGAAGAATCCAGAGGTAGGGGGACATGTGCCAGGCCAGGCAACATCGATGCTGACTGTTGCCCAAGCAAAGCCAAAGCAAATCCCATGAGGCCAGAAGTGAGTGGACAGATGGAGTCACTTTGTAGGACATCATAACCTTGAGAAGCCCTTAGGGCTCTACAAGATTGTTCTGTAGGTATTCAGAAGACATTCATGGGCTACTTGGGTGTGTGGGTGAATATTTCACCCTTGGACATATCACAGCCTAGGAACAATTTCAAGGCATGATGCTAGGAATTCCTATTGGCGGCCACCGTTGCAGGCTGCCATTTTGTGGGCTGCCATTCTATCCTTTGGAATGGCACCCTATAACGTCATGATGTTGTTCTCAGTGAAGAAGGGTTGGGGAGGGATGCCTCCTTATCAGGCAGTTCCATCAACTTGCACACGCTCAGTGAATGAATTCCATGACACAGAGTTATTCCAAGAAGAAATTGTGAAGGGGAGCAAGAGGAAAGATGGTTTCCAGGAAGCAGACAATGACTGGTTCACCATCACAGCTCATGGAGGTCACAAACCATATTTTTAAAAAAGAAATGAGGCAGCAGGAGAAGGTGCCACCGCTGACAGCAAAGCTCCTGTCCTGGAAAATACCGTAATATTTTCTTTTTTCTCAACACCCCTTGAAATTTGAAAAGCATTTTTAACCTTCGTTCATTGCCACCTTACACTGAACACTTAAGCCAAACGTCTTCCATGGAGAAGGTGCTGCCTAGCTTCACATGAAAGATAACTCGTTAGGACTCTGGAAAGCTGCTCTCAGCTGAAGCAGGTAGCACTGGGGTGCAGAGACTCCTAAAAGGAGACTCAGTTGCTCTGTAGCCGTATGGTTATTAAGCACATTTAGTCTGTCATGGAATGGAGTGTAACAGAGCTCAGACAGCCTTTAGGTATATATTCTATTGTGGTAAAAGAGAAAATTGGTCTATTTTGTTTGCAGAGAAATTAGCATTGTGGAAATATAAATGGACGGCACTGGATGAAAGGGGGTGTAGATAGTACTGCTTGCTATGAATCATGGCTGTCTCCCTTCCAATGGATTTATAGATGAATTTTGCAAAAGTTTAGGGAAAGGTAAATTTACCACTCGATGCCACAGCATTTAGATGATTAGACAGATAGGTAGATAAATAGAAAGATAGATTTCACTCCCACATGAAGCATATAGATTGCCAAATGTACTTTAATTTCTTTCAATGGCTCCCAACTGAGTGGGTAACTGATACACTAATGAAAAAGTGTCTCTCCTTTAAATCAAACCTTAAATTAAAACCTTTCTCATTTGCCTTGTGAAGCCAGGGCTCTGGGACATCTACAAGAGCTCAGTAACACAGACTCGGTCTGTTGTATCCTCCAATCTTATTAACCCACAAAAAGATGATGATTGAAAACATCAGCTCTGACTCTCTCTCTCTCTCGTCCATTCAGCATTAGACTCACTGGCAGCTGCACTAAGAAGCATTCCTTCTCCAGGTCAATATATTGCCAATGTCAAATGTTCAAATTGCAGCTTTTCCTCACCAGTTTTTTTTCCTTTTAATATGCATACTGAAAGTAGATTTTTAAATCTGGAGACGTTTGTTTTTTTAAAAAAATCATTCCTTTTTATTTTTATCCATTTAAGGTTTTTGAAAACCTGATCAGAGTTCAAATTAGCTTGCAGAGAACAAGAGAATAATGTAGTGTTAGCCCCATCAAAATACAAGCCTGTGCCAAATTCTAAAACCTGGAACTATATTTAAAAGAATAGATCCCTGCAAAAGTATATTTGAGAACTAACGCCTCATAGGGACTACAAAATACAGACATAGTTTGACAAAAGCAAACTTCAGGACTGGTGCAGAAGCCCAGTGATCCTTGAAACTTGATTTCACAACTGGAAACCAGTCTAAACTGGGCTTCCAAAATGGGATGGCTATGGGCACATGTCAGAATGAACTTTGAGGTGGAATTTGGAGAACTTTGGCAATGTCACATTTTGCTGATTTGCACATCTTTATTCAAAACTAAATTTGATCTTGGCAAATGTATGGTGAAATTCCACTTCTGAGAGGTAATAAGGAGAGAGAGGGATGAAATGTACTTTCTTAGGAGAAGCAAAATGGTCTTGAGTCTTTTTGCTAATGCTCTCCCAATGTGATTTTTTCACCAGGAAGGGGTCATTCAGAGCCTGGCCTGTTGGGTGGGCAGGGGGGCGGGCAGAAATTAAAAGGGGCCGTAGGCAGACTGACGTTTGCAGGGGATCATTGTTAGGTTTCCCCAGCAAACCTCTTTCCCCAGCAACAGTTGTCCAGTCACTACTAGTGCAATGGAAAACAAATTTGTCTGTCATTGAGTTCCATGTGCTACAAACCTTGATTATGCCACACAGCGAGCATAACTCTGGGGGCACCCCGTTTACCTTGGTGAGTTGGCAGCCATCCAGATGGGACGCTCCTCATTAGAACTCCTTTCCACGCTTGCCAAAAACAAATTTTTCAGTGAAGCCAGCAACTTCCTTTGGATTGTCAACTGACCATTCTTCAATGAGATATGGAGCAAGAAGAAGACAGACCCCTTCCCCAGACTCACTGGGGCATCATGCAGTTTACATTCTGGATTCTGACTAGGTCAGCATGGAATTGCCCTGATCAGAGTCAGTAATGATCTGCTTATTAACTGGAGTGTGAGTTCCCTCTACCTTCATGCTGCTCCATGGTTCTGCTGCTTTGCCTTCTGTCAGCTGCAGCAATTTCATTGCGCAGCTTAATGTTTCATGCAGGTCAGTCCAAGCATTTAGCCTCAGCTCTGTCTGGAGGAAGATTGTTACCAAACATATTTTCCTCTGTTGCCTTTTTAAAATGCACTTTTTCCTCCACACTGGGAAATGGAATAATGTGCAGAGCTTTCCTACTGGGAAGTGGCACATTTATGCCTGGAAAAGTGGGTGTATCCAATATGGTGGCTTAATGTCTGCAGACAAATGTCATTGCTCTTATTTATTTATTACATTTCTATCCTGCTCATATCCCGCAGGCTGTCTGGGCAGCTTACAATTATTAAAATTATATATATATATATATATGATCAATTGATACTCACATTGAATAGCAGTAAAACTATACAGCAACATAACAGGACAACAGCACAGCAAATATAAGTTAACCCTCTGGTTTCGCCAGGCACAAAAAAGGAGGCAAGGATGGCTCCAGACATACCTTTCAGAAGAGTATGTTCCACTACTAGATGGGATGCCACTACTAAAAAGGCCCTTCTCCTGATTGCTACTCCCCTCCTAAGAAGGCCCTCCATGGATGATTTTAAAGGTCGGGTGGGAACATATGGGACAAAGCGTTGCTTCAGATATCCTGACCCCAAGCCATTGAGGGCTTTTAATGTTAGACTGAGCACTCTGAATTGGGCCTGGACTTCAACTGACAGTCAATGCACCTGAAAGAGGACTGGCATGAAGTGACTTCATGGGCCAACCCCTATTAATACTACCCTAATTTGAAGTTTCTAGGCTGTTTTCAAAGGCAGCCCCAGATCACAGATTAATATAGAGACAGGTAGAAAGTGACAGAAAGAGGGAAGGAGATAGGTCTGGCCGTCTTGATCACATCGTGGAATTCGTGCTGCTGAACTGCAGCCTCAGACTAGAGATCACTTTGACACCGTAAGATCCTCTGAACACCTCACTGCTTGCCTCATGTCTGATTTCTGTCCATGTCTGCAATTGCTGCTTACTCTGTGTGGATGTGAAACTTGTATAAAATAAGCATTGATCAAATGAGAGATCCTCCATTTAAATTTCCTCAAATTCATTAATTAGCATAAATTTCCTCGCTGGCAAATAAAGAATATTTTTGGTGGACACATGCCCGTACTTGTGATTACATTTGAAACATGCATGCTTCGTTTATTTATTTTTATTTATTTATAGTGAACAACAGCGATGCTCACCCTTAATTCAAACTGTTCTGCTGTATCCTCTCTGATACTCTTGTTGCATCTTCCTCGCCACTCTTCCCTCCCCCAATACACACACTCACACAAACTCCCATGATGCACTTGAATTATGTATGCATTTGTCTGCTTGTTACAAGAAGAAGTTTTCATTTCACAGTTTGTTTCTCTGAATTACTTTGGCATCAGCATGCACAGCAAAGGAATGTATACATGAGAGCATGATTAACGATTGCAAGTCGTTATTTGGTATTGGCATTGGCTGAAAATGAGCTATATCTGCTCCAAGTAAAATGCTTTGTTTGTTTGTTTGCCTGTCATTCCCCATGCCCACCCCAGTTTAAGTCAGTAATAGCTTGGACTAACTTCAAATGTAGCTGATTTCCATGACAACAGCTATAAATCAGCACTGAGTTTTTTTCCCTTCCCCCTCTCCCCTAAAAGTTTCAGCAGGAAGCTTCCAAAACTTTAGTATATACAAATATTAATGTTTTCAACTGGTTTGCACATTACATCAGCATTGATTTCCTTCTTGTGCGTTTTGCAGAAGTGCAAGTTGCTCACAGCTTTAGTGGCTTGGAGATGGAGAAGAAAGTCAAATGGAACATTTAGTGAATTCAGGGTGCCAATTAAATGATTTTGATTAAGGAAAGAGCAGGGTTGGCTCTTTCATTATGCAGGGGCAGCTGATTTTTGGTGACACGGGGAAGCGGCACACGGTCAGTCATAAGGTATTAATTATAAGGCATTTCATGATATGCAGAATTCTTTCTCCTCCTCTTTAATGAACAAGGAGATCCTAGGAGCCCTAAGCAACATTTAGAAAGCCATCTGATTTTTTGGAGTCCCAGATTCAAGGTCAGAAATGAGCTCTGACCTTGGAGCTGTGGATTTGCACTTGCATGGCTCTCGCATGCCTCTCACCATTGGCACAGAAAGAAACCAGCCTCTTGTTCTCCCACTAAGTCTGGATCAACCTGTTACATTTTTATTATCAAAGGGGAGAGAACTGCTTGTGGGGTCTCTGCCCAATTGACTTGGTACTATGCACCACCCCTGGACAGGAAGCCATTTTGCCATTCCACTTTTGGCAGTAGATTTTCTTTTGGGGGGGTGGGGGTGGCTTCTGGCAGACTTTTAAGTGTTTATAATATACTTAATATATATGTTGCTCATAAAAGCAGCAAATAGAAAGTGCTGCCTAAGAAAATGGATGCTGTGCTATGTGAAAGAGAAGGCCAGGGCATTTTTCTAATATGATGCTTGCTGCAATGCACACATGCATTTTCTGAAAGCAAACACTTGTTTTAGAAACACTTGTTTCTAAAAACAAGCACTAACTTCCCATAGGGAGACTTCACTCATGGGATATTCTCAGTGATGGGGATGGGGAAATGATTTTTATTAATTGCTGTTTCACTCTATGACCCATGAACACTCCAAAATTTGCTGGGAATGATTGGTTACTGGATGCCTGAACAGGGCTACTCTTGCAGGTAGATCTAGTGCAGGGAAAGGACTTTTGTGCAACTCAAAGCTTCCAGTATTCAGTCTCCTTCATGTATACACTTTTTAAATTTAATTTATTTGTTCATTTAGATTTATAATTTATATTTCATTCGGAGAGCCAGTGTGGTGTGGAGGTTAAGCGCACAGGCCTGGGACTCAGATGATCTGGGTTCTAGTCCCCGCTCAGCCAGGGAGCCAACTGGGTGATGTTGGGCCAGTCACAGACTCTCAGCTCAGCCTACCTCACAGGGTTGTTGTTGTGGGGATAAGATTGAGAGTAGAAGTAGGAGAATGATGTAAGCCACTTTGAACTTTTTGTAAGAAAAAGGGCAGTCTATAAATCTAAATAAATAAATAAATTCTACATCAATGTGATATTTGAATGGTGAACAAAAAAAGAAGATGAAACCAGGCTACCAGGCTAGGTTTAAGGTTTTCCTGTTGACGTATAAAGCCCTTAACAATGTCAGACCAACTATTAGCTAGTACAGAAATGTAATATAAATATGGTGAATCCATATTTATTAATATGACCAAGATAGTTAAAATAGATGTCTAAGCAATTAACATTTCTTTAATTAGTTGATTGCTCCTATTAATCCACATACACATGCAGAGGCTATATGACATTGTTTCCTACTCATCTTTATGTAGTGAAAATAGACAGAGGCTCAGCCTTTATGCTCAAGAGGGTTGTGACATGCAATATTTGAGCAGGAGCACAACTGAGACGTATCCACTGTTGGTATAAGGCTATCCTTTACATTTTGTGACCCATTGAGTGGAGTGGTGGGTTTAACACAACTCTGGTGCTTCGTTGGTTGGTTGTGTGGGAAGGATGGTTGCAAAAATGAAGTGATCATCAAGCAAGGAGCAGGTCACACCATATGGGGCTTGTGAGTTGTGTTGATCTTGGTGTGTCACCACTTGTGTAGGCCTAGCAGAAAACAAGCCATTCATTGATCTAGTGATGACTTCAGCCAGAAAAGAATCATCCTTAGACAATTTAAGTCATTCTGATGTTGTATTGCAGGGAAAAACGTATCCCAGTGAAAGCGAATGGAAGGCCGTGAACTTCCTTTGCCACTAGTCAGTGTGGGTTTTTTCTTTGTCAAATGCCACCTAGCCAAACTAACTGGTTTGAACAGCAGACAGCACTGTCAGACTTCTGTGCACAGTTGGCTTGAAACTTCATCCTGCTAAACAAATGATTTACCTAATTATATTGGACACGGCAAGCAGCAGAATGGATATTGTTTGATTCTTCCTGCTTTGTTTCTCCAAGATAAAAGGGAACAGCACTATGAGGTTGAACTACATGGCAATTAGTATTCTGACAGAAGATGTTTTCAGGTCCTTGACGCAAGGTGTGGTGACACATGGGCCATATAAACTGTCACATGATGTTTTACATCATGCCATGATGATGTCACAAAACATACTGTAGCTTTTCAAATAATCTGCAACATCACCTTACACCACGGGGGTCACAATTAATATAAATAAGCGCTGTTCATTTTGAATTAGTGTAACTGTTTAGAGACACATGCAAATAAACACAACGAGGTAACTTCAGATGTCTTTAGTCATAGCTGTCTTTCTCCTTTGGAAATCCATTTTGTGCAAATTATGCCTGACACCTGAAATCTGACAACAGGTTAGGAAGAAGTTGCAGGTTTTCATCTGACTTCTGTCAGCCCAGCCAAAGGTGGGCTGTGGGGCAAATTTGCTTTATGTGCCATCAAAGGCCAAAAGCACTGTAAATCACAGCACGTACAGTGAATGCCCCGGTCATCTCTCACACATGGGTTACTTCTCTTAGACTCTAAATAGCAACCTTTTCATCCCAGGTACTGTAAGGTGTAATAATGCAGCATGCCTGTTCCGGTTTCAGCCTCAGCTCCATGGCAAACCCTGTGCTGCGATGCCCATGTGCCACCATCGCATTGTGACATCACCAACCATACCCTGAATGCATCCGGAAGCAGTCCCTGGCTATTACATTTCCATTTTGATAGATGTTTTCCAGAATTTGCAAAGTTATTGATATATGGAGGGAAATAATTCCACACCAAGCACAGATTGTGTTTTAGAGGCGGGGAGGGTTAATTAGGGTCATTCATGGCAGAAAGTGAAGAGGAACTAAAAAGCCTCTTGATGCGGGTGAAAGAGGAGAGCACAAAAGTTGGCTTGAAACTCAACATTAAGAAAACTAAGATCATGGCATCCGGTCCTCTCACTTCCTGGCAAATAGATGGGGAAGAAATGGAGGTAGTTACAGATTTTATTTTCCTGGGTTCCAAGATCACCGCAGATGGGGACTGCAGCCAAGAAATTAAAAGATGCTTGCTCCTTGGGAGGAAAGCTATGGCAAATCTAGACAGCATACTAAAAAGCAGAGACATCACCCTGCCAACAAAAGTGCATATAGTCAAGGCTATGGTTTTCCCGGTTGCAATGTATGGCTGCGAAAGCTGGACCATAAGGAAGGCTGAGTGCCGAAGGATTGAAGCCTTTGAATTGTGGTGCTGGAGGAGAGTCCTGCGAGTCCCTTGGACTGCAAGGTGATCAAACTGGTCAGTGGCTAGATGGAGTCACTGAAGCTGTTGGTGAGAGCTTGAATGAACTCCGGGAGATAGTGGAGGACAGGAGGGCCTGGAGGAATGTTGTCCATGGGGTCGTGATGGGTCGGACACGACTTCGTGACTAACAACAAAAAATGTCTTCTTCAAGAGATTACTCTGTTCACATTTGAGCACACAAATGCACACATACACACTTATTTTCACAGAAATTTGAAAAATACAGATAATTTTCCTTTGAAAGAAATTTGCAGCTAGAAATTATAGTATAGAAAATTCAGTATTTCTTGGCAAACTCCTGCATATTACTTAATTTAGTAACACTACAAGAAGAAAGGTCTCCAACTCACCAAATGAGTAATTTGTATCATCATCAAAGTTTGCCAAGCACTTCAGAGTCAATCAACCACAGTAGGTAAGTTTGTTTTCTTCTTCCAATATTTTGCAATTAAAATGCTGGCTATAACGAACAAACATTGGCTTGCATTCTCAGACAGGTTGATTTGGTGAAGCTAATGCAGAAAAGTTTTCCAGGTTCTGCTTGTCCCTGATCTTCTTGCCCACTGAGAATCCTCTCTGTTTGTTGGTTTGGACACAGAAGGACGGGGCAGTTTCTTCTTGTAAACATCATGTGGAGAACAATCTTATGGTTCCAAGAGAACATCTCAGGGATCATAGGATTCTTTGAGGTCCTCCTTCAGGTACTGCTGTGAATTTAGAAGAGAGGCTTTCCTATCCAATCCCTCCTCCCCTGCTTCATAGCTTCTGGGTAAAAAAGCTGTATCAGATGCTTTCAAAGTCTCTAAATACCAACTCACCACATTTTGATAGAGTCATGTAGAAAGAAAATGACAAAGCAAGTGGCTGGAGAGGCAAAAATCCCCTCTGTAGAGTGGCAGTTTTTAGCATAATAGAATTTTAGCAGCATAGTCCTTTTGAAATAAATAAATAAATAAATAAATAAATAGTGCTAATGGAAAACTTAATAACAAATGTTTTGACACACCTATTTAATGACATTTGAAAGACATAAGTGGATTTCACAATTAAGATTGGGCTAATGCAAGTCGACGCTCAAACTTAACATAAGATTCTTGATTTCCTAATATTCATGCATTCGATGTCTTCTAGCTTGACCATACATTTAATTTTATTTGCTTACTCTGATTAGGAGAGAGAAATAAACCTTGCAGCCCGATATGGCTTGAACTCATGGTGACTGCCCAGGAAAGAAACCTTGTGGGATTGTGGTGTATAGTTCAATGCAAACATCAACCCAGTGTGCAGCAGCCATGAAAAACATAAACCTGACATTAGGCGTCATTATAGAGTTATGATAAAAAGAAAACAGAAAACCTATTAGTAGTTTTATTCAAATCTATAGTGTAACCACATCTGGAATACAGTGTATGATTCTGGCTACCACATCTAAAACACAGTATTGTGGAGGCGATCACCCGGTGAGTCCTAGAGGAGATCAACCCTGACTGCTCTTTAGAAGGCCAGATCCTGAAGATGAAACTCAAATACTGTGGCCGCCTAATGAGAAGGAAGGACTCCCTGGAGAAGAGCCTAATGCTGGGAACAATAGATGGCAAAAGAAGAAGGGGACAGCAGACAATGAGGTGGCTAGATGGAGTCACTGGGGCAGTGGGTGTGAGATTCAGTGGACTCCGGGGGATGGTGGAGGACAGGAAGGCCTGGAGGAATGTTGTCCATGGGATCGTGATGGGTCAGACACAACTTCACGACTAGCAACAACAGCAATTGAAAACTATAGAACTCAGTTGATGGCCAGTTGTTTAGATGGCTTTAAAAGAGGATTCAACAGATTCCTGGAGGAGACTCTAAATGATCTCTGGACATGATGGTGATCTGCTACCTTCAGGATGAGAGGCAACCTGCCTTGGCATACCTGTTAGTGCAGATTACAGTTGGAGAGGGATATGGTGCTCACACCTTCTGCCTGGGCTTCCCTCTAGCATGGTTGGTGACAGTAGGATTATTTTACTTACGCTACATAAGTTTCAAAGGGTATTTTCAAATTAGGTATTGCTAAGAGGGACAGTACCTCATGCTTCTGGTGGACAAGGATGAAGGCTGGCATCACAAGGCTTGTGGAAACATGTCCAGCAGGCATTCCAGTTCGCCTGCACTGAAGAGCCCGTTAAGAGTTTTCAGAGTTTGAGGCACAGCTTGTCAGGTGACATGGGAAGGGCTGCAAACAAAGGGAGGCCTTGGAGGCCACACTCTTTTGGTCTTTTGGACCCCATCCTAGGTTTCTTCACTGTGGTAGTCCAAAAGACTGAAGGCTAAGCCCAGTTCAGAAGCACCAGGTAGGTGATGTGCCTTGGGGAGCAAAGGGGGTGCAGTGCAGATGGTCTCAGACAGCACAGCCATGTGTCCCACCTAACAGAAGATAGTTCTGTCTTTGAACATGTTCAGTAGGCTGTCCAGAAGTCTAGACTTGACTTCAAGAGAAAGAACCATAAGAAATGGTGATTCGCTTCTGGTTGTAGTTTTTATAATGCATAAGTGGTGAGCCTAGTCAGAGGTGCGTCTAGGATCACTCAGTTTCCCAATAGATGTTCACATGCCCAATATGTCATTGCCAGGGTCTTGCACAAATCCTTGCTTTAGTACACCGTAGCTGGTGAATGAACAACTGAGCCTTGCAAGTGGAAGTTTCAGCCTGGAGTGCAGCTGCTCAGGCCCCACGCAGCCAGCAATGCCATTTCCAGGATAGTCCATTCCACCACTGCCCCACTTTCTGGTCAGCATTTCTGGTTTTAAGCTGGTCAGCATCCCATGCCAGTAAACCGTTCAGTTCTCACTTAGCTACTGTACTTCTTGGGAGAGGGCTTCTCTATTTCTTCACACACACACACACACACACACACACACACACACACACACACACACGCTCTTCCGCCAGCCTTGGGGATCCACTGAAGGCTTCCTCCTGTGTGTGCAGTTTTGGCTATATAAGTACCCATGTATGGAGAATGGGTTTATTATTACTGCATAAAACGTCTCTTTCTCAGCAATGACTCTGGATGTTCTGGCTGTATATGCTCCATTACCTCCTATAAAGGAGCTAGAAAAATCTCCTGCTGTAAGCTCCCACTTTGCCCTTGGCTGTACCTGCAGCAACTGACCCTGTTCGCTGTCACTGTGCTGGATTGAAGAAGCGTCCTGTCTCCCCACCCTCTTCCATTTCAGAAATGAAATTTGTTAAGTGAGTGGCCCACAAGACAGCAATAAGGCTGCTGGCAATTTGGAAGACCAAATTAAAAATAAGCAAACAGCTGAGACATTGAGTCTTAAAATTGTCTACAGCACATGCACAGTAAAATGTTTTCTCAAATTCTCCAAAGGATTTTTAATTATTACAGATTATATTAATTAGGTGATTATGCAATGAATTGCTTTGGAGCCATTCCCATCTATTATGCATATAACATTAGGAGCACAATATGTCTTTAAAAAAAGTTGATAGATCCAATAAATTTCCATTATACTCTTCTCAGCAAGGCTGTAATTCAGGTGAGGATCTTGCTCAAGCATTGTACGACACTGTGCATTGAGCAATGCTGCAGAGGCTGAGGCCGTTAATAAAAGTGTAATAAATTCTAAATATACCACAATGTGGGCCAGGGACAGCAAACATATTTGGGCCTACAATTCCCATCAGCCCCAAACAACACAGCCAACAACTGAAGGATGATGGGATTGCTAGAGAAAGCAATTTGTTAGAGAATACTTCCTATTGAAGAATATGACTCGTTCTTTCTTTAGCAGGCCATGTTTCATATTTTTAGCCACTTCTTTGGAGAAGATTTTCATTGTCCCATCTCAGTGTTCCTGGAAAGAACTGGGGAAGGGTTGGGGACTCCACTCCCCAGCTCGAAGAAGGCTTTCATATACTAAAAATTAGATTTGTGATAAATATTCAGGAGATGTACTTCACTGCATGACACTATCTGTTCCACATGCATGGGTGTTTGTGTGTGTGTGTGTGTGCGCGCGTGCATTTCAGTGTGTGTTTGGATAAGTATGTAAGTGGGTATGTATGGATGTAGAATTCAAACTCATTTCTATACTTTTTGGGTTTGTTGCAACCAACCACTGTTGTCCCTGATGAACTACTGCTGATTCAGAACCATCTACCTATACCCGTACCCATAGCTAACTCATTCCTATGGATATGCATATGAAAGGGATTCTCACTGCCTGATCCCAGGGATCACACAGTGAATATATTGTCATAGTGCCTTGCAGTGACATAATTTTAGCTAAGTGCTGATGTCACTTGACTTACACCAAAAGGAGCCCTCCTACCACCCTTCCTTGGAACAATGGAAGAGAAGAGTAATTTGTCCTCATGACCAGGCAACTAGGCTGACATTTTTAGTAGCCCTGCAAAGCCACTGCACAATTCTGTTGTGTGTGGCTACAGCGTGATCACTTGAAGCAGACTCCCAAAGGAAATCTGAATTCTGGCACAAATACATAAATTCATTCATTTGTTCATAAATTCATTCATTTGTTCATTTAAAACATTTGTATGCCGTCCAATTATGTCACGGCACCTGTGAGTGGCTCACATGTACAAGATAAAACCACAATGAAAGCCAATAATGACACATTAAAAATAAAACAACAATGAAATACAAGCAGAAATACAAAACAAAGGTCATATGGCATTAGCTATTAAAATATTTTTTTTAAAAAAGGAAGGTCTTTGCTTGGTGCCGAATAGAAAGTAAGGAAGGTGCCAGGCGAATCTCTTTGGGGAGAACATTCCAAATATGGGGAGCAGCTGCAGAAAAGCCCCCCCCCAGTAGCCAGCCCTCTCCCCTCCCTAAAGGATGGCTCACACAGGAGGGCCCCCTCCATAGATCTCAAAGGCTGGGTAAGTACATATGAGTGCAGGTGCCCCTTTAAGATATCCCTGGACAAAGTATGTTGCCCTTTGCATTGTGCCTCACTACTTTACTGCACGTGGCTGGATTAGGGCAAAGAGACAACAACAGAGTGGGCTTGGCAAAGGAAAAGAGTTCTCTCTATTTGCCCTTCTCCATAAAAATTGAGCATGGGTTGTAAATCCATCCCAAAAAGTGAGACATGTTTCATAGAGAAGAAGGTGTTAGTACAATGCAGGGATATGCGAGCAAGTCAGCACAGCTTCTCAAGATTCACCCTGAAGCTTACTTCAACTCCTGCTCATACCTAAAAATATCATATCAGATCTGGGAACTCTCTTTTTTTAATGAAAACGTCTGTGTATGTTCCCAGCTGTGCACCAATTCTTCAGTTTTGAATTGTGCACTTTCTCTCCCATTTATTAAAGTATTGGTGTGCCTTTTTAAAAAGGAAGCATTTTCTCGCACATTTTTCAAATGTATCCATTATGAGAGAGGCATGAATCATATCACAAGCTCAGAAATAAATGGCCTTTGCATGTGTCCATCTTTAGGTCCAAGTGGTGTGAATTTGGTAAGTTCTGGTTAAAAATGAAGTGAAACGGAATTTCCATATATACTTAGAAAAAGATGCCCTGTTTCATGCAGCAGTGTTTTAAAAGCTGTGTGCAAAGGGATATTCCAGTGGGTACAGCATCTTCCATTACTATACCACAGTCTAGTCTTTGTAACACACTGCTTTGCAGCAATGGAATTCATATTCCAAGAGTGTTGAAGGATTTTTTTTAAATAAGTTTAGTTTTAGAATATTCATAGGAATGGAATAGTGACAGGAGGTATTGTTCTCATTTGTTTTCATTTTAAGTTTAGTTCATTCCAGATGTTAAGATTTTTCAAAAGTTTGCATGGGCATTTTCATATAATTTTCTGCATATTTTTAATATGTGCATTTTGTATTCATTTTGCCTAATATTAGTATTTTGATACATAATAAAAAATAATAATCATTTGTACAAAAGTTTTGACTGAAGAACTCCATTGAAAATATTTGAAGACTGTTTACTGAATACATCTTAATAAAAGGACGGGGCGTGAACCATCACAAGTTCTGGTGATGCAGTTCTGGAAGGGAAGCAGGAAAGGAGCAACCTGAATGAATAAATGATCTAACATTAAGTGGCACAATCTGTTGGTCCTGGTGGAGGGAGCACTGTATTGTTTAATTATATTTGTTAGTAGTGTTTAATTATGTTCATCACTATTATATTAATTGTATTGTTTATGTAAGTCCAATTAGTTAAATTTATTTAAAAATAAAAAAAGAAAAGAGAAAACTTCAACAGCGCATGAATTCCAAAGTATATTGGTTTGAAAGGAAGAACTTGGATAAGAGGAATATTCAGAAAGCTTTCTTTTATGCCCTCCCTAAATATTCATGCCCTAACATTTACTCTGTTCTTGGAGGGTCTTCATAGTCCCAGGAGAGAGGGTTTGCTTTAATTGTGGGGAGTGGCAGCAAGACAAACCAGGGAAAGGCTTTGCAAACTCTGAATATGCTTTAGAAAATAAATGCAACATTCCTGTTAAATTCCAAGCCCACGTTGCAAGCCAGACACATAACAGTACTGTAGTTCCTATGTAAAGCAAGCAGTCAGTCAGTATCCGAAATAGCACTCACTCTATTCTTCCTCTTAAAAGCAGGAAACAGCGACACTAGCACACTTCAAGGCATTGCTGTGTTGCTACCTGAGCAGCTCACAGGAACTGGATGGGCCACTGTCCCGTCAGAGTTGTTACTGACAGATGATTGCCTGGTGAACGTTTTCAGCTCGTTCAGAACCGATAGTGAAACTCTTGCCATGCATGTCACAGAAGGTAGAATTAACAATGTGTTGGGAGTTTTCCTCTGCTCTCTTTTTCAGCTATCTTGACACTGAGAATGAGTGACAGTCCCAGAATAGGTTTCTTCCTCTCTAACACTAGTAACACATATTCCCTTAACACTGTCGACAATCCATAGCATGTATTTCTAGGTAACTTGCTCTAGAATACTGATGACAACTTTCTGGCAGTCTCTGCTGACACAGAGACCAGAGGTCCTGGTGGAACGTCCAGCCAACAAGCCTTTGGTGAAGAAATGTTCATGGTACAGGCTGGGAATGAATACCAGCAAGTAGGTTCTGAGCTGCTTTGATAATTTAACACATTCTCCAGCCGTTTCTTCCTTCTTCTTTCAAAACTGGAGAAAAAGCTAATCAACATTAAACATTCCTAACATTTCTGGTCCCTCAAAATAATTGCATCCTAGGCACATACTGTAATATGACATTTTAATTTTAAAATGTCGTCTATAATTTGTGTTAGTTTAACATATTTGTTTTTCTTTGCCATGGCTCATTAATTGCCCCTGTTCTAGGGATCTGTGGAAACATATATGAGAAACAAATAATGATCTCACTCCAGTAGCCTTTGTAGAAAGGGTATTTCTAGATTTGAGCATTGTTTTGTAAAGGGTGTCTCACTTTCCTCCAACTAGCTTTTAAAAGCCCTCCCAATTGATACCTTTCAAGTGCCTCAACCTTTCAATGCCTGGAGAGCAGGAAATTGGAATTTGACAAATATCTAAGAATTCTTACACTAACTGGGAAGCATACAAGAAGTATGAAAGCAACACGCCAGAGAATGTTTTGAGAGGACGTGGGATGGCATTCTTTCATGTGACAGCAGCAAAAACAAAGCTTAAAAAAAGATAGTTGTTTTCTTCTCACGCTGACCAAGATATTGCATTATCAAAATGTGTGTGCGTGTTATCTCCCTGAACACTCTTTTCAGCTTGAAGAAGATTGGCTAAACTGGAACTGGGTAACTCTGGGAGGCCTCAGAGGCTCAGAGAAATTGTGCAGTGAACAGTGGGTTTGCAGCTAATTTACATATTGCCTGATTGATTTGGGTTGAGAGTTACATACCACTGGTGGAAGATGGAGTTAAATACAAAAACGGGAAGGGCCAAAGCCAAGCTGGTGTGGAAATGTCCATCCATCACTCATCCTTTCCCTGTCTCTCACTAAAGCACAGATTGACAGATCAATGGATTGTTTCTATTTCTATACTGCCCAATAGCCAAAGCTCTCTGATTAGTATAAAAACATTAGATTAGTGTTAATATAATACAATGAATTACAGGATGAAATGTAAACAACAACAAAAACACCAAAAAATTTAAACCAGATTTTTATAACTTAAATAAGTCCATGCTGCTAGATTCTCTCTTATATGCTACCTGCACGGATCCTAAACATCTGCCAGGTCCAGATTCTCTCCTCTGCAGTGCAAGTCAAGTGATTAAGCTGAATGCCTGGATAGGGCTAAGGCAGTTAAAGCAGAGACAATGAGTGATCGGCAGTTAAGCACAGGAAACCAGGGTGTTAGTTGTTCCAGATCAACAAGAGTACAAGGACATGATTGTATGCATGTGTACACCTCATTTTATATAGTGTTCAGCACTACTTCTGAGAACAGTCTGAAGGTTTTAAAACATCCACATGCAGAAGAAAGCAAAACCGGCAGATCTGTCATCCTCACTGTGAACTCTGTACATGGAGAAGCCTGGTTTACATTCTGTGACGGAGAAAATCTTTAGGAGAAAATAACACTCAGTTTATAATACATCCTCACTTTAGGAAACAGACATTTTTATTCTGAACCAGGTAATTATGAGCTTCAGTGACATCACTAATTCTAAGAGATAATTTACTTTTGGTTGAAATCATCCTTAGATGCTCTGAACCACTAATGTATCCACCAGCTGCTGTTGCGAAGGACACACTTCCTTCTTATCTTTCAATTATCTTATGGAACTGATATGCACATAGTACTTTTTTTTCTTGGAGATGGCCCTCAGAGGCCAGCATCAGGGAAAAGCAGTCAACCAAAAGAAGCATTGAGTTTAATTTTCCTCGGAATGTATAGTCCTTGACCCCTTTTAGAAGAAAAACCTCTGGGCTGCTTTTAGTCCTGTGTCAGTTTGACTTCTTCATCCTTCCCCATGTTATCTATCCATTTTTGCTTTTGCTTTACAGCAATGCTGTGCTTAGTTGCAAACAATAAGTTTCTTTTTACCACCATGCATTTTGTTTTACTGATATAAACTGATACAAGCTTGGCAGCTTTCTCTTCCATTCAAATTTTAAAAGTCTTAATTTTGGTAATTTAGTGTAAAAAACCCCACCTTACGTGAAAATCTCACCCATCAGTACTGATAACATTCAAGAGTTATATAGACTATGTTGTACTTGTGTAACATATAGCTGCTAAACATGAGGATTCTATCAAGAATAAGAGGTAAAAACCTTAATTGAGTGTCATACTCATGGTTGAATATATGGGAATTCAAAGAATGTCTATTAAGAGCTAAGCATTCAGAATCCTGGGATCTGATTTTTTTTTCAGTTTCTGTTTCCTCCATGATTTTTTAATCTTGTTATTTCTGTTTCAAATAAACATACAAAAAAAAATAGTGAATTCTTATGAAATATCAACTGAAATGGATTTCTTAGTCATCATAGTTTTGGGAAATGAAACCAAGATTCGAACTCCTGTTCAACCAAATGCAAACCAAACCTGTGTTAGAGGATATTCCAGGAATGCTGCTTTGAGATCACTGGAGAAAGAATGGAGCAGAGATATAATGAATAAACTGGACTGTTGCCTGCCTTCTATACCTCCAAACAAAATATTTCCCTCATCCTTGTCAGCTTTCTAGATTGAGTAAATGAATTGCAAGGTGAATTAATCCATTCATGTTCGTTGCTTAAGGATTGTAAAATCAAGTGATTCACTTGGGTGTGTGAGTGAAAGAGCCAGAACAATAGATGAAACGTCACTAACACAGTGTTTATATCATGGAAAATCAACATTTCTTCAGTCAAGTCAGATCATTTGTGTGCAGCCAACTCTGGGTGAGAACTTGTTCAAAAATGAGTGGACAAAGATGTCCATTTCATTCAGCCCTTAGTCCAGGCTAGGTATAGGACTGGGCCATTGTCAAATTAGTCAGTTCTTCAAATCTCACAATACCTCTTCTCCTTTTCCTAGCTGTCTCCTAATCCAGCTACAGATTCTTCAGAGTCAGACATCTTTGCATGCGAATACTTCCATGATGAAAATGCTTGTTACTACACAATTGATTCTGTTCCTGTGTAATAGTCTATAATTTCTTAGATTTTTTTTTTCTAAAAGGAAAAAAAATCAAGGCAATCCCTAAAGTAAAAAAACAAACAAATGCACAACAAGTATCCCTTAAAATGCATTCACTACATAAAATGCCTAAAACAGCAGCTAGACAAGCTTACTCGGAGTGAACTCTGTCTGCTCAGAATGTAACAATCCATGCAAGCGCAGGCAATAATTATCCATTGATACAAAAGTTCACTCCATTGTACAAATGTTTGTGCATGCCCAGCCTCAAGATTCATCTTGGAAGCCGTTCTTTGGAAGCGCATACTGTGGCATGCCATCCTGGGTCACCATGTTATGTGGCCGTTTTCCTGTTGGTTCCTTTTACGTGGCCTGCTTGCTCAATGATGTCGTATGACCCTTATTTGACCTCATGTCTCATCAGTGTGAAGATGGGCCTACAGGGTCACCGTGGTCCTCTCTCTCCTCCTCAGGGCTAGAGCAGGAGCAGGAGCAAAATAGTTTTTGCTTCACATGCTTTTTTGTGGGGTCTCGGTCCTGGGATGACCGAAAATGTAGAGTGGGTGATCTGTGAACTACTTTTCTATGCATGGTCCAAAGTGCATAGTCGGTTCCAAACATAACAGCAAAATTCTAAGACATTGGCCTGGGCTCACTACGAATGGATGTTTCGACTAACAGGCTAGCTGAGTATAAAACCTGGCGACATCGCTAGTAAGCACCATAATGCTAATGATTGATGCATTAAACTGAAATGCCATATGCCTTCAAATGGCTGGGAGTAGCGCAAAGCCTTAAAGTTGATGCAGGACAATATTGGTGCCAGGTGAGGCCTCAACAGGGAGACCATCGCTAAGAAAGCTATGCCCACTGTTGCCATCTGATTACAGGATGTCAAAGATTCCATACCAGGTGAGGTGCTCCCTCAGGTATTGTGGGCCCTAGCCATACACTTTATAGTTTAAATTTAAGTTTGGCTCAGAACTTGAGTTTGGCTCAGAAATAGGTAGCAGAAGTTAGCCATGCCAACAAACCTCAAACTTCCAGCCAAAAACTGAACAAGTTTACATTTGGCCCATGTCCTGGATGGCTCCTTCAGCCCCTCTCAGGTGTCCAATTTTCCACAGTGTGTCTTCCATGGCCCAAATAACCCCACACTTAGATGTATTTATTTATTATTGCCATTATGCCATATTAACTGCTTCGTGGAGAAATGATAGCAACAATTTCCGCTGACTTCTGCCATTGGGTACTATAGCCTCTTCACTGAGAGTATCTATCTATCAAAGTGATGCATTGCCCATGGAGTACATATGCTGTGCAAATACACACAGCTTGCCTAAAGAGAGCACTGCCGAGATGTTAGCATGTACAGTGGGCTATTATAAGCTGAAGTGCCATGAGGCTGATGTCAGACTTAGTTGAGGCTTCAGGCTAAATGTGCAAAAGTTCACGTCTCCGAGCAAGGGAAGGGAAGCAATAGTTTACCTACACACCAAAAATATCAGAAGCTATCAGAAATGTGGCCAACCATGAAAAAGGACACTTCCTAAATCTTTCATAATGCTGAGACATCTCAATAATAAATAGCTCCAAATGTGTCAATAAAACTTCGGGACCTTCAGAAAGAAGTGTCCTGTTATTAATCTACATTTGCTAATTAAAAGTAGTTTGTGGTGGATTAAGTCAAATTAGCGCAATATTGCTGCAGTTGTTGCTTTCTGCTGGCGTCCTTTTCTCCTAGCAGTTTTATTCACATGACCTTCATTTCATAAAGCATTGAGCTAAACATGTTAAACACAGGGCAAAATGTGCTGGAAAAAAATTAAAAGTAGGTCAGGCAGGCTGTCTTTGGAGATCTGCTTTGACTGCCCTTGAGTAGTTTAGCAAAAGCAACAGTTGCCATATATACTTCTGTTTTAGGAAAAATGGAAGTAAATACTTCAAAGTTTGGCAGAGCAGAACAGGGACAGCTGTTGTATTTATGGCACAATCCTAAGAAAGTTTAGGCAGGAAAAAGCTTTACGACTCCCAGCATGCCCCAACCAGCTATGGCCGCTAGGACGTGCTGAGAGCTATAGAGCGTCTTCTTTCTAAACTTGTATAGCGCTGTGCCTTTATCGCGATACCCCCTCTGAGATGTCCTGGACAGTTTAGGGATTGTCCAAGAAACCCTGCCCTGAACATGCTGGGTCTCTGATGACCCCATCAAAGAACAAGCAAAGGAGAATGTGTGTGTGTGGGGGGGGGGGACCTGACAAGTCCGCTTTGTCCCCACTGTCCCTTTGCCCGTGCCCTGTCACCCTCCTTGCAGTCGCATGGCCTCCTGCATGGCCCTCCTGCATATGAGAGGCTCCCGCCTGGGCCCAGTGGTCTCTCCACATGAAGAAATGCTATACATGTACATTGCCATGTACTCCTCTCACACACCAAATGCGCAGAGATTGGGTTTTGTGGACACTGGAAGGTGGGATTTGTAGCCCACCTTATGAATTCTTGCAGCATGCCAAGGGGCCACCTGAATATGTGCCTATATCTATATCTGGGATCGGAAGGAGATGTCTGAGTTACCTAGAAGAGCTGGGCACAAGAGGATACTCAGGGAGGTGTCAAAAACCGGAACAACTCCAGTGAAATAGGCGCAAAAGGCAAAGCTCTTAACTGCTCAAGCCAAGGAACCACAAATTTTTGCAGGTGGGCTGGAGAATTAATGTTACTGATTAGCCAGAAGAGGTAGCTGGAGACATTCCAGTCATTGGAACCTGAACAATAAAAAAGAAATCCTCCTGCAGCTACAGCAGCCTTCCATGGGCATTAATCTTATAAAATATGAATGCAGTTTTTTCTTTAATAAAACATTGTATGCATTTACTACTATGATCATCCATCACAACTTGCAGTAAACAGATGATCTCGTGGATTGATTGATGGATGGATTGCTGTCCAGGACATCTAACTAAAACTGTTGGCAGCTGCTCCTGGGAAGGAGAATGACTCTTTAAATGCCCCTCCCCCACACACAGGATCAGGATCAGGACCACTTTGCCGCTACCACAAGCTTATCCTCACCCAACCAATTTCAGGCGTTCCATCTGTTTGAGCAGATTCTTAGCCATCCTCCCAAGTAATCTTCCTTTCAGCTCCACTCCAGGAAAAAAAATAAAAATACAAATATAAAGGCTGGGACTTTGGACTTTCTTTCATCATGACCAGGAGTACAAAGCTTGACACAAGCTTGTGAAGAGAATAGCAAATGGGGTGCTGCAGCCCATGGGGAAGGTTCCCCCTTTTAAAGTGTTCAGTACTGCAAAGAAGCAGGCTGGAGGGAAAGTCATGGGAAGACCACAATTGCACACAGAGTTTTCCAAATAAAATATTTAAACTTAGACTAACATAATTGTCTGCTTGTGTATAAAGGCAGGTTTCAGAGAATATGCAGAGTGCTTTGTAGAACGGATGAACTGAGGGACAGCATTTTGGGTCTCCTGGTTAACTGTTGCTAGGGCAGCCGTGGCTGAAAGCAAAGTCTCGGGTACTTATGAGTTTCTAAGAACAGTGAAGACCAGTCCCTGGAAGAGATGGGCTGTCGCTCTGCTTGATGGAGCGACGGTTTCTGTTTCTGATATCCCTAGCTAGCCAATTAGGAATTGATTTGGGGACTAGGTCCCTTGCCTTCTTATTTTGGAAGAAGGTCTTTGCCAGTCACAAAAAATGACCAGAGATTTTTTAACTTACTGGTGTACCTGGAAAATGAACAAGACACTCCCATTGACACTTTGGCACATTTAGATAGCATAAATACAATTTTGATTGGGTAAATCTGATCTGATTGCATTCACTCCAAATTATTTTTTTAAATGGCCATACTGTCAGAATTCAGTTCACAGCAGCAAAATGGCACAATCCAGTTTCCAAGAGACAGACTCTTGCCAGGAAAAATACTAGTACAGCTGGCGCATAAGTTTCAATAGTAAGCACAAAATGCAGTACATTCCAACAACATGTACACATAGTGGAAAAAGACAGAACCAGGAGCTATTAAATATTACAGATGGTGGTTATGAAAAAGTTGCAAACTTCTTAGGAGATTCTGTTTCAAGTTATGCTGCTGATTTGCATCAGGTCTGAGGAATGCTTTGAAAGGAAAGGAATTGTAAGTACCTTGACAAAAGTAGCATGTCTGGTCTCTGTGTGTGAGGACTGCAACTCAAGACTGAGAAAAAGTTGAACAGGAAATATTGAGCTGCAGTACATGAGTTCCACTTTACAGGACCTAGAGAATTTGCATCCTAGAGAATTTGTACCTCTGTCCAGCAATTAAAAAAAACACTTTGGATAATGGATGAGGTGCCACAGAAGTGGGGTTGGATCAGTGTCACCCCAGTCTTTCATAAGTAGATAGGAAAGATCATAGAAACTACAGGCTGTTAAGACTGACTTCAGTACTAGGCAAAATGCTGGGGTAATTATGAAGCTGGCAGTTTATTAAAATGTACTGACTCATAGAAGCTAGCATGAAATTATCAGTTATAAATCTTGCTGGATTGTTCTTCTCTCCCTCTCTGTTGTTTTTTATCGAGGTAGTAGATCATGGGAATGCTGTGGGTGTAATTTATCTTGATTTCAGCAACTTATTTGCCACAGTTCTGAATGATAGTTTGGCTAGCAAATTGGTTGAATGTGGGCTAGCTGAAAATATCAAGTAAGTCCCTAGCTGGTTGGAGAGCTACTCAAAACTGCACACTATTCTTCCATTTAGACTAGAGAGAGGTTTTGAGTGGAGCTTAAGAAGGACTCTGTCTTGAGCCTTGTGCTCTTCAACATTTTAAATCAGTGAATTAGTTGAACAGATGGTGAGGATTCTGCATATGACATAAAACTGAGAGAGACACTTAATGCTTTAGAAAAGAATAGATTTTTTAAATGAACATAATGGAAAACTGTAAATTAAGAAAAATATTTAATAGGATAAATGAAAAGCTTTGAGTTTAGGCAAATGAATGATGGTTAAGGGAGTTACATGTGCTTCCTCAAATGTTTCTCTTGTTTCCTACCACCTCTGCCACCATATCCTTAGGAACTCCCTCCCTCCCTCACACTATGGATCCCAACATCAGCCCCCCACCCCGGGATCACTTGATTTTCCGCCACATGCTGCTCACCCCCCTCACTGCTGCCTGGGACTGCAGCTGACTGCCAGGATGGACTCAGGGGTGAGAGTGTGCCCTCTGCCCACTCAAAGAGCCTTGCCCCAAAGGTTGCAGGAAACAGAGGAGTTTCTTCCTTGCCACTTGACCCAAAGTCTGCATTTATGCACACACTGTGCTTGCAAAGATTGCAGTATCTCTAACCTAGGCAAAGTAATCTCTTCATATGTTGCTCACCTCAGCCTCCAGTATATTTCCACCTTTCTCCCATTCCCCTTCCCAGAAAATGCTCACACACAGTTCTGCAATGTTTAAAATGTCTCTTATAGCTCTCTACTTTTCACCAATATTTTGAGTACTATTATTGGTTCTTGGCCCACTGGTAGGGGCAGTGGGAATTCCCTCTGCCCATCGCAGGGGGGATCCTGGTTTAGGAGCAGTATGGCCTGGAAGCTGGGCTGTGTGTATGGAAAAGCGCTGGCACATGGCTCATGCAACAGGGCTTCCTTCCTTCCTTCCTCCTCCTCCTCCTCCTGCTCCTCCTCCTCCCCCCTGCACCCAGGAGTTGCAGGGGGAAGGAGAATTCATCCTACCATCAATTTATCTTCTACTGACAGAAAGACACCATTGGATCTAAGCCAGAATGTGGAAAAAGACTTCAAGATTCCTGTTGATCACAGGCCGCACATTAGTCAGCAGTGTGAAGCAGCTGCCAATAAAGGCTCAAGTGATGTTCAGTTCCATTAAGAGAATGACAGTGGCTCTATTATCAGAAGCAATTGCTTCACATTATTCTGTATTAGTCAGACCTCAGGTAGGGCATTTCATCCTGGGCATCACTTTAAGGAGTGTGCAATCCGTTCAGAGCAGGGCATCAATGATGGTCACTCACTGATAAAGAAAAGGAAGTCTAAAGAGGCAGCCTTGAGAGCACTGGGAATGTTTAGTCTACAAAAGAGAAGGGAGGTGTGACTCAGCAAATCCTGAGTTCAGCAAAGTTTTCCAGACTTGTTGTCCAAGCTTGCTCCAACCTGCATCTGTATCGTTTTGCAGGCTTCCCCCACCCATGAAGTGTTTGCATGAAAATCCATGCATATGCTTCTGTGTGCATGCATGAGGATCCTAAGGATGATGTGGATGCATCAACTGTGCCAATCTTTGAAATGCACGCACTGTTCATCAATTGATCAAAGCATGTGTGCCTGCATTTCTCAAAGGTACATATGATGTTGCATGTGGGTTTTTTGATCTGCAAAACACCTTGCCAGCTCAGAAACATACAGACTTAACTGCAGATGGTTTCTTTGCCTATGCCGAGTCCAGAAAGGGGCACAGTGATTAAAAAGAAAGAAAACCCAAACTGGGGGCGTGGGTGGGTTCCTTGCAAGAGAAAGAAAGGCAAGGCAAAAATATAATGTGATGATAATGAGAATGACCATAAGATAGCTAAAGTGCTCTCACATAAAAGCAAATATGGATTTCTCTGTTGTCACAGAGGACAGGGCGACTTTGGTTGACTGTTAGGAGACACTCCTTACCAGAACTGTTCAAAAATTAAAACAGTGACCTAGTAGCATAGTGAGCTTTTCCTTGCTGGTTTTCTCAAACTGGACAACCATCTTCTGAGGTTGCTGTTGCTCCAAATTTTCAACAGAAGTTTAGACTAGATGTCCTATGAGACCTCCTCCACCTCCCCGATTCAATGAAATCACTAACATGAAGCAGCTGATGGTCCAGAAAGAAAGGACACCAGGTTTTCCCCATCCCAAACTGCAAAATTGTAGTTTGATGAAAAGCAGACCCTGCCTTCAAGACTCCCCCTCTTCCTGAGACAACCCACTTATTCATATGCTGGACAATCTGCGGCTGGGGAGACAACCACCTAAAGCAGGAATCTGTGGTCATCATTCACAATGAGACAATCCAGGAGCTCCAAGGTATGGCTCTTGCTGCCCTGCTTTGGGGAAGGTCCAGTCATTTTCTCCAGCCTCTGCTAAGGATGATGAAAGATAGGCTGCTGCAATAGCACCTGACATTTCACCCTGAACTCCTACAACACTTGCTGATTCATTGACCACACTCTGGGCAATGTACGTTTACAGCCTCATTTTACGTTTAAAGACTTCCTGGGCTGGGTGTGTAAAAGATAGATTTCAGAACTCTGCATGGAAATCCCAGGATTTGTAAGTTATTTACTGGCAAGCAATGGGCTTGTTTTTCCACTAAGGGTGGTTGGCTTTGATTTCCCCCTCCTTTTTTCCTTGTTTCTTTTTTTAAGGTGGGTCAAATGGGTGTATTTTCTTCTCTGATAGCTTTACAGTGTTTTCCATTTGGTTGTTATGTGCACCGTTTGGTTCGTGCTGTAACCGGAGTAATCAGCAGAAATCTGAGCTTTGACACAATTTTCTGTTTGGGAGGAACATCCTGCAAACTGGAACCATTACAACTGTAGCAGTGGGGGAGAGGAGAGTGGGGAAGACATGCTTCCAATTTTGGCCAGTTTGCAAATAGAAGGCCATATGACAAAACAAGTCGAGCAACTGCAGGGTGCAGAAGCATTATTGCAATGTGTATGCATATGAATATGTACTTCAGTCACAAATGTTAGAAGGCTGCCCCATCTTTCCAGGGAACTTTGATGTAGAACTACCTGCCACATAGGAAGCTATGTCCAGAAGGAAGCTAGAAGCCAAATTATTATCTAAAGCCAAATCATAATCCACAAAGCAGCCCACCTACTGACTTCACACAAGGAAGAACCTGAGGCCGCCTGTACTGGGCCAGGGAGAGAGGTGTTTGTGCAGAACAGTGGCAGAGGATGCCTGAGATGTGTGCTGCAATTTGGAGGCTTACGTCAAGTTGGAATGTGGCTGTGCCTTTCTCAGTTTTGTTCACACTGATGGGGTCGTGCTTTTCCAGGGTTTCAGACAGGAGTTGTTCCTCATTGCTGCTGGAGATGTTGGGAATGAACCAAGGATCTTTTGCATCAGTGCATTTGCAGTTCTGCTGCCACAAACTCCTTGCCTCTGAGCATGTGCACAGTGCTTTCCACTTGAGAAGAATGGCAGAAAGTATTCAGTTTTCACTTCCAAATGGAATCAGCTTCATGACCCAAGGAATCACTACCTCTGTTCTCTGTTCCTGAAGCATTCTTCTTCTTCTTCTTCTTCTTCTTCTTCTTCTTCTTCTTCTTCTTCTGCTGCTGCTGCTGCTGCTGCTGCTGCTGCTGCTGCTGCTGCTGCTGCTGCATCATATCTTAAGGAAGGCACATGCACTTTCAGAGCTATCTGTTATTCACTGGTAACTGACTTAACATTCAATACCTGACCACCTATACAATGTTCCTTAAGAGCTGCTTCCTAGCCATATTTCCACAGTCATCTACAATCAGTCCACATCAGCCCATGACTTTTAATAACAGAGAGAAAGAGCAGTAATCTGAAAAATAGTTCCCCCAAAATGTGTAAATGTAGCTGTTACGAGAAGAACAACAGCACTCAGCACTCACACTCAGATACAGCACTCAGAGCATCCCACTTTTGACTGCTGTGGGAAAAATGCCCATGCTGTTCCTATTTCCCATGGTGGACCCTGCTCCCCACCATAGGGAGCTCAGACCTGCTTCCGTGATTACTGCACATTCTGAGACCCCACGATGCAGCGTGAAAATCTGTGTATGCAAACTTCTGTGCACAGCAACATTAATTGGAACTCAGAAAGACAGTTTACAGGAGGTAGATGAGCCCTTTATTTGTACCCTCGAGAGAGTTTAAGGGAAAACAGATGAAATGCAGGGATCTTGCCCAGGCTGCAGACATCTGTTGGTTGAACAAGAACCTCCAGATCTTTGGTCAAAAGTTTATGGTAATTCAACAATGGGACTAGAAGACTGGAGAGGGGCATCTTCAGACTAAACTAGATGAGATACTAACCGCATCGCACTGAAGCTTATCAAGGCTCTGTTGGTTCTTCATTACTGGAAGAGGAATAACCCACTAGTGGAGCCCTTCTCAGCTGTGATCATGACAAAAATTGCCTGGACATCTTCCAAAATGGAGGGGTGGGGTGCCAGTCAGAGCTTCTACTTGAAGCTGTAACCAGCATGGGAGGGACCTCTGTCACTGGGGTTCTAGCAGGGAGGGAAAAGTTCAAAAACCACTGCCTCTCTGTTGCAGTCCTACTGGAAATCCTCACCCTTCCTTCTCTCTCTCTCCCTCTCTCTCTCCCTCTCTCTCTCACACACACACACACACATTATTGTTGTTTATTGTATTTATACCCTGCCTGCTTTCTTGCAAAGAACCCAGCCAGTTTACATCCTCCCCTTCCCACTCCTCACAACCACCGCATGAGGTAGGCTAGGCAGAGAGGCAGGGACTGGCCCAAAGCCACCCGGTGAGCTTCGTGACCAAGAGGAGTCCAGATCCGGGCTCTCCCGAGTCCCAGTCCGACATTCTAACCAGGGAGCCGCATTGGCTCTGTCACTGTTGCCATTGCTGTGTGGTTTTAAAGTGACAGGTATGGTTAACACCCTCTGAAAGGTGGCCACCCAGCCTAACAAGCAGGTGGGAGGAACTGCTATGCTGGGTCCGTGGATACTTGGGAAGCCACAGAGCTGAGCTGCTCTTGCAGGAGGCAGAAAGCAGGGGTCTGTGCCCCTGCTTGCTGCAAGATTCTCTGCCTGACTGTTCTTCATGCCCCCCCCCTCAGTTCCACTCCATGGAGAACCACTGCCCTATACTGACCCCAGTGGGGGGTGCTTCCTCATTCAGTAGCATACGTTAAATCATTATGGCTGGGAATACAAACTCTCTTTTCATTTGTCATATTTAACAGCATCAGATAGGACAGATTCCCAGAATCCATTATGAGATAAAATCATTAAGTTGTGTTTCATCTAAAGCACTTTCTAGTCTTTGAAGTTTGATATTGGTGGGAAAGGACAAAACTCATTACATGAAAGTGTTGCAATAGCACAATAAATTGTGGTGCCTCCTTCTTATAAGAGCCAACAAATTAAAATAAGGAGCCTTCAAACAACCTTTACACCAGCTCCTTAAGACTGGACATGTTATTATGGTGACTTCGAACATGTGTCAAAAAATTTAAATGTTATGAAGTAGTTTCCAGTCCACTTTGCAGTTTCTTTTCCCCCATCCGTTATTCACTTTAGTAATTAGAAAAGCTGTTTCCTTTTGACGGTTGCAGCTTACATTGCTTCCACCCAAGGAGTGAGCCAAAACAAAAGTTAAGAAAATAGACCTCTTGTTAAGTGAAATAGCATAGTCTGTGATCATACATACACTGAGCATGTGCATCTGACTGAACCAAGTGGAACTTCCCTCAGGCTCAGATCAAGATATTTTTCTGCAGGGGGCAAAGACTGCCTCCCCACCACCCTAAAATGAGTGTACGAGGGTTTCCAGACAGGCCACTGAATCATATGCGCCTCTGTCCTCCACTGGACCAGAAGGCAGGTGGGGCACAAAAGCGCTGACTGCCAGCATTCCCGCTAACACCCCCAGCACCTGTGGCCTGCAGCAGGGACAGCCCCAGTCCATCCCTTTGTACATTAATGCCTTCACTCATTATGGTCTCAAGCCAGGAGAATTAATAAACGAATAGAAATAGCGATGGTAGAATAAAAACACACTTAAAACAAATACAGTTTATATGGTATCTTCACTCAGGAGGGTGACCACATTTTTTCCTAATTTGCATTGCAGTCATAAAAAAGGCAACATTACCAGTACCATCAGATGCATCCCTTAAACAATTGATACCAGAGTGGAAGAATTATTATCATAAAGGTCTGTTATGGGTGGTAGAATCAATCCTAACCCTAACCTTAACCCCATTTCCTTAAAAAGGTGCAGTGTAAGCGCACATGTTCTACTGTTTCTACTGCTCCAGCACCATAAAAAGCATACTTGTTCATTGACTGGGATCTTGCTAAATCATCCTTTTTCGTGCTGATGGTAGCAACAGGCCAAATTCTAAGTAAACATGCACATGATGCATAGTGTTCTGAAGAACTGAGGCATGAAAGATGGGATACAAGCAATGATGCCTAAAGAGCTGGGCACATAATGCCGATCAGAACACTAAACACCACGGTTTCCCATGCAGCTTATTTATGAGCTAGCGCATAATAACTGACATTTGTAGAGAAGAAAGCTGCAGTCAGCAATAGGTACCCAAGCACAAATTCAGGGCAGTCAAAAAGGAAGTACTTCTTCCTGCGATGCATCATTAAGCTATGGACTTTACATTCTCAAGATGCAGTGATGGACCACCAGGTTGTACAGCTTTAAAAGAGGACGGGACAAAACCATGGAGAAGGTGGCCATCAGTGACTTCTAATGGCTACATGCTACCTCCAGGATAAGTGTGCCTGTGCCACAGGAAGCTTGGGTGGAAAGGAATTGCTGCATTATTTTATTTTATTTATTCTGTGGGTTCTTGCTGGGCAGGGGTTAGCTGCCGTGGGAGCAAAATGCTGGAAAACAAGATTGCTGGGTCCGATACAACACACTCCACGTGGGAAAATCCTCCCGAATCATCTTATGAGGCTGATATCTGGAGACAGACAGAAACAGAACAGCTGGAAATACTGCAAAACACATTTTATAAGAGCCTGAGATGGTGCCCCGCCTGGTACACCCAGAGCACGCAATAGAACGGAGGTGGGAATGGTGCCTGTGAAGTTTTGTGTTGCTAGAACATTTTTATGTCCTACTGTAAACTTGCTAAAACAGATGGAAAGAAAACTACCAACAAAAAGCTCTCTGGTTCAGAGTAAAAATATGTGAGCATCAATTGGACATTTCACTCTATTGTTGACGTTCGAGAGAAACCCCTTGAATTTAAGTTATTTGAGTAATTAGACTGGACAAAACAAATAGTCAAAAACAGGGCCAAGGTTTTCCCATCCCCTAAAAATATAAGATCTCAATTAAGAAAGTCCTAATTTTAATTTTTAAGAGAGATTTAATTAAGATGGTCTTAATTTTCACCAAACCTCCAATTTATTCAGTGTGATCCTGCCTTTGGAGCTATTTTAATTATTTAACATCTACCTCTGCTATAGACAATTGCCAGATAATCACAGATTGACAGACATCACAAAGAATCCTAATAAAATAAAAAAATAAACTCTGCTCATCAATAATATCTATGGTTAGGTTTGAGATTGTGAAATATATACAAAACTCTTTGGAAAATTGCCAGGGGGTTGTCCCAATGACTCAAATTCTACTTAATTGTCAGAAATTTACATACATTCTTGTAAGTTTTGTTGCAATGCTGCATGGAAAGAGAGTATGGTGTTCATTAAATCAAATACAGTGGAGTGTAAAAACAATGTGTTTAGGTTTTGCACCCCATTAATAATTGGAGGGGAGTATTGCAGTTGTAATAATTATTGAAATACAGTGATTATCTTGAACTCTAAACTGTTGACTGTGAGTTGGCTGTATAGCAAATTCTGATCACAATTCTCATTCAGGGCACATGGAATTTGACAGATGTGTCTACTGGAGTAGAGACATATCCTGACCTGGAGCCATCAATTACACGCAATGTGTACAAATAGAACTGGATTGGGGCCATTGTTTGGGAAATGGGTAAGACATATTGTAAAAAGAAAAGACTGAATTACTGTCTTACATATCTTACAGGAGAGACACATCCTATTTGCATTTCTGCTAGCAACATCATCACCATAATCAATTAATGTAGGGCCATTTCCTTCTGATGTTAATATTATCATGAGCATGTTGTGTTCAAATATAAATGTCAGATAAGGTACATTTTGCAGATTTTAGTCTTTTGTGATTTTCCAGGTTCTTTGTTGTTCTTAGCTTTGTAGGGCTTGCCATTTTTGCACAGTTTGTGGGTGAAAAAAATCAGAGAGAGAACTAGGGGATAAAAGAAGATTATTTATTAGGTGTTTGAAGGCAATAGCCTTTAATGATTTGGAAAGAAATGGCACCCACTCAAAAGAGCAAACTAAGTCAACAGAATTTGGAGATACATATATGAAAATGTGCTTTCACATAAGCAACGCCACGTAGCCTGAAGGAAAGGACATGAAAGTACCATGTGTTAATATTCCAGGGGATTTCCAGTGTTCAGATCACTGCTGAACATGTGTTCTGGGACTTGCTGAACTATGATCTTATCTTATTCTGTAGTGCGCACACACACACACACACACACACAGGTTTTTGTATTTGTTTAGTTGCATTTTGTAAATCAACTTTCTACAAAATACCCAAAAAAATCAATGTACAATTAAATAAATCACCACTTAGCACCCCACCCTAGCAAAGTTTGGTGCTGCTCTCTGCATGTTCCAAGTGTGTTGAGATAAGTTATGTACACAAGCCTGAAGCAGAATTTCGCTTTTGATTTTATGTGCCTTTGCCCAAGAATTATAAAAATGGCATCTTGTTAGTCTGTTTTTCCTCTCATTCTTTCAATGATTCCTTCCACACCAGCCATTTTCTCTGGAATTGCCATCCTTTCTCCATTCACTTTTTACTGAGCATCTAGATGATATCTGTTACCATTTCTTTTCTAAAATGCAACTGAAACGCCAGTCTGCCCATGGTGAACAGGCAACGTGGCACTGAGGCCCTTCAGATCCTCCTCCTGTACATGAAGCATGCCTGGCTTGCAGGTTCACCTGATCTTCTCACTTCCTGTTAATCCTCACTGGGGGAATCACATCAGTAAACTGTTAATAGGGCACTGAAACAAAAAGAAGAGAAAAAGGGGAGGTAAGAGAAAATCCATAAATACAGCTGCCGATGACTGTGGAAACAGAAACTGACAGTGGAGCAATTCAAAGCAGCTATGAAGAGAGCAATTCAAGGACTGCTCATCACATAATCCAGCAGCAGTGATCAACAGCGAAAAACTGAATTATTTGCATTATTGTCTCATCCATGTCTGCTCACTGAAGATTGGCAAGGATCATATTTAATCATATCATAATTATATTTTTAGTTTGTTCGATATCAAAAAGTTCTCCTGGCAAGAATAAAATCACTACACAAGAAAAAATAGTAAAAACAGCACAGGAAATGCAATCTGCAGTAGAAGAACAGCTGTTCTATAAGTGAAGTCTATGAACAAATCTGCACTTTCAGATCCAAAATCTAAGCTCTAGAGTGCCCAGGAGAAGACAAATATCTTTGCCTGGCATGAAAATATGATTGCCATGTGGGTGCTGGAAAGCCCCCTTGGAGTGAGCACTCTGTAAGTGGGGAGGTAAGTCCCTCTCTCTTGCAGCTCCCCGCCCCTTAAATTCATTTCATGCAACACTTGCAAAAGCATCTCTAGAAAGGACTTCAGGGTACAGTCAGGTACACATGGTGGGAGATGGTCCTTCAGTATTTGAGCAAACGGCAAAATACTTCAAGGAACTACCTGAATTGACCACAGACCTCACTTCTACATATGCCTTAGTCAGACTTCCCCAACATACAACCTTCTAGTAGTTTTGGACTACAGTTGCTATCATCCCTAGCCAGCATGGCCAGTTGTCAGGAGCGATGGGACTCATGGTCCAAAAGATCAGTAGGGACCAAGCTGGGGAAGGATGACTTAAGATATCACTTATGCTAAATAAAGGTATAGAAGTCCTAAAGGAAGAGGTGAAGGTAGTCCATAGCAGCAGTAAAAGCAGTACTTGTAGTGGTTCTTCTGTCATGTCAGCCTGTTGCTGAGAGGCTTTGACTACAGCCCTCTCCTCAGTGCCCCTGCAGGACAGCGACGACGGGTGGCCCAGGTCTGCCATTCTTGCCTTGCGCCAGCTCTTGTGCTACAAACTCCTTCTGAACTTTTGCGACATCCCATTTAGTAACTAGTTTTGGAAGGCAAGCCAGGCAGGACTTGGCTACCACCGGAAGCAAGGAGAACCAAGGTGCAATGATTTTGTTAAAACAACCACAACTCTATCATAGAATAGTAGAGTGGGAAGGGGCCATGAAGGCCATCACGTCCCCCCACAGCTGTTGCAGGGCACCACATTACACCATCCGACCCTACTCTTCCCCACAATGATTCAAGCACTGCCTTTTCCTCAAAGGAATATTCTCTATACAGCTGTCAAATTAATAGTCTATGATTGGTGCATCTGGAAAATAACAGACAGATGGGACTGACCTTTGTTTGGAGCTCTGTAGCGGTACCCCCCCACACACACACACCCCACAACCATGTTTCTGTCAGATGTCAGGCCTGCTTCTCTCTCACTGATTTCAGATACGTTTCACCAGGATTTGAAGCAGTGAATCATCCCCATCATCTATGCCAACCATCTGTTTTGTCTGCCCCCTCAGCGTCTCGAATTAGATGATGGAGGGAAGGGCAGGGCAGACTTTCTAGTGTGGCCATTAATGTTTGTGGAGGAGGGACACTGGCGGCAGAGTTTCCACTTGAAATCATGGGCTGCTAAAGCTGGCAAAGGGGAAGATTAGAGAAAGAGTGAGCAGAAGAAAAATATCAGGAAGAAGGACTAGGGGAGTGGAAATGCGGAGAAAAAGAGAGTAAACATGTAAATGTCTAGAAATAGAGGTAGAGGTGTAAGTAAGGTGGAAAAACACTGGTAAATAAGTATAATAATTCATATAATAGGAATAATGATTGGCGATTGCACACTGCCCATAAACCTGAATTGTCAGTCCACTCTTGCCCAGATTGTCCAGCCATTCAACTGCTACTTCACCCATGCCAAACTCTTGGCAAAATACCAGCTCAAGGCTTGAAGAAATATTTGTCCTGGCTCTGTTCACTCAAAGGCTGATCTGGCTACCACCAGCTGTCATGGAGAATATGAGATGGGCTTATGCACAGCCAGTTGATTCATACCTCTGACATTCACATCTCTGAAGTTTGGCTATGAACCAAGGGAAGGGAAGAAACCTGTAAAACATGGGCAAATTCACGCCTGCGGGTTTTGGAGGGGAAAAAAACCTTGATATTTTAGCACCATTTAACTATATACCCAAGGGGAAGAGTGTGTTGTGAATCTCGAGAGATCTTTGGCAGAGAATCTGTCATGATCATGGTGCAGTTGAACCATTTTGCAACACAAAATAGTACAGCAGCAAAGGAAGTTCAGACATATAGGCTATGCCCTTACATTTGCATAACGAAGGTTTCGTGGCTGCCCATTGGTGAACCGAGGGCTCCTCCCTGTGTTTAGCAACCACAGTGAGCTCTTTTCCCCACAGTCATGGCAAAGAAGGATGCATGGGGACTGTGGGTGGGAGTCTTTCACTTTTGCCCTCTCTGGCGTCTTGTTTTTTAAAATCACATGTTCTTTTTGCCACTGGAAAAATGCAAATATTGAGAAATCCATACTGAAAATAATCTGAAATGAAATTTTCAGCCATCCCTAAAAATGGAAAAATGGTAGCTGTGCCTTCCACGGTTAGTCCTGATCAGTATAAAATTGTCCATGTGATTGTACCCTTTGGGATGACTGGAATGAATTTGGTAGTGATAGAGGGATATTTTAAGGTAGCAGAGGAATTTTTCCTTGCACATTTGAAATGGCCTCAACTATATTCATGTGGTGTGTATGTGAGGGGGGGTGAGGGAGGGAGAGAGGGATGACTCTCAGTATTTCAGCCCTTTGCACTTGAAGGCAAGCGGATTCATCAATGAATATTTCTGGAAATAAGGTTGGAAATGTCATCCCCTTGCTTTACCCAGCTCTGAATGTCTAAAAGAGGAGGGTCTCAAATGGATTGTTCCTGCAAGCCAAACCTTTTAATTTGAAAACCGTTCCAACTAAACCCACACACATTAGGGTTCAGTGGTGGTCATACGACAGCATAGGAAGGGCATGTGATCAAAGGTTGTGTGCCTGGACAAGTGAGCCTTTGCACAGACACATGGCTTAGATGCCACATGCCATGGAAGCTGCTTGTCCTTGGATTCATGATTCCACAGCAGGGCGGGCATGTGTAAACACCTGTTATTACATGGGCAGGGCCAATCACAAAGGAGCTTAACCCAAGTCCGCCACTCAGTTGGAATCAGTGTCGTGCTGGCATCTATTTTATTTATTTATTTATTTATTTATTTATTTATTTATTTATTAGAACATTTCTATGCCACCCCATTCGCCGAAGCCTCGGGGCGGCTCACAACATTAAGTTATAATACAAAAAATAACAATATAAAATAAGTCGCCCTGGCCATGCAGTTGCAGCCCTTCGAGCATGATGTCCATGGAACGGGATGGACCCATCTGAAGCTGCTCTTGTGGAGCAGGTGTCACTGACACAGCTTAACATCTGTACCTGGAATGTGGTGAATACATTCACCTTTGTTAACTGTTCTCTTGCTTGAGTCTGGAGACTTAAATGTCACCTGTCACCTGCTTGTTCTGAGAGGCAAACATTACAAATTAGTTTCTCTTTCTCTTTTTTAAAACCCGAAATTAATAAAGCACAGTCCTGTGTCCATTCAGAAATCCCACTGATTTGAGGGAGAAATACTGCCAGGCAAATATGGGTTGTATACTAACAAAGCTATTCATGAATGAGTTGGCTCTTATATGTGTTTGTGTGATTTGAAAAAAGTTCTCCCCACCACTCCAGCCACAGAAGCTTTTTTTATGTAATTGCTGTATTCTACCTTGCTTAAGGATGTTTTCCTGAAATTTTAACAAACACACACAAAATGCTAACACAGTCAGTACTTTCAGACTTTCTAAGTTCCTGGTGAGTCAGTACATTTGCCATTCAACTAATGCCTAATTGCAGTGTCTTTCTATTAAAAAGGAAGGATGCTCTGAATCTTCTTTGAATTCTTGCTTTGCTGAATTTGTCTGACTACAAATAAGGTACTGACTTTCCAAGAAAATGAAGACTTTAATGCTGTATACAGGTCAACAACCTTTCTGTAATACTTCAGCTTTTGCATGAATAATATTGATGGATTCATATCTACTATACTTCATGTTATTTTCAAAGAATCTGTTCCCCTTTTCCCAAAATAGCTGTTACAACAAACTTTTAAAAATACGATTTGCATCGCAATATGCTTCTTGCAGATAACAAGATCATTAAGATGACATGAATTGTTCTCTCGGTGACTGAAAGAACATGGAGTTGATGAGAGGAAATGTCCAGCACTTGGAGTTCATGGCACTCCCAAGCAGAGAGTTTGTCCTCTGTCTGTACTATTAATCTGTAAGATTTGCTTTCATCTGCAAATTTGTCCTCTGTTAGCGGGGGGGGGAGTGGGGGAGTGGGGCATGGGGTCATTCTAGGTGTCCCCAGCTCCACCCAGCTACTTAATGTACTGCCTGAGCAGACACCAATGGGAATCGTGTTCCCGGCAGTGAGATCTTTCAGGTTCAGGGCTTACCTGGGTTTTGTTCTCCTTGGAAGGAAAGAACACTGAAGACCTATCTGGTGTTTAGGCAGCATCTGAATTATTCACAACAGCCCGCGTTGTACTTAGTGACCCAACAGCTTAAACACTATGCAAGCAGCAGGTCCATTCCCCTGCTGCCCAATGCCCAAAGGCAGATGCCTGCACCCCAAAAGCTGTTTCACAGTCTACAGCTCAGATCTCTCTCGGTCTCTCATTTTCCACTTAACATGTGGACAACCAGAGGCCCGGAGGACACACATGGCCCATACAGTTCCAGGATCTCTGTCCACTGTTCTCCGCAGCCCAGTTGATCAGCTACCGACTGGTGTATGAAGAAAAGATCGATGTTTCAAGGTCAAGAGGCATCAAGATTGGTGGGTTTGGAGTGGGACATTAGCAGTCTGGTCAGCTCTGGGATCATGTGGGTGGGGACATCATGGGAGTATCCAGATGAACAGGAAATTCGCACTGCCCAGCGATCTTGGTGAAGATCGCTAACAATGAATCTGTACGGAGTGAACAATTTTCCTTGCTTTAACAAGGCTTGCTGGGGAGGGAGAAGATTACAGCCTCTGTGTCCACACACACCCAGATACTGAACAGGGTTACTCATGCAAGAAGCTAGCACTGATCTTGCCTGCATCACAGTACTGAGCTTTAATATCTGCATCAGGGGAAACCAATGCTCAGACGGGCCTGTGAGGGTCAGAAAGCCTGCTTAAAGACATCCATTCTTCAGGCTTGGTTGTCAGGATGATGCCCCATTGTGATTAATGTGTGGAGGCTCTACAGAGGTTGCATGGCGCAAGTTGTTCAAAGCATTACTGCCTGACTGCCATCCCTCACCCTGTTAAGTCCGTTGGAAACTCTTCCAAGAACCTCAGTGGATCTAGGGGAGAGGTAGGCTATTCACAGGACATGGGCCACGGGCAAGTAGAAACCCTCCCCCCACCTGAGTGTGGAGACAGGAAGGCCCCAGGAAAGCAGTCTGCCAGACCTATACTTGCAGTGGGTGTCCAAGGCATTGTATGTGTGCATGAGAGAGAGAGAGAGAGAGAGAGAGAGAATGGGTGTGTGCATTGCATGAAAGGATGGATGGAGTGAATTGATCCATGGCCGCTCAGCCCCACCCACTGTGTCCTCAAGCCCCGCCCACTCTGGGTATGCCCAGAATGCTACACCCTACAGCAGGGGTCTCCAACTCAACTGACCCGGGGGCTGCTGGAAGTAGAGTCTGGGTGAGGCTGGGCCGCATCAAGTATTCCACCACCGCGGTGGGGGTGGGCCGCTCATCCCGCGTCGCTCCCGGAGGCCAGCCCGGGCACCGCCGGCGCTTTGAAGGCCGCAGGGCCCCCCCCCCCCCCGTCCGCCCGTCCCGGCGCGCAGCTTAGAGGGAACATTGTGCCCAGGTAACAACTCACGCAGGTGGGTGTGAGAAAAACGCGCGGGCCGCACTATCACTAAACTTTGATATCAAGTGGGGGCCACAAAATATTGTCCCACAGGCCACGAGTTTGAGACCCCTGCCCTACAGATTTCCACTGAGGGGATGCACACCAAGGGCATGATCCAGCCAAAATCCAGTCTCAGGTGCCACTGCTGATCAATTGGGATGTGGAAGGGTCACTGATTGATTGATTGATAAAATTGGTATGCTGTCCAATTACTTGCATCTCTGGACGGCTTACAACATAGGTGTGGCCATAAGCCAGTGTGGTGTAATGAGAGCCAGTGTGATGTAGTGGTTAAGAGCATGGGACTGGGACTCAGATGATCCTAGTTCGAGTCCCTGCTCAGCCATGGAGCCAACTGGGTGACTTTGGGCCAGTCACAGACTCTCAGCCCAACCTACCTCACAGAGTTGTTGTTGTGGGGATAAGTTGGAGGAGGAGATGCAAGCTGCCTTGAGCCTTTGTAGGAAAAAGGCAGGATATAAATCGAAAAATAAATTAAAATTAAAAAATTAAAATAAGTATTTGTTCTGAGGAGGGAAAACCTTTTCTTGTAGCCCCCCCTCCCCCATTCTCATTAGAAGATCTTGGCATTAGCCAGCTGCTTCTGCCAGCACATGGCCCTAGCTGAATCAGGGCCATGAAGCCCTTTGAAGACTGTTCTGCAGTGATTTTCAAAAGCTGCAAAGGCCAAAATGCAGTGGAGCCCTTCCATATCCAGGGCCGGTTCAGCTCTATGGAATGTGGTTGAGTGCCTGGCTGACGCAACCCTGCCGAGAGCACCTGCCATCAGGGCCTTGCACAGCAATGATCCATTTATTCCAAAATAACCAGCAAGGACTCCCCTGCCAAGCGGAAAGCTCAGCTGGGGATGTACAAGGAACGGTGGCCTGCCAGAGAACCTGGTGGCTGCTACTCCTGCAAAAGCTACTCTTTCATCACAGATTCATGAGATTAAAGAAGCCCTATTGGACCCAGTCAAAGGTCCATTTAGTCAAGTATTCTGTTCTCCACAGTCACGGACTTCTGGGAAGGCCCCTGGCAGGTCACGGAGACAATCCAGCTCCTCTCCTGCTCTTCCCCAGTGGCTGGACTTCAAAGGCAGGTTTGTTTCTGAATGTGGGGACCTGCTTCAGTTCTCACAGCAAGCAGGGCCTGATAGCACCATTCTTTATCTCCCTTTAAAAGCCTGATCTGCTGGTGCAGCTTTTCCCCAGCGTGGCCATAAGTGTCAGGTGAAATTTCATTGTCAAATTGGTAGCTGTCATACAGCCCCTCCAATGATGATGATGATGATGGCATGGGGGAGGGGACAGTGGCCCAGTCAGGGAAAACAAAAAGAAAACCCTAAGCCAACCTGTGGCAACCCAAGTCTTACTAAATAGGCCCTTAGTATATTCTACTTGAATACTTCAAGGAATAATGCAGAATAAATGCAGACAGATTACTTCCCTGCCTGATACTGTGTGTAATTTAATTTGCTCAGTAGTAAATGGTAGCTGATTTGGGGGTCTGACAGAGAAACTGTTCCCTATTCGTGACCGACTCCACAAACAACAACACCAAAGATAAAAGGCAAGCGCTGCAAGTGCAAGCCACCAACAAGCCTGAGTCTTCCTTTAAAGCTTTACTAGCTTTTCACTAATAAGCCCACAGGGTGCTGTGAGTCAATAATAATCCAATAAAATTAATAACGATAAACAAGAGTCAGTGTTCTAATAAAAGCAGAAAATGCAAAATTTAAAGCAGCTGTTTCAGTGTTCTGTACAAATGCCAGCCCAGTGCAAAGGTTTCCCCTGTTTTTCTAGGTGTTAGTCAGATTCCTAGCTTTAAATGCGGTGTTTGTGTGTGTGGATGGCCAGTGCAAAACACAACGGTTGTTACATATGACTTAAATATCAGCAGAATTATCAGCAGAAACGATTCCTATGTCTATGCATGTTTAGACAGGAAGAAAGTCCCACAACTCCCAACATCCCCAGCCAACTGCCAATAGATAGGATCGAACCCTTAACCATGTTCACATGATTGCAGAGTGTTTTGAGCTTTGGGACAGAGGTAAATTCTAACTGTCAAGCCTCTGAAACTCTAGCCAGATGTTTTAATCACTTTCCAGTCTGCTTTTAATTTACAGAAATCCATGAAGGGTTTCAAGCCTTCATGGGTTCCACATGCCTGGAAGAGTGATGAGATAAAGGAAATGTACTTTGCACATGCCTAGAGTCATAACTTTTTTCCCATACACACACTGAATGCTGATCCAGAAAGTGGCAACAGCCTGAGCCGAATAGTAGGGCAGTGGGTTGACTTTTTAGAAGCGCAAGGCCAGATAGGGGCTATCTACCTAACTGTTCTCTAACTGATATTAAGGAGGAAATTGACCATCTGGTCTCCCCGAGTCAAACAAACCTATCCATTCAGTCCCGCACAGTGAGAGTGATTCCAAGGTATTGGACTGAACTTCAGAAATGTGCTTTATTTGTTTTGTATTTTCATCATATGCAAAATCAAACAAGAAGCCCTGACAGAAAAACATAGTGGTAACGGCTTGTCATTTATTGTATCCACTGAACAATACTTTTCAGAAAAGAAAGGCATCCTGAAAGAAATTAGTGCACCCTGGACAGAGTCTTAAGATGTTGGCATAGTACCAAAGAGACGAAGCCCAGGGAGAGACTGATTATCACCTAAATATCCCATGGTAAGGAGTCAAGGTGCGCAAGTGAGACTGCGCAGGTAAGGGCTCCCTGCATTGAGAACTACCTTCCAGGTTTGCTGTATTGCAACTGAGAAGCGACAAGCTCGTTCAGGCAGAAAGGTGACTAGATCCTGGTTCTTTGCCAACACTGGTCTCTGCCAAACATTGTCCCTTGGGATACAGGCTTGTTCGAAAGTGCAGAAAAAGGTCAACCACCAAGGAAACCCTCCGGTGGCAAACTGATCAGTGCCGCAGTAGCAAGCGAGGTTGTAAAATGATGGGTGGCTGGACTGGATGAACAAGCTTTTTCTCCGCATGGCAGCCATCAGCTGCGAAAGAGGATCTTTGCTAAGGCTCTTTCCTGAGGACACAGTTCTATGTTCCCCGTGGATTTTGCTGGTACTCATTATTCTCCCAGTATAATGACAGGGAGCAGGCTGAGGCTTACTGGTGCAGAACATAGGGGGTATTCTAATTCTAATTCATATAGGTGGAAGGAATGGGCAATGGTATATCATTCCAGGGGAGGGAAGGGAAGGGAAGATCTAATGATCAGGCTCTCAAAACGGTGCAGCTCAGTGGGAAAGGCCATGTGATACACCTTTTGGTGACATCACAGGAACCAGCCTATAGAGGCCTATGGTGATAATGCAATCTTGTTCCACATTGAAAAGAGGTGAGATAGGCATGTCTGTGGGAATAGAATCACTTCACAAACATGGTGTAAGAGTTTGCTAAGCAGCCTCTTCTGAACAGTTCAGTGATTGTTTTGTAGATCCCTAGGCAGCCACAACATCCAAAAAAGCTCTTAGAAAAGTATGCTCAGATACCCGAACATTCAGTTGACCTGCCTACCTTTGAACGAGGACCTCCTTGTAGCTACACCACCCAATAAATTATCTGAAGTCTGCGACAACCTTACTGCATTTGCAATAGGACTTTCCACTTGGGAAATGCCCCCCCTCTGCCACCCCACCATGGCCCCGCTATTCAAAACAAAAGGGAAAAGCACCCCAGACACAGGCGGAGGCATCATGGTGTAACACGTTTGGTCATGGAAGACTTGCATGCAGTCATGACGAGCCTTCCAAGATGTTTATATCACCACAGGGATAAAAAGCTGTTTGGGGGCATATTTATAGATGCATGAGATGCATGCCTCCAATTGGAGAGAAAGACAGTTACGTGCTTATGAGATGAATTATACTGATGTCTGTTATAAATCCCTAACATAGCTCATGAGATCAATTAAGATGTTCAAGCAGCTACAAAAAGGATGATTGAGGCAAATGGTAACATCAGGATGACCATATGGTAAGGGGAAGCTAGAACTGTTTAGGCATAAAACAAGAGCCATCAGAATTCCACCAACAGCCATGCTCAAAACAAGCAAGAAGGTACAAAACACAGTAGCCAAGAAAAACACAAGGGCAGAGCCGCGTGGAAGGCGAGGGGAGACTCGCAGTAGTCACGGAGCATAATTTGTCCTATTCCTAGGTGAATTCAGGAGCAGACAGGGAAATTACGGTGGCCAACATTTGCCAAGCACTGCAAATATTTAACCACCGTTTTGCTAAGGATGCAGGTACGGCTAATATACAATTTAAGGCACCCATTTAACATTCGTGCATTATCAAGAACTATGCAGGTATAACCCCACATGGCTTAAACAGTAGAAGTAAGGGCTGCATCCCACAAAGTATAGGCATATTTTGGTGGACCTCTCAAAGATTTGTGGGCCCCAGACCTTCTGGTTGTGCATGTCAGAATTAGGCATGATTTATTTCACAGTAAGCAGTTCAGATTGGGACCATGGTGCTCCCAGAAGCACTGTGTGTGCTTTAAGCTTTCCCCCATCTGTTTTCATCCTATAATTTCACCTGAGTTATAACAAAGCAACCAAATTAGTAATTTTAATGTAATGACCACCCAGAGAGCGTGATGCTAATGAGTGGCCTTTAAACAACTGTAATTAATAAATAAATAAATACATAATAAGCGTCTAATAGATTCAATGGAAGTTTAAAACATCACCCCTTTGGGGTGATGGCATTCCTTGAAGAAAACATGGTGCGCCCCTTCAGGCTTTGCACATGTATGCTGAAGCGCATGAAGCAGCTGCACATAGTTCTGCTATGTTTTGTGAAGGATTTAGAAGAAACTTGGAAGAATCTTTAGTTTGGGCCCCCATCACCTGTCTTATCATTCCAGATGTCAGTCCTGCCTCTGCCCTTCTCTTTGCTGCACTGCCAACCTCATTGAGACACTTCCTCATCTAAACCACTGTGATTAGCTGGATGGCTCATCCACTGCTGGAGTCTTAGGCCCACCTGCCCATTTGGTTCCAGGAACCTCTGAGAAAGAACATGTGGAAGGACTGAGCTAGATCCAGTACCGTGAACAATAACCACCAGAATGCCTGTGAATATAGGAACCCAATGCATGCATGTGGAGGGGCCAGAGCAAATAGCTGAACTCTCGGATGTCAGGAAAAACAACAGCAACCCCTACATGTGGCACTTATTTTCTAATCTACCATGTTATCTGTTTTCCTTGAAACATTTTGTTTTGAAATGGCATAAGAGTTGTATGTAGAACTTCGCAAATCCTAGAGAGAATATTCAAACCAGTAGATTTCGTAGAAGGCTAAATTTGAGGATATTTGTACCAGAGGGGGCGTATCAGAATGTTTGCCCTATCCCTTTGCCCTCTATGATGCCCACCTTCTTGTATCCTCTTTTCCTGCATCCTAGCTGATCTTCACACCCCTCCACACTTCCCAATAAGCCTAGCTCAGATTTAGGGATCCTGTCACCCTCCAGATGTTTGGACTGGTACAGCTGCCATAAGCCACCGTATCCAATAGTTGGGGATAGGAATGTTGTAGTCCAACTGGGCCAGATCAGCTCTCCTATTTATTTATTTAGCATATGGCATATATTGCCAGGAAGTCTACAATGCTTACACACAATAGATATCCTGGCACCTGCAGTTGCTAGTCTGTTATTGCACCGCTGCACCTCGGGGGGCAAACTAGCTTAGCACCAGTTGGCCAGCAACGTTCTCGTTGAAGTCAGTTCACCCATGGCTTTTCTCCACTGATCCTCCACCGGGTGCATTCAGGCAGATGCAGCACCAGTGCTTGCTTTCCTCACAAATGAAGCCAGCGAGGAGTGTTGGTCCCCTATTTATCTGCTCGCACACAGTATGCTTTTAGACTGCTAGGTGGGGTGGACAGCAGAGGTTCACTTCGTCTCGCAATGCTGGGCTCGAACCACTGGAGTGCCAGCCATGTCTGATCGACAGTTCCAGCATCACTGAGCCACTGCACCACCATGTCCCCCATAGCTCTCCTGTGTGATCGTAACACAGAAGGCGCACCTTGCCTGGTCCACTGCAGACCATCATCAGATCATCATCCTCAGTCCCACGGCCCCAGCACTCACGTAAGGGCTATCCACAGGGTTTCCAAGCTGGACGCAGATCCACGTGTGCGTTTCTCTGCCTACTCCTTCCTTCTCAATGAATGGGTAGCTCAAGAATGCTCTCCCGACATCGGGAGCATGGGAGCACATGCAGGGCAAAGAATGGGGGGAAACACCTCAACCATATGCGGATCCCCCATCTCCTTGGCACCGCACGCAGTTGCCTCTAAAGCAAGAAAGCAGAGAGACAGTCAGCTGCTAGCATGAGTGGCTGCATTTCCCCTCGTCATGCGGTTATGGAAGAAATTAATTGCCGAGTCAATTGAAAGATTTAAGACAGTTGCGCTCCAGATTGCCCATTGCACTACATTACCATAAGCCATCAGCACTGCAGGAAATAGTGGCCTGTGGACAACTTACCTCACATGGAGTTGTGTTATCAGGTGATAACAGCACCATTAACTCATGTCACCACTGCATTAAGCCTAAAAGGCTTTCATTTACTATGGGTTTCCCATGCAGCAGAACTGTACCAGCTAATTTAACCTAACCTTTCACAGCAGTCCTACTTCTATACCTACTAACAAAGCTTGTACTCAGTGAAAAGAACACACTTTGAAATCCTAGCTTCATTATTGATAATGAAGTGTGTACACACAGACCTCTCTTTTTACTGCAGTGTCTATATCTTAAAGCCCCATATTAATTTTATGCAGCTTCTAGATGCACTGTGAATGAAATGAATGCAGAATGAAATGGTGCCAAACTCAGCATATACAGATGAAACAGAGGTCTGCGTTGTCAAATGCTGCTTTTCTAAGTACAGAAGGAGATAGCAGGGAGCTCAAAGGGATCTCTCCACACTGGGGAATGAGCACTAAAATGGCAAATCCAGCTCAGTGTAAGGAAATGTAATGCGTGTTGGGACATTCTGAACTACAGATATGGGGTCTGAGGCACCAGTGACGGCCAGTCCCTGTAGCATGGATGCATGAGAAATTAATTTCAGTTTGTTTTTCATCAGGATGTTCCCAGTTTGGAATGAATACAGACCCAGAGACATTCTGTGGTCAGAGTACTTATGTTTCCAAACTTGCAATGTGACTTGAAGGAGAGAGAGAGAACAAGAAAGAGAGAACTTTTGACAAGTGTTCATCTGAAAAGTGGGCATGAAAAGACCTGTACTTCCGCAAATTGTGCACAAACATGATTCGATCAGTGTGAAAAGAGTGCATGCATTTCGAATTAGTTCATACTTTGGGGAAAATATGCACAAAATAGGCATAGACTTCCATGCAAAAGGAAACTTTGCAATCTGATATAGACTTAAGTTGAAATGAGCTTCCAGATGGAATTCCGAGTACTTCAGCCAGCTTGAATTCTGCTGATTCACACTTCCCTACAGGAAAGGGGTCTTAGAGGTGAGGTGGATACTTTGATGAAAACGTCAACCCAGATTGTGGCTACTGTGAAAAAGGCAATTTCCATGTTGGACATAATAAGGAAAAGAACTGAAAATAAAACTTCTACTCTCAGATTTCCCTTGTACAAATCCACAATGCAACCACACTTAGAATAACGTGTGCATTCTAGTCACCACGTGCAAAAATGGTTATGGCAGAGCTGGAGAAAGTACAAAGAATGGAACTAAGATGATCAAGATGCTAGAACAACTCCCCTGTGAGGAAAGGTAGCAACAACTGGAAATATTTAGCTCAGAGAAAAGGTGAGTGAACAGAGACTTGACAGAAGTAGAGAAAATTATGCATGGTATGAAGAAAGTGGATAAGGAGATACCTTTCCCTCTGTCATACTGCTCAGATCTGCAACCATCCCATAAAGCTGATAGTTGGGAGATTTCGGATAAATTAAAGGAACTGCTTCTTCACACAGCATGCAGAGCTGAACTATGGAATTTGCTGCTATAGGTTGTAGCAATGGACACTCACTTAGATGGCTTTCCAGGGGGAATTAGACAAATTCATGGCGGTCTGGGTTATCAATGGCTACTAGTCTTGGTTATTCTAGCCAAGTCTTGACTGCCAGAAATGGTTCGCTTCTGGAAAGTAGTTGCTAGGAAGCATGAGCAGGAGGGCACTCTTGAATCCCTATTCAGCTTGTGGTCCTTCCATGGGAGCATGTGGTTTGCTACAGTGAGAACAGAATGATGGGCTGCATAGTTCTTTGATCTGATCCATGATCCAGCACAGCTCTTCTTACGCTTTTAAGCTGCAGCATTCTCATAGCAACCTTTAGCATGTTCCAAGGCCACACACACACACACGCACACCAAACAATCAAATGTTTTCTCATTCTCTGACTTGCAAGCAGAGGTGGAAGAAGCCCTTTTTTCGAAAAGAAAGTGTGCTTCTTTCCCAACAGCCACACTCTCGTAGGATTGGATTTTGTGCAGAAAGCAACCCTGGCCTGGTTCTGCACTCAGAGGGAAATGCCGTTTGGGTGGCGATCATCCTTCTCGCAGGAGCACCGGAGGCCCTCGCTTGTCCCGTGTGACAAAGATCAAGTGCACGAGGACAACAGTGCCCAGAGGCGGGAAGCTTCTGGCCATGGTTGGGGCAAAGTTCTAAATATCACATTATGCAGGCCCTGGAAGAAGCTGGCGATGTGTAACCATGTATATCCGTACAGGAAAGACTCATTTTGAATGCACAGCTCAGCTATTTCTCCTTCTATTAATTAACTTGACATCTTATAATTACATCAGGGAAGTGAACACGGACTTCTGGTCTTCTACATGGAGTTCTGCAGAGGTCCTTGCCCTCCAAGCCCCACAATCCAGAGCAGAATTGCAGCATTGGCCACAATGGCACAGTACAAGAAAATGCTCTAAGAGTCCTTGGGATATGTACAGTACATGTGCATGTACATATCTTCATACAAGATAACAGGATTGGTGGCATAGCAAAGCTGCGTGCATCAGTTCATCCCTAAGAATGTACACAGGAAGGTTGCTTTGGTCCGTAAATCTTGCAAACGTGACCAATTAAAAATGCCCGAATAAGAGGTGATCAAGAGCAGCATTTCCTGGAGAACTTTTCACATATCCTGGAATTTGTGCACTTGAAGAAATGGGTATGTATACAGACAGGCACCCACATGCCTTTTCACAATTTAGTCAATGGGGGAAAGCGCACATTTCTACAAAATATGCAAAGGCACGCATGATTTTCCCACTTGCAATGTGCATTTATCTAATAAAAATGAGCTAAAAATAGGTCCAAAGCAAACAAACAAAAAGGAGCAAGACGAAATGAGCTTCGAAGTGACTGTAGGTGAGCTTGAACATTACTGGCTCTCCTTTTGTATTCAACCCACATGTCTGTTGGATTTCATGAATGGGTCTGACTCAAAGTATAAACTCAGCCATTCAGAGGGAAATGACTTTTAATCCGCAGCTATTGCAGCGCTGCTGATAAGCCGGCTCCCAAGACTGTAAACTAAGCAGGGAAGAATAGGACAGACTGCTGCAGGGAAAGCCTAGCATGAAGAGGAACTCTGTACCTGCCTGGTTAAGAGGCGGCAGAAGGCATGTGCTGTGCACATCCAGTTTCGCCTGCTCCTTATCCTCACTCTTCAAGACGCACACTCTGCTTAAGAAACGCCAGCTGCTTTGAACAATTTCTTTCCTGATTCCTGCAGGGTTTGTGTGAATCAACTGTTAAGTGAATTAGCACAATACATGTTCAGATCAACAATGCAGCCCCAGTATCAAATCAAATATTGGCACTAGGTTGGGCAAGCAATCCTTAAAAGGGAAAGAGGAGAATCCGCGTTCTGCAGTGCTCAGGGCAAGCAACATATTATTCGTGCAGGTGGCGGCGGCAACACTGGGGTCTCTCAGAATGGTGTGTCTGTGGAAAACTGTGAATTGCTCTCACATTGTTGCAAATGTCAGATGTCAGCCTCTCAGTGTCATCTGCGCCTCTGCCATTGTTTTCAACAAGACCTGCTGTCGCTGTGGGGGGTTCAGGCTCCGCTTTCCAAGGCAAGTCATCGCAGGAGGTGCTGCGAGTTGGTAGAGAGAACGTCAGGCACCGTGTGATTCCATCAGCAGCCCTCCAAGTGAGCAACTTCAAACACGCTCTCTGGCTGGACTCGGGCACTTCTGCAACAGGCAAACGGGAGCTGCTGCTGAAGCCGATAGAAGTTACACGGCTGCTGATTCTTTCTGCTGTTTGGTCCAGTGCCGCAATAGGGAACAGGCTGGCGAGGCTGAGAAAACCATAGGGGCATACAACATTTCCATTTCGGTTTGCAAACCAACACGACCGGCCCTGTTTCAAATCCTGAATGTAAATGTAAATAGAAGCTCCTTTTTCTCCCCCAAAAGGCTCACGTGCTCCCAAACTTGTGATTGCGTTTGAAAAATGCACCTTAAAATTATGCTGGAGGAAAACTGCACTTTAAAAAATGCATGTGGAAATCCACACTTTTCCCATTTGCAAAATCATCAGAACTTGCCCTGTTCAAAACCCTGAATACAAATATGAATGGGAGCACATTTGTTTTTGGAAAATGCTTGCATATTCTTGAGTTTTTGACTCCATTTGAAATCTGTATCTCCTTTTGAAAAATGAACACTGTATTTTTAAAAATTAATTCTTAATGCTGGGGGAAAGAACAGTCACTTTAAAAATGAAAATGCACACTTTTCCCATTTAAAAAAGAGGAAAGAGGGAAAAAATGGTTACAAATGAAAATGATAGCAAGGCAGACTGAGCTTCAGCATGGAATTTCAAAGCACAAGCATCCCTAGTTCTCCAAAGGGAAGGGAAGGGAAGGGAAGGGAAGGGAAGGGAAGGGGGCCCATTTAGCATTTCACTGTTAACAAAGAAAAATGCAAAAGGCTACATCTTGGAGATGAAGTGGACTTGAAGAATGTACCCAGGTTGTCCAGGGGCCCATACATTTTTGTTTTTCTCTAAGGACTGTGTCACCTGCACTGATCTTGCACATCTTCAATCAAGTCATAGTTCAATGGTCATACTTGAATTATTCTTAGGGGGAGACAGTTAGAAGGCTGTTGCCATGTGAGAGATGGGGATCAGATATGCTGGATCAGCGCCTCCGTGCCCCCAGAAAGAGCCCATGTACATGCCTTCTGCTAATGAGGTGTGGCTATAATATCTTAACTTCGACTGAGACTACAATAGAACATATGCTCTACATGCCCCAAATCTTCTAGGAACAGGTGGAATGGCTCAGTCCAGCTTTGATAAAGTTTGGGAGGCCAGGATTTCCATATCTGGAATTCACAGAAACATTGCCACTTTGATCCAGAATCCAGGAACCAAAACTTGGTTGGCATCTGGAACATTGCACAGTAATAGGGCTTGCTAACTTCACCAACTTTCTAAGGGCTCTGCCTAGGCCCCTGGGTAACCATATATCCTATTTTGCATATTTCCTTTCTATTTGAATGTCCAGGAAGGCATGGAAGACATCTTCAAAGTCTATGTATTTTCCCACATAATTTACCATAAGGTGAAGCGTTCTTGTGCACATTGTTTGGTACTATGTGCACTGTATATATGTTTCTGTGTGTGCATGTGAATTTTTCAAAATTTGGGAAGGTGCAAGTATTGCCACGTACCTGTATTATGGCTCTGCGTACGGTTGCAGGTAATGTGAATTCGGTAAGTTCACATAAAAATGACAATGGAATGAATTTCTCGTGCATCCCTAGTATGTTCAAGTCTCGTTTACAGATGAAGACCCACAAGAAATGAGCACAGCAGGAGCTTTGATGTTGCCCAGCCACTGTTTGCAACTGGACAGCGGACATTTCAGGTGCTCACGTCACCTGGCTGCAGTCTTCCCCACCATGGTGGGCATATTGATTTATTGATTTATTGATTTATTAGAACATTTCTATTTATTAGAACATTTTTTCCAGTGCTAGCTATCATTTCTGAATGTTCGTCGACACATACAATGTAAAATGCACGTATGTAATGCATAGCTCTGTCCTCTCTCTCTCTCTCTTTGGGTGGTGATGCAAACCATTGCTTTGGCCACTACATAAGCAGCCACTCGGCCTCTGCAATGCAAGCCCTGAATTCTTGGCCCTGAATGGGGCACTCGCACCTTCCAGGAAGTCTCTGTTCAAGTACAGTTGGAGTTGTCAATGCAGCACCCCCACCTGCTACCTAAATATGTGTTCAACCGGGCAGGTCACATACCCCAAGGTTTCTCCCCTGCCTGCTCAGGAGGTGTGGAATAAATGCATTGTTTCGTTTCGTTTCAAGAGATGGGTGAATGTGTGCTCTTTGAGATGATCAACCTTCTCTGAACTTTATCTTGCTACTCTTCTCATGGCTGATTCCTGTTCATGTTTATGATTCTGGTTCACTTACATGAGAAATTTGTGCATATTGAGAAGCAACTCCCACCCCAGATCTGTATAAATAACACAAATTTCCTAATTCATACAAATTTCCTAAATTGCATTAATTGTCTCCATAGACAAAGTGGGAATGATTCAGTCAACTAGGAAATCTCTGCAAATTAAAGTGCAAATTGGGAATAATATAAACACAAGTGACCCTTTGACAATTTGCATTCAGAACTTCGGATGGGGCACGGCCACTTGTTTTGTGGGCAAAACCTATGCCTACTTCTTCCCTCATTCAAGTCAATCTAGACCTACCGGCTTCATAGCTATATTGGAACAACATACTTCCTATGCAGCTCAACAAGACAGTCTACCTTCTTCTTACAATCCGCTTTGAACAAATCCCACCTCCGATAATATGTAGGCCCCCAAAGAAAATAGCTGAAACCATATGAAAATTAACAAGAAATAACATTGGGTCATTAGTCTTTAAACAAAGATTATTTGATTTGATGCCAACTTAGACTTTGTGAGAAAAGCCTCTACCTGGGGGTGGTGATGCGGGAGAGAATGGGATCCAGATTCTCTGAAAAAAATTGTTTCCAGTTTCCACGTAGCTTAAGGCCATTCTGCAATAAAAAGTAACTGTTCAGAAAGCCTGCAATTTCTGGGTCTTAGGAGAGATTGCCATTTGATGGAGTGCAGAAGCCTTGATGAAGGACTGACTTCAACGTGCCTGTCATGTTAGATCCCTGAGTTTTATGAGCAAAGAAAAGAGAAATAATTCAACTACAAAAACAACATTTAAGATACATTAAAGGTTTCATTGAAAACCATGAATGGGAAATGTTAAGCGTAAAAACCTGGGTTGACACACTGCAAGTTTTGCCTAGATTCTTACAGGGAAAGGGGAGAAGATTAAGATACAGAAATGAAGAATGATTCACTTAAGACAGCAAGAAATGTGCAGGGTTTATAAATCAGAATAGCTTCCCACTTCTCATTTTGAACTTCTCATCATAGTTATTGAAGAGAAATCCAAATGCTTGCTTATGTGCATATTAATTTTGCAAGGGCATCTTCAAGTTTTAGGGTCTCCTGGGAAGTAAGAATCTGAAATCTCCACGACAAGGTATTCTATTTGCAAAGATAGAGATCATCTTCACTTAAAAGGAATGATATTTCACTTTGTTTGTTTCCTTTCTATTTTCAAATGTAACTTCAGCAGCAACTAAAATTCTCCAAAACCAAGCATATGTCATTCGGAAGCTCAGATGGGCTAATTGAAGTACACTGACATGCACTGAAGTGCATTGTGTCACTATTCCTTTAACTGCCAGCAGATGGAGCAATTGTTTAATTGATTTCCTATGTAGCGAAAGCCCATCTCAGGCTATAGGAAGATTAACCCTAATGGTGCTGAGCAGTCATCTTGATACGCTTTACAGTTAACCTGATTTTGGTCTGCTGTAGCAACTATGTGAACTATGTAGAAGCATGAGGGAGGGCTCATTTGGATTAGTTCAAAGACAGCAAGGGGCAAACATGAAGTATGCAATAAATGAAATGTGACAGTAGTGCTCGGGAAGACACACCGCAAGGCACTCACTCTTGCCACCGTGGCCAGCTGTTTTATTATATCATGTGAAATGAAGTGACAGAATGTTAAACAAAATCAAAAGCTAACCCTGAAACATTTTCATTCTTCTCGGCTTTTCAAAGCTATTCTGTTCTCTTTTAGAGCACGGGTCTACGTGTTACCGTAGCTGTTGTTGTTTAGCTGCTTCGGTGTTCTGTCTGGCCGTGGAAAGACTCCTATGGCACTTCATTTCTTGGCACCATTTTCCATCGATCACAGGAAGAAAGGCACTTTGCACAGCAGTTCTGCTTCGTTTGCTGCTGGGTTGAGGGGGCGCAATCTACATTTTTACCTGCATGGTAATGCCTGACTCGCTGGTTGGTGTGTTGTGTGACACTCAACCAAAACTCTGCTCCTTGTCCTCTTTCTGCCATTATAGCCTGGATTTCTGCTGTGACTTTTCCCCAGAGAATGCATTTTGGTGTGTACTCAACTTGCGGTACTGTTCCACGGAGGGGAGGGAGTGGCTTCAATGTGTTGTGCTGCAAGAGGAAGCGTGTATTTTTGTCAAGCCCATCAGCCTTCAGTTCCTTTCCCATCTCCTTCACTGCCTCTGCTTTCCCTGAATTGCCATGCGACCCAAAGAGCAGACGTGATGCTGCTCATCCTCACTCTTTCCCTTAAAAGTAAGCAACGTTTGTGATGCCTTTTCAAACCTTCTCCTTCCCCCTTTTGCCTCAAAGAACAAATAGCTGAAGTGCCTATCTAATCAGAAGTCAATCACTCTGGTTTCAGTGGAGCTTGGCTGTGGGAATGCTGGCACGGGGCTGCACTTGCTTGGTCTGGGGTGGAGGAGGAGGGAAATGTTGGTCCTGCCAGCAAGCGACACCACGACTTCACTATCTTCTCTGTCTGCTCATTTTACATGATATATGTAAGGAAACAGGAGTTGTTTTTGTTGCTTCCCTCCTCCTTTCTTCCTTCTGTCCCCTCACTCATTGTAGTTGCGCATGGCTAATGAGTTAAAAAAAAATACTTCCCACACCCCCTTTCCAACTGCTTTGGTTTTTTCTGCAGTTGCATTTGTGTGTGACACAAGATCGTTTTCAATGCAGTGAAAACTGTACTGCATTCATTCGCATTGCTCCAACAGCCGTAAATGCATTTTGCAGAAATACCAAGAATGTGCTCCTCACACACTGGAAGAGTTCTTGTACAGACCTCTTGTGGGTGTCCACGAACCAAAACTTTAAAGAGAAAATTTACCCAGACAGGTTGGTAGATAAAGGATAGCTGGAGAGAGGCTACCAAACCCCTTTCCACTCATGTTGGGGTGGGGGAGGAAATGCAGATCAGAGAGATGAATTGAATCAGGAGATGCCTTGAGTGCATGCTTACGGTCAAATTTATTTGGAGGCAATGAGAGTGGCAAAGAAGATATATGTGACTGTCTCAATTCAATCTTCTATTTGCTCAATAGCGGAGCTCTTTAGGATTGTCCAGGGCCTATCACATGCTGGGCCCAAGGGCATCTTGGAACCATCTGAGGTCTACTGTAATGTATTTACTAGGCACTTCCAGGACAAAATCTCTTGTATCCACCAGGACTTGGACTCCAATGTTATTGCAGTGATATCAGGTAAGATATCCAGAGCACAGTCTGGGCTAGTTGTTTTGGTTCTGGTTAGTAGAGCTTGAGGGTGTTGGCAAGGTGTTTAGACAGGTTCATACAACTGGATCCTTGCCCCAAAGCCAGTAGGGAGGAAACTGCTCGCTGGGCCAGAGAGGTGGTTGAGACTTCCTTATGAGAAGACGTGGTCCCTGGTCACCTGAAATAAGCAGTGGTGAGACCATGCCTGAAGAACGCCTCCTTGAATCCAGAAGAACAGAACAATTTTAGGCCATTGGCAAACATCCCATTGGCAAGTTTCTTGAGCAGGTGATGGCCAACCAGCTTCAGGCACTCTTGGATGAGACTGATTACCTGGATCCATTTCAGCTGGGGACCATAGAATCATAGAATAGTAGAGTTGGAAGGGACCATGAAGGCCATTGAGTCCAACCCCCTGCTGCCGCCTGGATGCGGCACAGAAACAGCTTAAGTCGCTCTGTAGGAGGACCTATGCCTGGAGAAGGAAGGGGAAGGAAGGAAGGGGAAGAACCAACCCTGCTAGATCCCTTGGACCTGTCAGCAGCTTTCGATACCATTTACCATGGTATCCTTCTGGGGAAACTGCCTGAGTTGGGTGTGAGACTGCCCTGCAGTGGTTCCACTCCTACTTGGATGGTAGGCTACAGAAAGTAGTGCTTGAAGGATATTGCTCTGCCCCTTGGATTCTCCAGTCTGGGATCCCTCAGGAGCCAGTCTTCTCCCACATGTTAACATCTACATGAAACCACTAAGAGAGGTAATTTGGAGTTTTGGAGTGTGTTGAAATCAATGGGGTTGCTGATGACACCCCACCCTAACTCCCCTTTTCCTCTTCAGCAGGTGAGGCTGTGGAGATGCTAATCTGGTGTCTGGCTGTGACAATGGGCTGAATGAGGACTGGCAAGGAGAAGACACACTAAGATTCTATGAGTGGGTAGTTCTTCTGAATGGATGGGGGGAATTTGACATGTCCTAGATGGGGTTGCACTCCCCTTGAATGAGCAGGTTTGTAGCAGGGAACGAGTGCTCCTTGAGCCATCTTTGTCACTTGAGGCCCAGGGGGCTTCAATGGTTCAGAGTGCCCTCAGCCAGCTTCAGCTGGTGGCTCAGCTCTGTCCCTATCTGGACAGAAATAGCCTGCCTTCAGTGATTTGTGCTTTAGTAAACTCTAAACTAGTTTACTGCAATGGACTCTTTGTGAAAGCGGCAGTTTGTGCAAATTGTCATCATATAGCACCAATTCTGGACCACTTACACTGACTGACTAAATGTGTTTGAGCCCAATTTCCAGGGCTAGTTTTAACCTACATGGCTTGGGACCACAATACCTGATACAGCACGTTCCTCGACCTCCATCTATCCATATGCTTTGATCAAGCTCCGGGGCCTAACTTCTGACTGTCACTTCTGAGGGAGGCTCAGTTGGTGGCAATAAGAAAGGCCTTTTCAGTGGTGAGTCCTCTGTTATAGAATGAGCTCCCCACTGAAGCCTGCCTGGCATCAACCTTATTATCTTGTTGGCACCAGGTAAAGACTGTCCTCTACTTCAGGACATCCAAGTAGTTCACTGTGCTAGCCAGTTGCTAAATACAGTTTAAGTTATTGTGATTTTGGTATTATCAGTTTTAAACTTGGTTTAAAAATCTGTATCATACATTTTTAAAAATTATATTTTAATACAGTACATTTTATATTGTATTTATAAAGTCCTATTGCAATCCACTCGGAGAGCTTCGGCTATTGGGTAATATAGACATTAAATTAATGACTCTGTTTGCTCAAGGTTTTTGCTTAGAATCACAGCTTCAAAAAGAGATCAAGATGAACAGAACTGAATCTTGCTTTATGTCTTTTTTTGGTCAGTAGGGGAGGGTTGGACCACAAAATCTCTCTGCCCAGCAATTGTCATAGACTTTCCAGTGTGACTTTGTCAGCCCAGGCATGCATACACAGACAGACAGACAGACAGACAGACAGACAGACAGACATAAAAGGTAGGAAACTGAAAATTGGGGCCATTTTAGCCCAGGCATTTTGTCAAAGAATGAGCCCCCAGAACTACTTATGTGTAAATCACAGTCCAGATTATGAGCCTGTGGTACTAAAATCACCCCACAAAGCAGGATGAGGGAAAGCTTAGCCTAGAAATTTGCACTAAAAACCAAAACTGAACTCAAAAGTTCTTCACAACACCCCCTGACTTGCTGTCTTCATTGAGGGCACAATCCTATGTATATTTAGAAAGAAACTACAACTCCTGGCCATTTTCTGGAAGGCAAATTGGAGAGAGTAAAAGAAACATCACTTGCCCACAAGCCTAAGTACAAGACAGTGGTGGAGTCAAACCCCCAAAACACAAGACGCACCCAATAAAGCAGGCAGTGGAGGCAGCAATAGAAGTAAAATAAAAATGAAGAGGGACAGGGAGGGCGACAGACTCCAGGAAAGGGGCCTACAGACACTCCGGTGCCTGTCTTGGAGATACCAGGACTGCAGCCTGGTCTGCTTGCATGGTGGGGCTGGGCACCAGAGAACAAAAAGAGGCAGCAGTGAGAAGAGGACTTTCTTCCTGCAACCTCTTTTTGCAGGGATGTCAATACCCAGAGACTACAGCTCACCTTCTCTGCAGAGCCAGATATCAGAGAAGCCGAAATGGAGTGGCAGGGATGGACCGGGATATGTTTAGAGCAGGGGAAGACAACATGTGACCCCCACGACTGTTTCTGTGTCTTCCCACTGCCCCGGCATTTCCTGCAATGTGGGCCAAAAGGCTGTCATTTCACTTGGAACAAGAGTATAGCGACACATGCCTCTTTTGCATGCAGAATCGTGCTCCCAAAAGCCTCTGCTCCCAGACAAGGCATAGACTTCTTTTTATGCAAAACTGCTGCTTTTCTGCCACCGGAGTAGCAATTTTGGCAACACAATTTGCTGCAGTGGGGATCACTTGGAAGCGTGGCAGGAGATGAAACTCGCCGGAATCCATCCTTCTAGGGTCCAGGGACTTCTTCTCGTGCTTGGCCCAGTTGTACAAAGTGAGCCAAACTGAGAGAAAGTCCACAAACACTCACAGAATGCAGGTTGTACAACCAACAACCTTTTCCCAGATCAGGTGAGTCTGCATAAAGGGTGCTACAGGTGCTGCAGAAGAGGTCCACTGCAGGCAGTGGTCATCCGGAGCTCCACCGTGGAGAGCCCCACAGAAACAACCTTCTTCTGTGTCAGCCACAACAGCATTTTTGTACCAGGCACAGATGAGGGACTCTGCTTGGGCAGAGCCTGGGGCACAATCCCAGGTGAGCAGCCCATGAATGCTGGGTGTTCTCACCAGGACCTCGGATTCAGGGCTGCTGCAAAGCTGACCAGGGTCCAGGAAGTGGAGCCCAGGGAATCTGTTGGGTCCCAGCCCCAGTATGGATTCCTCCACATCCTTTCTTGAAAGATGGCCAGCCCTGTTTTAGAGGCATAATTTGAACTAAGGTTCATGAAAACTGATGGCAAGTTTCCCATGCTGAATGCCTTTAAATTCATCATTGTCGGTTAGCCAATTACCAATGCAGGTTCCTGATTCAGCTCAGCATCCTAGAAGGGATAGGCTTTAGTCTTTGCTACGCCCATTGCATAGAAATAGTAAAGATAAATAAGAAGGTACTTCAGAACATGAATAAAGTTAACTTTCCTCCACTCCTCAAGAGCTGAATATGTATTTTGAAAATAAGGTCAGAGATTCCAACAAGATGATTTTTTCTGCACTTAAAACAGCAGACAAACAAACTCTACTGCCTGTTATCAGGCACACACCTGATAGGTCTTTAGGATTCTTCCTCCCTCTGCCCTTGAGCCTCAGTTGCCAAGCATAACAGCAAATCACCTGAATTCTACTCATCACCACCAAAGCAAGTGTGCTCTTCTTTGAAGAGGTGAGGGTTGCCTTCCGGTCACAAGAGGAGGACAATCTTTTTGTGCCGAGGGTCACCGTCCCACAAAAGCAGGAAGCCAGTGCTTGACAGGGACAGAGGCTGCACCCCAATTCCCACTGCAGCAAAGTGTGTTGCTTCAACTCCCCTGTACCCCCACTTCTGTTCCATGCAGTGGACCTCTAGGAAAAGAGCACTTCCAACTTGCTCATGGCTTGACCTGGTTGCACGCAGAGGGCTTTTCAAAGTAGGTTTGAGGGTCCCATGGAATTAGGCTTTAGGTTATCTACCCCTGTTAAACAACAACAACGATGCATTGAAAATGTTTGTCTTGCAGTTTGTTGTAAGACAGATAAGGACTAATATTAACATTAATACTAATGTTGACATGGACTAATACAGGCCTTTCCTTCTCCTGCTCTCCAGTCTATAGCATTATTATTTATTTTATTTATTTATTAAAACATTTTTATGCCGCCCCATTCGCCGAAGCCTCGGGGCGGCTTACAACGTAGATAAAACAATAAGTTAAAATATCCATATAAAATAATCTTAATTAAAACACACATTATAAAATAAGCCGCCCTGGCCAGATAAAATTCAATTGTATTTAGCATTTAAAATGGCGCTTAAATAAAAAGGTCTTCGCCTGGCGCCGAAAAACAAATAACGACGGCGCCAGGCGGACCTCTCTGGGGAGCGCATTCCATAACTTAGGCGCCACCGCTGAGAAAGCCCTTCTCCGAGTAGCCACCCTCCTAATTTCTCTCACGGAGGGCTCCCGGAGAAGGGCCTCTCCCGCCGATCTCAGGGGGCGACTGGGCAAATATGGATGTAAGCGCTCAATAGCCGGCCTATCATAGCCTAACAGTCCTTTTGCTTTTTGCTCAAGGGGAATGTTCGGTTTGTTGACAGCAGCAGAAAGTTAGGATACCAATTCAAGTTTCTGTTGAGCAGGAGATTTTTCACAATGGTCCAGCATGATTGAATCATCCAGGATGTAAGAGGGAAGGATACCCTCTAGGCTCTGTCCAGTGGACGTTTCACGTATTCTCCATTTTCACAGCCTCAGCCTTCCCTCTGCAAATGCATGTAATGAGGATCTGCATGGGTATTGCACTAAAGAAAACAAAATACACGTGGGTAAGTGTGACTATGATTTCATTTTTTTTTTTTCTGGCCACATTCACTAGCCCATAACACGCCATGCGCAACAAGAGAGGCAGCCCACCTTGCTCTGCAGGCACTCGAGTGAGCTCACCTTTAGGCATGTTTACCTGGGTTCTGATTATAATTACACTGCCTGCCTCTTCCCCTTGGGAATAATATAATTTTATTTTTGCTAAGGGTGCTTGATTGGCACACAAAGGGGAAGTGAACAACCTGTCCCACCACACCGATAATCAGGAAAAGAATTCCTCTGCAATAATCAAGGGTGTTTATTATCATTACAAAACTTCTGCTGAGTATTTGCTTGGTTTAAAAGAGAAAAGGAAAGGCGAAAAAAAAAAAAGAGAGAAAGTAACTTTTTTAAAGGAAATAAAATGTCAGTGGTTTGTTTTTCCAATATGTATGTTTCAGCAACATAATGTACTGCAGAGTTGATGCTACAGATGGTTGCGGGGAACCAGAAATGTTTCCAAGAGGCAGGGAAGGGTGTACTTTTTATATCTCTTTACCCAGGGCTTATGCTTTTCCAGGAGCTTTTCAGGACTGATTAAAGTGGAGTTCCATCGCCTCTTGACGACTTCTTTAAACCTGAAAGAAGCAGCCACAGGGGCCATGCTAATTGTGATAAATGCATACTAATTAAGTGCTGGAAGTTGCATTCATAGTTCCAAAAGGCTTCTCTTTTTTATGAAGAGGAGAAGACAAGAGGAGAGGAGAGGAGAGGAGAGGAGAGGAGAGGAGAGGAGAGGAGAGGAGAGGCTGCCATTTTTATTAGAGCCCCCCCCCACCCCCAGCAAATATGAGCCTTCTTTCCTGGGGTAGAGGGCACATGCGGCCAAAAACACGGGCTCAGTGTCTCCCCACCCTTTCCTCCCACTCTTTTCTTTCCTCAGGTAGGTATCTGTTTTTCTTTCTTAAAGTATCCCAGTTAATTATGGCGCATGTTTCAATTAGTACCTCAGCCCTGTGATCAATGACCCACATGCCTTTGAAATACAGGCAAGACACACAGCAGGATTCCTCCAGGAATGAGTTCATGACAAAACTGTGTTTAGGTTCCAAAGGGTTAATCCCTTCAGATGTGTAATTTAATACATCATAACTGCTGAAAATTGGAGTCCGCATAATTTATTTTCTTTGGTCTGGGCACATTTGCCTCATGTTTGGCTGTGGGCTGACTTCAGAGAGACACACCTAAATCTCTCAAGGGTCCCATGTGGCCCATGTCAGTTGTACAGCAAGCCTGTGGTACTTGGATGGCGCCCAAGGATTAGGTGTTCCTGCGAAGGGTTTGGTTTGGGTTTTTTTCTTCTCTCTTCTTTTTTCTTTTTGGCTCTACAAAAGCACTAGGATGTCATGGGAATAAGCTGCACTCCTTTCCCCCTCTCCCTTGAAGGCCACATATCAACGGGGTATCTAACCACTCAGAGTCAGGCTCTGCACAAAGGTATACATTAAAATAAATAGAACATGTAACCAGAAAGAACAGAGGAGGGAATGAGGCTTTTGGTAAATGGAGACAGGAAACAATTGCTTCATTGTGAAGAACTGAGAATGTTGAATCGCAGAGTGTAGCTCCATCTACAGGAACATTTGCAAAACTTAGATTTTGACTTCAGGAAAAGTGAACTTAGCGGAAAACTTCCCCCCTTCCTGAACATTTTTTTTAAATCTCTCCCTTCCTCCCTCATTTTACTGTCCATTATATGTTTTGTTTAAAGGCCTGTGTTTTAAATATGACAAGAAATAATTACTAAGGAAACGTATTTACTTAGAATGCAGAGAAGAGTTTTTGTTCTTAAGTTTTTCTTTGCTGATTCAAACTCCTTTCCACTATCATGATTTTGAAAAATCATTTTCACAGAGTTTCCCCATCAGTTTCAGGTTGGCTGGCAGAATGTCACAACTTCAGTTCAGTCTGAGGTGAGTTCAGGTTCTTTCAATGCTGCTGAAGCACATTTTGTTCATCCCAAGTTTATCTAAAACAGTCTAAGGATCCCACTTTGCTTTCAAACTGCTACCGCCTTTAAGAACAGTCGCTTCTTATGGAGCCTTCCTCCTTGGTGCCCAGGGAACAAGGGTTAGGGTAAAAGACAGAGCACCAGAAATCTGATGCAGGCTGCAGAAAAAGTAGAACTGATCTTCAATCTTGCAAGGTATGGCAGTGGAACTTCATGATTTGAGAGTGATAAAGGGCAAAGAAAGGATTTCCTGTGAAAAGGACAGGGGATTTTGATCCTTAAGAAAAGTACCATAGTGATAAAACAGTGTAACCCCTCAATGGAGGAAAAGAGATGCTATGATTGTCACTAGAAATGTCATCTTAAAGCAGAGTGTCTCAAACAAAAACTGACCTCTTGAGGTCAACAAGAACAGAGTGTAAATACAGTAAATAAGACTAGAGAAGAGGCTGTAGAACAAGTAAACTTGTGGCTTTGCGGTAACCAGTGCTGAAGAAGCAAACTCCGTGTGCCAAGAACCTATCCAGGTAAAAGACAGAACTGTCATGGGAATGTTGGATGCAGGAGAATTGGGATTACTAAGAAAAGCTGACTTGGCAGCCAGACAGGAAGTAGTCCCTGGAAAGTTCTTTGAGATAACAGGTTTGGGAAGCAATCTATTTGATATCCCAGTAGCTAGGTTATCACTGGAATGAGAGGATGGAGTTGTTTGTATGAGCCTGAACTGATGAGGAATCAGTTTGTCTCACAGATTCCAGGAAGAGGCCTGATGGGTTCTGACATTTGCATTAATGTAAATGTACCTAGTCAAACTACTTATCCTCAGGTAAGCAAATATAAAAAACATTTTGGTTGGAGAAGATGAAAAGGAAGATGATCAGCCCCTGCAAGATGGTAAGGAAGGTGAAAGTTCAGATCAAGGGTTGGTAGGTGACCCAGAATGCAGAACTGAATGAAGAATTTGCATTCCAACGTGTAAGAAAATGGAACTGAAGAACTCTCATGGATAGAGCCTCAGGTAAATTGCTAGACCACTGGATATTCCAGGGTTCAGGTAAACATGAGAGAAACTGACCTAGGAAAAAATGGAATCCTGTTTTGGATGTGCTACCTAACACAGAGAACTAAAATGGGAACCCTTCAGAGAAACAGTGCTTAGTATGGAGATCAGGTTTTGGAAGTGGCTTATTATGTTCCTTGTGCAGAGAATCTGGAAATAAGCGAACCCAAGAACACCATAAACAAATTCACTGGCCGGGTATGACACAGCATATACAAGTACATTTTCAGTCACAAAAGTACACAAACCCATGTAGAAAGAAAATGAAGAATGTTAGGATTTTTTGTTTTTTTTTTAAGGGTGTGTGCACACTTCTTCAGCTGGGTCCTGTATGCAATAAACAAAAGTTCAAGAAATGCATCCTCAAGTTTAAGAAATGTGCTAATCCTCACTGTGCCTGTACTGTACACTGGTGAGAACGAAACAAATGGCTCATGTTTAAAAGGGAAAATGAGCATGTAAGCCTTGAGATGTATACAACCCCTAACTGAATGCAGCTTTGCTGACATCTTCTTGACATTGTCTGAAGAAAAGATAGATATAAAGGATTGCAGATTTCACAGGTCAGAGTTAAGTCTTCTCTAAAGATGGATAAAATTTTTGTTGCATGTGATTTTGACATGAGCTTTTCAAAACCACGCTTCCTCAAGCGCTATGTGGGCCAGAATGTAGTTGTCCTTCGGAATTTAGTTCACTGAATAAACAGCATGTCCAAACGTGTTTATTAACAGAAAGTGGACAATTATGAGCCTGTACGAGTAAAAGAATCATACAAAAAGCATTATTAAAGGAAATTTGCTTGCATAGTAACAATGTCTGGCAAAAGTGCGTGCAACCATGTATATGACCACTGTCCATATACCAGTGGAGCAAGACCCTAGGGTGGGAGGTAAGGCACATTCGCAGTCATATTTAAATCACCAAGCAGGGAGACACAACTCTTGCATGTCCTTCTCCCACCTCAGTGAAGGGAGTGGCAGGACTGTGGTCCTCAGAAAGTTTCAAGGAGTTCGCACTGGAGTCCCCGTGCATGCTCCCTTTCTCCACCACATAGAAAGAAAGTGCAGAGCAAGGACTGTGCCATATTTTTGCTTTAAGAAACAGCAGGTTACTTTGAAACTGTTGCTCACTTTCTCAAAAGAAATCACACAGGACCAAATAAGGCTCATGATCTTAGAACATGATCTTTTTGCCCTGGGTCCGCAATTCATATTACAACTAGGCGCCTTTTTGGCAGCGTAAATTGGAGCCATGTGGGTTGGGGTGCTATTTTAGATTGGCATCACAGGTATGGGGAGGCAAAGGCTTGAAGTCATTCTACCACCTCTCCCATTCTAGGGTCCCAGTCTGTGCAGTCGCAGGTAGTTTTACCCTGGGAAGTCATAATCCATAACTAAAGGGCTCAGTGCTGCAAAACAGAATGCAGATTTCCTCTGCCACAGGAATCGTTCTGAAAATACAGGAGCACTGGTAGCACTCAAGCTTCTACTCGCTGTTGCTGCCATGGTCTTTAATGCAGCAGGAAAACTTTTGCTGTCACTTTTGTACTGCTGCACAGAACTTTACTAAACTGATAGATGGCAAGCCTCAACAAGCCAGGATAAAGTGCTTCAGTAGTTGTATCACAGTTGGAAAGAAATATACATGCCATAGGAAAAATTGGAGCTAAAAAGATAAATGTATCTATTTCCAGCATTTTTTAAAAAAAACTTGTACCTGTGGCAATTTGTATCAGGTAGGTTCAAACTTTTGTACCATTCTAGGCCTCATCAGGTAGATTAGCGATGCCAAGCTTTAAGGTGCATCAGTGGGTTTACTTACACTTACTTACACATGCACACACACGCACACAATAGAAGTTTGACTTTTATAATGATGGAGTTTTTTCTTTTTGGCCAGGTGCGGGATGATGCACTTTGAGTGGACACTCCTGTGCCCCATTAATTGCTTATCCTACCAGTGTAAATCAAGTGAGATCATTCCAGTGAAGAAAAAAAGGCGTTAAGGGAACAGAGAAGTGACAGATGCTATTAAACCTCCATAATTCCAGTCAGGGCCAATCTCCGTAAAAGAACTACTACATTGTCATGCGGTTAATAACCAGACTTTCAGATTTGGAAAGAAAAATGGCATTCCCCCTCTGCCATGTCATTTGATATCAAGCCCATTGAGAACATAGCTGGCTGACCAAGTTTTGCAGAAAGCAAACAAACAAACTCATATTATTTGTTGGTCGTTTCCACAGTAGCAGAAAACTTTTACCTCAGGGAGATAAGTTACATCTACCTCTTTGTAAGGTAAATTTTATCCTGTGATTATTGTCATGTAGTTTACAAGGCAGTTTACCAAGAAAGCTTACTTGGTAGTTTACCAAGAAAGCTCTTGAAATTGGAATTAGCTAGTGATCCAGGTATCTGGAGCTCTGGGACTAGAAAGGAAGACTTCTTAATTATACCAGCAGGGGCTTCTTTTCTATTCTTACTATGACTGGCTCGTACTGAATTTTGGTCTTAGAATGTTTTTACCCAGGCTGCATGTGTTAACCTCTGCCTTACAAGAAGACAACAGCCTTTGTTCAGAAGTGACACTAAACATGTGAGCAATCATCATGCTGATACACATTCCCAAATTTTGGATTTGGATGCATATATTATCAGGAAGGGTGTACAAAGCCACAATATATGAGGAAAAAAACTACTGTATTTAAATGTGTGTGTGCACAAATGCATATCTTTGGGAAACTGCATACAAGTATACAAAAACATGTGTTTAAGTCAATCTGTGCAAAAATACATAGGACTTTTCAGGCGGTCATTGAATAATGAATTCACAAACTGATGAGGAAATGGACTGGAACAAAGGTAATATGGGAAAAAAACTGAAAACTGAGCGGGTGTGAATTTGAGAGATTCACCCCCAAGTCCGCACCATCAACAGGCATGCTGAGACAAGCGTTGAACAGCTTGAAGGACATTTCCAGCTGGTGTGGCCATGAGCTGGTCATGGACTTTCCCTGGAGTTAGGGACTGTAACAGCAGTGAAGGCCCCTCCACCATCCACGCAATACCCACCGCTTACTTTCTGGTCCAAGCAGACAAAGAAAACCAAGCAGAGCACTTCTTAATATTGGAGGTTCTTAATGTGAGCTGTGGGAAAAGTGCATAGATAATAACTCTCTCTCCCTACCAGGTCTTGGGGTGATTCACTGAGGCTGAATGATGAGAGATTTGGGAGAAAAGATGTACTTCTTGCACTTGCATGTACTTCTTCATGCAATGCATAGCTGAACTATGGAATCAGCAACCATAAGATATATAGCAATAGTCCCCTACATGGATGGTTTTAAAAGACAACTTGATGACTCCTGGACATGTGATGGCCATGTGCTATCTCAGGATCACAGCATGTCTTTGAATGCTAGTGACCAGGGGACAACAACTATTTTGCTCATGTCCTGCTTGTGGGCTTTGTAAATGCCACTGGTTGGCCACTGGGGGAAACAGGATGCTGAGCTACATAAGCCATTAGTCTGATAACGAATGGGAGAGTGGAAAGGTAGCTGCTGCAGTTAATAAATTCTGGAAGATCCAAAAGGATAGACCAATTTGCCTGGTCAACTCTTTATCTTTCTCTCTTTCTTGGTGTACAGCTTCTTTTCTGAGTCCCTTGGATCAAACCTGCCTGCCCTTCATACCAAGCAGTCAAATTTCACCCCATTCACACAACAATCTCTGTGGTACCCTTGATTTTTCTATCAGTCTCACTCTTCAAACACTTAACAGCCTAAAGCTGTTCTGCCTGTTCGTTACAAGCTTTATCATTGGGGGAATTCTAATTCTAATACCCGCACTGAATACCTTATGTTAGGGGTGCTTTGTTTTTACTTTAGCTGGCTGAATTCTCTTGTACCAGTTTAAAGTCCCTTTTTCTGAAAGGCCTTAGCTTTATAGAATGCAACTTCCCACCAGATCAAAATAGATCCAGCTCTTCTCAAAGACTTTCAAAGCTGCTTCAGTATATTCTCTGCCTGGAGTAAGAAGAGCTGTAAAGCTCATCTGCTTTCTTAATTTATTTGCCCAGCTCCCTCCCACCCACTCCATTACCACACACATATACAAACTGTCCCTTTACTAAGCTCTCATCCAAGGGGAGGAATTTGTCTAGAAATAAAATGTGTCCATCTCATCTTCAAATATATTCTTTTGATACTGGCTCACGGAGGACTTAATCCCCCCAAATTCCCATTGACTTCAATAGTCTTTGGATCAACCCCCTAAATTGTCATATGAAGACCTTGCCTCCTATATTATGTGTAATGTACAGCTTATGGCTCAATGCAGGATATTTTTTTAAGAAAATATTACTTAGCATTGGAATCCTGATTTTTTTTTCAACACAGAGAAAGAAATAGCTGGAGATTAAACTCCCATCACCAACCCCTTGAGATGCTCTAATAAGCTAATCTAGTCAGTAAGATATTGCAAAAAATGCAACACATATTCATGGCTGCAGTGTAACTGCATGAGAAGGGAAAGATGTGAAAGAGCAGAGTCAGCCTATTAGTTTATCTTCTTAAGGCTCTTGGACACAATCCCCAAAGTCCTGGGTTCAGTTTTCAAGTAGGTCAACCTCTCTCACCCTCCCCACTCACCAGTAGGGCTGTTCCTACGAAAAGAGTCTTTTGAACATAAATGTCAGAACATACTTTTCAAACATAAGATATTGGCCTTTCATGGTAGTGTGAATTTGGCATCGTCCATTAGCCTTGAATATCTGGAATTCTAGGCTTCTGGGGTGAATGGAGTAATGGTGGCAACTCTCCCCAGCTCACCTCAAAAGCCTTGTGAGGAAGGTTAGATTATCTGAGGTAGCTTGAAAACAAACAGGAAAAGAACTCCCTTCAGTTGTCCTTTCTCTTCCTTTCAGCAGAAAGAAAATGAAAAGAAAAATATGCCTTCCTTTGAGAAGGATTAGGAGATAACTGATAGGTTCTCTAGAAACAGGAAAGGCCTTGTTGGACTTTTCATGACTGGGAGCAATGCCAGAACATATATTTTTTAGTTGAGAGAAGCCCATTAAGTCTTTTCTTTCTCAAGGGAGCCCACCCACTGCCCAGTTCCAAGGGATTTTGCTTGAGCAAGGGAAGACCTCTACCATAAAGTTTGTGATGAGACAGAAGGGAACCCATGGCAATCTGCCGGAATATAAACACAGCAGCCCAATGTGTTTACATGCTCAAAGCTGACCGTTCAGGGAGGGAAGCTGGAGTATTGTAGGGGGAGGGGTCAAGTATGCTCCTTTGTGGCTACAACCCTGGAATGGGGGCAAATTGACGGGAAGAGCTAGCTAACTGTAAAGGTCATAGCAGATCCCGCTCTATGCTGTGCTTCAGTTCTTGGGGACAGAGGATAAGGGAAGGCTGAGAATGTGATGATGCATTTTATACACAGGAGTTCCAAGCTGATCCGGTAACTGCAAGGATGCATCATGCTGACCCTTGGGGCTCCTTTAGACATGTGTGCATGTCATTCAATTTTGGAACACTCAGCAATGACTCACTTAATTACACCAGAAATCTGTTTGGGGTGGTGGCTTCATGACATCGCATCATAGTTCCCACCCCTACAGGGACCCAATTTCCACAGTAATTTCCAAAGCAAGATTGTGCTTATTGGGCCTCCATGCATGCAGGTCCCAAAGTGGAGGGCATTCCTCACGCCTTTGCTCAGCTGTGCAGTAGAAGATGGTGCTTGCACCTCTCCTCCCTGCCAAGGATCCTTTGCTGGATAAGCATGAGGCTAGGCCTTAATTGCTGGCATGAGCAATGGTTGAAGAAGCATGGCTTCTGGGGGGATGGGTATAAGCATTCTCAGAGATGGGTGGGTACCCCGTTGTCTGAGGGGCACTTGTGAACTTTAGGGGCCTTAGGAACAGCCCTCGGGGCGCCCAAGCTGGCCTACATGAATTATTCCCCAACTTTCCCCAGCCTTTACAGATTCCTTTCCCACCAGCAATGTCAGCCTGAGATGACTTCCTCTGCATGGAATCCTAACTCTCCCATGGGCCTGCCAAACAGCTGCTTAGTGGCCTCTCTGAAGTCTGATTTAGCTGGAGTTCCTCTCCTCCCTCTGTGAATGCTCTCCATGGGCTCAAACCCCAGCCAAGGCCAGCTCAGGCCATGCGCAGGGGCAGATTTTCTCTGACCTACTACCTAGTGTGGGAAGTGGTGCTTGCCCACCTTGAACTATGTTGCCTGATCACCCATTATTACAATTTTATTTGTTTCCCCAAGCTTTTCCCAAACATTCATTTGCCTAAATATTTTCCTGCTTCTATAAATGATGGCATAATTTGTTATAAAACCCTTAGGGATTTAAAAATGGGAACAAGCAGGCAACTATTTTAAAATAAATAATAAATAAATAAATAGCATGTGGGTGTGAACCATCTGTGGGGTGTGCAGTGCCTATATGCTGCAGATCAAGTCCAAACTGAAATTTTGAATAAACTTATTTTGGGTTAGATGAAGTGACACACTAGGAAGGTTTGTATGATTCTGCCAACCCTGTTGTGGCATTTAAAAGGGTATGTTTGGTCTTTAGGATGTATGAATATTTATTTTATTTATTAGAATTATTTCCCACCGTTTTTCTTACAAAGAACTCAAAGCAACTTACATCATTCTCCTCCTCCTGCTCTGAATCTTATCCCTACCACAGCTGTAAGGAGTAGTTTGGACTGAGACCAGCTCAAAGTCACCCAGTCGGCTCCATGGCTGGGTGTGGACTGGAACCCAGGTCGCCTGAGTCCCAGCCCCATGCTTTTAACCACTACACCACACTGGCTCTCAAGAGAATAGAAACAGCAGCCTATTCTATGTTTCCGTGGTACCACAACGGCTCACAGTTTCCCCCCTTATAGAGAGCCAGTGTGGTTTAGCAGTTAAGAGTGTGGATCTGGGACTCAGGAGATCCGGGTTCTGGTCTCCATTCAGCCAAGGAGCTCAGTGGGTGACGTTGGGCCAGCCACAGACTCTCCGCCGAACCTACCTTACAAGACTGTTGCTGTGAGGAAGAGGATTCTGTAAGTTGCCTTGAGTTGCTTAAAAGGTGGGATATATGCCATAAAGAAAGATATCATCAGTGCTACGGTGCTCTTGGAGAGTACTGGTAATTTTTTTCAGTCCTTCATTGGTTTTGTTTCTTTCCTATTAATATGCAAATGTAATTAATATATGTTGTGTGTCTCCCTAGCCACTACTTGATCTATGGTCATGCTTGTCTGCCAAACACTTTGAGATGGGATGACCATGAGAAGCATTGATGCTGTTATGGAGATAACAGTATCACTCTAAAACTCAGACCTGATAGAGGGTAACAATCAGAAATTTAAAGTACTACAACTTTCACTCCTTTTGGGGTCTCAAAAATATATCTGTGTTTCACTCACAATCTTCCAGAGTGCAAGAAGGGGAGAATTGGTATCTAATATTTATGTATACTGACAACACTTCATCTTCTGAACACCCCCATGAGATACATTAGCGTGAGAGTTCATGAGACACTCAGTCATGCAGTACAACCTCAACAACTAAGCAAGGAAACAATCCAGAACTCTTTGGTCTAGATCCCATGTAAGGGGGACCCTTCTCCCATATGATTGCACCTCTTGGGTTTCCCCATAAGAAGTCTTATTCTGCACCTGAAGATTTCTTTGGAAGGTTCCTGGATTGGTGCCTCCTTGGCATGAGCCCCTGGGTTAGAAAATTAGGGTTATTCTAGGTCTTCTAATTGTGATGAATAAATAGTGGAGGGGGCAGAAGGGGTGAGTGTGGGTCTGCTGGGTCCTCCTTAAGTCCTCATCCAGCTTTCTGCAAAGCCTGGAAAATTCTCCTTTTAATCTCAGCCCTAGTTATTACATTCTTTCTCACTACTTGCTGAGACACTTCTCTTTAGGCAAGTGTTTGGCAATCCAGCTTGATTGTGTGCTACTGATTAGGATTCTCACTGCTTTGGCTCCATGTGAGATATAATCTTTGCTACTGCTTAACTTAACAGACCCCCCCCCCCCCGCCGCCCCAAAAAAGCCAACACTTGAATTGATATTTGTATTTCTTGTTGTTTCTGAAACATACATGCATACATCTATATTCCCTCTCATAAATAAATAAACCCAATAGTATGTCTAAATTCAATTTCCAAAACAAACAAAAATGCATCAGATGAGTTTTGCTTCATACTTATGGTTGTAATGATTGCTCTGATTAGGACTGAAAAAGGATGACAGTTTGGATTAACCTGGAAGTTCTTGTGCTTTCCATGCAACTTCTACACTGGCAAACTTGATGTTGTAAGCCGCCCCGAGGCCTTGGCAAGGGGCGGCATAGAAATGTTTTAATAAATAAATAAATAAACTTGCAGTTATCGGTCAATTAGACGTGCTCTTTGGAATGCAGCATATTGGCCATGCCTGCTTCAGGCAAACGTGCCACCTGGATTAACTGGGACCCGGTGCCGGCATGGAGAAACCTGCCCCAGAGTGGTGGCTTTGACTTTTGCCCACGTTTCTGTGAGACAAGATGAGCTTGCTGAGCTAGCTGCTGGCCTGTGCATGCCTCAAGAGCACTGAGCTTTGGCCAACCTGAAGCCTTCTTTTCAAGGGGAATAAATGAAGGGACGTAATTTTATCCCTATGCAGTCAAAACTGCCATATCAAAATGCAAATATTCTTTCTGGAAAGCTAGGCCCTCCCTGTTCCCTCCCACCCAGCCATGCAACACCCCCCCCCCTTTGGTAACTTCTCTGCCAAAACCCAACTGTAACAACAAAAGTTTATAAACAATGAAAATTCCAGCTGCTTGACATCAGCGATCTGAAGCTTTCGCTTCACACAGATACAAATATTTACCCTGAGCTCTGGCAAAGCTTGCCTTGCCCATGTCACCCTTAATCATGCATTTTTCCTTGACTGAGTTATGCTTTCCAGTACGTGATTTGATCTGGTTTACTTTTTAACACATCCCAGAGGCTTCGTCAAAATCATCTCTGTGCAGGCCATGTCATTTGGTAGCTGCCAAACATGCTATTTAGGAGGACCTTGGCAAAAAGGAAAACAGGGCAATCCTCCACTCCGCCATACACATTACTTCGGGTGCAGTGCTATGCATGTTCAGAGAGGAAAAGGCCTACAATTCCCAGCATACACCAGCCGGCATGGCTTGCTGGAAGGATGCTAGGAGCTATAGGACTAAATACTCATAAAATTGCACCCTTGATTATTCTAATGTATTCATTTCATCCTTTCCCCCCTGTCTTTTGGATGATCCTTACAAAGCAGTAAGCAAAGAATACAGGCAGACCTGTAATAACTTTTTCTGTGGCCTTTGGCATTCAGGGCCTGCTTTCCATAAATTGTGTCTCTACCAACACATTTCTTCTTGTATCGCTAGAGTCCAACTCACAGTAATGTTGTTGAGCACTTCCTAGGTATTTTTTATTGTGCTTCTGCAAGAGACAATCCTATAGGGTTATGCCTTTCCATAGCACACTGTCCACCCCATTTATGCTTCTGTTGGCCCTTCCCTGTGGGTTACTATAAGGCGCTACTTTGGAAGAGCCCCCAGAAGCTGCAGCTGGCCCAGGATGCAGGAGCGAGGAGGCCAGTGTGTGCGTGGCTGCAGAGCCACGGTGCAGCGTCTATCCTGCATTGCTGTGCCAGTTGCCAATCAGCTCCTGGTCACAAATGTGTCGGCGACTGCCCAGCGTGACTGTGGCCCAGGGTGCCAGAGGGACAGCCTGCTCCCATTCCACCCCATTTGCACCCTAAGCAGAAGAGAGGGCTCCTCTGTGTCCTTCCTAGAGTGGAGGTATTGGTGAATTTCACCAAAAGCAAGGCCCACACCTCTATGGCACAGCACCTTGCCCCATGAACCCTTTCACTGGCTGGCTTTCAACCATTTACTTACTAAATATTTCCTATTATATGTGAAGCAAGAGTTGGATTTGTAATGCGTTTTAATTTTATGTATTAAATTGCACTGGATTGCTTTTTATGACATTGCAATTTTTAATTATTATAAACTATCTTAATTGTGGGGTAATGGGTTAAGGTAGGGCTCTTTCCACCATAATTCAAATGTGGTACTTTGGAAAAGAGCCCCATTCAAGTTGGACTGATTAGAAGCTGCCTGGTTCAACTCAGATCTAAGCCTGAAGCAATGAAGCTTTGTGGCTCCATCGACAACCATGGGAAATACACGTGGCTCCAACACTAACAGGCCACAGTCATCCATGCTCTGGCAACCTCTCAGCTGAACTACTGTAACTTGCTCTGTGTGGGGCTGACTTTGGAGACGGTCCAGAAGCTGCAGCTGGTTCACAGTAGGGCAGCATGACTGTTCACAAGGTCTAATCCACATGCCACATTGCGCCAGTCCTTCATCCGTTGCACTGGCCACCAGTGGAGATCTGGGCCCAAGTCAAAGTGTTTGTCTGGGCATAGAAAGCCCCAAATGGCTTGGGGCCAGAAGAGCTGAAAGAAGGCTTGCTCCCATATATTCCTACCCAACTGCTGAGATCTGCTGGAGGGACCCTTTTCGGAGAGCCACCCCCTGAGGAAGTAAGAAAGGGGTCTTCTTCGTGGTTGCACCCCACCTGTGAAACATGCTTCCCAGAGAGGGATGCCTGGCGCCTTCTTTGTTTTCTTTTAGGACCAGGTGAAAACCTTTTTATTTACCAGACATTTTAAAAAATAGACCCATTAATATTTTGATGGACTTGTTTTATTATTGCTGCTGTGCCTGGACTTGATTTACAGACTGTTGTAATTATTTATTGTGGGTTAGTAGTGTTTTCTAGTGGTTTTTATTGTTCTGTTTTATTGGTGGATTCTTATTGTGATGTTTATCTTTTAAATTGTGCACTGCCCTGAGATCCCTATAGGGCTATGGGGTAGTATAGCAATGCAAGAAAGCAAGCAAGCAAGCAAACTTTTAAAAACAATTGGGTGAAATTTGCAGACATAGTAGACTCTTCTGATGAGCCGATGTCAGATTGCACAGAAACAGAGGTAGTGTCTTTGGCCCTACATTCTTTCAAAGGTGTTTCTTGGCTTAATATAGAAAGTGCCTATAATTGTTTGTATTTTTTGTCAAAATTAGAAGCCCCTGGCAGAATGCCTGTTCCTTCTATGGGAATAAAGGCAGCCAGGTTTCGATAGGTGGAGCAGGGTTGTTCAAGGGCTGTTTTAAGAGCTTTGGGATGCTAAAAAATAATCCTAATCCCACCTATTTTGGGGTAGGTGTTTGGTATGAAAGCAGCAGACATTGATAAAACTGCCCTTTGGTAAGAAATCTGGAAAACTGCTGAACCATAAGCTTGCTGGGCACAATCAAAGCTGATTTGGTGGTGTGAAGAAAGACAAAACTTAATTCTAAATGGGAACAATGACGTGACCTGTATAAACAGCTGTCAGAGACACTAACAAACAGCAGCTAAAAGAAATGGAACTTAATTTTCAGGGGAAAACAAGAAGAAAGATTTAGCAAAAGCACTAGGAAGTTGGAATAATGATGGTCGGTTGGTTGATTGTAAATTAAAAGATAAGCAATCAGAACAAAGTAAGTCCAGAAGCTGGCCATGAACCATTTCATGCACACAAAGCTCTTCCACTCCCTGCAAAAGGTGCCGGGAGCAGTGTTGAGCAAAGGACTTTATAGGATTCAAATCTGTTCTGCAAGCGCAGTGATTGGACGACCGCCAGTAAGCGGGGCCCTGGACTGAGGAGGTAGACCTGTCACTCGTGTGACTCCATGCCTCTCCCTGGCCTTTCCTCCTTCCCATATATGGAAAAAAGAAGCAGCCATGTTTGCAGGCAGCTTTCTGCAGAGACAAATTGTACACAAAACTTTGGGATGGTCCGTTCTGGTCACTTTGGAAGGAATCCCTGCTTTGCCCTGACAAGCCTTGGACCCTCCAAACCAGCTTGTTCTGAGTAATAATTCTGCCAAACCTGAGGTTCATCTATAAATACAACAATGTATCTTTCGATCTGTCTCTATGCTAGTTTCCCAGTGTTTGGCTGGATCCCATGCACTAGATGCATTTTTGCTGTAGATCCCAAGCAGTTGGTGCCGTTCATGGTTGCATGCGGAGTTTCGAGTGACCTGACCATTTACATCACTGGAAAATGAGGATCCTCATCTAATTCTCACTCACAGCTGGGCGGAAACCGACACTGAATACAGAGTGTTTCCTGAGAAGGAAAAAAAGGAGATATAAATTCTCTCATCATCCTCATGAATATGTAGAGAGGAGGGGGCAGAGCGCCTGCTGGACTGACCCTCTGGCCGACAGTAGCCTTTGCTCCCTGGTTCTACTTTAGGATGGAAGAACCAGCAACATGCATTCTCCACAATGCAGCCTCCTGCCCGTTTTGCCTCACGGCCATTTGTGTTTTCCATCTATTTCTCATCTTGTTCAAATGGGAACGGTGCACATTTTCAACAGGAACTTTTTGTCCCTGAGTTAGTAATGTTCACAAAGTCATGAATAGACCTTGTGGGGAGGTGCGAACTGCACATGTGTGGGATTGCAATCATGACAGTTTGGTGCAACTTCCTAAGATTTGGATACATCTCCACCCCACATTTCAGATGCTCAGCAGAATTCTATGTATGTGCAACGATGCACCTAGGAGCTTAGGAAGCTGCCCAAGTCAATCCATTGGTTCACTGGTACTGTCAACACATAGTTGTACTGTCAACACACTGGGAGCATAGAGCCTCTGGGGCAAGGCCCTGCCTTGGGTCCCCTCCTGGGGGCTTCACCCCCTTGGAGGGTGGTTCCCCAGCATTTGCACTTGGTAAAATGTTGAAATGCCTCTTCCAAGGCTCAGTTTCTGACAGGACAAGCTGTGTGCTACAAAATGCTGGTATTGTGGCCTGACTGTTTCGCCTTTGCCCTATTCCTCTTGTCCACAGCCCCCGCTGTAATGCGCTCTTCTCTGAAACGGGCTTCGGCTCTCAAGCTGAAAGAGGCTCCTGTCTCTTGTATCCACTGGCTGCTGGTGATTCCCAGGAAAGACCATTGCTCAGTCTTATCTGGACAAGTCAGGGGCTGAACCTGGGATCCTTTGAGTGCAAGGCATGTGCTCTACCACTGAATGGCAACAGTATCACTTTCCTCCCCAGACCATTGATCCATCCAGCCCATTGCTGTCTGCTCTGCCCGGCTGCATCCGGAGATCTCTTTTTATCTGGAGGTACAGAGGAATGAATCCGGGAGCTTTTGCTTGCAAAGCAGGTGCTCCAGCACTGATGAGCACCTTCATCTACTGCCCATGCTAAGCAAGTTTGAGCCCACATGTTGCTTGGATGGGGCACTGCCTGAAAACCATGTGTTGGTTGAGAAAGAGCAGAGTATATGAGTAACAGAGACTGACATCCCTTTGCATGAAGTTCAAATGCATAATGGGAACTGCTAAAACTTTACAACACTATTACTGTAGAACTTCAACATGGTCATTGACCTGGAAAAATGAATAAATACAAGTACTTGTGCTATGCAAAACTAGATAAATAGTTTAGGACAAAAGTTGTTAATTATACGGATATCATCTGAATTTGAGAGGCTTGTTTACATCTCAGAATTCTCTCCAAATAAGGTTGCCATTTAAGAGGTGGGAGAGATCTTGTTTTGGGAGCAGTTTGCTGGAAACTTGCAAAAAGCAGACAACCTTAGATAATCACCATTAGTCACCATACTTTAAAGGAACTTGAAAAATATATCCTCATTTAGTCACGTAGACACAAGAACCCTCCCATGTAAAACTGACTTTGCTTCTTGGGATTGGCATCATGCCCTAAAGGTCTATATACTTGAGCTTGTAGGACCCACAGGTATTAAAATAAAAGCAAAAGAGGAGCCAGCCGTCTCAAACTTTTTTTCTAGATCACTTTAATAGAGTGTATAATAATAGACTGAGAACCAATTGTGCTGATGCACAGAATTTGCATTTCTACAGTAAGACCTTTTAAAATAATAATTTCCTCCATGTCTCAATGCCTATGACCTGGTTCACATGACTTCATCAACCTACCATGGGTAATCAACCATAGCACATTCTTGTCATGTGCAAACCCAGCAAAGTTTCTTCCGGATGGCTAATTTTTCATGTATAAACATTTGCTTCCCAGCAAAGTCACCATGTTAAAATTTAGGACATGGCAAGAGATGCATGTCCTTGTTCTTCGTTGACTACTATTTTCTCACATGGCTGCCATGTAATTACCCTCCTGCCCCCGGTTCTGTTTCACTTCTTGTCTCTGCTGTTGGTATGTCCCTGTTCATATTTCTGTGCCTTCTTGGTTCCTTCTGATCGCAGGTCTTCCGCTCACCCCTGTTTCTTTCCTTTCTCTGTAAACATGGAGAAACACACAGGCAAGACCTCTTCCATGGCCACAGAGCACTACTCCATTTCTGCTGGGAGAAGATTCAACTTCAGCAAGCAACCCATAAAAGTACAGTGTGTGAGACCAAGATATAACCCTTCAATAAACGTGTTGGGCCTTTATTATATAACGATTACATTTTCATTAACTCAGATGAAATTGTGCAGGACAGTGGCTGTCCACGGAACAGGGCCTGCCCCCCGGAGTCCAGACATGCCCTAGTACTCCCCGACACAACCTGTTGTCACCACCTCTGATAGCTGCAGGCATCTCCTCTGCATATAAATATCCAGGTATAAAAACAGCCCATATGATTAGGTGAGATATGCTAACTTGAGAGTCAACCTAGACCACAACACAGGTAGTTAAAACAGTAAACATTTTGTTTATTTATTTATTTGTTTAGTTATTTATTTGGGCATGTGTTTCTTTGTATTACTAAACCAGTTAAAGATTTCAGAGAGGTATATGCAAATCAATAAACTGGGAGAAAAGTATGAAAAGTATATGCATGCTATACACAGTGTCTACATATTCATAAGAATAACATCGATGGTAAGCTTTGCATAAAGAGATGTTTCTTCAACATGCACCAAAAATAAGAACTGTTGGTGCATGTCCAATGCCAAGAGGAATAGAGCATTTATAACATCCAGGACAAGTCACCATCTAAGAAAGACGAATCATGGTTCTAATCACCTAACCAAACATTTCCTATCTCACTAACTCCTCTCCCTGCCTTTTACTTCCAACTCACTCTGTCAACTCCCACTTCTAACCAGCTCTTAAACTGACACTAACTGTACTCACTGCTCTGTTCTGGTCTCAGCTGTCAATCATTTCTCCATTCATTCTTCTGTTTCAGTAATATACTGATGAATTTGGAATTTACAGTCAGGAAAGATTAGAACTCCTGGTATTTAATTACCTTGTTCCCTGGAAGTTTAAATAGTTCCCCTGAGCACCCTTATCTTCAAAGATATTTGCTTTCTGGCTCTTACATCATGCTTACTGAAACCAATAAGAATGGCTGTTTATTACAGATACAGGAAAGGAAATAAACTGACACTGCTCAGATTTCAAATGCTACAGCAGATAATCTCTGAACCAAGACAAATTCATGAATACAGAGCTCTTGAAGATTAGGTTTCAGTGCCTCACTTTATTTACAGTTTACTGTGCTTCAGGAAGGCGGCAGGCAAGCAATCTGGCAGACCGGTCTTTGTGACCCAAAGAAGAGTGGAAGTTCCTTTACTGGAAAGCATGTTTGCCCTCTTGGTGGTGTCCGATGACACTGTCAACAGTTAGGACTTCAAGTCAAGGAAATCTTGTAGTAAGGGCACCCTGCTCACCGAGAAGGTGAACATGACCTGTAGTCTCCCCAAACCTTTTTGCCGGCATGTAGAATACTAAGAAAATATTTCCAGAGTATCGGAAGTACCCAGTGCATGCAAAAAGGTTGCATGCGTATCCAGGCACACATGGGAGCGGCAGGCATAATACGGAATAAAGATGAGCTGGTTCGGTGATATGCAGTTAGTCTTCATTCTACCATGCCGTGGTTGCCAGAGTTTGTTTGGTTTCCCATCTCTGCCTGCATGGTGCTGTAGGAGTCTTTCTCATTTGTTCTTCCTTGAGCCTACGAGCCTGGAGTCATCATTTTAACTATCCCAGCCCAGCTGCGATCTGCACACACACGTCCGGGCAGAGCCAGTGAAACTTTATGTGATGGCCCAGGTGGGTCCAGGTGTGCAGGCTTTGAATTCCGCTCAACATCACTGCCACCCCACCCCACCCCACCAGCTGCCACCGGGGGCAGGTCAGCAGCCCTCCCAGCAGAGGCAAGTCTCAGCAGTAAGCCTAGCAGAACTCTAGGCCCAGAATTGTCATCGTCAGTTTCTCATCCAGGTCAGGGGCTGTGCAGCAAAACCAGAGGGCACTGGCAAATTCCAGAGGGGCAGTTAGTGGGAGGAGCATCACTCACGGCTACTTTTGACCACCTGACCTGGTTTGTAGCAGCAACAGCAGCAGCAGCAGAGTTAGTACTATCAGGGGTTCCTGCTTGGGCCCTGACACTTGCAAGGTGCGCCGTGTTTAGGTGCCAGGCTGGAACATTCACCGTCTTTTCTATTCTCCTTACTAAATGCCAGCCTGGCGCTGTGCAAGCCATCCTGAGACTGGTACATAGGAGAACAAAAGAAAGAACTGAAGGATTGCAAACCCATATAGGTTAGTGGATAAAGTTGGGTTCATGACCATCCCAAATCAGAGCAGAAATTAATTAATGGAAATTATTTTCCTATAATACTATTTTCTGAGCTCCCTTCACACCTGGAGCTGACCCTGCTGGACCATCACAACATGATCCAGAAGCAGCCGTGGCATCTACATGTCCAGAAAAAGGTATCCGGTCAAGAGTACCAAGGAGCATCAAAGTTGTGCAAAAGTGTCCTGCAATTAATTATCCACCTATGCCTAAATAATGACTGAGACCAGCACACCACAGCAGCACTGTATCAAAGACTGATCTTGTGTTTCTTAAAGATTTTCTTCCCCCATGAAAAAAGTTTCCATTTATCTGCCTCATTGGCAGAATGCTTTACAATTGTTTTGAATTTAATAGCGTATTGTTCACTTATTGCTGTGAGGTAGCTAAGGCTGCTGCATGGCTTCTTCCTTCCTTCCTTCCTTCCTTCCTTCCTTCCTTCCTTCCTTCCTTCCTTCCTCTCTCTCTCTCTCTCCTTCATTCTTTCTTGTTTCTTCCAATCCCACTTGCACTATCACTCTGCAGTCTCCTGATCTGGAATGCCCCACCCCATCCCAGCCTTTATTCAAAGTGTGGGCATCAGGGGATGCTTCAGACCACTAGAGATGATCCTATGATGAAAGGATGGGCACTCACATGCATCCTTTGGTCACATCCTACCTGCAGGAATTTCACCAACATTTTGTTCTCCTCCCCTATCAAATCAATATCTAACCAAATGAGGATAATTTACAAACATAGAAGAAATGTTTGGCACAGAGCTACACCATGACCAATTTCCTTATGTCTCTTGAGCAAGGCAAATCCTGCCTCCACAGCATAGCAGTAGAACTGCCCTGCACCTGCCACAGAATCTGTGGGTAGCCATTCACCTTCCCATCGTCATACATAATATTAGAACACAGGAAGCAAGGGCATCTTGGGAAGGACGAGTGCTGGACAGATGAACAGTCCTGGTGGTGGGAATAAATGCTCTGCTCAGTGGAGGAAGCCTAACTTTGGTATGGAAATTAAACACCACCTTTATTTTTCCAAATCTTGAGTTCCTTTATCTGCCTTCTTTCTTCAATCCTAAGCTCTCCTGAGTACCCAACTATTGTAGAAAGACTCTAAAAATAACAAATTAAAAATAGAAACTCATGTCCTTCCACTTTCCATGCCTCTACTATTGGATTATGATTCCGCAATAGGTATTTGTTCGCTGCATATAATTTCTCTTTTTTATGATGACAGCCAGAGCTTTCTCTTACTTGAGAAGGGCATTTTATTCATTGACTCACTTCAGCAGCAGACCAACAGAGGGAGCAAAAGAGCTCAGACATCCAGCTATTGTAATAAAGTTTCACAAATAATATTATTTCTCTTCTTTTACATATTTAATCAGTAGTATTGAAAAAGAAAACTGGGTGAGCATGGTCAACACAAATTAAGGAATTGTAATATTATCCTATAATTTTTCCTTTGTTAAATATCAAGTCCATTCCATGTAACTAGCTGCTATCCATGACGTTAGGGGCTCTGTTGTACAGAATATGACATCAGAAGGCATTTTCAAAAGGATAAACTTTGTGGGGTTCCCAGATAGTTTCTCAGTCTAATCAGTAGGATATTTCTGTATGAGTTCACTGTACTTTATTTGATATGAATGTTGTACAAAATTATTCAAAGAACCCATTTGTTTTGCAAAGAGAATGAAAACCCAAAGACTAGTGTGCTAGGAATTTGTGCTGTGCTCCAAAAGCAGAAATGAGCCCATAGAAGACCGTTTGCTTTTTCAAGACTGGTACAAGTTGTTAACAGGTACTATTCAGTTTTGCACAAATGTGTCTTTTTTGTTTTTTGTATTTAAATAAAGAATATCCAAATTCTCTGCCCAATTAGGGCTTGATGTCAGCCTTTCTCACAGAGCTTTTCAGTGGAAACTCAGTTTTATTAGAATCAGGAATCAGGTCAAAAGATGAAGGGACATCTTGTTTTGCAACATATTATTTCTGTGGATCCAGTGCTAGTTTGAAATATGTTGACCCATTGAACCATAATGGGAATTTTCCCCTTTATTTCAGAATTCAGCATCCACACTTACCCACAGGGGGAAGAAGAAATAATTACTCTAGCTGTCATAGATTTGGTAGCAAAATGCTTGAAAGTCAGCTGCAAACTGCAATAATGGAGAGAGATGGAAGAAAACATCAGCTTATTAGCTCACAGGATTGAGACATCAAGATTCAGCATCTCCAGCCAAGGCCTCGGCCTCGGCCTAGGCTGGAGCAATGGGAGAGCAGGAGGGCTACCTATGAATGGGCAAGGGGAAGGGTTGGCCAAATCAAAGCTTCTTTCAAGTTATTGATTTAATACTGGCAGGTCAGAGAAAACCTTATTATTGTACGACACTTCAGTTGATGCCCAGAAGAGGTAGGATAATCCTTGGATTTAGGCTGCATTTCCAATACTCCCAAAAGGATGCCCTCTGACTGGAATCCCTGCTCTTCAATCTTGTATGGGAACAAGCTGCCATTATTGGTGGGATGGAAAGGACACTCTCTAGGTGCACTGGTACTTTTCTAATTCCTGCACATATTCCTAGACCCAGCCTAATAACATATTCCAAGGGTGAGATGCTTCGCACAGCTATCCGCACATACACACACAAAGGGAAAAATGGTGTGTGAAAACTCAATAGTGACTGGAGAAACCGAACAAAATGTCATACGCCTGTGATCCGGTGGATGGGCAAGGGAATTTTCAGTTTTTAACACTGCTTGGCTACCCCTAAGAACTTAGAGCCAGCAACCACATACATGGTGGGTTATTCTTGCTCCTCTAATGATTGTGTATGCAATTAAATAGGAATTGATATGAAGGCTGGTTTTAGGTTTTGGTATTAAACTTTGTTGGTGATACATGCTGTCAGTCCATCTCCAGCTTAGAATGACCATCTGAGTGAAAGCCCTCCAGAATGTCCTCTCCTTGATAGCCCAACTCAGCTCTTGAAACCAAAATGGTGGTGGTGGTGATACAAGCCTTGGCTTTTTGCTTCTAGGGAAAGCCTTGGGTTGATGTGACCTAGGACCAACTCATCTGGCCTTCTGCTGGCCCTGGGTATCCACAATGCTCTCCTCCAACACTATGGTAAAAACCAAACCACTGGGGTATCTGAAAGAACATTTCTAGCACCGATTTGTCCAGCTGCTGTAATTATCAGCACAGCCTCTCCTAGTTGGATCACAGCCCGGAGCACAGTTGACAACTAGGATGAGTGTTTCTACTTTGGTAGCATGTATCCTTCCCACAGAAATAAGCACGGTTTTGGTACATGTTGAAGGGCATTGCTTTCATTTTTGATCTGCAACAACCTCTATTGCGATTATCATTGTAAAAAAATAATGAGTGCTGGTTGTATTACATAGTGTCGCTCTAGTGTAGTCGCTGATTTAGTCCAGCTTTCCTGCTCCAGCCTCCCCATGTTGATGGTGAAGAACCCTATGGGTGCCATAATGTCTGAATAGGGCTTAGATAAATACTGTTAAGAAGTTATACTTCGCTTCCAGAAAATATACCAAATTTCTGGAGGATGACAGCCAGTTCTGGTGCTTTTGTAAGGAATTTCCCTGTCGCCGATAATGGAGTCTTTCTTGCCGCGCTGTTGTATCTACAAGCTGGAAGCAAGGGATGCAGTTTCTTGAATGTTCACTAAAGCAGAATGGGAAGAATTCAAGCATTAGCCTTTGATTACTGATTTGGTTTTTTTTTAATGGTTCATGTGGAATAAAAATGATGGAGAGAAAAAAATCTTATGAAATGTGCTCAGTAAATTTATATCCATTCAACTTTTTTTCTTAACCAGTCACTTGAGTATTTCCCAGTGTGCCAGTTGATACATTTTTTCATGGAAAGTATGCACCATTCAAGGCTAGAAGATCCCTTCCAGTCTTTCCATCTTTTACAGATTATTAACTTGGCTGTTGCTCATGGCTGCAAAATACTGCTGGCCATGTTGCTCAATCGGCCATGCCAACTTAAGCCCAAATATGCATAACTCAAGGGTAGGTCTAAGATTCAAATCTATTTCAATATTTTAAGAAAAAGGGGAAAATAATTTCCTGGATTATTTAAATAACATTCCTAAAACCCACAAAAAAACACATGCCAGTACCCTCTTACAGCAATTGCCAGAATGTTCAAGTTGTTGCATTTAACTGCTACCAGAGGAGTTAGATAATTTCCCATGTAGTATTTCAATGTTAACTTGCTTTGAATTTCACTTTCTGCATAACTCGAATGCTATCTTTGCCCATTCATGAATCATTTCCTTTCCTAATGTTCTTGCTCCATTTCGTAGGAGCCAGGGACAATATTTTCTTATCTCCATTCAAATATTTGCATATACAAAGATTAGGCCAAAATCTGCCTGATACTTTACAGTCTTTTCCCTCATTCAAGAGAGCATTCTGTTTCCACTGGCTAGCACAGCAATGCATGCAGTCTTTGCTCGAAGCAGTTAGCAATGCAAGAGGGTCCCTGCTGTGGTCCGCCATGGGCATCCATCCATCCCAGCACCCTGTTTGCACATTGACCGGGCAGACGGGTAGAGCTGGGACATTTACGAGCACTTAAGAAAGACAATAGCCACTGCCCGCTGTTCTCCCACAGCAGCGGATCCTTCCAAGCACAATGCCTTTGTGCCTGAGAGCAGCATCTCCCCACCAAGCTCAGCGTGGGGCAGCTGAGGCAAGCAACCCCAGGGTGCCTGGGAGAGGGCTCCAGGGGCCACAGAACTGCTCAGAAAAATCCTATCAGGGCCAGAGACAGCACCCAGGCCCCAGCAGGAAGGGTGAAGATTGGACTGCCTCCCCTGGCTCCTCGCAGCCAGCATGGAAAGCACTGGGCTGACTGTTCTGAGGTTGGAGAAGTGGCCTCGGAGCTCCCTGGCCTCCAGGAAGCAGAGGAGGCCGGGCAGACCAGTGCCCCGACCTGCCTTCAGCCTCCCTCCCTTCCTCTGCAGAGCACCCCTGCTGTGTGGGCTGAAAAGCCTGTCCAGCAAGGGGAGAGTTGGGGGGCTGGGGGAGCAAAGGTTACTGCCGCCTCTCCCCCTGCCCCACTTGCTTCAGCCTGGCAGGGTATGGGGACTCTGGAAGCCTGCAAGTTCAGTGCCCCCAGGCGGTTAGGTTAGGGGCTGCTCCCATGCTCAAGGTATGCTGGCTGAAAGGCTTTAAGAGGCAGTGGAAGAGTCACCGTGATGGCACTGGGGGAAAACATCCCAGACAGGCTGGAGCCACTTCATGCCACTGCCTCACTTCCAGTGGGGCAGCTGTGTCAGTGCAGCAGCCCCAATGGGGCAGAGACACAAGCAGGAGGGGCGGTGGCGCAGCCAGCCTAATTGCAAACCCTACATAGTCAGACCCCCAAAGCTGACCTACCACCATGGCAGGACTTAAAGAGAGAGTCAGTGGAAAAACTCTTTCTGCTACTGGGCTTAATTGGAGAAATGAAACCTAATCAGAATTAAGTGCTACTAATAATTAAAAAATAATATTTCCAGGCCATGCAATGGCTGAAATTCTCCACAACAGCACATAATACAATAAAAATGCCATAAAAATACAGATAGCAACAAAAACATCATAAAAGTCTTAGTATAAAATTTGAAAACCACATTTAAAACAAAATATTAAAAGCTCCAATAGCTAATAAAAATCACAAGACCAGTTAAGCAGCTGACATAATGCCCTAGTATAAGAGAGAGCCAGCATGGTGTGGTGGTTAAGAGCGTGGGACTAGGCTCAGGTGAGCTGGGTTCTAGTCCCTGCTGTGCCATGGAGCTCACTGGGTGACTCTGGGCCAGTCACAGACTGTCAGCATAACCTACCTCACAGGGCTGTTGTTGTGGGGATAAGACTGAGAGCAGGAAGAGGAGCATGATGTAAGCTGCTTCCGTACTCAAAAAAGAAAAAAGGGATATAAATCAAATAAATAGATAATATTACAGTCATAGAAGACAATCCTAACCTGGAGCTGAAAAGATAGCAGAGTTGGTGCCAGGTGGGCCTTATGTATATACGTCATTTATTATTTATTTATTTGTTACATTTGTACCCTTTCCTCTAAGAAACCCAAATGATCTTGTCCTTACAACTCCCATCGGAGTGTTGGGAGGAGAAAAACCACCATTTGAGGTAGGTTGGGCTGAGCATCATTCATTGACTCAAAAATCACCTAGCGCGTTTCATGACCATACAGGGAATAAAACTCAGATTTCCAGGACTTAATCAAGCACTTTTAACCACTGCACCACGGTGGCTCTCAAACAAAAGATTCATCTGTGGCTGAAAGCTACAAACCACTTGCATGCCTTCATAACAAAGAAGCACCTTCCCCAGGCTGACATTTTTCAGATGCGTGGGGTCTGCAGCTTCTATAGTTCCCTGCCAGAAGATCCACTTGCCTGTAGCAGGGAAGTGAGGGGGCTGCAGTGGGGTGCATTTGGCAGGCAGTAGGATGGGGAAGGCTGGTGCAGAATACGGGGGCTTTTCTGCCAATGTAATGGCGGCAGACTTCTTGTCCCAGCATAACTGTTCTGTAGGGCCAATCTGCCCACGATATCCCAGCTATTGGTCTAAATGTCACATGTACAATTCAGCAACTTAACGCAAAGCAAAGCAAAAAGCCACACCGCCAGCACTAAGGTTATATTGAAAGTCTGAAGATCCAAAAAAATAAATCTTCCGACTGACACTTTATATGCCATATGCTTCCAGATCATGACTTTTACATCTAAAAAGATAAACAGTGGTAAGCTGTGTTCAAAAGCTTTAAAATAATGAAATAAAAAATGGAACTACTGAAATACCCGTACAAATGAAAGGGCTTCAGTGAGAGTCTATATAAAATGCATGAACGACAGCAACGTTATGGATGCAATCAATCTTGCTTTATAGCAATCGCTAGCTACGCATAATGCCAGCCTACTGTACTGGCAGGTAATCTACTGTCTCTTTAAATAAATCTAAATATTAGGTCTAGGAGGGATCAACCTGCAGAAAAATGCTGAAATATAACTGCTAAAGTTAATACTTACTTAATTCTTGGTTTTCTACAAGACTTAAAATGAAAAGGCTTTCCAACTATTATAAGATGTACAGTCTTAATCTACATTTCAATAAGATATTTAAAGGCAGTGCGAGAACTGTCAAGGACCCTTTCTTAAGCCTGAGAGAGACCTACAAAGGCATGCTGACAGTTTCGTTTTCTCTGACATGGAAGCATTATTTCATCAAGAAAATGTTATTATATTCTTATTCATTTTGACGCTTCCCACTTTAGGCTCTTCTGCAGCCCATCTGTGTTTAGTGGTATCAGTGCTCTGGCATCACCTGAGTTGTCAAGAATCCGCTATGATAGAGGTAGATTAAATGATCTGAATAAACTCATATTCTTCCTTTTCTTCTCTTTTTTTTTCTTTTCTTATCCTTTCCAGGCAAAATACAGGAAGAAAATCCTCAACTTCAGGTGGGACTTCCCTTATCTGACATGTTCCGTATGCGAATCTTAATACCAAAGCTGTACAGGGCTTTAAAAAAATGTATTTACTTTTTGCATACCAAGTGACTGTGAAAAAAATTATTCTTAGGCCAGATGTTAGTGCCATTCCATATGCATGGAGGGGGCCATAATAAAGTCTTTTTCACACTTCATTTGAAGGCACCTTACTCTGCAATCTTACGCAAGACTACTCAGCCATATGTTCCATTGAGTTCAATGGGACTTACATCCAGGTGAATGGTTATGGGATAGTTGCCTTGCAGACAATCAAAAGAGATGTGGGTATGGGAAAAACCAAGATGCAAAAGCTATAAAATCCAAACCCTGCTGGGCACATGCCTATAGGGCAGGTGCTGAAGTGGAACATTTGGAGTGAAAATAAATACAGCAGCTCGAGTGTTAGTATGCTTTCCCCAGGAGAATGAAGGGGATGAGAATGCATGGGGAATGGGGAAGCTTTGGCTGATGTCCCAGACATATCGGTTCAACTAAGGAAACCAAATGGCAACAAAATAGTATAGCTACAACCACATGGGTCAGCTGCTCCCAGTAAACTCCCCATTTTCTCTAGTCCCCTCAAAGAGGAGGTTGCAGTGCCTTGGCTTTACAGAACTGTTCTGTACCCTCCAGCTGTGCCTTAGCCACAACAGCAGCAGTGACGTACAGAATTTCTGGGGTATGTGGACCCGACGCATGGAACGAAAGTAAGAACACTGCTGCTGTTCTTAGGAAGAAGATAAACCATAGCGTGCTGAGAGGTGTGACAGAGCTCCTCCCCTGTCAATGCCCTTCACAGATGACTAGCAAGAGGGTCCTACTTGCCACCCTGTATGAAACCAGCCTCAAGGGGAAGGAGGCAGCTCTCAGAGGGGAGCAACGGCTGCCTGCCCTGCTGAGATGCTCCTGAATCTGCCTCATGGCCAGGATGGCCCACCAAGTCAAGGCCACTGAATGGGAATGGGATGGGGTGATCCCTGAGGCTCAGCATCATTGATCTGCAATTGGCAACTCGACGTCCAGTCAGCCTTGTTCCTGTTCCCAAACATATGCTTGTTTCTTTCCAGGTGGGCACATTTTTTTGAAGTGTACACCCAAATGCATACTTTCCCCCCATAGGCTTCCACTATATCAGCCATAAAAGCCATATCTACTATTTGGCTTTTGGGGCATGGAATAGGTGCTGGGGAAAGGGTGGGTATATTGATTTAAAGTATTTCGATCCAAAAAAAGGCTCCCAAATTAGCTTACTGTCAATCAGCAAACAAGGCAGCACTGGGCCACAGGCTTATGATTAAAAAAAAATGAGGGACACATTAAAAAAGAGGAAAGAGGAAAGACTTTCCCCAAAGAGCTTCCGTCAGCACTGGTAGAATGGCGCTACTCATGCTGCCATCTCCCAGGTACCAGGAACAGGGCGGCTGGGCAGCCCTTGACGCTTCTCACTCCCTTGCGCTGTCTTCCTTCCTGCAGGGCAGGTGACTCCAACTGACCTGAGGGTGGTAGCATCTAACAGGAGTGGGCTGCGATTTGGGCAGGGCAAAGGGGCACGCAAGGTTTCTGAAAGGGAAAGGGAATGAGACGATGCCAAGGCAACGGTGCGGATGCGGACTGCTCCTGCGGCCACTGCCCCCTGCTTCACCTTAATTGCAAGTGAGGGAAAGGCAATGACTTCATTTGCCTGAGCTAATCCACCCTATAGCCCCATGATGGTGGATTAGGCTGTTTTATATTCAGTAGGAAACTATGCACCTTGGCTTGGCTTGGCTTGGCTTGGCTTGGCTTGGCTTGGCTTGGCTTGGCCTGGCTTGGCCTGGCCTGGCCTGGCCTGGCTTGGCTTAGTTTTAAAGAACAGACAGTCGGCAAACTGTATAGACTGAGAAAAGCAATGGAACAAGCAAGCTAGGGGCGGACCAGCCGTATCAAAACCTTCTAGAGCCACTGAGAAACAACTGTTTTTGCAACAGGAAAAAGTGGTTTTACCCTAAGAACAATATCAGTATTGTGTTAGCTAAGATGGACCAGACTTTCTTAATATAAAAAGTTTTGGGGATATTTCTTATTTTCCCTACTTCAGTTTGTATTAAAAATTTCTCAGTTGCTCCATTATTAGCCTTTGATTTTAGCATGTTAGCACATACAACTTCCGTTTGGTAAATGTGCCCTTTCCTTTAGGTTGTAAAAGAAATGTATAGGTCAGGCACCTTTTTTAATTAGTTCCCTTCCATTAAACCACAACCCTGATTCCCCTCACTCTCAGCCCACAAAAGTCCCTTTTACTCTTGTGTGTTAAATTTATGTGGCTAGTCCATAAACAGTTTCTAATTAGACACATGTGCATTCAAATGTGGACTCGTGTGTTATAAACTGACACTGAAGTGTATACGAAACTGTCAGTCAGATCAAAAGTCAATCCAAAATCATCCCATTTGCAGAGCTGAGATGCTGTCACAGTTAGTTAGCCCTGAATGTTTAAAACATCAACCAAAACTTTTATTCTAATCGAGCACGAGTTGAAAGGCTGCACACTTTGATGTCTTTCCTTTTATCATTTGTATATAGCTTAAATCTGCAGACTTTCCCCCCCTGGAAACAGTAGACATTGCTTCTTGTTGAAAAATATACAGGTAGGTCAATCTGTATTTGTGAAGCTAGTATTCAGTTCTGAGAGATGTCTATAATTACTTGCATCATAAGGATTGGAACAAGAAAGGAAAGCCCTTTCTTTTTATAATTTAGCTTTGTTTTCTTCTTAGTCATGGACCATGTGAACAGAAATGCCCCTCCAGAATCCATTGAGTTCTTGCGATGGGTCTCAGTGACCTAATCTTAGGTATGATCATGTTTTCTATAAGAAATAACATTCATTCAAATCTATTTAGTTGACTTTGATAGGACAGTGTTCTTTCAAAAGATGAAAGAAAGGGAAAAACTAAGTATATGATCAATGATCCCATCAAGATGATGCTATTAAATGTTAATATGATCGAAACACCATCCAACAGCAGCACCCTTTGTTTTAATTACACAGTATTTGTGCTGTTTGGGGGGAAAACAGGGACAACAATTAACCTTAAATTACACTTTACAAGAAGAGTTGCTGGCAGCTATACCTTGTTTTTGTTTGTTTTCAGCTGAGGCTTTCTATTAACAATATTGCAATGTTGCACTCGCCATACTAACGGGGCCCTTAGTGAAGGTTGCTGCTTTTTTTAGAATTTGTTACCTTGGGCAAAAAGCCATGTCAACGTGTTTGGGTGATGCATGATCTCATCAAGAATCATTTTTAATCTAGTATGAACTAATCCAGTAACCAGACTTCAGGCTTGCAGGATCTACTGTATTCTTCTACTGGCATACCGGATCCTGGTGCAAAAGAAATAAACTCAGCATTAAAGAATTCTGAGCTGAGGAATTTCATTTGAATATGAGAACTGAAAGGAGTCTGCAGTTCTTCCACATGAAACCCCCCTCTGGGGATGCTTTCTTATTTCAGAGGTATAACTCAGGCCAGGGTGTGTGCATCGTTTTGTCACAGCTATTGCAAAATAACTGGAGGTCAGGCATTTTTATTACACAGAGCAGGTGACCCAGGGATCTGCCAGTACACTCAGATCTACGTTGCTCCAGCCATGGTCTCATCAACGTGTATACATCACCTATGGCAGGGCGCACAATCTGAAAACTGCAGCTCACCACACATAAGGAACTGATTGGATGAAGTCCAGGAATCGAAACTGAAGAGTGTCAAAGGCTAACTCACTGCTGGTTTTCCACGAACAAGACAAGGCATCTACATCCAAAGTTTGCAAAGAAATATGGATTGGCACTTAAAGTACTCAAAGATGTGGTTGATTTCTTTGGGCAATACAGGTGGCTATGTTCTTGCAACCTGTCTGTCAGGGGTATTTTTGATAGATTTCTGTCATGTTTCGTGCAGTAATTTCCCAGCTGTCAAACTCAACATGTCCACTTTTGGTTTACTTTGTGCTTGATGAATCTGACTTATTTTAAAAAAGTGATAATATTTTCGGTATGGGAACAAAGTGATAATATTTTTGATATGGGTACAGAGAATGAATATGAATAGATATGGGAGGGGGATTCTGCCCACTGCCTCTGTCTGCCCTCTCCCTAAATACGTTTAGATTATCTTCTAAAAGAACGACATGTATCTAAACGGCCTCTGTGCACAAGATTGGAGATCCTACAAAAACCCAATCCTGCCCATTCACGTATGGCTTGTACATGTGAGGATCTTTCCAACATCATGCTGGAAGGGCACATGCAGGTCTACAGGCAAAATGCGCAAGCAGGCGCGGTGGGGCTGGCCTCCTAAGTCTGTCCAGTTCCAGAAGCACAACATGGGCACAGTTCAATTTCATGGAAAATTGCCATAGCTGGAAGAAGCAGACCCCCTTTGCCCTGAGCGGTCTCGGTCATGGCAGAGCAGAAAGGCAAATGTGAAGGAGGCTCCGTGGCACAGGTTGCTCCGAGCAGGTCTCCTCCATCGGCCTGCCCATGCAGCTGCTTGCAAAGAGGCAGCCCTTTGATCACGCTTCCAGACGGATGGGAGCCACTGTCACATTCGCCAGCCACTTAGGATGAACTAGAATCCGTTATGTGTGTGTATGAAGTCCCTGTAGCACCCAGAACTTCAGCTGGGGAAGAAGAGAGAGGGCCTTCATTCGCCAGCCACTTAGGATGAACTAGAATCCGTTATGTGTGTGTACGAAGTCCCTGTAGCACCCAGAACTTCAGCTGGGGAAGAAGAGAGAGGGCCTTCTTTGTGACGGTTGCCAGGCTGGGGAACACCTTGCCAAGGGAGGCCCAGTGAGCTCCCTCTCCTTCCATGGGCAACTTTTTTTTTTTTACACTGAAGAGGGGCTTTAACTTGTAAGCTGGCATGGCTGCTGTCTCATTTCTTTATTGTTGCACTTGAATTGTGCCTCTAATCTATTTGGGGTTTTTGGAGGGTGAAGTTGCTTTTCTATGACTTTTTGTAAATAATTGTTGTTAGCCGCGAAGTCGTGTCCAACCCATCGCAACCCCATGGACAACATTCCTCCAGGCCTTCCTGTCCTCCAGCATCCCCCAGAGTCCACTTACACTCACACCTTTGTAAATAATAAGAAACAGAAAGAAAAACACAGATCATCAAAAAGAGAAAGTTACTAAGGGACCTTGTACTAAGACCGCTTATAAAACTAGATACAGGAAGTTTCACAAAAATCAGCAATAGTCATTATTTCATCTAAACTTATAACTACAATTTTTCATGATAATACATAATTACAATTGAATTGCTAAGTGACCAAATAAAACTAATAATTTTACATGAAAAGTGCTTTAACATGGACAATATGATCCACCTCAAAGCACATCCAGAAACCAAATCCGAATGAACAACATTTCCCCTCTTTCCTCCCTCTCCTCCTCTTCTCTTCCATTCTCCACCCATCTCCTCTTTCTCCCCTCTTTGTTTGAGAAAACAATTATACTAATCTAATCATTGTTTACACTATGCATTAATGATATCTAAATCTATTTGTTTTTGTGCCTGGTTTATCTAAGTTTATTGAAACCATTCGTAGTGCGGGGTGGAAAGATGAGGTATATCTTAATCAAGCAAACAAGCTCCTCCAGGAGGGTCACAAAATCCGCAGCTGCCAAGTGTACACACAAACTTGGACATGCCAGGTCAGAGAGACCGTGCTTAGAGGAAATTCTAGCCAGATCACAAAGCTCACTTTCCCAGATACAGTGAGCACTGATGAGCCCCTCGGCCTGCCCTGTGAGGGATCTGCAAACTAAGCCCTGTGCCCTCCATGCAAAAAGAATAAACCTGCATTTCTTCCTGTCTCACCCTTAGCCAGAAGGTCCCAGGGCAGAAAAAAAGGCTTTTCCGACACACTGCCCATCGCATCCCATTGACAGAAAATACATCTTCAAGATTGCTGCCTGGCCAATGGCAGGCGACAGCTTGACACTCCACGGATGCCACCGGAGACGCGAGCTCCGTATCTGAGCACTCGTAGAAATGATGAAGAAGAAAAGAATTCACAGAGCCTTTAGGTATCTGGCAGTGATTTTAGCTATTATTTTTTTCTTTTATGGCATTACCTTTTAAACTGTGTTTGAGATCTTTGTTGTCGACTAGTACCCTGTGGCACCTGCCTGGCGTTAAGAGACTTCAGTGAGATTCAGCACATAAAAGCGTACCCTATAAGCGTGACGAATGGCAATGACAAGGTTGGGTTGGAGCTCACTTGTGAACCATCGAGTGCGAATTGAACAGGCCTGCGTGCTCTGCCTGCCAGGAGCAGCAGCACTCGGACGTGGGCCCTACCAGGATATATGCTACAGGCAGGTGCTTTGCTAGGAACCAAGGCATGCCCACGGTCCCTTATTAACAAGGCCTGTGGAAAACTAATCCAGAGAATCAGTACCCAACCGTATGACACAGAATAATGCAGCCTGCCATGCGGAGTGCCAAATTTTTGCTGTGTGGAGCTTTTGTGTTATATAAAGCAGAAAGTGGGGCAAAACAACTATGCAAACATGCTTCCCAGGTGTCCCCAAAATACAACTGGCACAATTAAAACAAAACAGATAGCACTGCCTAAAAGGCAATGCAGATAATTTAGACAAGCAAGTGTATTAAGGGTATTAAGACCTAACTACATGTGACGTTAACTAAGTTGCTTGCAGCAAAGTCAAGTGTTGTTGCTGTTTTAATTAAAGCAAATCACAGTGGAGCTTGATCCAAATCAGGGCCACAGGAAGGGAAGCTTCCTTCTCTCCCTCCCCCACCATGATCCTGACAAATACTGCATACCTCCATGCTGCAAATAGCAACAGAAACGAAGCTTCTGCTCATCTTGGGGTAGGGCGCAGCGCGTCTCTTGATCTGGGCTGTACGCAGTCCTGGTCTGCCGTCACTCATCATCACACGGCTCCTATAATGCCACTGCTACTTGCAGCTGGTGTGTTACTAATCACTCCTGACTGTGCACAATTAGTCCCACTAACATCGGGAACACCTGGGCAGAGGCTTCCAGGGAGCTACTGCAGCACAGTGGCTGAGGGACTAAATGGTAAGCCGTGGAATTTCCCATTCCTCCTTTGCTTCTGGTTGGAAAGTCCCAAGGCACAAAGGAAAGCCAGGGAGTCTAAGCGCTCATTGCCCAGCTGCCTTTTGGGATTCATTCTTCTATCCTACCTTTCAAGGGTGGTCTCAGGATTGCTGAAAGAATGTCCCTAAAACACCCCTTACTCACTGAAGGATATTTTATTTATTTATGTATTTATTAAAACATTTCTATGCCGCCCCTTGCCGAAGCCTCGGGGCGGCTTACAACACAATGCTAGGCGCCCTTGTTGCCATCTCACCCCTGCCTGCATCATCTCTGTTGGCCCTCACACGACAGAGCTGCCTTGCAGAAATGGCAAAAGAACATTCGGAGCACTGAAAGCAGAACAGTCCTTTGCAGGTGGAGCCGGTCACCGGGTGTTTGCCTGGGGACAGGGCGGTAAGTCCGGTCCAAACTTATGGAGGTTCTCCGAGTTCCACCTCACAGCTTGATCCATCTCATTCCCATTCCTGATTCTGAGCTTGCACCCCTACCCCACCCTGCCTTTCTAATGGGATAAGTACAATTTTTTAAAAGTGTACATCCAAATGCAAATTTCCTGCCCTCCCATCAGCAAAATCATGAACAGGTCCCACCTTATGGTTTCCTATGCTATACATTTTGCAAACAAGTGTCTCAAGCTTAAGAAAGTATGAGCATTGTCCACAAAATGCATTTGCATGTACGTTTGGCTTGTGAAAGCAGCAAGGTCTGCTCTTCTGAAAGGAATAGAAACAAAACTTTTGCTCAGCCCTTTGTTGCCTCTCCTACTACTCTGGGTTGCTCACGATCAGTACAAAGATGCAAGTTTCTCTAGAGATAGGAGCACTAGAAACTTCCAGCTAAGTCACTCAGTCACTAATGAGCTAATTTCTAGCTGCCAGGAGCTTGGATGTCTTCTGGGAGCCACATCTGTCCCTTGAAGCTCAAATGGCCTCTGTGGAAAGTGCCTTCCAACAGCAAGAGCTGGTGATCCAGCAACTCATCTACCTGGACAGGGGTGACTTGTTTTCAGTGGACCTGTAACCTCCAAGTTAAATCACTGCCATTTACTCTACTGTGTGGGGCTGCCCTGATGAGTGTCCGGAATCTTCTGTTTGCTCAAAGTGCAGCAGCTAGATTAATAACTGAGACTGGAATATCAGAACATAAAACACCAATTCTTGCCCATGTGCATTGGCTGCCAGGATGCTTCAAAGACCAATTCAAGGTGTTGATTTTAATCTGTGATGCCTGATGTGGCCTGGGACCACAAGACCTGATGGAATGAGTCTCCTTATCTGAATCTACCTGGACACCACAATCAGCATCTAAGGTCTCCTCTGAAGGTTTGGAGGGTGGTAGGGTATCCTGACTGCAGGCTTAAGGTTGTTTGGAATCCTGAGGAAAGCAACATGCCAGGTCCAGGTTGACTTTCAAGGAGATAAGCTCTTTACTGTGCACAAAATACAAGTCAGCTGGCTTATGAAGTGATTAGTGGCAAATTACTTGCAATGCACAGCATGACCTGGACTGCAAGGCAGGCTTCAGTCTGCTGGAACGGGCGGTCTGCAAGGTCTGCCTGAGAGATCAATGTCCAAGCATCAAACAAAGGACTCTGTCCAGTTAATGTACACAAGTTGTTTACCAGCCCTGCTACTAGTAATTAATTATGTCTTAATGAATGGTCGGCACTGCATGCTAACAACGTGCTTTCGGACAACATAAGTGTGTGAACTCAGCTGCCTCAACGTGCTGCAGAGGAGTGTTGGTGCAAGCAGGTGCTGTTACCATGCTCTGGCCCAGCTACCATTTGGGCTACTAATTAGCCGGCAGCTGAAAGCTGAGAAGGTGGGTCTGTGTCCATTCACTGACCCATCTACACTCACGGAGCCAAAGGGACAAGCAGAAGCTGCCAACTCAACATGGAAGATGCCTGCGTGGGTCTGCCAAGGCAGAACAAGCTGTGGGCAGAGGCTGGCAGGTGGCGACAAGAAGGAGGACCTTCTCGGTGCTGCCCCAGTGATGGAATGAGCCCCCTGGCTCCCACAGGGCCACCAGTCCCTTCAGTGCTGGCTGACTTCCGCTTCCAGGCATCAAATAGCATTCAGTGCCCTCTGATGGGCTATTTACACCAGCTGTCTTTTCCATATGCCTGGTAATCTTACTGAAGCTGTTTCAGCTGTTTAAATAGTTTTAATTTCTGTATATTGAAATGTATGTGCTATTTTATTTATTGCATGAGCTATTTGTAGTATTATGTATTTTGAACTGGCTGGACACCTTCAGCTTTTGATCAGTGTAGAAATGAAATGAATAAGTAACAGTGTGTCAGGGGGCTGGCGCTCCTTCCCAACAAAATCAACGAACCCAACAGTTGTTGCTAAAATCTTTATTCTGCATGAAGTTGCCAATTCCAACTACAGGAAATGATGCTCATAATGATGATGATGAAGATGGCAAAGTTGTCCTCTCTTTCTGAGTGAGATCAGTTCACGGAATGCTTTTGACGCGCTTGGGCCGCCCCTCGATGGGCAGGTCTGAGGAACTTCTTTCCCTCCGTCTTTCCAATTCTCTCCGCTCCAATGGCCCCCATCTGCGCGTGCGTCTGTGAGAGTGTACATTTTCCAAACCCCCTGCTGGGCCAATGCCAATTCCTGCTTTCCCAAGACTGTTATCATCGGGCTCCTCAACCGTTCCCTCGGCAACCGCCGACTGCCCTCTGACCGCAGTTCGCTATCAGTCCTTCCTTGAATCCTACTCCCATCTGTGCTCACTTCTCTTTGAAGAGCTTTGTCAGGGGGTGGGGGGGCGTTTGTACCACTGGCACCAGATATACATCTTCCTGCAGTGAAGCCTGGTTCCCACGGGAAGCCTCCTTCTCCTCTACGTGCGCCAAAGACTCCTCTGAGTCAGCATTCACAACACAGTGGCTGTGGCAAAGGCAGGACCCAGCATGGATCCCAGATGCCACTGCTGGGCCACTGTGGGCACTGCCACCTTCTCAGCAGCCACTAGCTTGCCCAGGGCTCCCTGTGTTACCTCAAGATGCTTTCCGGCATGAGCCCCAGGTCCGTCTTCAGGCAGCGGCGTTTGGCCGCGAGCATCGGCAGCCTCCGGCAAATGGTCTCATGCAACAGCCATGTTGCAGAGCAGTCGATGTTCCTGCAGAGCAGATGAAGCATGGTGGTGCCTAGTTAATGAACCAAGATCGAGGGCGAATTTTAGCATTTGCCAGAGATCATGGCACACCTGAGTCCAGCCAACAACTAGTGATGCTGCCAGATTTCAAAATTAGTCAGCTCACTGGATCAAAAGCATACCTTTGTGATGCTTACCTCTGTAGTAAGCCTGGGTCATGGTCTTTTGAATGCATTCTTAATTCTGGAATCGATTGCAAGCTTCAGAACTTTACATCTAAACTACGCCATTTCCAAACATGGGCTGAGTTACTTGATTTAACCCTCTTCCTTCTTGATGGCACTTTAAACCTTGTGTGAAAGGGCTTTTTCCCTGTTTGGTAAGTAAAAGTGTACATTAGGGATGTTGATTGGTGGCACTGGAGTCTTTCTATAAGAAGGAAGCCAGCTTCCTTCTTATAGAAAGACTCAGGACGGGGAGAGCCAGGGCAAAGAGGTTTGGGGACAGAGCCTGGGCCAGCATGGGCCCAACAGGCTGATGCATGTGGCTGCAGCATCTAGCCGCCTTACCTTTAAAAACATTGTACAGTGGGCTGGGCATGTCCACACTTACAGATGTTCATTTTATCATGTTGCGTGTGTACCTCTGTGGGGGCAGGGGATGCACGTGCTTAGGATTTAAACTCAGGGTTGGCTAACGATCTTTTTGATCTTGCTTGCCTCCTTGCTTGCTTGCCATATCTGGAACACAGGAGCAGTTGCAAATCATGAAATGGCGGGGAAAGGGAGGAAAGAAACCTTGGCTGTATACTCCACAAATGAAGTCATGCACATCACAGTGTAAAGGTGTAGGGGGCATAATTCCATTAGGTTCAGGGTCTACCAAGATGTAGCTGGCCCACTGGTGGAACCACTGCCTCGGAAGTCGCATACCTTCTGAAGTGTGGTGGGGAAACAAACATGCCCCCACCCAATATCAAAGTCCTCTTTCATTTGGAACCATAGACAGGAGTTGGCAGCTATGGAAAGACAGTGGGGCAACTCCAAGTTTCTGATGTTTCTGATCCTTCTAGAAGTCCTGGGTCTGGCACAGGTCCCACCAGAGCTGGTTCTCTACCCCATGTGTCACGGAGACCTTGGCATTTTGCCCTATGAAGAAAAACTGAAACATTTTCAGACTTTTGCAATAGCTTGGTATAAATAACTAAAGGATAGCATTATAATCATCCATGACACTTTGGGGAGAGAGATGGGACCAAGAGAGGAATCAGAGCACTTTCCCAAAATTACAGTGCTCACTTTATTAGCTTTCTTTTGAAAACAAATGATTAATGCCTCCAACAGTTCATATTTCTCCAATCTTGAGGCACACAGCTAAGGAAATATTTGCAAAGTTGAGGAGAGGAGGTAACCTGGCCGTGCCAAATGAGTTTGATCAGGAATTGCTGTAACAGCAGTGACAATGCAGGACAAAAAATCCATAGCGATGATACTGAAGCCTAAATATTCAGAAGAGGATGATAAAGAGCTGCAAACTGAACTTGCTTTCAGTGGCTGAGTTTAAAAGTTGGAGGGTGCCCTCTGAAAAAGGTAGTAGCAAAAGAAAGGACCTCCCTGACCCCAATGTTTCTTTTCCAAGGAAGCTCACTTGTCTATAGACTTGGAGCTTCTCTACATGAGGGGTTTTACCTGCTGCTTTACTGAGCAATGTGCCCCTTTTCGCCCTTATTGCAGGGGAAAGAGTGTCTCTCTTATACAAGGTTGCCCCTCCCCCTTGGGATTTGCATTCTGTCCCATTTTAACCCACCACAAGGTGGCATTGTGTATAGCCGCAGTAGAGCAGCTTTCCGGCAATACGCGAGGCTCTCATTGCTTTTCATCACAATGTAAAATTTAATACCAGATTTTCCTCACTGGTGGGGGGGGTAAGGGTGCAAAAAAGGCTGGAAAACACAGGAGAGATTCTGGGGGATGACGACCTGGTGAAAGTGCCACAACATCATTTGTGGAGAAGGGATCACAAGTGCACAATAAATACTTTGTGTAGAAAGGCCCTTAAACATACCATTGCAATGTAGCCACTGTTACGCATAAACCATAGGTTCTTCCTCTGTGCACACTTACCTAGGAATGAGTCCCATGGGACCGCTCGGGGACGTGTGTGACCAGCAGAGGCACAGAAGAGCGGTGCCACTAAGGCTCAGCACCAAATGCAATCTGGAATCTGGGTTAGTGTGGTCAACATTGGTGGGAAAGGCAGCCCGAGCTACAGAATTTCTTTGTGCAGATGCTTTGGCTGTAAGACTTGCAGTCTGCAAGTATTATGCCTCTAAATTCTGTATTATCTATTCAAAGGTAGGGGATAATATCATAGCCAACACCTTTTAACTTTGCTCCCCTGACATATATCTTGCCTTACTCATCTGCATATGATGGATACCCGACTTTACTCCTTCAAATAGTGAATGTTCTGTTTATCAGTTTGCCCAAGTTTTCAGAATTCCATCTCAAAGTTCATTCTATGTATGTTCTTATCTGATGACCATCTCCCCTCCGCCAGCTTTTTGCATGCAAATTCTTGCATATTTTGTGTGTATTTCTCCAAATATGGCTCTTTGTAATTTGCACAATCATATCCTGATGATTAAAGTGAGTTTGTGTGCATGTCTCAAAAGTATGTGCATTTCTGAGGCATTGTTTTCATTGATATGTGTGTGTTAGCAGGTCTGACGGAAGGGGAACATCAAACCCCCCTTGATCCATTCCTTCCATCAAATGGACCTCAGCCAAAAGGTGTTGAATTGATTTTATTGAGGGTTTTACTCGATACATTCAGCAAAAGTCCATTTAAGCTTCATCATAAAAGGGAACAGTGTTCCTTAAACAATAACATGCTTGGTTGTGTATGTCCTAGAATGGATTTTCACCTCTTAAACTGCCTGTAAGCTGATGTTAGAGCAACTTTTCACCCCAGGCAAAGGTTTCTCTAGAATCAACCGTGTGCACACCTGCTCTTGGTCTCCCCCAGGTCCTGTCCTCCTTGGCTCCCTTCTTGCCTGTCTTTGCATTCACCTTGTTTTTCCTCTGCCATTGTTGTGCCTCCCGTGTGCCCTTCCCTGACCCTCGCCCCTGTCTTCCTTTTACTCCCCACTGTTTTTCCTCACTCCCTTTTCCGCGGCCCCATTTCAGGTGCCACTGTCAGGACTGGGGCCTGAGCAACCCTGCAAGTGCCTGAAGAACCAGGAACATCTTTGCAGGCGCTTGCAGGGAACAACGGAGGGGCAACTATGTGGTGCAGCTGGAGAGCCCGGAGAGCTGCCTCAGAGGCCTGTCTGCACTGCTGTGCTTTGCCGCGGTGACGCCAGTTGTCTCCGTGACTCCGTTTGCTCCGGCTCTTGGCCCCTCTTTGCCTCGCTCCCTCCCCCCTTCTTCCCGCCTGCTCCCGCTCCCTCCTGTGCTTCCAGCTCGCCCTGCCTTCCCCGGTCCCTGCTTCCTTCCTCCTCAGCCCTGCCTGCTCCAGGACATGACTGTCTTCTCCGTCCTTGGCCACCAGACTGCTTTCTTGCATTGCGATCTTGCACTGTGTGTCGCTGAACCGCGCTGCCTCGCTGCTTTCGCCCCCGCACCTTGCTGCAGTGATGCACCTTCAGCTTGTCCCAGTGCTCCGACCCGGATCGATTGCTGCCCGGCCCCACACCTTGCAGCCACACATTTTGGCTCAAGGCGCAAACCTCAGGCAAAGGACGGCCGGTGCATTGCTGCCTTGAGGCATCCCTCTGCCCAGCTGATCCGTCTTTGCCAGTTGAGTGGGCCGGAGAGTCCGTCTTCATCCAGGGGATGGTGGTGATGCCAGGGCTTCTGTTGGCTGCCTGTTAAGAGGCACTGAATCCTGCTGACCCTCTGTAGGATGTCTGCTGACACTGTTTCCTCGCTCTGTCTGTCTCTCTGTCTCCGTCTCTGTCTATCTCTGTCTCTCTGGTCCATGAATCACAAGGGAAGCTCAGAGGCCTTTCAGACGTTGACTGCAGAATTCACTGCAGCCTGTGTTCAGCAGAAGAAGCATGATGAGGGCAAATTCTGCTTTAAAAATGGACTGGCATCCCATTACTGAACTACTTTCTCGGACATCCCTACCTGTGAACCAGCTCCCTGGAAGAAGCAAATTCCACAGTTTCAAGCAGAAAGCAACCAGTAAAGTAGCAGGGAAGATTTTGAGCCATCCCATCCAGACTGGGCGAAGCTGTTAGCCATCCAAAGGGGGAATAAAAGCCAGCCCTGTTCTCTTTCACAAGCCAGATGAGTTTAACAGGCAGCAGTTCACACCCACTTGACCCGTGTGGCCTGCAGCAACTTGAGGCTGCAGATAAATCTCACAGCCAGCCCGCAAGCCCTCGTGGGCATTGTAAAGCTTTGGCTTCACGAAAGACTGACAGGTTACCTGTATGAGTGCTAACATGCACCCATTAATCTGCCTGACACCTGCACAGCCGTCGGTGCACCTTCAAAGCGAACGAGAAAATGTCAGCCAGTTGTCGGTACCTGTATGGTTCCTTTAAATTATGAACCAATTAGGCGTACGTGGAGTCACCGATTTAGTTAAACATTCCTGAAGAGAACTGCAATCCTAAGCAGTATAATTCACATGAGGAATAGGTACGGGAGCTGTGAATTCATGAACAAGCTGACCTTCTGAGTGAATTAAATCCCCGAGTTCAGACAGGAGAGGAATTTGGGAACGAGGCAGTGTGTGGGAGAAGCCTCCTTGTGACGGCAGCAGGTTGCGGCCACCTGCAGAAAGCCTCGCTTTCTCTGCAACATCCTGCAAACCCTGCCCTGTGTGCAAGAATGACCCATGCGGTGCCAGAAGGGAAACGACTGGGCAGGAGCTGGAAGGGAGCTTGGGGCGTCCCACTGTGGCACCTGCCATTCTAGTAGCCCATAAGGACCACCCCCAGTGTGGATCTCAGGCATTTCAAAGCATCTTCCAGCCTGCATTTTTTGTGAAATGGGCTAGACTGGCCAGCTGGGGTGAGGGTGAGGGTGAGGGTGCAGGGAGGGAGGCTAGGCAGGCCACAGGTTAGCTATCCCCTCCCCTCCCCATCTTCTGACCCCCCTCCCCACTTTCCAAGGTTGATTTTCCAACTTCCAAGAGTAGCTGGCCTGGCTCTTTGCATGCCAGCCATAGAGGGTGGGATCAGCCTTTGGACTCCCCTTTCTGAGGTCAGAGGATGTCTCCTATTTGACCTTTCCAAAATCTGCATACATGCATTTGTATGAGATGCACAGAACTTTCTAGAAATGATGCATAGTGCATCAAATATTTAAAAAGTATCCATTTGAAGGTGATAAATGCCTCACATTCAACACAGAAAGTGTTGTAAGTCTTTACTCCATCATAGGAGCATAGTGCTGCAATGTCAGGATTACCAGTATTAAGTGTATTGTAAGCCTAGGAAGGCCTTGGAAGTTACGGGCGGCCTATAAATACACCTATACATGAATAAATAAAGGGTTATTTACTCTAACACCACAAGCACTGTCCTTTCCTCCTCAACCTCTGGGCACACAAATGGATGTTTTCTGAAGTGCCAGGGGGGCGGTGCCCTCAACGGCATGCTCGGCAAGTGGAAGCCCAGACGCTCAGACGCCTCCATTCGGCTGAGAGTTTGCCACTGCAGCCTCCTCTGCTCTCCACCCACTGAAGCATCTCCCTTTCACCCCTCTCCATGGCTGGTGGCTTGGCCTCAGGGAACAGCTGGCACATCTGCCCTAACTGTTCTTTCTGAGGTCAGAGGGCTGTGTCCCACCCTGGAGCAGGAGAATCCAGGATCCCATGGCCCCTACAGTTCCCCCCTGAGTGTATACAAGGCACATGGGTTCAGCCTGTACTACTAAAGACTCGACAAAAGGTCCTTGGTTGTGCATTCAGAATCCACTGTGTGCTTTGTACAGTGTCACCTGTGGGACTCCATGCACACTTGGTGGGAGGTTGGACCAGAAACTGCTCTTATGGCTCCACCTCTTCACTGGAGGCATATTTTTGTGTGGAGGAGGTTGAAGACAGAGGGAATATTAATAGGATTAGACTCATAGGGCAGTATCTAATGCTGTCACAGAAGTAGCACTAAGGCAATTTCACTGACAGAAACTAATGTTAGCACAATGTCACTAGCATCTACTAGGCCAAGGGGAAAAAGGGAGAATTGGTGGAAATTGCGGCACCAAAATTTGCTAACAAATCCCCCCTTTCTCCCTTTGCCAAACATGTGCTAGTGATCTGGCACTAGGATTGGTTTATGCAAGCACAACACCATTAGTGATAGCTCTGGGACAAAACCCCCGACTGAGTCCATAGCTTTATCAGACAGATTTCTGAAAGGAGTTCTCTCGACTCTTCGCAAGGATCTGATAGCCAGAAAAGCCTTATAAAAGACAGATTTCTTTATGTAGTTCTGCTTTGTAGTATGGTCTCTTAATGAATTAATGTATCAACGTACAGCATTCCGTGCACTTCGGTGTTTTGTCATGCCGGCCACATGACCACGGAAACTGTCGGTGGACAAACGCCGGCTCCCTCGGCTAGGAAACGGAGATGAGCACTGCCCCCTAGAGTCAGGCATGACTGGACTTTAATGTCAAGGGGAAACCTTTACCTTTACCTTTTTTATATATATTAATGTAACAATATGCATAAACATTCTGTAGTATGAAGAACATAGGTGATGGAGAAGTGCAATTGTGCTACTGTGTGGAGGGAAAGATGAAAAAAGCAGGGGTGGATAAAATTGCCAGTGTTACCTTTTAGTCACATTTGCTTCACTTACAAAGAAATTTGGAAATTCGCTTACAAAGAAAGTTGCAAATTTTGGCATGTTCCTATCTTCTTAAATGAACCAAATTAAATTTGCACTCTTATGCATCTGTCAGATTCAAGAGGTTTGCTTTTTCCAACAAAGCATCATGTTACGCCTGCTTGCAATGTGTCTGTTACAGATGCGGAGATGGTCAGACAAAGGTGGCCACCCTATTTCAGCACTAACACGGCTGAATAAACAGGATTCAGACCCAGGTTACGAGGAGCTCTGCTCTCAAAGTCCAGTGGATGACTCTATCAGTTCCAGTTTTTCCCATATTCTAACATTCTTTCTCTCCTGCTTTTGAAGAAAGGTGTAAATCCCCAGAAAATGTGCCAACAAACTTCTCCATCTCCCCAGCCAAATGTAATGCAGCAAAGAGGAAAGAATTGTGTTATCCCCCTGTCCTACCCCCAAAGGACAATATGCTTTGCAGTGAAACTTTTACCCCAGTTGGTAAAGCACTTTCCATCCCTTTGGTATTTTATACAATTTTTATTCACCTCACAAACAGACTTGACATAAGTTTCTATTCCAGCTATATGTACAAAAATGTACTGTACATACAACGCTTCAGCTGAAGCGTCTGCATTGTTTCATCATGCTCTCCACACAGCATGAGCCGGCTCATGCTTACTCGGAAGGAAGTCCTGCTATGCTCAGTGGCACATGCGCAGGAGTGCGGCCGTATTGTTTCACAAGAGTCACTCTGCTCTTAGTTCTTCTTTTCTTGCAGCATTTCTTTTAAAGCTATGGGCTTATTTTCCTTGGCTAAAATACTGTATATCTGTGAATGACTTGGGATGCTGGCAATATGTATTTCATTTGCTTTGCCATTAAGTGCAAAGGTAACCCTGACCGCTAACCTGACAGGTCCCCGTCATGCCGGTCCTCTGGAGGCTTCCATCTTCCTAATGGACGTCCTTTCAGAAGCTTCTGTGGCCTACCTGGGTAAAATCTTTTAAATTTTAATTCACTTTACATTTAGGCCAGTCATAAATAGCATTTAGGTATCCAATATTCTGTTCCATGCAATCCCTGGGGTGATGCTTTTATTTTAATGAAGCCATTTTGGAATATAGGGAAAAGAAACACACACATACAAAATCTATCTTAAGTTGAATATATTAATCCGTTTTATTCCCCAACTGATAGTTGCACGTAGAACAAACCAACACACAAACACACGGAGAGAGAGAGAGAGAGAGTGCGCAAGCGCGCATTTTACCAACTTGTGTAAACATTTTCTCTGGGATTGTGCTTTCAGCTTTATTGGCAGAGGTAACCTGTTTTCTATGGTACTTGCTTGCTCTTTATAGGGGCACAGCCCTGCTTGCAATATGTTGTCCACTTAATGACTATTTGGCTTAGGGGGTTCCATCAGCTACATTGGTTTTGACTTTGGAATGGAAATCATGCAGAACCAATATTTGGGGATCTGTTAACTGCCTGTAAATGCTTAGTTAACTTCTGATTGAGCCACACTCCTCTGCTTCTTGGGACTGCGACTTCCTTCCTTCTTTCTCTCTGCTAGTGGTATTCACTCTCCTCCACTGGTTCCTCTGGGCCTCAAAGAGTTACAGTTCAATATCAGGCTGGTGACTGCAAGCCTTCGGAGTAAGCAGGGCTGCCAGGAATGGGTTTCTGCTGCTGTTCAAAGCAGTGGTGCTGTGGAGTCAGGACTCACAGGGACGGAGCCCAACTTTTTGACAGCAGGATGCTGATTCCATCCACTCTGCCCCCTCATCTCAGGCTTCCCTATTCCCTCTGAGCATCACTGCACTGTTCATAGTATCCAGGAAGAGTACATCATGCAATTCATTATCATACTTTACTTGAATGCAAAGCATTTTGGGATGACCTGGTCTTGAATGGACAATTAAGACCCTTGCCTTTACAAAAAGACCCACTTCTGGTGGAGATGAAATGGCTGGAACTGACATGTGGTTAAGGGTCAACAGAACTGCCTGCAGTTTTGGGCTTGACTGCGGGGTGAGTCCATAGAGACCCTCATGCTGAGTGTCTGCCCTTCACTCCACCAACTGTGACAGCAGACTCTGCTCCTGATCTAGGCGTGGCCCTCTGAAGACATGAACAGAGCTCCCTCCATGCCTATCTAGGTCTTCTCCATGGGTACATGTGCAGGATCCCTTCAGAGCTCAGCAGGATCTGAAGTCCTCCAGAGCTGTCCATCCATCATTCTCCATTTATTCAGGTTAGTTTTAGAGCTGGTGAAGCCGGTGTGTGGACTTACTTATTGTGACAAGGGTGATGAAGCATGCTTGCACGAGGAAAGGAAGGAACGGTGGCAGTCAGCATGCTAGGAGGCACAGAAACAGAGCGACACATTCTGCACCAGTGAAATCTCTGCCGCTTCCTTTTTTAACCAGAACTCTCTTTCACGTAGCAAATATTCAAAGAGAAATGTGTGTGTGCACACATTTCCTCTCATTCTTTTCAGAGGAACGCTTGCTTTCTTTTTTGGGTTGTCTAATTATATTATGGTGTCTGAAACAAAGTCTCTAATCTTCCTAGTATGTCAACATCCGGAATAGAATACTATTATTGCTGTGGAGTTGTTCTCAAGAAAGAAGTAGTTCTTCCTCAGTTTTTCTATTACAATAATTGAAATTCCCTGCAGTCAGTGTTCCAGGCTTTACTTATCTCTGCAAACATTTCCTGATCCTGCCCTCAAGGCATATCACAGTCTTCTAAGATCAGGTTTTTGTTATCATTTCTATTTCCCATTCAGCCCAAACTGTCTTTGCCCATGGAACGTAAGTTGCATATATACACTTCCCCCCTCAATATACGTAATTCCTTCAATCAATTCACCCCTACTGCCATCCTCCCCATTTCCTGCTGAGTCTATCTTGAGATAAAACTATGTATGTCATCCCTGACCTGAGCCAGTTCAGCTAAAGAGGTTCTATGTGTGGGGGAATTGTTTTGTATTGTGTTGTGTTGTATTGCATTGTATTGTATTGTATTTTCAGAACTCATCCGTCGTAGACTACTGATCTTTTTTCTTCCTTCTCCACCTCCTTTGTAATTTCTTTGCATTTTCTGTTTCTATTAAAAGTATAGAAATTTGACCACTTTGACACGTTTTCTGAAGTAATTCAATCATCTTAGCCTTTCCCATTATTGAGGCTGCTCTAGATTAGGATCCATTCAAGCTATGCTCACAGCTGGTCGTATGCACATATACCCCTCTGTGCCACTGCAATCAGCTGACTGGGACTAGCTTTTGCAGGTCTGATCCCAAGGGGCGATCACACCATCTTGGCCCCACATTCCAAAAAGTATGGGTGTGAGTGGACAATGCCAGCTAGCTCACTCCTCACCTGTATTGCTGATGTGTGTTGTGGCCTCACAATCCCACATGTCTGGCCAGCATGGGAAGGAGCTCTCCACGCCTACTGACATACACACAGAGCCCCTGTCAATAGCAGAGTTGGGGTTGGTTCTGCAAAATTCCCTCTGCCTTGGCATAGGGAAAGGGACGAGGATTCAAATGGTTTGTGCCGTACCATTGGCAGCTTCCTGAGTAGGATTATCTGATCTGGCACTTGATTAGCATTTCCACTGCACTGTTGCAAACATTTCCATACTTAGAAGCAAGAAGCTGGAACTATGTGTATCGCACCCTTTTGTATATATCATTCTACTGTGTTGTATCACATTTATATTCCACCTTTTTTACTCTTGCAAGGAACCCGGGGCAGCATTATAGAGTCCTCCTCCATTCCATTGCACCCAGCAACAAACCTGGAGGTGGATTAGGCTGAAAATGGATGACCAGCCCAAAGTCACCCAGTGAGCCTCATGGATGAGTGGGGAGTGGACCCAGCTCTCCCAGGACCCTGGTCCAACACACTAACCACCTCACCACGCTGACTCTCAGATGTGTTCAGGTGTAGAATAACCTCAAAGTCTGCTAGCTACATCAGGCTGCTAATGATATATGTTATACTCTGGCACAATATGGATGCATGGAGAGTTGATATTGATAAATGTTGATACTAGAATCTTTCTTGATACAAAAAAATGATGTACTTTCAGATTCATTAACATCTCATGAAACTGCGACATGTAAGAAGCAGACACTTTCTTGGAAGGCTAGTTGAAAGAGCATTTCAGTAAGCTCAGTATAGTCAACAGAAATGTTTCCTTCATTCACAGAAAATATGCATTATTTTGACAGAGAACATCTATTACAGGGGTGGGCAATCTGGTTTTCTCCATACATTTTAGACAACAGCTCCCATAATTCTTGTCCACTGGTTATGCTGGCTGAGACTGATGGCAGCTAGAGTCCAAAACATCTGGAAGGTATGAAGTTACCTATCTTTGATTAGTAAGAAGTGAAGCAAAACTGTAAAAAATTGAGGACACAATTCCATACATGACTGGCAGGGAAATACTGGAGTTGTAGGACTGTCTTCTGTGTAAGCATGCATAGGAGTTTGTCTTAAGGCTTGCAAGCTTGCAACCTGAAGAACACAGCAGAACTTATTTCCATAGACAAATGTAGGTCTACACTGTTGATATCTTCACAGATGACTGATTTGGAAACTATGTTCTCATTGTTGTTAAAACAATAATTGAACTTACCTACAAGGAAGAATGCCTGGAATGTTTAGATTGCTATTGTATGAAAAGTGTGTTCATTCTCGAAAGATCTTCCCTGCTTTGAAAATGGGAGTTTATTTCTTATGCAGCACAAGGGTGAGACTTGTAGTGTTTCCCAGGATTTTCCGTTTTTTACTGCCTTCCTTAGAATGCCACTTATGCATTGCCTACAGAGAAAATGCATCCCCAGAAAATTTGTATAAAATGTGCATATTCTAATAAATGTGCATATTCTAATCCTAATATATGAATGCAAGTTTGTTTATTTATTTATACAACCTTTTATATATACCTTCCTCCATAGATAATTTGGCTGTCAGAATGGTTTACAAGATTAAAAATAAGGTTAGATTAAAAATACAAGAAAACAATACAATGGCAAAACAATCATAATACATTCAATAACAATACAATTATTATTTAACAGTCCAGCACATGAGCCAACCAACAAGAGCAAAAAAAGAATGTAAATAATAAACAAAACAAAATAAACATAAGCAACTAATAAATAATAGTTTAAATAAACATGCAGTGACATGGCAAGTACATAAAAACAAGCATAATCATTTTAAAAAATATATCACTTAGGAATTAAAATACTGGGAGAACAGAAAGGTTTTTGCCTGATGTCGGAAGATGTATAACATCACCACCGGGCATATTTCTCTGGGAGTGAGGTCCATAAATGGAGCACCACAACCAAAAAGACCTTTCCCCAAGTAGCCACCTTCCTAAAGTCCTTTAGCAGAGGTTCCCAAGAAGGACCTCATATAGAATACTCATTCTCATTTCAACTGAAATTTCACACATCTCACCATGGCGGCATCTGTACAATCAGGGTACTCTACGCCTGCCTGTTGAGTTGGTACAGTTGTGAACTGTTGATGAAAAACAACTTCAGACCCCACCCATGTGCTCTCTTCTTCTGTTCTTCCATCTTTAAACGATACTTGGGATGGACTCAGCCATTCATACCAAGGGCATGTTGAAATGGAGGGCAGCCTATGGAAAGAGAGGACTGTCCTCTGTAAAAGAGAACATGTGGCCATCCAAGTCCTTGTTCCTGTGTGAGCAACCAATGCAGTAGAAATTAAGGTGGTGGAACATTTTCTGGCCGGGAATTAATTTGGTAGAAAATGGTGCATGTTCGTAATTTCCGCATGCGACATCAGCAGCTCGATTCAGCCAGCCCGTCTTATACTCCAAAGCCATATGGCCAAAGGCCAGACTTCCCTCATTGGGCCCACATATGACTCCTTGCTATGATTCACTCCATTTTCAAATCTCCATGGCCTCACATGAGCTAAGAGACTCTGTAAAGGATCAATTTGCTGACTCTGCCACCCCAAAGAAACAGAGATAGGCCCACTTAAAAAATTTCACCAAGCCGCTTGCAGAAGCGACATAGGTAATACTGAGCCCTTTGCAGAACCAGGCAGCTTTGCAGCAGAGGTGAGAATGATTCCTGGAGCAAGAATTATGCAGTGATTTTCTTGACGCATTGAAATACTGAACCATGGAAAGGGCTGTGACCAATGCAGCATTCACTTCTCCAGATCACTGTAGTTAATAACTGCACTGGATTAGCATCAGAGGTAAGCCATTAGTAGCGATAAGTATTTGGTATGTGTCATGGGATATAATGAAAAATTAAGGTGCAGAATTAAGCTTCTTACCTCCCTGAAGAGAGAACACATAAGATGATGGGAAAATCAGGGTTTTGCTGTATGAGTTTGGATCAATGCAAGGAGTGCATTGGGATGGCAAGGGGATGTGTATGGTCAGTCAGAACCCCACAATGAGAAAAGCTGCCTTGCACCAGACTCGCAGGAAGCAGATAATACACTTTGCCCCATATGGATTAAAAGTGATAAATTAGATATCCATGATTTTTTAATTAGATATCAGGTTTGCTGAATCTCTTGGCAGGCACAGTGCAAGCTTACCTCATGTTTTCATTGTAATCTCTCTGTCTCCGATGAATGGTGAGGATGTTGACGCTTACTTTATTTCCACCTGGCAGATGTGCATGATAGTGTACAGATTATAAACTAGATATAAGACCTAATTCATTGAAAGATGACAGGGAAGAAATGAAAACAAACAACAGTATCTTAAGGCTTGGTCTTTGCCATCAGACCATCCATCTGCTGACATCCTCGGGGAGGACTGGATGCTTTTAAGAGGCAGGCCTACAGGTTGGCAGTGAAGGCAAAAGCCAGCATAAATGGGCTGCAGCAGGACCTACCTGTCTGATTGACAATATCCTTAGCTGTTCCAACACAACATTATTCTGATCTACATCCCTCACTACTCTTCTTTGGCATCAATCTTCCCACAAGCAGAGTAGCAAAGCTTGCTGTCAAAGTGAGAATTAGGTGTCCTTCAGAACCTGAAAGACCAATGCAGCAGGCTCTGGGTTGGGAAAATGGTGCCAACAAGAAAAGGATCATTTCCATTTATGATTTCCATAGTATGATTATGATCATATTTTATGCTTGGGTGTGAAATTAGCTCAATTAAGAGTTGCCAGTTTTTCCTTTTCTTTTGTTATTTAGCAGATCTTCTTTTTGTAAGTTTACAGATTTGTTTGATCTGCACCTCTCAGAACAGAACACAAAAACAGACCCAATTTGTTGTCAGAAGTCCTTATATTTACAGGCATGCAACGTCTTCTTGAAAAATGCATCAAACAACATGCATGCAGTTGAACGATGTGCAAAACTCATCTGTGCATGACTAAAATGAATGCAATCACAATTTGGTCACTGAGAGTAGGCATCAGTTAATGTGCCCAATATGCATCCACCTGAAACGTGTGCACCAAAATACTAATTGTTTTCCTTTAAAACTCTCACACACCGATGGAAATAATGGAACTGCCATGGGCTGGGCATGGTGGTAGGAAAAGGAGGGTGTCCGCAGAACTGTGCTTGACAAATCTGTCCATCACCTTCGTATTTCCTTGGAAGTGAAATTGAAGCAAGCACTGAAACCGGCGCTGTGGCTGCACACACGGAAAGGCAGCAAGGGCTCCTACTGCCAGGCTTCCTTTGTGGCTGCATTTGTAACAATGCAGAGGAAAACAGGAGGCCCCCAAGCATTTCAGGCTGCACATAGGAATACTCTTGTGTAGAGCTGCTATTATCACATTAAAGGTCACTGCCTGAGAGGTTTCCCACACCACTGTTACCATTGCTAAGAGCTCCTCCGTACCTGCTGTACGTGGTAGTCATTTTCTCTGTGATACCTTGTCTTGCTCTAGCCTCTAGCGCACTGTTTGTAAACCGACTAGAGCAGATATATATGGGGGGGGGGGGTATTTTAGAGCACCTGCAATGCAAACAGCATTTATAGAACGGCTACCAACTCCAAGGGTTCACATCTAATTACATAGTGGGGTCGGATACAGTGTACTGGCTTTGTGTGTCCACACATGCACACAGGGGGTGCACCAGGGTCAAAGAGTGGCTGCAAGAGCTTCTCTTGCATGTAGGGCTGCTGTGCCCAAAACCACCTGCCGCGCTGCTGATCCTGCCGAGGGCCAAATTCCATTCTGGAGAGGCTCCCAGAGGTAGCGTTCCAGTGGTGTGCAGGACCACAGGCAAAAGGTAGAGAGGCCAATCAAAGAAACCCGCTGTAGAATTTGGCTTAAAGCTTTCAGGAAATGCACTGCAATCTTTCACAACAGGGGAGCAGAACTGCAAAAGCTGGGGAGCCGCCGAACAATTGTCAAACTAAGAAAATGGGGTGAGGCCATGGGACGAGGGCATGACCCTCTGGGGAACCCCAGAGAAGTGGGTGGGTGGCCCAGAGATTCGACACCAAGCATTCTCCCAGTGCAGCAGCAGCTCATCCTCCCTCCCGACCTGTCTCATCATCCATCCCCCTTTCCCAGATCCATTACAGTCAGCTGAGGAATAGGTGGGTAGCAGGGCCAGGGAGAGAAGAGGCAGCTCTCTCATCTCCTGCAGTGCCTGGAGATTTAAAGCTTCGCGATGGTCCTTTGGCTTTGAGTCTGGCAACGCCACTCCCGTCAAAGGTCTAACCTGTGTGCCCTGCAGGGCGCAGGCCTACTTCCACAGTGTCCTCACTGCATTCACCAGAGCTTGCGCCCAGGCAAACAGACACAGATTGCAGCGCTAGGTACTTCGGGGGAAAGAACTCGAAAGCTAAAACCCAGACACAATTACTCTGCTTTAAAACATTGTGCCTGACAGCAAAATGGAGAGAATGATTTACCACGTACTATCCAACACATCCTCGGGAAATAGGGACAAATGCGCCAGATAAAGACTGTAAATTTTGATGAGAGTTTTACTCAGCTTATTAAGCCTGCCACCCTTGTACACACTTACCTAGGAGTAAGTCCTGCTGAATTTTAAGGGACTGAGTGATGAGTTGCCATGCATGGGATTGCCCTGTCAGGCTTCTGTCTGTGTGCAAGCTTAGGAGGGCATCTAGATTAATTCATTACATTCAGCAGATCTGCCAAACAGATTGTCCATCTTCCGCTACTTAAATATTTATTATTTTCCTCTAAAAATCATCCTAGAAAGGCTCCCTCTCTTGCTCACGACAGGGGTTAAATTGTTAATGCGTTACTTTCACTTGGATTTTTGTCCCTTTTCTGAAAATCAAACTTGGGTTGTTGTCTTTCTCCCTCCCTCCCTCTCGCTTTCTCTCCCTCCCTGGGGATAAACAAATGGACAGCTTTCCTCTCTAGAATTCCTCCTTCCATTACCATCACAGCAGAATGCATCCGAGACTATAATAACTCAGCGATGAAATACAAAATGTCGCAATGCCATCTCCCTTAAAGTGAACTGAGATTTTGTTATGCCATTTTAGATGCACTAATAGCTCCTAAAGTCCCATAGAGTATCCTAATGTGAATTTAATGAGCTGATAGCATATAAATGACAGTACTGAGAGGGTGAAGGTGACATAACCTTTTCTCTTCTATTTGATGTTTGTCTTTGAAAACATACAGATCTTTCCAAAATGTACTGCATTATTACTAAGTGCCGCATCTTTCAGCAAAGAAGCTTGCCATTGTCTTGGCATTTAAAAATCTATTCTTTTCCTTTATGGCATAAAGATATGGAACAGAGTTTTTTATTTGAAAAAAGAACGCACATTTATTTTTATCATTAACGTAATAAAAGGAATTGGAATACTTCTTCTCTTTGCGCACTCTTCCATTACTTGTCACTGTTGAGTACATGTCCATTTTGTGGAGTGCACATCCACTGACAACCACTCATTTTTAGCATTTGTGTTCCTTCCAATGTCACTGTTACTAATACAGCATCACTAAAATTGTGCATGAATCATACTGAAACCATCCATCTTTATTTTCTGGGTGTAATTTTTTCTGCTACCCAAGATGATGTTAAGGGGACTGCTCATCACCGCTGGCTCCTGTTCTCCCCGTGTCATTATAGAAGCTTTGTCATTTATAATCGGTTGCCTCCCCTTGCCTGCCTGATTCATTCAATGATGTCACAGTCCATTGTTTGTGCAAATCCCAATCACCTTCATCATGGTAATGAACTGTGATCGCATAAGCACTGGCTCGTGTCCTCATTGACACTCCTGGAGGGAAGCTGAAGAATAAAAGGGAAAGAGAGGACAAACCTATATGGATAAGAAGCCTGGGATGATGCAAACGGGAACGTGTTTCTGGGGATGCTTTAGGAGGCAAGTGCCGTTGTGTTGTTATGACTGGCCAGATGAGAGGGCGAGGCAGCATTTATTTATATATTTATATATTTATTTATTTATCACCTTAACGTGCCATCCTCTCTCCAAAGAACTCAGGGTGATGTTATTCATATTATCCCCTGTTAGTCTCACAGTGACACTGGAGGATGGTGAGGCTGAGAGAGAATTGTCTGCCCAAAGCCAGCCCAGGAGTGGCAGAGCAGGGTTGTGATTTGTGTGGGGACTGGAATAGTTCTTGTCAAGCTAGTCATCTCTGGTCACTTTTTGGTGTTCTCTTCTTTGCAGCAGTCTAAAATCAAAGAGTTGTTTGACACCTTTAGCATTTTTATAATGTGATCACCTTCATGTCTACTTAGATGTAAAAGCCCCAAGTCCAATGTGGCTTACTCTCAGGTAAGTGGGTATATAACTGCAACTTTATGCTGTTGTTCTTATCCGACCAATGATTGAACGGGGTTGTGGAGCTGCCGGGTAATTGCAGCGATTTGATCCTGAATTGCAGTCTGTCTCTTTATACTGCTAATTATATTGTCAGCCACCTTGTGAGGGGCTGTGCCCTGAAGGATGACCTAAAATGGGCATGTAAGCAAATTATAAAAACTAAACAAACCTTGTCCTATGTGCCTAGGCAAACAAAGACCATTCTTTGGGTGTGTGATTGTATTTTTGCTCTTCTTTTCCTTATGTTATTTGCACATTTGTATGATGATGGCAGACATTCTAAAGGCATGCCCAGACAAGAAACCCACAATGTTTCAGAAGGATAGGTGCAAAGCCTAGGGACTCCTAATAGCCATATTCTTCCAATACAATAGCCTCTAAGAAAACCCTCCTCTCATCCTTGCGCAACCTCAGTGAGTAGGACCTCTGCTAAAATATGCCCTATAATTAGAAAGTGGTACTGCCAGTCACGCAAACCCCTCCCTCCCCCCAGCAGCACTTAAAGATGCACAAGAAAAAGTCACTATTTAGAGATTAAAGGTCTAGAACGAACATGAGGACTTTGCAAAGCTTTGTTCTGCAGTGGCTTTCTTTCCATCAGCTTCAGAAGGCCAAAACAGCCCACTTCAGCTCAGACCTCAGACTTCATGCCAATCTAATGCATATCTCTGTTTTGCACATGTGGAGTCTGGTCCTCCAGAGAACTGAATGGGGAATGCATTGCAATGAATCTCCGGGCCAAAATACGCATGCTTGATATGACTTATCTGGTGTCTTGATGTGTATTTATAATCGCTGTGTAGGAAATGAAGTAATGATAGTTCATTTCAGAACAGTGTAGACTGGTATAATTTGGGCTGTTCTGTTGTTGTCGTTTGGTAATTTGGGTTTATAATTTGGGTAGTTTGGGTTTATAATGTTTATAATTGTCCAAAACTGCTGTCTCACCATAATTTTTCTAAGTTAACAGTGAATGCAAAAGGAAAACCTAGTATGGCAAGTAAAGCACTGCCATTGATTGGGAGTTGTACAAATAACAACAAATAAAAACAATAATATACTTGTTTTTATTTATCACTTGTTCCCAAACACTTCTGTTGCCCAGCGACAAGGCAAACATACCACATATGCTTAACAACCACAGTGTACATATTTTGTCTTTCCAAGGTTTCTAGGATTTGTCAACCATAACGATGCATTGCAGCATCAGAGGGAATTTCCAGCAGGAATACATGATTGTCTCTTTCCAAAAGCCTTTCCCTGGTCCTTAGCACACATGCATGGGTGCTTGAACACACACATACAGCAATCCGATCTCTCTCATTGTTTGGAGAAGGGGTATAAATTAATGCTTCTCTAAATACCTTGCATTAGAAGTTATATCACATTTACATGGGTGCATTCAGAAGATTCATGCCATATTTCATATCAGGACAGCTGTTTACCAGTTTGTGATCCAGGACAAGCAAGAGAAATGCTACATTTGTTTACTTTCAAATGTGTAGTCCAATTACTCTGTAAGTCTCAACTGGTGTTGGAAAGATGTCAGGGTTGTGGGATAAAAAACAACATAAAACAAAATTATATGCAAACAACAATGAATCTATAGTTACTATTGCAGTAGGCTTTACCTGCCAAACACTGACCAATACATGAAAATCCAGTCATGTCCACTAGGGATGTACAAGAATGTTCTCTCTCTTTGCAAAGCCTGTGAACATCTCCTGGTTGCAATCACAAACATGAACACAAGCAAGAGAACCTTTTGGGCAAACTCACAAATCTGTGACAATGTTTGAAAAATATGCATGTTAAAAAAAGTCTGCATTATTTTCTTGTCCAAGATTTGGCAAATTTGGTGGGTTTGAAAATCATTGGTCCTCTCTTCCACAGGGTCCTGCTTCTGGTAGAATGGCATCCCCCTGCCTCTCCCTCCAAAACTGCTTTGGAGGCTTTAGTATCCTGTGGTGCAGATTTTCAAGAGAGAAAAGAGAGATGGGAAAGTTCTTCAGTAGAAGTCTGCTTGGAGGTAGAATGGCCACTTGTGAATTGCCAAAACAGAGGAAATGCATCACCAAATTAGAAAATGGAAGAGAACTGCAATATGCTGATTTATATGTATTGATACAAATGCAGAAATGAGAGAGAGAGCCCGAAAGAGGCAAAGTGCATATCTCACCATAGTGTTCTGCGACCTGAACTGCAACCAGGCAATGTGTGTGCTTTCCTGTTCGGCCCACTGTCCACATTCTAACTCTGGATTGCAACACTTCTACTTGACCATCTTTACACTGGAATTGGACAAGACTGGAATAGATAAGGTTTCCAAATAGGCAGCTGTCCTCTGCAGAAGATAATCTGTCTTCTTCTCTTACCCTAATAGAATCTAGGCTGGAGCCATGCAAAATTTGCCACCATAACACTGACAAGCATTTGACATGAGTGGAGAACCCTTATTGACACATGGATCTTATGAACTGACCAGGACCAGAAAGGAGTCATTAAGGCATGCAAGGCAAACCTGCACCATAAGCTAATCACTAAGAACTCAAAGTGATGTAGGTCTGCCAAAATGGACAAATTATGTCTCATTCGCATCAACTGGCAGACCACCGCATTTTGTAATTGCTGGAGTTCCTTGGCTGTCTTCCGGGAGAGCCCCAGGTAGTGCTCATTACTTCAGCTCAGAGAGCCCGTAACCAATGCATGGTTGACAGCAGCAAGGTGCCAGTTGTGCCCTGCAGGAGTCCAGCGTGTGAGAGATAATTGATAAAATGCACTCCTGGCCATGTGTCCCTTCCGACCATCCAGGAGCGGACTGGGTCTAGGAGTACATCCACTCACACAGCCCATTAACCTCTTGCAGTTCTGTACATGTGCAAACCCTTGGGAATTTAATCCAGACAAGATTGGGCTGTTTTTTGGCTGGGGATGCTGCTGATCCGAGTAGAGAGCTGCAACCCATTTTGAACAAGCTTCTGCTCTTCCTGGAGCATCAGGAAGTCTGGTTGTGCTCCTGGATCCAGCAGTAACCTCAGGAATAAAAGTGCCCATTCCACCCCTCTTTCCAGCCCCACTTTTCTTCCTCTGGACTGTAAAGAAACCATTTCTCCTTTCATTCCCTCATATACAGTAGCTCATCTTCCTCTGTCCACTCACTGTCACCATGTGGGATGGTGCTTAAAGCAGACTGGTTGGCCATCCCTATGCAGGCAAAACCTGTACAAGTGCTTTGAGAGCTTCAGCTGCACCCACAGGATCTGTCCATTCCATGTCTCTTCAGTCACCAACATAATCACGAATCTTTTCCCGTTGTTTTTAATTACTTATCAAAGAGACTCATAATATTTGCAAGCAATTCAAGTGGAGTACACAGTACACTTCAGTAGACATAACTTCAGTGCTTTCCTGGGACCGATGGTCCTTTTCTGGAATGAAAATAACTTGTCTTGTTCTTGATGTTTCTCATTCGCAAAGATTGCTTTGGGTATATCAGTTTCTATTCTAGTCTCTGCCTGGCAGACATAGTTCAGCTTGTATGAGAGATGCCTCTTGGGCTGAAGGAAGCCCCACTGTGGCTGTTATTATGCATGTCTTCATCTCTGATTGATACAGATGATTCTTCATGAGATATTTCACAGAACAAATACAAACAAACCTTTCCTGCAGAAATTGTATATACTGAGGAAATGATTCATCTGATATTTTCTGACTAACTTCAAATTATGGTCATGAAGAATCAACTTCATGGGAAAATTAGACCAAGGACAAAAGGTTGTTTCACAAGGTGGTGCTGAGCGCACGAACAGACATTTTGCTGTGGGCTTAAAGGATTTGTAGAAGTTAGAAGCGGGACTGGAATTAAGCCAGGGAAGAGCAACTACTACTGCTCTTAGAGGCCTTCCATGCAGGTCTGTAATGTTTCAGAAATTGCTTAGCAAAAACCAGGCAATGGAAGAAATCATTCCACAAGGCCTGTGATGGCCAGCATAATGATGTGGTGCTGAATGCGGGACCTTGGGATCTTTCTGACCTTTGACAAATTGTACCACTGTTCTTACAGGCATCAGATGTATCATGGAGAGGAGCATACTCCATTAGCATGACTCAAATAAGACCCTTTCCTTCGCCATATATTGCAATTTACCTCCAACCTTATGTTCATAGGCCATTTCAGCTCATGATCCTGATTTTGCTTTTCAGTCAAGAGTACTATAGAGTATGAGTTCCTTCCAATTTTGATAACCAAGTGCAATTTCAATAAGAGAGCTGACAAAGGCTTCAGGAAACAAGTTTTTCAAGAACATCAAAAGGAAGAAAAACTGCACAGCTGACAAGCAATTTGTAGAGCACATGACATGTTTTGCACACATCTCAAGAAAGTCTCTTTTCTGAAAAGAAAAGTTATGAATATTATTCACTAGGTCATTCACACAATTAAGGTTCATGAGTCTGACACTGCATGGTCCAGGGGGGGAAACGGGGATTTGTTTGCATGGAGGATGGAGATTACACTATGTCTGCTTCCAAGAAGTCAACTCTGTCCCAAGCAGATTGTCATTATTTTACTCCCCATATAAGTATATATTTTTAAATTTTGCTCAAGGTATAATTATGTATATTTAAAAATAATATGGTTCTAATTAATACAATAATTGTGCATTCTTTTTTCAATTTCAACTTGCTTACAGGGGTTTTTTAATACTGATGGAAGGGTGTTGAACCAAATAAAGGTACAATGAATTAAAAGTTAATTCATTCTTGAAGTCTTAAAAGCAGTTTTTAGGTGAAATAGTAACAGTCACTTAGGCAGCTCTAAGCACATCTGAGGGCCTTAGATAGAAGGTAAAGTTATCTAGCTACAGGTAGAGACACCTAGCAACTTTTCAGCCTGCATTTTGCTGGGTCTTCAAAAAGAAAAAAAATGAAACTAGCATGTCGAGATGTTGTGAAGTAGTAGTGGTCACATTCCATCCTAATTTATTCTGCTTATCCCAAGAGACTATTTGTGTATGATTCAGCACAGTTTGCAAGGCCCTTCATGTTTTTGATTCAGTTTGTTTGCTTTTTTCAGTCACTTCTGCTAAAAACAAACAAAAATGCCACTACTTTCCCTTGCTCGCAGGCTGCTGATGGGCAGGACAATGCTACTGCTAAAGAGGCTAAAACGGGTCATCTACAGAAGGTTCTATGCAAAAAGGGGTCGGAATGGATTGATTCCATTCCTCAGCCTGACAGGAGTCCACACGGAAGAGACAGTGTAGATTAGTTAGCAAGCTGGGTATCTGAAGATGAAGACTCCCTTTGTAAAACAACACAAGTGAAAATCAGCTATTGATTCTCACCTCTTTAGTTCTGGGTTTGGGTGCAAATGAATACTTTACAGGACACTTCTCTTTCAATTAATTTCTTCATAAGATTGCTTATCTCCATCTGAAAACATTAATACATCAATTTAAGATATGATACAAATAGGAAATCAGTACTTTAGAATAATAACAGTTACAAAATGTAGAACAATTATTGTAACAGGAGGGAGATACTGCCAATGATAAAGTTGTTTTTTAAGAGCTCTGAGTACATCACACTCTGGGTAATCCAACAGAATTTCAAATTTAGTGGACAATGAATAGCTTGATTTTATATGTTTTGGACTGCAGTTCCCATCATCCTTGACCATTGGCAATGCTAGTTGGGGTCTGTGGAAGTCATAGTTTGAAACATTGGAAGGCCACCCAGTTGCCTAGCTCTGGATTAAGGAGAGATTATCCACACCCAGCTCAGAAGCTTAACAGCAGTGAGTTTGTAAGCTGATCATGTTATTCTCCCTAGGCCATGTCCTCAGTGGCATTCCAAAAATACAGGGAGCTGTGTTGATCCTTGTGTGTTGATGTGTGTGTGTCTGTGTGTGTGCGTGTGTGCACATGTTTGTGATATGGGTACAGGGAAGCCTGAGGGGGTAGCAGATTGTATCAGAGAATAGCATTCTCCTGGTGCTTCTACCCAGGGAAACTTGGGTCGCTTGTATCAAATGCAATCAAACATTCTGAGCCAGAGATTAAGATAAGCCTTTCCTCTGCTCTGGTCTCCCATTCCCCCTGCCACTCATTCATGCACACCTGTTCAGGCATCCTGCTCTCAGCTCAGTCATCTTTTTTTCCCCAGCAATTGAGAAAGGGGTAGGGGAGAGCTCCCCACTCCCATCTCACTCTAATGCTTAAGACTCCCCCATGGGTGCAGGCCAGGGACAAGAATGAAAGATGCAAAAAAACTAGAAAGGGTCCAGAGGAGGAAAGACTGGGAGAACTGGGGATGTTCAGCCTTGAGAAGAGAAGACTGAGGGGGATATGATATCCCTCTCTAAGTACCTCAGAAGCTGTCACAAAGAGGAAGGTCAAGATCTCTTCTTGCTGATGCCAGAGTGTAAGGCATGGAATAATCAACAAGCTCCTACAACCCAGATTCAGGCTGGACATCAGGAAAAGCTTCCTCACTGTCAGAGCAATTCAACAGTGGAACCAGCTGCCTGGAGAGGTGGTAGGCTCTCCCACACTAGAGACATTCAAAAAGGAACTGGACAGCCATCTGAGTGGGATGGTGTAACGTGGTATCCCGCAACAGCAGGGGGTTAGGCTCGATGGCCTTCATGGCCCCTTCCAACTCTACAATACTGATTCTATGATTCCAAGAAGCGCTGCTGACCCATTTAGCTGTTTGCACTTCTCTGGGTCCCTACTAGCCTGGTTGAATCCAACTGAAGCCAAACTGATGTGTATTAAGCTTCACTGGTTTCCACAGAACCAACTTAGTCAGGAGATACAACCCAAATCTTATTAGCTCCTCTTCAGGAGAAACTTTCAGAGTGGCTTATGGAGGCACAAAGCAGGGAAGCAATAAAACCATGCTATAAATGTGATAAAGCATATCACACAGCAGGGCAACATCGAATAGGCGAATGGGGCAGCATATAAGTTTGCTAAATAAATAAATAATAAAATTCCATGCAGTGATCTGCAGTGTGTGGGGGGGGGAGTGGGCGGGTGGAGATACACCATGCAGTGAGCTGTAGCTGGTAACTTCCTTCCTTCCCTGCAGAGAGCAGAGCAACCAAGTCAAGTACAAGTTCTGTACAGGCATGTTGGATAACCCATGTGGGCTGGGTAGAGGATCAAGCCACCAGTGACTTCATTGTGGGCTTTAACAGAATCCAAAGAGGTCCTTGGCAAAACTGGGTTTGAAAGAGCCAAGATGCTTCCAGAGTTTGGAGATGTCAGTTCAGCTTTTAGAGCCCATTTCTGAGCCTGATTAGGAGGGCGGGGTGGCGGGGAGCTTGCCCTCTGCTAGTTATAAGTGTCACAGATGCTCAGAGATACATGAGCCCACCAAAAAGAATATAATCCAGACCAGCTGTGCTGCTCCAGGAGTGGATGCCTTATAGATGCAAGGCAGCCAAGTCTCCATATATCACAATACTAGGCCATCACTGCCTTTATATAGTTACACAAAATGTTTCTGAAGAAGTGAAAAGTTTTCCCATTGTGCATTGTTTGTTTTCTTTTCCCCCAGCAGGGACTGCTGATGCTAATGGACTCACAGCAGTATACCCTACCTCGGTTATTACAGGTCTAATTCAGTCATTAACATTTCATTAACGGACTAGCCTCCTAGCTGCTTCCATGCCTGCCTAGATATTGATGAGCTCCCTGGTATAAGAAACTGGTCATTAAGGTGGTTTAAAGGGTTTATTAAAATATCAGTGTATGTGCTGTTGCACAAATGTACATGTCACTTGACAACAGACAATGCACAAACTAAAATGAATCTCTTTGCAATTTGCCAGTTTCTTGCACCTGAAATTATATTTATGGCTCTGCTGTTATTTTGGAAGAAGAACATTTTGATACTGCAAAGGATTTAAAAGTAAGCGCCCTACCCAGAAGACAGGTGGTTTCCAAGTGCCCAGTATGCCGAGCATTGCAACTGACATCACAAGCCACGCTCGGACAGTGCCAGCCCCCATATTTTCAACCTTGCGGCCTCCTTATGAGTCCTAAGCCATCTACTGACAGCCAAGTCATCAGATCCATTGGGGAATGGACTTTGCTCCCATTTCATCAGTGTCTTCAAATGCAGAAAGAGGGATCTTTTTTGTGGAAGAAAGTAAGAGTGGACAGGCAGGGATACTACCGGAGGGTGGAGGGTAAACCTGAGCTCTGGAAATACTCAGCACTCTGCTCCCTTTTCAGTGTACTTCCTACTTACTGTGTCCCAGAGAACCGGATATGACTCAACAGAAGCCACCGAGAGCTAGCCCAGTTCATGGCTGCACTGATCTATCTCACTTCACCATGTTCCAGTTTTGGATCTTGCAGAGCCAGCCAGTCTATATGCAGCTGCTGACATTTGTTTCACCTCAAGCAGAGGTGGGGGATGTGTCTCCAGATGTTGTTGGAGCACAACTCCAATCAACCCTAACCAGTGTAGCTAATAATGAAGAATGATGGGAGTTACAGGCCAACAACATCTGGAGAACCAAGCCTGGCCTGCGCTTGACCTAGAGCCCTCAAGAAGAATGCATTCCCTCTTATCTTTCTTTTGTGAGCCGCCCAGAGAATTTCTTCCATATGAATATAGTCAACGAAATAATAAAAATGTAACTTCGAGGACATTGCTAATGTGATGGTATAATTATGGTAGCAATACTATGCTATTAAGCTTAGCCATAGTGCACAGTAAATTGAACTTAGATTGAGGCAATAAAATTATTTAAATTTAATTATGCTATCTTTATTGTATTTTTATTTTTTTTTAATGCTGTCCACAGTAAAGAACCATCCTGGAAAGAGATGTTTGATGGCTTCAGTAAACCATACAGAAGACTAAGGCATGATAGAAAGGCAGGGTTCTCCTCTGAATTGCCCCATTATGAACACATCTGCAAAATGGTTTTTGCTGCTTAGACTAACAAAATTGTCTCCAGCAAAAGCAAGCTATGAGGTAGGTAATATGAAACTCTCTAGAGAAAGCTTCTCCAACTTGATGCCCTCTACATGCTTAGGACTTTAACTCCCATCAGCTTCCTCCAGGAATGCTGGGAGCTGTGGTCAAAACATCTGGGGGGCGCCAGGTTGGAGAAGAATGCACTAGTTCAAGCTTTCCTCATACGTTTAGCATTCTTCTTACAAGACTCCTCATGACTCCAGTTTTATAAATGGGGCTGTAATAAATAGTATTGATCCTGACTTCATATTTTCAGGGATCACACAGCTTTAGTCAGTCATTACTTTACCAGGCTGACATGTAAATAGGTTTCTGCTTATTATGAAACCCCAAAGCTTATTATCTTGATAAAACAGGGGCTACGTTTGAAAAATCCAGGGGGAAACAAGGCTTCCTGACTGCTAATACAAATGGGCTCAAAGCTTTCTTTTCTCCCTGTTCTGTAGAACAATCATACGTGCATAATGCGAACATGTACAGTCAACTAACTTAACAAAGGAAAGTAAAAGAGTTACAGAAAAGAGTCTGCCAAGGTCTCATCTGAACAGATTCACATACTATCCCTTTTTACTGTCAGCATAAATAAAAATGAACTAACAAACCACGACGAGGAGTGGAAAACAACCAGTCAGCTAAAATGTCATGAGTTGCTTCTCCGCAGGTGTCATCCAGACTTCACTGAAATGGCACATGGCTTTGATATGCTCATCAGGAGAAACGTTTCCTCCTTTTGGCCACAAACAGGATTCTAGACCTAAAGGCCTCACAGATAAGAGTGTGCAATGTAAGGATGGAATATTCTGAACAATGCAAGTTTCCTCTGATAGACTTTTATTATTGATTTAGTTATTTTGAAGGCAAAATTCCAAGCACACATTCAGTTCAGTGTTCAAACCAGGTTGCTACTATGCTATTATCCTATATTGGCATCTGAGAGCCCTCCTGTGTACCGATAACCTGAAGAAAATTAAGAAGTCCAGTTTTGTGTCGCAGCTCCCAATTCCTACCCATTATACTGTTATGGCATTTTATTAATAGCTTCTATAGATGAATGAGAATTTCATTCCAGTTCCGTACTGAAAAAGAATATATCAAAATTTGCAAAGCTCTTCATATTCAAGACAGAAAGTAATAGACTTTTATTGATACAGATTTTTTGTTAACAAAAAATGAATGTAGGAGAACCTAAAAATTGCAGATTTGTGTACGCACCTAAGCCCAGGAATTGTGATTCCTCCACGTAACAGCTGTCAGTCCTGCAGGGTTTGTGCTCTAGGTTACAACCACATATGCAGACTTATCTGAGAGTACATTCCCTTAAACTTAATAGAGCTTACTTGTGAGTCAACATACATATGACTGTGCTGTTATATTGCTAATTTGTGTTTTTAAATGATGTTCTCCCTCATGCTGGCCTGAGCATCAAGAGATACACCAGAGACAATGAGGGAATCTTCAGACAGCAATTCTTACATTCAGGGACAGATCCGAGAGTGCAAAACGCACATGCATGGTAGCATCTGTGAGGCAGCTAACAAAAGGCATGGAAACAACAGTCAGGAAAATGGCATGATTGTGCCCATGGTTTTAAGCCCAGAAATCTGTCCCTGACTGGATGGTGGCACCATAAAAATATACAAAAGACACTTTTTGGGGGGCATGATTAGATTTCTGAATAAATCAGAAATAAATACAGTATATTTCATGTTAACATGTCAAGTAAGCATGATTAGGATTGCTGCCTTAGGTTAATTTTCTGTTATACCATTTATGAGAAAAGTCTGTTTCTTTCAAGTAGCTCTGGCTGTCCAGCAATAAAAGAGGGCAATTCTTCTCCCCACTGCCCTATGTCCCAAGTGTTTCTAAATGAAGTTAAAAAATCAGCCTCTTATGTGGATTCCTTTGATTCTCTTACTCATTGCTCACCTTCCTGCTAATGGTGAATTTTCTCCACTTCAGGGAAGTGGGTCCATTAAGATGGTCCTCTCCCAGAGGCCAATGGATCCTGATGGTTTTCAGAGGGCGCTGGAGGATTTTCCAGCCAGTATGACTGGTGGTGCTGATGAATCCTCAGCTGATCTCTGGAATACAGAGATGACCTGGGTGATTGACATGATTGAGTGTCCCGAGTGTCCCTTCTTCAGTAGAGCTCATATGGCTCAGTATCCTTCAGAGCTGAGAGTGATGGAATAAATCAGGAGATGGCTTGAGTGTAGATGGAGGAAAACTCACAGTAAATACCATTGAACACTGCTTTATGCTTCCAGTTGAATGTATCTGGGGACAGTGAGAGCAGCAAAGAAGCAATATCTGACTGTCTCCATTCAATTTGCCATTTGCCACCCAGTTGAACTCTCTAGGATTGTCCAAGGCCTGTTACTTGCTGCCCCAAGGACATCATGGAACTGTCTTAAGCCAATTGTAATATATTTGTCAGGTACTTCCAGGACAAAATCTCTTGTATCCACCAGGACTTGGACACCAATGTTATCGCAGTGATATCAGGTGAGATACCCAGTGCACTCTCTAGTTTAGTTGTTTTGGAGGAGTTCCAGTTATATAACTTGAGGATGTCAACCAGGTGTTTGGACAGGTTTGTAACACCATGTCCATATAGGATCCTTGCCCCTCTTGGCTAATAAAAGCCAGTAAGGAGTGAACTTCTGGATGGGCCAGAGAGGTGATTAAGGGGTCTTTTTGAGAAGGAGTGGTCCCTGACCACCTGCAACAGTAAGACCACACCTGAAGAAACCTTCCCTGAATCCAGAAGAATTCAACAGTTTTGGGCCAGTGGCGAACAATCCGTTCCTGGGCAAAGTTCTTGAGTGGGTGGTGGACAACCAGCTCCAGGCACTCTTGGATGAGACCGATTAGCTGAATTATTTATTTATTTATTACAGACATTTATATCCTATCCTTCCGACAAGTGCTCAGGATGGCTTACATAAAACGAATCAATTTCAGTTGGGGTTCAAGGCTGGTTTTGGCATGGAAACAATTTCAGTCACCCTGTATAATGGTCTATGCTAGAAGAAAGACAGGAGGAGTGCAACACTGTTATTCCCCTGGACCTCTCGGCAGATTTCAATACCATGGACCACAGTATCCTTCTGCAGTAACCAGTTGGGTGCGAGAGGTACTGCATTGCAATGGTTTTGCTCCTACTTGGATGGTAGGCTCCACAAGGTGAATCTTAGGGGATATTGCTCTGCCCCTCAGATCTTCCAGTATGAGATCCCTCAGGAGTTAGTCTTCTCCCCCATGTTATTTAACATCTACATGAAACCACTGGGAGAGGTAATCTGGATTTTTGGAGTGCATTGTCATCAATAAGGTTTTTTGATGACACCCAGCTCTATCTCCCCTTTTCCTCTTCAGCAGGTAAGGCTGTGGATGTGCTAAACCAGTGCCTGACACAACAATGGACTGAATGAGGGCTAACAAATCCAGACAAAACTGAGATGCTGTTGGTGGGTGGTTCTTCTGATCAGATGAATAGAATCCAACCTGTTCTAGAAGGGGTTGCACTTCCCTTGAAGGAAGAGGTTCATAGCTTCAGGGTGCTCCTTGAGCCATCTTTGTCACTTGAAGCCCAGATGGCTTTGGTGGCTCAAAGTGCCTTCTACCAGCTTTGTCTGGTGCCTCAGGTATACCCCATCTGAACAAAGATAGCCTGCTATCAGTGACCTGCATTCAATAATCTCTAAAGTAGATTACAGCAATGCACTGTACGTGGGGCTGTCCTTGGAGACTGTTCAGAAGCTGCGATTAATAAAAGGGATTTGACGGTCTGATTACATAACACCCATTATGGACCACTTCACTGGCTGCCTATGGGAGCCCAACTCAAGGTGTGAGTCTTAACCTAGAAAGCCTTACACAGCTTGGGACAAAGGCACCTGATGGAATGACTCTCACAACCTTCATGCGCCCACCTACTGCAATCAAATTCTGGGCCTACCTCCAACTGCCACCTCTGAGGAAGACTTCGATGGTGGCAACCAAGAGAGGGGCCTTTTCAGTTGTGCCCCCACCCCCCACTTCTGGAACAAGCTGTCCATTGAAGCCTACATGGTGCCAACTTTACTATCTTTTCAGCACTGGGTAAACAGTGCCCTCTACTGTAGGGAATTCAAAAAAATCTACTGGGGCCTGCTAGCTGTTCTAAACAGGCCTTAAGGTTTTCTTCAAGTTATTTATAGATATAGATATAGTCTCTGTGTGTGTTTAAAATTTGTCTTAAAATCATGTATTGAAAACTTTTAATGATGGTTTAATATGGTGTATATTTATTGTATTTTTAATGTATTGTTGCAACAAATTCTGCCACAGTGCTTATTTAGAGTACTGAATTTATTCACTTTTTGAAAAAGTTAGTAATATATTTAGTATATGCATCTTGTGTGGTATATAATTTTCAGCAGAGTGGGTGAATGGAGCCTCGACTTTAGATGTGTGTACATCTGGGCAGCTGCAAAGGAATGGAAAAATCATCAGACAGGATAAATAAGTGGGCTAGTGGAATACTAGCATTTAAAGTGACAAGAAGCCCAACCCTATCCGTGTATTTTTAGAACTAAAACCCATGGACTTCAATGGTAATTATTCCTAAGTAAGGCTGCATAACAGAATTTTTTTTTAGTTCACCTTTGATCAGGATTACCCAGTTTGCACCTTCCAAACCAAAAGACACAAACTGTAGTCAAAGTGCACATTTCTGAATTCGCAATGTGACCCCCACAAACAACAACATGCCTCATTCATGCCTTGTAAAACATGTACATGAAATGCATATGTTTGAAAAATGTGCACAGATATGCTTTAATCATAGGGAGAATAATGCATACAACTGATGTGTACATTTAGAAAAAGGGGCACACAAAAATCACAGATTTTTATGCAAACAGAACAAATGTCACAATTTTACACCTACTTGAATCAGAATGAGCTTTGAGATGGAATTCAGAGAACTTTGATGGGCTTGCGTTTTGCTGATATGCACACTCTTAATTGCTATTTAGTTCTGCAGGCCCTTATGCTCCTCATAAAGACTAAACAGTGAACAGGACACACTATATAAAATAAGATTAGCCCTGAGGAGGGCTGAGATGGCACTGATAGGTCAGGAGATCTAGCCACAACTTTGGATATAGGAGTAAATGGCTCTTCCTGTTTGGCACGGGTTCAGAGAGATGATAGCTTAGCTTTAGAGGCAAATCTGTTGAGCAAAGCCATCTGGGGGGCACATACCTACTCTCCTATCATCACATGAGGTTTTGTCACTTCATATCCACAGTTACTTGCCCCTTGAAAAATGGTTCCTGTACAATGAGTCGTTACTGGATTTTGTGAAAATAAAATAGTTGATAAAATAGAATGGGAGAAGGAGAAGACAAAAGAGATGTCATTCGTCTAATAATTAGAATGAGCCATGAGACACCTGTACAAGCAATGCTGTGGAGACAGTATACATCAGATCCTCCGTGTGAAGTACCATCTTCCACATGTTTACATCAGAGACACACCCTATGGCATTGAACCAATTATATGCAAGTATAAGAGACCCCACCCCTTGGAACAGTCCACGCCCACTGAGCTGGCTTCCATGCACACAACCCTAGTCACTAAGTCTTAGAGAGAAATGAAGTTAGATGCCTGCTACATGCAAGTTCTTTCCATAGTGAATAGGAAGACATGCAAACTCTAGTAAATACTTATCAAGAACATATATGTTGCACCCCTCTGCAACAGCCAAATTCAACAGGGGCAGCTATTCCTAGCATGGAAGGATGTGATGGTTGTGGAATACTGTGTGTTGTAGGCAGGGCTTTTTTTGGAAAAAGAAAGGTGCCGGAACTCATGTCGCCGGCAGTAAGCGCGCGACCACACACACCAAACCCAAGCCGAGCAGTGGAGCAGAGTCCCAAGCCGAGAGCAGCAGAGCAGCGCCCTCACTATCTCACTATCAGATAACAGATAGCAGACAGAAAAGCAGCAAAAGCAGCCCACAGGCACTCTGTTAATGATGTTTGCTGCTGATCTGCCATGATTCAAAATCACTTTGTAAAATCCATTGGAAAAAATGGTGCCGGAATGCCGTTCCGGTGTGTTCTATGACAAAAAAAGCCCTGGTCGTAGGACTTTTCCAGTCTAAAGATGCATAAGATTGTGCTGTAAAATGATTAACTCTCATTATTAATTCCTTTTGCTATATTCATATCCCCTGCACTTTCTTTTGATTTGTTACTTGCAACATCTTTGAAGCAACATGCAAGTTGACACTAAAACGTATTGGAGACTGAGCACGAGAATACTGCAGCTCCCATTTAAATGTATAAAGATTAACTTCAAAGGTCTTGATCCATGTCTCATGAGTCTTTTTTTTACTGGAAGGACGGATATAAATGGAACAAACAAAAATAAAAGGGAATTCTATCTCTGCAATATTGTTATAAAATGCATCAAAAGAAGTTTCCCCGGACAATGAAACATACCTAATGGTTGCCTGTATTACAAGATACCACTGAATATTCAGATTTGTGGATGTTAAGTAAAATATTACTTTGATATTTTTGTTGTGTTATTTCTGTAGTGTATCTTACCATCGCCTCTGACATTGAAATTAATGATGCTGCCAAATTTCATAATTAGTTGGGCCACTGGTTGAAACTTATTCATTCATAATGTTCCTGTTTGAGGCAAGTCTGGATCAATGTATTGCAAATTTGCTATTAAGTTCAGAATTGATTGCAAACTTAGGCGTATGCATAGTAAAGGAGTACACAGATTCTGCAACTTTACATTTTCAGTCATCCTACACCCTAGACTCCCTCCAATATGTCTGAAGCAGTCTCTTTAAGTACTTCCCCATCATCATCCTTGCTGCCATTGCTCTGTGATGGGGAGAACTTAGAGGGGCCACTTTTCATATCGGTGGTCAGTGATGTCAAGGAAGCATCAAGTGACATCACCACACAAACAGGACATGTGAAAAACATCAGTCAGAAACGGGGCATAATATGGTAATGTTGCACTGCACTGTGCAGTTCCAAACGATCGCTCCCCAGGTGCAGCTTGCTATTTTACACATGCAAAAACTTAAATCCATGGAATGAAATTTCATTATTTTCATTATTATTTTCTTAGCAAATAACAATCTGTTGGTGAGAAATTCACCCTTCTCTGTGCATCTAAGAGGTAGCCAGCGTGTGAGGATGAAACTAGCTTAGATACTGTTCCTCTCTCGTACACAATGATGTCTGCAGATTAAAGGAGCAAGCCCTCTGTTTCTATCAAATACATTTTATTTATTTATTTATTTAAAATATTTATATGCTGTCCTGTCGCAAAAAGCCTCAGGACGGCTTACAGCATAAAATGAAACATAAATAAATTCCCAATCCACACTGGCTGCAGTTAAAAACATAGAAAAGATAATATTAAAACTTATTAAAATATTGCTGGAATAAAAAGGTCTTAACCTGGCGCCGAAAAATAAATAATGATGGTGCCAGGTGGACCTCTCTGGGGAGCGCATTCCATAGACAGGGCGCCACCGCAGAGAAGGCCCTCCTCCGGGTACTTTGCCTCCTAATATCTTTCCCGGAGGGTTCCCGGAGGAGAGCCTCTGCTGCCAATCTCAAGGGGCGGGAGGGCAAATATGGTTTAGTTTGTAGTTGTGCATTAAAGTACATGGCCTCATTGCTTTGGAGTATATCACAAGAAGGACATTGGCCACACATGTAGCAAAGCAAAAAAAGTAAGTGAGAAGATGTTACTAGGTTTACCCCTGCAAAGTGTGGCCTTGTTATTTGCCTGCTCCAAGGGACAAGGGGCCATTTTGCTCAGTTTGCATGTTGAGAAGGACTTATCAAGTTTGCACTGCAGAAATTAATATGTGAATTGTAACAGATATATCTTTGGTTATTAGAACTTTTAGAATTTTGCAATGAATTTCTCTGATAAAATGGGTACAAAACGGGTATATTGGGGAAAACCTTCATATGAAACTGCTTGCAAAATGTGTTTTTTAGATAAAATAGCATGGAAACAATTAAAAGAAAGAAGTGTCAAGATGCATACATACTTCTGTGTGGATTTTAAATTAGCAAATTGTTGCAGAAACAGGATGTAATGAACTTAAGTCTGGAAACATAAAAATTTAGAGAAACTAAAACTGATATGTCCTTCCCTTCCTGTTCCCAGCCTATGACAAACACCATGTGCCCTGATTTCTCTGAGAGTTGTGCCTCCTGATGCTTGTCACCTACCTATCTGGGAGGAACAACCATGCATACCTGGAGAGGTTTTCCTTCTGTGTCCTAAATGCTGGGCCTGGAGGGATACCTCTCTTCTTGCTCACTAATGAGAGCACTCCATTAGGATTGCCCTTGAACAGTGAATGATCAAGATGGCAGTAAGAAATCCCAGGCTGACTCTCAGGGCAACACATGTTTGTGCATAAATCAAAGATATACAAATGTTTTGCCCCTTTATTTATTTATTTATTTCTACTAAGGCTTCCCTTGCCTCTACTGTTGCTAAACAAATAATACAGTTTGGACAGTGGTGGTGGTGATGGTCATGGTGGTGGCTATTATTGCCCTTGCATGCCCAACTAACTTCCCAGGATTGTATCCAATTGGTGTCACTTTACAGACAGCAAGCTTTTTGATGCAGCAGAGAATGCGACTGTTGGGATGGGGGATCAGGGCCTTTTCAGTCATTTCTTTGCACTCCCGCTGCCACATCAAGACCATGCCTGAGGGCTGGGAGACCTTTAAAAACTCACACAGAGACAGGCAGAGAAGCAATTCTGTTGGCAAAAAGCTTTGCGAATGAAAGGAACTTTCTTCAGTGGATGGATGCCGAAAATAAATGTTTGTTTTAGAAACTTACACATCTCATGCCAAGGTGAAAGGCAAGGTGACAAGGGTAAAAAGAGTGCTATGAAAATACTTGGTATAAGAGAATTATGGTCACAGTATGTCCTGCATTTTTGAAACTCATGATTCTTGTAATAAAAAGATAATACGTTTCTATTCTAGAAAGGAACAGTTTGGAATTGAGAGTTTTACTTCACCCTCTGCTTCCCATAGGCTGTAACAGGACTTGCTAGTTGTTTAACTTTGTCATGTTTACAACACAGTAATGTCAACTGACTATATAATGAAATTACAACATTCCAGGACATTTAAAGAGACATACCTGCCTATTTTCAACTAAAACAACTGCTATCAATTGGGATAATTGCTTTCCCAGCTGACATATGTGAGACTATCCATTCAGATAATGACTTTCCCAGCTGACAAGTTGCAGAGAAGAGGAAGTGTATGTAGGGGTAAGTGGTTGTGAATTAAAGGACAGCCAAAGTTTGCAGCTACCTGAATTATTGTGAATGTGGCCTGTTCGTAATAACAAGAAAAGGCTGGATACGGTGTCATCCACAGAAACAGTCTTTTGTTGAAAAAAATGCATGGACTAGCTGCTGGATAGATGTTTCATTACTCTTTTATATCTAGACAATTGCTCAGGCTAGCTCTGGCACAAGAAACTGCTTTTTATTGGCTCACTGAACTCAGTATTATCTATTCCAATTAGCAGCATGTCTCAAAGATTTTAGGCCAGGATTTTTCATAGTACCTGATAATTAAGATTCTTTAACTGGATACAGTGAGGGACAAGTCATGAACTGTGCACATGGAAAGTGAAGGCTCTGCCACCAACTCCTTGCATGGTAAGGTGTGGTTTCCCCTGTTCGGCAACACAATAGATCAAGCCTTTAGGCTGAATTCAGCACTGCTGTGTTATTATACATAGCACAGCATGACCATGTTTCTCATTCTTGCATAGCCATCTAGAGGCACATTCTTTAGGAATAGGTGGGATATTATTAACAACAACCAGAAGAATACTAATTGTGGACCCACAATGCAGATCAGGACCAATGGAGCTGCAGGAGGAAGGTTGAAGCTTAGCCTCAGCTGTTTTTTGTCCCCACAGGGGACAGGTGAAAAAAGAAACAAATGCTCTCATTTATTCCAATGGAGACCCCCTTTTTAAACCCTGCTCCTTCCCACAGGGTGATGGTGGATATTCACCCCCCCCCCACAAAAGGGGGATGCAAGGAAATTCCCCCTCCTGTATTCCTTGTGACACCATGTTCCAAATCTGGGTTTGGCCATGTGTATTGCAGGAAAGCAAGAGAAGGGATCACATAGAGCCATGATATCTATAATTAGGAGAACGTTAAATTTGGCCCTTAGACTGTGTGGCAGACAAAACAGGTTTCTTAGAGTTCAGTCGTGTTCTCTGAACAGTGGATTAATGATGCAATTCCTCAGCCTTTTCACATCTAGAATCCCCATCAAATTGACCTCAATCTTCAAGATGAAAACCACATTTTCTACCAAATATACATGAATTTTCTTTGGCAATTTTAACCTTCCACCCAATGGCACCTTTTCCTACTCTAAAAGCAGATAAACGTTATCCTTCTCCAGTCTGCTGCCCATGCAGTAACTGTTGAAAGAAAACTTCAAGGTGTCTGCTCCCCTGTCTTAAACTTCTGTGTGTTCAAATCAGACTTGGACCAGACAGCCCTTCAAAGAGAAGACATCTTCAGCCACGGGGCTGTCTTCTGTAAAGTAGGACACTTGGTCAGTCTAGTCCAGGGGTCGGCAACCTGCGGCTCCAGAGCCACACGTGGCTCTTGAATCCCTCTGCTGCGGCTCTGTCACTCAAAATACACATCACAGCTGCCGATCTGCCACCGAGTTACAAAATACCAATAGGCATCCACTCAGGAAGGCTGCACTAGCTGGTTAAGTAAATCGCTACATTCCTCTGCTATTGCGCAGGGAAAGTGTGGGAAAAGCTTCCTGCAGGCTCTCATGTTACATGAAATGCTGCTGAAAAGATTCTCTTTGTCCAAATGTAATCTCCTTCATCTGAATGTTAAAAGCTGAGCTTGGGACCTGTCACAATTCACATCACTTGACTGTTTATATGCTAATCAGTCACTAAACACACCTATATCTCTGGCCCATGCCGATTTACTGAGCTTCCTCCCCCCCACCCAGGCCAACCATGGATAAACTGAAGAAAAGTTTCTGAAGAAAACCAAACGTTTAATGGTACGTGGGTAGATTCATTGCTTTTACTGCTGACTAACTTGTGGGGTTTGCTGTTTAATGCATGTAGCCCTTTAGCACTAACCTTGACTCTGCAGGAAGCTGTTCTCCTATTCAAAATATATGAAAGGCGTCCTACTATTTTATAATGTAAGATTAAAAATAAAAGTTTTTAGTGACTGAACAAGAGCTGCAGCTAAATCATAATGAAGATATAGATCTACTTCCTTGTTTTAAGAAGTTTCTTATAAAAATTCCAGCAACATTATTACACTGGGAGAAGGATGTTTGTTCAATATTTCACCAGACTATTATTTATATTTATTGCATTGCAGAAACTCTACTTACTGTATGAAAGTATCAATTAGTCCATTTTTATTCAGGTTGACAGCTGACTGCACCCTCCAGTACACGTGATAAAAGGATGAGGGCACACAGAAGCAGACGGCATGTTTGGTTTGCTGCAGGTGGATAATTTAAGTTCAGCTTTTTATTTCATAAATACAAGGAGGACTCAAATAGACATTGAGTATTTTATTTGAAAGTAACCTTCAATCCAGTGTCTTTTTTTTCAGAGTTCAAAATGTTTTTGTTGCATGCAGAAATAAAAAATTGCTTTCTCTGTAGCAGTTCATTGATTTCATAAATGCAACATACTATAGTTTTTTTATACATAGCATAAAGGTAAAAAATGATATATGCAGTGCTATCTTCATTTTAGATGTCAAAAGGGTTTTGCGGCTCCCGATGTTTTCTTTTCTATGGGAAATGGGTCCAAATGGCTCTTTAAAGGTTGCCGACCCCTGCTCTAGTCACACAGTCTATTATAGGATAGTACATTAACCAGTTCGCAACATAACACACCCTTTGAAGAACCAAGAGCAGGACCACAGTACACACACACTGGTGCTAAGCTACAATCTCTTTATTATACTACACAATCAGAACTAAAGTTCTTATATTAGAATGTACTCATTCTAACACATGGGTGATAGAACTACTACAAACGTTTTTTTTAATACTGGAAATGAATTCTGAAAAACTGCTATATTATACTAAGATTATAATCCTGTGTATGCCTATTTGGGTGTAACTCCAGTAGAATGCAATGGTAATTACTTCCAAGTAAACATATGACACCGCTAGGCACTCAGAAGTACACTTTCTTCTTACCATACCATCCCTTTTACTTCTGGTTGTGAGGTTGCAAGTGATGTTGCTTATGTAGCCCAAATGGCACTCCCCACACATTAAGATCCCCTTATTGGACAACTGATTCAGAGCTATCTTTCCTATATTAGGATATCCTCAATTGCACAAGCATGATGATCCACAGGGGGTGACAAGAAGGTATAATGAGTCGGGCTGGGAGAACCCTGAGATGTGCAGTTGTACAAAAAGTACTGATAGAAGGGGAGAGAAATAAGGCAGGCAAGAGGAAGGGAGATGGAACAGTTCAAACAGAAACACTCCATACGGCAATATTTTGTGGCAGGTTCCACTTGTTCATTATATAAACTCAAATTTAAAGGATTTATTAGAGCACAAAACTACAAAAAATCATGATATGTATTTTGCTAAACAGAACTACCAGAAGCCCAAAACAAATCTATAATGCACCTTGGAGATCGATAAGAATGCCACAGGATAAAATAATATAATCCTTTTACAAAATAGAAAGATAATCAAAAAAGCACCAAAAGAAATAAAATGTAAGAATATAATTCACAAAGCTAAGGAAAACACCAAAAAGCACTGATACTGATACCTGCTGGTGCTTTGAATTGCCCTATTTCTGAAGTTATTATCTGCCGTCTATGAACATGAATAGCTAGCTTGAGTGAGAAAGGAATATAATTTAATAAAATATAATATAATCTTATGGCCTCTTTATTTAGTATTCTAGAAAAAATATTCTATCCAAAGTCTGAAAGGAAACCTCAAGCATTAAATGTGGAGAAAATGACTTAACGCTCACCTGTTTAGAGCAGAGAAAATCCACTTAAGGTAGATTACGTTAAGAACATTTTCCACTTTGCTAGTGAATTCATTTCCTTAGAGAAATGGGAGCACCTTTTTGTTATTGTCATTTAAATGTGTTTACCTGGCAACAAAGAAGGGTGGGCTAAAAACACCATGGGAAACAACAGAACCACTCATTCTGTTACTAAGTACAATAAAAACCTATGTGAACTAATGCCAAAATTTGGCTGTGCAGCCATCCTGTAGTTTTCAAATTAAGTTGCTATATGGAGTCATGTTGAAATACTTATTCAAGTCCACAGGATGGTTGTTGCACTGCAAGGCAACACAAACACACGCACAGTGGTTAAGAGTGTTTCATTTAGACTATAGGCACTTTACGGGTACAACCCTATAGTGTGGTCCGAAGCACCCAAATACGGGGGCCTACAGGACTTACACTCACCTGGCCCAGGGCAGGAGAAGCAGCAAGGGGATCACCCCACCCTGCCTTTTCCATTAGGTGGGCTTATTTGCCTGTCAAGCTGGAGAGTCTTGGAGGGGAAGGGAGGGAGGCTGAAGAGGTATCAGGGTAGCTTGTAGAGATATATAAAATCTCCAGCAACAAAGCAATGAAATGCAACCCTCTATAAAGAAGATAATTCTTTCACATGCAGATTCCTTGATGGTACAGGGGAGAGATTTACTGTCTGAAGCTGGCTATGGATGGGAAGTGGAGGGGGGGGGGAGTTTCCATTCCTTCTTTAAAACGAATTTACAAAAACTTGCAAATTTCTTTAATGCAGGATGGAAAGCACTTTGAGATGTAAAGTGACATTGGTGGATCCACCTACCTAAGTATTTGACTTCCATTGTGTGGCTCATAAAAGCCAGAGTTTGAATCCTCTGTAATTCCACTGTGTTAGTGCTGCATTTGGTTTTCTACCTCCTTTCTCTGACAGGCTTCTCCTCGTTAACAGCCATATGGCAGTTGATTACAACATGGCCCTCTCTATGCTGGGAATAGCTAGGCCCACCCATTCAATTTTGTTGGTGCAGATGGGTAAGGATTTCATTTCAGTTCAGTTCTGATAAGGCTCCACAGCTTTTGTCATGCTCACCACAGAAAGTTCTTGAGGCTTTTTAAAAAGAACAACTGAATGCAGGAAAAAGCAAAACTAACAGATTGGTTCATCCCGAAAGCTGACTTAGGCTGCTCTCAGAATGTGAAGGTGTAAAGAATTTGTCATATTTCATTTTGCAGAATTATCCTATAATGAAATGCTTTGAATGTTTCTTTCATTTGTATGAACGCTGGTACTTAAGAGTGTTTAAAACACTGGTTTTATTATTTTAGATGGCTTTATATTTAGACCTTATATTGATTGAAAGAATCTGGTATATGGCATCTGTTCAGCATCTACATACCTACAAAATTCTTCAGAGGCCCAAATCTGAGGAGGGAAGCTGGGGAGTCATGTTTGGTTACCCCCGGATAACATTGACCCTGCAGGGTGGGGCACAGGGGGCGATGCAGGGTAGGAAGGAAAGAGACTGGGGATGCCTTTATGATTCTGCCTGGTCCCCACTCCTGCCTAAGTACTGCAGTGGGAGAGCTGAGATCAGCCATCTTGCTGGATTGCAGGGAAGAAGCACAGTGGGGGCAAGATCACCACAGCCGCTCCTCTTGCTCTGCATAAGATTCCCATCATCCTGCATGTGCAGCAGCTTCTGAGCATCCCCACTGGATGACATCCTTAGTTAATTCTAATTTAATATTCTGCATAGATTGGCCTTGGAAAAGTTTCTTATGCATTGGGCTGCAAAAAGATCTTCATCACCGGTAGGGCTGAATATTAGCTTTTCTTTCTGGACTCATTCTGGTGCTGGTTCAAGCTATTTGCTGATCCTCGTCTATGTGAAGGCTACAAAAATGAAGTTGAAAACAGCAGTGTATGAGAGTGCAGTATACTCATGCGATGATAATGTAATTCTGATTTCTCATCAGAAATCTTCATTTTCAGAAAAGTATATATCTGTCAATAAATAAGGAATCTGCCAATTGCCTAAAAATAAGTAAAACAATCAATCATGTAGCAATATCAGAGATATTGTAAAAAAATCTTGAAATGGTAATTAATCAGTGAGATAATATATAAATAATACAATTTCTCCAATTAAGTTAGGATACCATCTGTAGCGACTTGTGAGATTCTGCTTATAGAATGAATAAATTGGAATGTCAGGTCTGAATTGGGGGTTCAGGAGTGTGAAATCCATGGGATCTTGTGCATATGGCCTCACCATGTGCTGAACAATGCAGAAGGGGAAATCATTTCAGCATATTTAAATAATCTCAAACACTGAAAAGTAAATTTCAAATTTGTTTGAACCTTTGAAGTTGTCTTATCTTTCAGAGAAAGCTATGTTCTTGTATTGTTGAATGTGCAGCATTTCTCAGTTATGGAAGACAGTACCAAAAGTGAGGATAATGTGTTTACTAAATGTTGCAAATTCAAAACTTTTTTAAAAGCTTTCCTGATCCAAACTCACATCATTACTCACCTCCATGTGCTTCCAATGAAATATCAGCCACTGCTACATTCCTTTGAACCCCACCTCTGTAAATTTTTAAACTATAACTTCTCCAAATGTATGCATGCAAACACGGATGCCTGAGGGGTTAATAAACTTTTACAATATTCTAGAGAAACAAACTTTATACTTGTGCAACTGTAGATCCTAGAAGAGGGGCAACCGCATTGTAGTAATGCTGAAAGTTTAATTTAGAGTTCTGTGTCATCAAGCAAAGAGTGCTTTATTTCTCAGGTGTGAGACTTGGCAGTTTCATCTTCAGTACTATATTCTCACAGCACTGTCAGAAAAGGAGCACTGGAGTGCCAACTCTTACTAAATTGAGCATGTTATAAATCTGGTGTTAGTGCAGGATTTCTTATGCCAACAATGTGTTCAGCCCTTACCTATTACCACACTTCTTGGCTGCCAGAAGATAGAAATCTTTGAAGCTTTTTACTGCCAGCATGTGCAAAATCTCCAATGGCTTAGCCAAAAGCAGTGAAAGTTCAGGGCTGTTTTATGACATTGCTTTATCGAAAATGTTGATCTTCAAAACCTTGAAAAGCACCGATTCATTGCTTTAAAAATGAGGTCAATTAAACCCCACCTATTCCCTTGACAGGCCTTCTTTTTCATTTAGTAGACAATTTTATATGGATTACAAAAGTATGCCCTGTCAGACAAGAACTTGCCCTAAGATGAACATGGCTCCGAGTGAAGGGGGAGCATTCAACACCGCTCACATCACCATGAGCAATGGCCCAAGAAACATTATCTGTAACTATTGGAGGTAAAGTCATCCCCCTAATGAAATTCAGCTGAGCAGCAATTAACCAAAAAACACCACCAAGAACACTGAGGCCTAATGACAAGCCAGGTTTGGCACAGCGCACCACATGAAACAAAATAACCACTCGGAGGATTTCCATGGAAAAATGTTAATCATCCAAAAACGGGGAAAATGTGTGACATAAGGAACAGGAAGTAATGGCAAACATATGTCAGGCAGCATTCTTTATTTACCTTTCATTAGAGTGCCTCCCTATGAGAAGGTTACAGAAAGAGATGGGATGCTTCACTCTTGTCAACTAAGCCAGGCGCAGATGAACAGAGACGAGCTTCCTCAGCCCTTATTGAGAGGGGCTTTGACAATGCAGGGATCAGCCATCCTCATTGATAGGTTAACTGTTCCCATGCAGTTTGCACTTAGCTCAACTTCTCCCATGGAAATTCTTAAGGATCTTTAACCAAAAACTAAGCAAAACAACACTGATGTTCCCCCACCATCCCCCATATCCTAGTTTTACTCTTTGGTAAAGGATAGAAGGAATTCCACAAAAAGAAATAAAATATTTTACAAGAGAGACACCAGATCAGTTCTTAAACACAGCCTCCTATTATTACAGCCTCTCTGCATTTAGTTTTAATTCTTCCCCTTTGCCTCAGCTTACAGGTGTGTCTAGTTACAGCTATCCATAAAAACAAAATACATATGCAGGCTATAAATCTGCATTTGTGCACTAATTCATAGGAGTAAAATATCTCCAGTTCCTCCCTCCAATTTCCTTTCCCCATACAATTCAGCATCTCACCACAGTACCTTGAGCTTAGTATTCCAGGACTACAACGGTGGCCCCTTAAGACTAGTTAAACAGGATTATCTTGGTGTGTTGGTTCTAACTGCCATAAATCTAGCAGGAGAGATCCCCCATTATGTAGAAGGGCTGCAGCAAGCCAATGGTACTGTAAGCCTTTAAATGGTGTTCCAAGATAAGTTACAGTGCATGGTGTGATATAGCTATAAAGAGAAGGCACACTTTCTGCAAAGCCATCCAGTTATAGTGGAGAATATCCTGGAAAAGTATGAGGGAACAGGATGCTGGACTGGGGGCCTTTGGCCTGATCCTCCAGAGATCTTTGTGCAGTCTTTCTTAGGGGAAGATCTTCTCCACCTTTTTACAAATCAGCTTTAACTGGGAGCAAGGCAACAGCCAGCTGTTGCAGATACCTAAAACAGCACTCCCGTATCTCCCTGATCCTATGGTAATGCACAGTAATTGCAAAATGCATCATGTAACATCAGTCTGCTAACCTTGTAGGCATTGTTCAGTTTCAACTTGTGGCATAGTGACATGGGGCTGCACACATTCCCGTACAAAAAAGAAGAAAGTGGGGTCTGCGCTTTAGTCATGGAGCATCTGCTCTGCACACAGTTCCCAAGTGTTTACAGTCCAGGCTGGGGATCCTGCCTGAAGCCCAGGAGAGCTGTTTCCAGCCAATGTAGAAAAGACAACACTGAGCACAGGAACAAATGGCCTCACTCAGAGGGCCAGTTTGGATGCAACATGATGCCGTCATTGGTGGATTTCCCTGCAAGGCTTCTTGTGTTGGTGCTGCTGCCATTTTGAAAATTCAGGCCATGGTGGGGCATGTTGTAGTTTGTTACATGTAGACCTGTCAAAGGTAAGTTGCCCAAGTGATTAGCAAGCCAGCCATAACCCTAAAACTGCCATGGGTGCTGGGTTTCTTCTTAATCACCCCAATAGCCCACACAAGCCGGGTTCACATGTAGTGCTGAGCTGCAATATGGCTCCACCGTGGCTTGAAAATGCAAAATTTTATTTATTTATTTATTTATTTATTTATTTATTTTTCGATTTATATCCTGCCTTTTCCCACAAGGGCTCAAGGCAGCTTACATCATTCTCCTCCTCCAACTTATCCCCACAACAACAACCCTGTGAGGTAGGTTGGGCTGAGAGTCTGTGACTGGCCCAAAGTCACCCAGTTGGCTCCATAGCCGAGCAGGGACTCGAACCCGGATTGCCTGAATCCCAGTCCCGCGCTCTTAACCACTACACCACACAAATGGCATGCTTCCCAGGGAGAATCACCCATGGCAATTTGCCATCACATGCAAACAAGTCCAGTATATGGCTTGTTCTTAGAAGACCCAGAGCCGTCCAATATATGTTCATTTATTGCCTAATTTTTGCATTATTATCTCTCTAAGATAGTCAGTGTGGTGTGGCAGTTACAGCACTGGAGTGGGAACCTGCGAGAGCCGAGTCCTAGTCTCCACTCAGTCATGAAGCTCACTCAGTGATTTGGGGCAGTCTCTCACTCTCAGACCCATCTAACTCACAGGATAATTGTGTGCAAATAAAATGGAGCTGTGTAAGCCACCTTGACTTCCTCATGGAAGGAAAAAAGGCAGGATATAAATGCAACGTCATCACCATCAACATCATTATCACCTGCATCCTGCAACATACATGTAAAGATGTTAAGCTAAATAGTTTACATATAGACATGCCCCAAATATGCAGCAAAGAGTTAAAGGATGTTAGTTCAAGATCTTGTGTTGGTGATAAAGAGGGGCAGGCCTGAAAATCTCTGATTTGTTGAGATGGTTGTGTCTGGGTGCTGGGGGGATCTTTGCTGAAGGTAACCTCATTCTATTCCCTTTCCCCGTAAGCTTGTAAATAAACTGCATGCTCATTCATAGGGAAATTCATGCATATTCACCATATATGTATGCATTTTGTGTGGAATTTTAAATGTACATATCTTTGGACACATCAGTTCACTAGCTAAAGCATTTTTGTGCACGTCTTAGAAATACATGCACTTTTCCATGCCCATTTTTTCAAGTTTGCACATGTTGCCAATTGCATTTTTAATTTTTTAAAATTAAAATTCCACAAAACATTTCTGTACATAAGTTCAGAAATGTACAGATTTCTGACTGCAATTTGTGTTTCTGCCCACATTTGGGACCAGGAAGTACAAAATGGGTAAATTCATTAAAAAAAAAAAAGCACTGCAACCAAGGGATTTTGCACAGAAAATTTCCCTAACTGGTGATTGTCTAGTATCCACTATTAAAAATCATATAAAGCTGAAATTTGCTTTGTAAATTGCAAGCCTGGAAGCATTTCTGTAGTATTTACCCTTGATAAAAATGATCATAGAAAGCACCCTAAAATGTAATAATTAGAGAACTGTCTCAGATTCAGGCTTGTCAAGCTCCACATAAAGAATCAATAATTTTGTGCAGCTGTTGGGATCCTTGCTCAGCCTGTGGTTTAGTTCTTAGAAGTCTTAACAAAAGTGCAGTCTTCTGCGATGCCAAGTCACTTAATAATGTGAACAATCACTTTATTAAAGAAGCTCCAATTTAGATTAAAATAATCAATGGCAATCAAAATCTTCTTGACAAGTGGAGTGTCAGCAACAGTTCTTCTTAAATAAGGGCTTGTTTGAAAGGAACCAACAATTAGATCCAGGTGTAAAACTCGAAGCCAGGATTTTGCAATAGAAATTTAACAATATAATTTTCGTTATGTATAAGGCATTTGCATAAGACAAAGCCAACTGGGATAAAGGTGGGGCTTCACAAATATTTTGATGTATTTTGACATTGAGCAGAACAATAAATATGCCTGCATTGCTCCCATCTTATTCATTTATTTGTTTGATTGATTCATATCCTGCCTTTTTATCATGATAAAATACAAACAGCACAGACAGGGTTACCAGGTGTTTTCGCTTCTAAGTACATGCTAAACTCAGACCTGCTTGGTTTCAGTGAATGTGCTGCATAACAAAACCAACTTAAGTTGCATGAATTTGGGGGTGGGCCACCTAGCCATAAGCATCTTCTCATGAACTGTAGGTACTTACTCAGTTTGGGATGCCCAGGCTGAAAAATTACTTGGGAAGGTTGTGAGGAAATTTTGAATAAGGAAACCTTCTACAGGCCAATGCTACAGAGCTGGAGCATTCCTTTACACTGGGTTCAAGTTTTTCAATGCAAGTGAATATTCCATAACAAGATGAAGATAGGGTGAGATGGGACCAAATACATGTGGGGTGACTTGCAGGTTTGGATCCAGCATTTCTGTTCTACTGGTGAGAACACCTCTGAGCAGAATTCCACATACAGTGCTCCAACCAGTAGAAATGGAGAAAGGTGGAAAGACATTCACTCTGTTTCTCTCTGCAGCATCTTCCCAGATGTTCCAGAGAATCCTACAACCCTACAGAGCAGATTTTCAGGAATACAGGGGAAAGCAGCAGGAGATTTTTGCTGTCTCTCCTGTTTCCTGCTGGAGCGATGCCTGACACTAATGGAAGGACCTACAGAAGGCTTTTATTTGATTCTGTCCTATTCCCTCCAGTTCTTCATATGACAGAGAATTATGCATGGTTTGGACCAGTAGCCTTTGAACTTCGTTCTTAAGGTGTATATTATCCAAGAAACAGTGGTTCTTTGGATCCTGGCGTAAATATTTAAAGTTGAGGATAAATTTCCCTACTGCACATAATTCATGTTCAATTGCTGTGACGTTTGCTAAATCACAGTTGAGATTTTAAGAGATATCTTGCCATTTTATTGTATTTATGTCTTTTTATGTATCTATTTCTCATATAATTTATGAACTGCTCCACATCAAGAAATATCAGGATGGTATACAACAAATTAAAATACAGAAACAAATTACAATAAAAGCAGAAACATCAATAAAACAGTGGCTGGAATTTAGTAACTTTGTAAATCTTATTCAGGGTTAGTAAAGTCACAATTAGTTGTGTCTGAATGTGAAATGTGTTATTCATGAATTCATTCATGACCCTTGACAACATTAAATCTCCAGCGGTTATTTGGGGGACATGGTAGCTTCTTCCTAACTGACATGAAATAGGAATTAAAATTATGAACTTTTCCCACCTGAGCAGTACCACTTCATACTTCACAGTTCAGATCTTTCTTTCATTACAAAATGCATGTACTGCTTCCTATTCCAGTATGAAGAAAGTGGAACAGTATACAAACCATGGTTTGTGCCAATTATCTTTCAAAATCAAACAATGATTTTAGCTTTTAAATGCACAGACAAGGCATAATTTAGAACTACAAGCTTGTTTTCACTGATCAACACACCAGACCGGAACTTCAGCAGGTGAAGCAACAGCTTTAACAATGTTTAATCGCTTTAGTCTTGCTAACACCAAAATGTAGCCAGCACCAGCCATGGTTTGCGATTAGGGCCAGCTCCACATTTGATATGATGCCAAGTGCGGTGCTTTCTGGGTGGCCCTTTTGTTTGCCAGATGGCCCTTGCCAGTCACATACCCAGCATGCTTGCCTGGCAGTGGCAGCACTACTTTGCTTGGTGCCACTTCAGTTCCCTATGAGGTTCAGAAGGTAGCATTGCTCTGGGCTTTTGCAGGACACTTAAATAGTGGCTGGAAGGAAGGAGGCCCTAGAGCAAGCATCAATAGTGCTCCCTGGTGTGGGTCAGCAGCTACCCCAATTTGCTTGTGGAGGCTTTTGTGAGACCCTCACTGTCCTTTCTAGTCAGAAAGGATTGCAATGGACATCTTTCAAGCAAGCAACTCAATAAACTTTTTAAAAAATCATAACATCAGTGAAATTCCAAGTTATTTTCTTAAATGTCTATTTTGTCATAGTGCATCTTACACCTCCACCTTGAAAGCATGGTTATAATTCAGTGCTTTTATCTTTGGATGAAAATTAAAGGTGAACATACGCAACATTTGGGGCATGACTGAAAGCTTTACAAGCTGTGCTGCAGAACATATCTAGAGCTTTCTAACAGGCACAAAGCCATTTTCTTCAGTGTTAGATCATACTCTGTCCACATTTCCTTGCTGAATACATGGAGGCATTTTAGCAGCCCTTGGTCAAACAAAGGTCCCTTAGTTTACCAGATCCTGCCACCCACCCCACCTGTCTACCGGAGATAATGTTAAATGCCTCTCTGTTCCATAGCCCAACTGAGCCTGAACATTTGCATTTTCCATCCACATTAATGGAAAGAAAGGTAACAAACACTCATACATAATAACAAAGTTCTGAAGCACAGAGGATTACAGCTTTGTCTGTTCAGTTAAGTGACTATACTTAGATATATTGTTTTCTTGCTATGGCAAGGGTGCACAGCTTGTTGCACTCCAGATCTTTTGACTATAACTCCCATAATTCCTGTCCATTGGCCATGCTGCCTGGGACTAATGGGAATTGTAATAAAAACATCTGGATGGCAACAAGTTGTCCACTCTTGGTCTGTGGCCAAATTTGGCAAACACTAAGGGGAAAAAGTAGAAGTCATGTAGAAAGAGGGGACTTTAATGGGAAAGAAATCATAGATATCTGTGTATGCATGGAAACAAGTGCAAAACAGAACATAGCACAGCAAACAGAAGTTTTAACTAAATAAGATGATCCTGCTTTGGAACCTCATTATCAAAATATTTGTATTCTAGTACCAGTTTAAATTTATGCAAATTGGACTTCCATTATCAGAATATCCAATTATGAGCACTTTGTAAATTCTCCAGCCATCAGCATTTGTGAGAATTTTAAACAAGCACATACATTGTCTTTCTTTTTTAATTCAGAAGTACCATGGAAAAATTTGAATTATTTCAGGGGAACTGTTGCAACATTTTGAATGGAGCTTAAACATGAGTTGAACACTCCCTTTTTTGGTATTAAAACATAGAGCAAATGGCAGAGTGCCTTTCATGCTCTCAAGTTAAAAAGAAAAAAGCAACAATTTTTATCACCTCAAAGCCTCATCTTTGCTACAGAAGTTCCTACTAAAAAGCTTTAAAATAGCATTGCTAGACTCCCATTCTTTGTTCAACTATGTGGCCTATTACTACATTGTGTTTCTAAGTTTGTGGGAAAGTGAATTGTTAGCACGTGTGTCATTCTGGTGCATGGCTAAGCCTTTAGCTATGCAACAGTTTAAAAATATACATTCAGTGTAAACGGGAAGGATTCCTCAGATTCCTTCCAAATAAGGCTGTCACGCGGGGTTACTAATGTGGAGAGTAGTTTGAAAGGCATTCCCCGATGTGGGCTCAGTGAGTTCAGACTACCAATGAACACCACCATTGCCTGGGTAGAGATAGTTGTTGCTGTCGCTTATTTTCAGACTTTAGCATGGGGTATAAGTTTGCATATTCTGACACAAATAAAGGCATGCTCAAGAAATTATCATCTCTCCTGTGGGTTGTTTCTAAATCAAACACTAAACAAAATCATTCTGATAGTTTCCATATTGGCAGCTTGATGGTTGACATCAGATACTTCCACTGCTTCAGCTAATTATGTCAAAAAGATATTTAGCCACTTTCATTTGTGAGGGCTAACACCCTTCCCTCCAGAAGTCTAACCAACTAACTAGTTTGACAGTGGGCAGCAAAAAATTAGTCTAGTATATTGGTATAATTGGAAAAGTGCCCCATTCATAAGTCCTGTATTACAATCTGCCACCCACATTAAAAAATAATAACAATCAAGCTACCAGAATATTCTGTACAATCTCACTGTGTGCAAATCTCAAAAGGAAAAAGAAAGACAGGAAAAAAATGTGAGTGCCTTTTCATTAGGATTTACTTTCCATAATGTGTGATAGACTTGCAATCTATTTTTTTAAACAAAAGGATCTCATTAAACCAAGAAGATTGCCTTGTGTACATGAAGTTGTTTTAAGAGGTGTTTCCTGATGATGCTCTTTATAAACTATAGAGAATAAATCTCAACAAGCTAAAAGACATTTAATGAAAAATAGTGTGGTCTTTTATGCTGGTGTGGATTGCATATTTTACATGCAATTTATACTGCAGTTTCTCTTCATTAACCACATCTCGCAGATTTTTCAAAGTGACGGCATGAATATTATTAACATGTGTTAAAAATGTGTTTAAAATAATGTATAAAGCGAGCTTTGTGATTAAAGCAAAAGTTTAAGCATAATGAACAAGTCTGGGTATGTATTTTATACTGCAGCATGCATGCATATTTAACATCTATATGGATGTGCTGTATCTGGATACGTCTGCATGTAGGCTTGGTTATATATTGCTTTCGAATGAATGTTGTAATTAAACTGAACTAGACCTTAACAAGCATAAGCCATTCATAATTTCTGCTCATTCCAGTTATATATGTTGCAGTTAGTAAATGCAAAGTTATTTAATTTCAGTTGAAATGAAACCTGTAGAACTCAGTACCACTTCATCTGGTTTTATTTCTATCTCTGCCTCTAAATTGATGTGACATTTCATATCTATGGGAATAGGCAATTTAAATTATGATAGTCCAAACTGGAAAATTAGATTTTGGCTCCAAAATGTTCTAATGCTTAGGAAGTTCACAACTGGCAAAAACTCAAGAAGAGAGTTGCTGGATCAAACAGGAAGGTGAAATCTGGTTAAAACCTTGTACAAGGATATGGCACCAATACTGTGAGTCGCACCATCATACCAACAGAGAAATTCCCTAAAGTGCGGACGTACACACACAGAGTACAACTGCTGTAGAAGTACAGCAGGATGCTCCATGGTTTATTTCAAAACTTTTCCACTTTAATATATATAGAAGATGAAATCTAAATTATTATATTCTTTCTTCTGTTAGACTAGTGTAATGTTCTGCTCACAAAGTATAGCTGGCAATATAATGTAGCTGAAAAGATCCAGCGTTCCCCTTCGGAAAATGTAAGGCCTCCTTTTGTCCTTTGATGGACAAACTACCTCTCACACTGGTTGGTGGAGTCCATCCTCCACCCAGTACAAGTCGTCAGGGGGCACAAGAGACCTCAGGGGGAAATACTGAAAATTGCTTCTCCCATTCCTCAGTGGGATCTTCCCAGGATAAAATGCCACACACTCATAAGCAACACCTGGCCACAGAAAGACAATGGATACCAAAGGATCCAAACAAATGACCAACACAAGCTAGTCATCACCAAGAACATAGTGTGAGCTTTTGTTCATGCAAGTAAAAGACCAGCTAAGCTTTCTAAACTATATGGCTGCTGGGGAAGAGAGAAGAAACCTTTTTTCCTCCAAATGCTCCTGTAAAATCCTACAGCATTTAGATGTTCAACATGCACTGGATAGTCTCTGAATATTTGCCAGAAATTCAGTGTCAACATCTGCAGACCACTGTCTTCATACTGTATATCCACCACAACTCAGTTACCTTTCATGGTAAACTATTGTTTGTAATGTAAAATAAAATTTTATGGCTCGTATAAGGTTGACCACAAAGCACACAGTTTGCAATTGATGAGGTCAGGGGAAGGGAAGAATATAAGTGGCTGGCATGCCTTGCATTATACAGAAACTTGCAATGCCTGTGGAAAAACAAATTCCAATTTTTGGTGTTGTGATGCCTACTGTATATACCTTGTTTGTGGGTGTTTTGAAGGAATAGAAAAAGAAAAATTAAAGGTCAACTCTTTTGAGTATCTCTTTCATGGTTCATTTAATCATTAAATAGGAACTGAACTATTACATATGAAAGTGTGTTTATTATAAAACAAAAAGGCATAATTAGGGGCAGATTGGACTTTCAAAAAGGGCCAAGCTTTTCCTGTTGGGATTCCAATGTTATTCTGTCACTTTAGTCCCACTGTATGAAGTCATTCAATACAGTTTGGCATATTTCCTGTTGATCTTCTGTTGGAATGAATGATTGCCATTTAATTTTTAAAGCCGCAAAGATATCTTTTGTTTCTCAGCCTGCATATATAACTAACATAAATGTCACAGAAAACTGAAAGTAAATAGCTCGCCTTTCATTTGCCTCTACCTTACAGAATTAGGCTCCAGTGCCTACAGTCTAATATCCTTGTGTTTGGCCTGCACTGCATAGCAGCACATCTGCCCCTTTAGTTCTGAATATGTTAATCAACAAGAAGACAGCTACTAAAAATAGCTATTGCTTCTTTCATTTTGTTCGCTAGACTTTAAGTCTTTTGAGGTCTGTACATAACCCCACATTCTAGCACTCTTAAAGTTAAGGCAGCATTTCCCCCCCCTTAGGGAAAAGCTAACTTCATTTATAAAATATATTTGATTTCCTCTTTTCTAATCTCTCTGCAGTCTTTTTGCACCGCTGCGTGCTTTAATTTTGCTTTCAGTCAGAAGTTTAAAAACTTTAGCTTCTAATAACTGGAAAAAATGGTTATTTAAAGATAACTGCAACTTGCTTAACATGCCAGACTATCATATGCTCACTGCTTTGAAGCTGCAAATTAATGACGAGCAGGAACAGTGCCTATCTTTCAGAGGAAACTGACCTCTTTCTAATGCCTCATCGCTAATGTCATCTGTCTGCTGCATCTCATTATGTGAATTTCACGGAGTTAAAAAAAAAAAAAAGTATCTTAAGGCTGTGCACAAATAAAAAGGACCTTCTAGTATTGAGTACTTTGAAAATTTTTGATCTCTCCAAATACCTTCCTTAGATACTGGTTTCCCCTTTTGTGCCTGGCATGCTGCTTATGTCATCTATTCTCTGTGACTAATTATGTTAATTTTTGTGGCACAAAAGTAACTGAAGGCTGTTAAGGAATAAAAGCTTTTGAGTGGCCTTATTTCATAAACACCCCTTTTGAACAAGGCACGTTTAGTCATATTTGCGGTAACAGAAAGAGTCTTGTGCTAAAAATACAACAAAGGCTCTTGAATATGGCCATTTATTCAGACTTTATTAGGTAATTTATGAAAAAAGTATGAAGGGAAGCCTTTCTGTTAACTATAATTTGCATAAAGCTGGTGCCCTATTAATGAGATAACTTCCTGTCTTTTGTATATCACCAGCTGGAAATAGAAATATAGTAACTTTTCTGTCTTCCAATTACTTAACCTGCTGAGTTCAGAGTTGAAGAGTAAACAGGATTCAAATAAGTTGAATAAGATGATTTCCTTTGCACTCTAGGAAATAGTTTTATTCAATTAAGAGATGTCAATGAAAAATAGTTATTTCTCCGGCCATGTATAGTGTATCCAAATGTTCTGGTCTGAAAGCTTACATCCAACAATTCACATGCTTAACATAGATTAAAGTATTTTTAATTACATATCCTAACCTTCTAAACAAGTTACAGCTTATCCTAGGCAATTTACAGATATATTTAGGGTGCAACCTTAAACTACTTACCTGAGCACAAATCTCACTGAAATGAATGGGACATACTTCCAGTTATAGGATTGTGCTGTTAATCCACCAAAGCTGTAATGAGTTCGGTGAGACTTACTGCCAGCTGATTGGGTGTAGGGATGTTGCCTTGGTATATTGAATTGGTCGGCACATATTGGTCCGATATCCTAAGATCCAGAGAACCATGAACATATTTCCAACTGGGCAATGAAAATTTGTCATCTCCTTCTTCCTGCTTTACCTGAAAGACTGTTGCTGATAGTTGGGCACCATGTGAAATGGTGTGGGACCTGATCCTGGAAGCTCAAGCTGACCTACACCATGAGGGAAGAGTCTGTGTTTGACATCTGGATTCAGATGTATGAACCTGCTTTATTACACTACCAGCCCCAGAAGTCTTCAGAAGTGAACTGCTGATCTTTTTGGTATCTATGAAGCTGTTTGTCATTTATCTGGCTGGAATCAACTGCCAAGGGAGAGATTTCTGCAATCTTGACTTTCTTCTTCTGCTCCCAAGAAATAACCAAGAAAGAAATTGTTTTGGAAAAAAGGTTGTCCTATGATGGCACAGGGCATGGTACCATGGTGAGAGAAGGTTCTCTTTCTGCTGCCTAAGGATGGGCTACTTAAAGTTTTTTAAAGCCTTATGGGTTTTTCCTTTATTTACCTTGTTTTTCTGTGAGTTTGGACAAGTTAGCTTCTTAGGTCTCTTAACTAGAATGGTTTAATGTGAGTATAGTCTTGGTATCAACTGGTACTAGATATTGTTACCAGACCAATTGGTATGCCTTGTGCTTGTTTAATTGTTTGCAATTATTTAATACTGTATTATAATTTTGCCTATTCAATTTGTTTGTTTTTGCAAACTATTTTGCACTTAATGCATTGGATAAATACAGTATACAATAAAATAGAGTGACTTCAGTTGTAGAACTCCCTTTCTTGAGTGTTTGGACCTTTCACTTATGAAAGGATGACACTGACTCTTGCCTATTCTGTTTATCAGCAATAGCAAAATCCACTTGAAGTGCAGTAATTCAAATTCCTGTTCAGACTCCTGATTTATCTACTACAGGCCACAGCTCCTTTCCAATACTTCTGAAGCTTACCTAGATTTATTGACTGGAATATCGGATGCAAAGTATTTGGATTCCTTTCCTCATATTTGTTTATATATCTAATACTACTGTAAGAGTAGCAAAAGACTGTGAAACCAAGTTTAATACAATTAATGTGTCAGAATATATGAAACCTTATGATGACAAAAGTAAGCAAATGAACACGTATGTGCAACCATATAACATAATGTTGATACACTGGTAGGCCATTCAATAAAGAAAGCTCCCCTCTACCACAAAATCAATTACATCTCTTATTCACCTCACATTTCTTATAGTGTCTGCCTGCTGATAATCAGATTCAATTAAATAAGGCCAAGTCTTTTAGAAAGTACAAGTGATGCCCTTCTATTGGAGAAGCCCCAAAATATTTTATTCCCTTTATGCTGGAGGCTTGCCTATAGCCATAATGTAGACACAGTTTCCTCATGTTCATATCCAATTCTAAGCACTTTCTGTTTTACATTAACATATATATTACATAAATGTCAACCCTCACTTTACTAATATACAGTGGGAAGACTGAGTTTCTATCTTGGACACAGGCCCCCAATATTAAAAGATGAGCTCTGAATGGATTGCTTGTATTTCCTTGCATTAAAACTGTAATGATGGCAAATAACCAAAAACTGACAGACCATGCTTGCCAGTAAGCATGTGAGGGCCAGAGCCGATTGCACAGAGCTGTGCTTCCAGACAGAAAGGAGACACAAGAAGGCAAGGAATTCAACATGTGCAAAACTCATGTTGTCCACCTATGGAGAAAACTGGAGCAATGGAATGGAGAGATCTCTAGGAAAGAGGGCAATATGTACGACAGGTGATTACTATAACCACTGTCACATCAACGGGGAGTGAAAGCAGAAAAGGAGCAAACCAAGCTTCCCTTAATAGGATGCTCTGAAGCCTGGGGGTGGCCTCTGAGGCAGCATTGTCAAGAACAGGGCCTCTCCCAAAATCTTAATAGGTAGTTAAGCTCATATGGGAGAAGACAATGTTGCAGGACTATCAACATGTATCAAAGTTATTAGGATTTTGAGGGGAAGATGAACTGAAAATTGTTTCTTCTCCTGACTGCAGCAAGCACAGAAGGCTTAGAAATATATTTATAATACATTCCACAATGAGGGTGGGAGACTGAGATCATTTTAAGAAAATAATGCAAGTGTTCATGCAGTGCTAAGTCCCTGCATCAAGCTTACTTTTTAAGAATCTATATATCCAGAACGAGAAACATTGGGAAAGTTTCTTCCAGTATTAAAGTGAAAAACTCAGTCTTGTAAATATGAACACTTGGAAGGTTTCCTTAGTAAAACTCAAATGGTATTAACATGAGAAAAACAACACCAAATATATGAAGCAGTAAAAAAAGAGAAGCAGTAAAAACAAATGGACACGAATATACTTCGGATCAGGCAGGAGTTGCTGTCACAGAAATATTTGGGCAGCCTGGTAGCTCAAAACCAATATCTCTTAGATGTACTGGGCTGTCTCAGAGTACCCAGGAGCACCTAAAAGTCTTTTTAGGGCTGCAGAAGTATTCTCACTTTCCCTCTCTTTGTTTGTAAATTTGGATGCCTGTGGGTAACTTTCTTCAGGTTCTTTGGAAACGAAGATTCCTGGGCAGGAAAGCACGACGGATAGGTGTATGTAGCCCTATGACTGACAGTTCAAGCTTCCAGTCAGGAAATGACTTTTGTGGGATTTCCATTACCACTCAAGTCACAGTTGGGAAGAATGCAGTGGGAGGAATGCCCAAGTGCCTTCTAGCCCTGCCAAGCAGCCCTGCCCCCAGGCTTTCCTGAGGAGGGAGAGGGTCATGCTTGGCCACTGCTGCTCAGAGGCACCCCAAGTGGCTTTGAAGCAGTTGCATCCAACCCTCTGTGGCCTTGTCATGCTTGTCTCCTTTTCACTCTAAGAACTCAGTACTGCACTTCAAGCGAGTGCTCTGTTTCAGAATAGCACCTCTGCTAGTACCTGATTCAGGGAGTGTGCATAGCAAAGGTGTGCACCAGCCTCACCTATGCCTCTTGCTAACCATCCCCCAACTTTGCCTACCTCTTGGATCAAGTAATTGTAGCTGCTGGTGAAAGGGCATGTGTTGCCCTTTCTCTGTCTGCCCTGCTTCATGAAAAATTGGGAACTTAGCAACACACACACATATGTTCATGCAAATTGCCCACAAAACCACAGGAAAAGGCCCCATATTTTGATTTTAAACCTTCAACATCACATGTGCCATTTCATCTAAAATTTGGCAGGGCCCATGACCTGAAAAAGTGCTGCTATGCATATGTATTTCATAAAATTCTGTCCAATATTAGCGATATTTATTGGCTTTCCCATTCTAGTCAATGAAGAAGGCATATGAGATTTCAGAAAATAAGGTGAGGCAATCCTCTGTCACAAATCCAGAGTGAAGTCTGATATTAAACCAAGCATCCAACTCAAGACCTATCTAAGGCAGGTTCTGATTTTTCTCCCTGTGCACAGGGCTAAATTAAAGATTGACCAAAATTCAAACCATCTGCAGTAAGGGCAGAGAGGATGTAGTTCAGTGTGGTAGAGCATATGCACTAAATGCAAATTTAGTCCTCTCTAAAATCCTAGACAACCTTTGACAGAACAGTGTGGATTAGTCTTCAAAAAACTAGTGGCATCCTACTGTTTTGGACTATAACTTCATCAGTCCCAGTCAGCACAGACAATACTCATTGATGACTGGAGCTTTGGATGTTAGTCCAAAACATCTAGAAGGCACCAGCTTTGCAAAGGCTACTATAATTAATATAGAATTGGATGAGGCAAGGCTGAATCAATAAAACACAACTTCCTATGTTTTGGACAAACTCATTTAATACAAAAACAGGCATAAAAAGTATGGTTGCTGTTTTAAGATTGACTGAAGAGAATGATTCCACATGAATAAGAAAACAGGTTTGAAAGTATCATTAGGCAGGAAAGAACCCATAATCTGAAATTTTGAGGCAATAAAACTAACCATGAATGCACATATATCCATATATCACAGGAGCACAGGCAAATGTAATAAAAGATACAGAGTAGTACAGAAACAGTATTGGAATCCTTAAACAATCAAATGCACCCCTAAAATAATTAAATGAAGCAATAATCCAACTATGCTAGATCTTACCTAAGGAGAGGAATTAGTTTGATAAGTCTTCGTGAAAACATCCAAAAGCAAGCCATTAGTCTTGGGCCTAAATACCTGTAAAGAACCTGGTATTGAAAAGAGAATGGTCATTATAGGCAGCCAGAGGAAGAAACAAGAGCCAGGTGTCAGTGCTATGATAGAAACTGATAAAGGTGTATTCATATGGCAGGTATTTCTTTCAGTAACACACAAAATATGGTTAAAGGAGGATGAAGTACTTGGCACAATTATCACAGCACAGATCACAAATGCCTTAAGAAAAACGCCTGAGGTAAAGTGACAAAATAGCAGCAGAAGAAAAGATGTTTAGTTGTACATTGAACACAAGAAACCAAACACTCCAAATTGCCCCCATGAAATCAAATGCTGCCAGATGCCAAACTTGTCAGTAAATTACATCACAGCAGATTCTGGACATGGACAGCTCCAAGATATGCAGAGGCATTAACATGCCTTTCAACAGACAGACGCTTCTGCTGTTTGGTATATACTCAGTGCTTAGTATTCTACCACAGCCTAAGCCAAATGACAGAAAGATAAAAGTATGATGGATTTCTAAATAAATAAATACCTAACTATTTGAATGCATACAGTGAATCAAAACATTTTAGAGTTACAGTGTACCTTGTAGATCATCTAGTCCTACCTCTCACTGAGTGCCAGATTCTTGCAACTCCAAAGTCCCTGTCACATGGTATTTCAGGCTCAACATCTCCCCAGCTCAAGCGTCCTAAACTTTTTTGCACCCATGGGCATATTTGCAAATTTGAGAAATTCCTGTAGTCACCACCACAAAATTCCTTTTCAGTCAATCACTACTTTGTAGGTCCTCAATACATTGCAGCATAGGACATTTTTGTTTGTTATATTTATTTCCATCTTCTTTCTTGTAAGGAACTGAAGTTTAGGGCTGTGATGAACCTCCCCAGAATCTGGCCCTCTTTTCTTTATCAGATTCTTCTCATGCTTAGCACTCACTTAAGGAATGAGCCAAAGCAAGAGGAAGCCTACAAATGCTTATGGAACTCCAGTTGTACAACCGGCAATCTTCTTCTGCACCAGGTGCAGAAGTAGGCCCCTTCTCTACTTTGTCAACAGATTTCTTACAAGGAATGAACATAGTACCCAGATATAAACTGACCACCACAAAGGAAAGTGGATAGGGCTCCATGCTGCAATCCTATATACATCCAGGGAGTAAATTCTAATGAAATGGCACTTCTGAGTAGGTATGGATATGATTGTATTGTTAGTAGTTTACAACAGATCTTTTTAACAACCCCAATTTGGCACGTGGGTATTCCCTAGAACTCCTCACCCCCTTTTTCTCAGCCAACAATCACTGGGTTGTTTCCCAGCCTTTATGCATTTTATAAGACTGAAATGCCTCTTCTAAGGCTTATTTACTGGCAGAATGTGCTTTAATCTAAAATATGCTGGCACGTTTTGGCATTTTTTCCTCTACTTGTTTGGCCTCCAGCCTTGCCAGTCACTGGAATGCAGCCACCAAAAGCTCCTCCAAAGAGAAATTCAGCCTGAAGGAAGCGCAGTGCCCCGATCTGGACTTCATGGTTGCATCACACACTTTTTGCAGTCCATCTGAAACCATCAGGAGAAGCAACACTGCTTGCTGTAAATATGGAAGCATCACCTTTGAACTGGAGCCAGAATGTCATCTAATAATCGCAAACAGTTCCCAGGGTCCTTGGACCATTTATCAAACACAGGTAAAACCAACTGTAAATATACATGATAAAGAAGTCACAGACTGGGTCTTCAAATTTTCAAAGGAATGTAGAACATGAACTGATGAAGATGAAATGTTGCATGTTACAAAAACGTGATAACTATGAATGTAAATTACAGATTGACAAACTCTCATAACATCTGATCTCATAACATCAATTCTGGCACACTTGCACTGGCTGCCTACATGCTCCCGAGCCCAATTCAAGTTGCATTTTAACCTATAAAGTCCTACATGGCTTAGGACCATGATACCTGATGGAATGCCTCTTCTGAGTTTCATTTACTAGGATAATCCTGTAATAGGAAGCTAGCTACTTCTCTTATTTCATATATCCGCATTTCATAGTCAGCATTTCTGACCTAACTCACCATACAGGTGAGTACAAAAAGAAACTCAAAAAAGCTCAACTGTATCCAATTTATCAGTTACTAGTTTTTGTTTTAGGTAATGAAATGCTTGTTCTTAATTGCCTGATTTCTTAAAGGCAGAAGCTGCACTTCCATGTTGACTCCACCTTCTTCCACTGATGCACAGGTATTGGAAAATAGTATTTTGGCTAGAGCAAGGGGGTGGGGCAAAGAGTTGCTTTTCCAAACCTGGCACTCAGAAAAATAAGATGACAAATACTTCTTTCCACTTGCCAAACAGGGAACTATGTTCATGTGTAAAGGAGAGGGTCCTCTTTTTTGTCCTCAAAAATGTATAGTGAAAAAATGTACAATACACTGAACATGTAGTGCTCCTCTTCCACAAAATCATTCTGCATTGCTATGACTCACAGTTCTCAGTGAGGCCTGCATATGCTAGAAAAATGAGAGCAAGGAAATTTGTAACTGGGCATTTTCTTCATACTAATTAGTTGCTAGAACAATTTAAAACCATATGTATTTTCAACTTAATTAAAACATTCCTACTACCTAGAGTCATAGTCTAAACACTAGTAACTATATAGCCTATATGTATTTTATGTTATACAATTATTTTCTTTCTATACTACCCCATAACCAAAAGTCTCTGGGCTGTTCACAGAAATTCACAACAGGTAGAATAATGCAATAGATAATAAAATACAAAAACAATAACAAAGTATTACTATAATAAAAGGAAGCATGGGATATCAATATAAAATTTGAAACTGTTAAAAAGAGTAAAACAATTTCAATAAAAACTAGACTTACTAAACAAACTGACATGTCCCATCATAAGCCACTGAATATCTGGGAAAAGAGTAGGCCAAAAAGATCTGGTGCCAAAAAGATCACCTATTTGTACCAGCAGAAAGACCATCATATAAATTGAGGCTGGTACTGATAAGGCCCTCTTCCTTGTTACCTCCAGTCACGACTGTCCAGGAGCTGGAACTTGGAAGATGTCCTCATATGCAGCTCATAGTGTTGGGATAGATTTGTATTCGGAAGGCACGCCCTCGTGCAATGTGTTGCCATGTCATATAACTGATACAACACAAAGAATACAATTAGGAAATGAATGGCTTCTTGTTCAGCTCTCTGTATACATACCAGAACAATAAGCAAGCTGACTTCTGGTTAGAAACAGTACAATACAGAGTTAGGTGTGCTGGATTGTGAACTAACTGCCAATGCCTTTATCAAAGTAAGGGGTGGTAATGATGTGGAAAATTAATATTTCTCTATGAGATATAGTCATATAATATAACACATGAACTAAGCTATCATTTTAATAAAGACTGATTTCAGAAGTCAAATACTTTATTTTTACCCCTTTCTCTTTTACAAAAACACCACCATATTTGACAGATTAATTCAATTTCAACAGTATGCGTGCAATTCAACATGTTAAATGACATAAAGTTATAGAATCATAGAATAGCAGAGTTGGAAGGAGCTAAGAAGGCCATCAGGTTCAATTCCCTGCTCATGCAGTACATGACTCCAAGTTAAAGCATCCCTGATAGATGGCTGTCCAGCTGCAGCTTGAATGCCTTCAGTGGAAGAAAGCCCACGACCTCTTGCTAATTGGTTCCCTTGCTGTATTGCTCTAGCAGTCAAGAAGTTCTTCCTGATAATCAGCTGGAGCCTGATTTTCTGTAACTTGAGCCTGTTACTCCTTGTTATTCCTTGAGCTTGTTATTCCATTCTTAATCATTCCACTCTGGGGTGATTAAGAAGAATCCTGGCTCTCCTTTGCCACTCTTTCAAGCATTTGAAGAGTGCCATCATGTTTCCCTCAATCTTCTCAAGGCTAAACATGCCCAGTTGTTTCCATTTCTCTTCATAGGACTATGTTTTCAGTCCCCAAACCATCCTTGTTGCCCTCCTCTGAACCCTTTCCATCTTGTCTGCATATTCCTTAAACTGTTGTGCCCAGATATGGACACAGTATCCAAATGAGGCCTAACCAGTGCTGAGGAAAGAGCAACTAGTACTTCATGTGATTTGGAAGTGATACTTCTATTATTATTGCAGCCCAAAAGAGAATTTGCCCATTTTGCAGCCACATCCCATTGTTGACTCAGATTCAGCTAGTGATCTACAACAGTATCAAGATCCTTTTCACTTGCAGCATTCTTGATCCAAGTATTCCCCATCTTGTAACTAAGCAATCGGTTTCTTATTCCTAGGTGCATAATTCATTTTAATTTGATGCATTTAAGTGTCACTCTAACTGATTTAAAAATATGATTTCAGAAGTTGGGATTCAAGGAGTCAAATTCAGGTAAGTGGATTAGAAGCTTTAAATCAGTATATTGAAACATTCAGAATTCCTCATCCAAATTGCTTGATTAGATGTATGCTCTCAGTCTCTTATTTTCCAACAGAGGGTGTATTTTGCTCAAAAATGCAGAGTGGAAAAGATTTTGCTGCTAACTAAACCCAAGGGAATGATGGTTAAGGACTTCTCTTAACATTATTGTACGTTTGGTAGTTTTCTGATAAACTCTTAAAATACTACTTGAGTTCATCTGTGTTGGAATCAGAAGGAGCATGTTCACTTGTTATTCAAATAACAGCAGCAGCAACATCTTTCCATAACAGTTTTTTTAATTGATGTAAATGATTTGGAAAAATAAGAGCTGTTCAAGAATGGCCAGAAAGGCTGGCATCAAGGGAAATAGTAGATGGAGAAGTTTAGTAAACTGTAACTGCTCTTTCCTGTGAAGCTTCACTAAAGCAAAGTATGTCAATTTGCCATATGGAGGCAAAATAAGCACTAGAAGTGAACATAGCCTCAGATTGTGTTGTTCTCGGATGATGCAACAATCTCAAAGGGTAGCTCCTACCTCATGCTGCATTTTCTTTACTCTGAAGTAAGTCCCACTGGGTTCCAAGGTTCATACCCCCTAGTAAGTCTGCTTGTTTCTAGGCAAACAAAAATAAATGCAAATTATGCATGCTGAAATTTGGCCAATATATAGTGAGCTTACTGAAGTGTCTCCGGAATTTACATCTTGCATTCGCAATTTGCAGCTTAAAACTCCGACCATGATTGGGCAATACTTCAAACAAACAAGAAGCTTTGTTCTAAAATTTAACATGAGAATCTATTAAGCTAAATGGAATAATCTGTTTTGTTTTGTTTTTCTCCTTAATTTGCAAAACAGCTCCAAGAGCTGTCTCTAACAACTAATCACACATCACTGCAAGGTTAGCGATACATTGCTATGTCCATATATAATGTTCTGGGAGACTAACGAGGTAAAGTTAGAATCAACAAATTTATCCCACACTCTTACTGGTAACTCCAAGGCCTGTTTTTGTTGCTATTTCTCACCCCACCCCCAGCTCCTGCCACCCCGTCTGTTACAAGTTATGATGTGTGGATGAAGGCTTTTTCCCAGGCCGTAATGACTGTATACTGAGATTTCAAGGGGCTGTTCATGACAATCCCATTTTCTGTGTAATTTCATGGTTGTCTTCTTGAATGAAGATATTGGCTGCTCTGAAGCAGGAGGTCAGATGCTCCTGCACCCTTTCAGTATTGTTCCGGAGTATGTTTCCTTTCAGCTGATGAAAAGTAATTCATCATTTACACCCCTGAATTCTGCCAGCATTTTTTGAACAACTTTTCTTTCCCCGTGGTACCTTGGGCCCATGAAAGAGATAAATAGGTTCAATACAACACCAGGCCCCAGATCCTGGGAGCAGGTTAGGCCTCGGAGGCCCTAAGCTGCCCCTTTCTCATGATAGAGTTTGTCACCTTTCTACCTCTGGAAGTCAAATCCTGTCGACTCAGCCATCTTTCAGACTCTCTGAAGTGGCTTTGGCACCCACTGGGGCATGTGAGCTTAAAATTGATTTTTTTTTTTTTTAAGATCTGTCAAGTTCCCTTAAGGGACCAAGTTGACAGCCAGCAGGCCTTAACCTATCACAAAGCACTCAATGTGTAAAAGACACCTAAGGAACTTCCTTTGAGAGGGCAAAGGGCCCCAGACTTGTGACACATTGAGAGGGTGTTGTTGCTAAGAAACTGGCCTTTGACAATAGGATTTTTACTGCCGGCCTCCTCCTTTCTGAGGCATTTTAGGCTGTGTTTAAGAAAAGAAAAGGAATATTTAAAACATTGCTGCATGCTGCTGCTGCTTTCGCCAGCCTGTTTATCACATGCAATTCCACCAAGGACGAGTTAAAAGGTGGCAGGCAAGCCAAGAGGGTTCAGGATCACATAGAGCATGTGAAACAGAGAGCTCTTCTAATTACAGTACAATGATGCTGCTTTATAGCCATCTTCGCCTCCGGCTCTCAAAACTTTATGAATACCCATTAATTGTGGCAAATTCCAGAAGGGTGGCCATACTAAATTTGTAGCAACTTAAAGACACTGGCCTCGTCCAAAGAAATGTGGGTACAGCACGCAGCAGGAGCACTCAGACTTTCCCTTATTCTGCCCTTGGATATGGAGGACAGCTTCTGAATAAAACTCTTCATAGTTTTAGGCAGGGAGGGTGGAAAGGAGGCATAGCATCTAAGCTGGCCGCAGTCTCCCTGGCTTCCAGCCCTTCCAACCACTGGTGCTGTCAGAAGGATCAATTAGAAGCTATTCTCTGCACCAGCTTCTATTGGGAAAAAACGTGCAGAGTCTGTCCCATTTCAGGACAGCAGATGGATGATGATATGCCTGAATTCCACCACCACCCCATGGAGGAAAAGGCTTGGCACATGACAGAGAAGACTTTCCTAACACTGTTCTTGATCATGTGCTGGTCTGGGCAGGGAAATTTTGATGTGAATGAATATGCAGTCACACACCTTCCTCACCTGCAAGCTTAAAAAAGTATCAATTGCTTAAGGGAAAAACATGCCAGAGGAACTTCACACAAAACCCGGGATAGGGGTGGGGATAACTGATAAATCTGAACATACTTCAGGATGGTTCACCAAAAAAATCTAGAGCATTTAAAATAAACAATCAAGGATAATTCTTTTGTTGCAACAATTGGAAAACTGATGGGGTGAAGGGGTCATCCCCCCTTTGGACCAGCTTTGCATGTTTGGAAATTTCAGAAAAAATTGCTTGCATTAGCCTTCCAAATTCAGCATTGAGCTTGAGATAGGTCCAGCAAGATTTCCTATGGTAAATTAAGAAACACTATCCTTGGTGATCTGTTCACATAGACAAGCATGATTATCCCTTTTCATATGTTACAGCGTATTGCATGTTAAACACATCACTCTGCATTGCTGTTTTCAGCACGATCTACATGCGGAGGGCAACCTTGCGAATGGAGATCCTCTTGCATCCAGCTTTGGCTGGTATGCCAACTGCAGAGATTCCTGGGTAGGGATAGCCTAGCCATTGTGATCCCAATCTCCAAGTGGCCTATGACCAGTATTCTTAGCTGACTTCCCCTATATATACCTAGTCAGCCCCTGATCTTCTGAGGAGACTTGATAGCCATTCCAATACTGTAAGCAGGACCTCTTGGTTGTGGTGGTTCAAGAGGCAGAAATGTTTTTAAAGTCTTCCAAATGCCTGTGGAAAAGACACTTGTTTATACAGGCTTTCCTCTATTGCTGCCTGTTTTGTTTTTATACTCTGTGTGCTCTGTGTTGTTTTTATATTGCTACATTGTATTTTAAAATGTATTTTAAACTTAGGAATTTCAACACAGGAAGTCTTCTGATAAAGGAAGTCTTCTGATAAAGAAACAAACTAATTCATATGCCAGAAAAGAAGCAGCTCTTAGAGGGTCTTGGGGATCCCACCCCCACTTCTAAAAGCTCCTTTTGCATCAGACATTTTCACTATTGGTTCAATCCCAAATTAACATGGACAAGAAAACACTTATTGATAGATCTGCCCAAATTAGCCATAAGAGGACGTAACAGGTATCTTCTATTACATAAGCCAGTCTCAGGGACTCCTTTCTCTAAGATGTTTGCCTGGCTTTGTCTCTGTTCTCTCTTCGGTGCCACCAAATGAAAATCTTTGTATTTCCCCAGATTTCCAGACTTGTTCTTTCTGTGCTGCTTCTAACTGCTTGGTGTGATCTATTATTTAGACACTTTTATTGTGTTTTATCTTTTTAACTAAGCTCCAGCAGAAGTGGCTAAGTAATAACCAGACCACTTTGCAAGAACATGTCTTACAATTAAGGCAGACAGAAAAAACACTTTGCAAAAACTTAACTACAGTTTTCCCAAGAATAAAACTTTAACAGAGAAGAAGAAAATGTATTTCTGTTCATCCTTAAAATAATAAAATAAGTGGTCATCTGGCTAATCCTACAAATGTTAGTGGTACTCCCATAAAATTCAGTAGGGCTTGTATAGAAGATGGTCTTATTGGATTGTGCCTAAAATATACTTACACTGCAATTCTGTACATGACTAGTCAGAAGTCAGTTACACTAAGCTCAGTATGGCTTATGCCATGGAGCTAACTGGGTGACTTTGGACCAGTCGCAGACTCTCAGCCCAACCTCTCTTACAAGGTTGTTGTTGAAGATAAGATTGAAAGGAAGAGAGTTATGTAAGCATCCTGAGTTCCTGAAAGGAGAAAAGGTGGGATATAAATACAATTATATGCATTGTACTGGGAAAACTGCTTGCAAAATACCTATTAGGCAACTATGCATACAGTATTACAAGACAGTTACACAAAAAAATGTTTTTGCACTTTCATGCAAACCTGAAATTTGGGATAATTCATACTTAAGACTGGAGAGATTCTCAAAGCTTGAGATGATACCAAGTTAAGATTGGAAATTTAAGAGACTAAGGGAAACCGTAATTGACAAATGTATATATTTGTCCCTATCTCCTACTAGAAACATAATCTGAGTGTCTAACCATAGGTTTGCTGCTGCTGCTGCTGCTGCTGCTGCTGCTGCTGCTGCTGCTGCTGCTTCTTCTTCTTCTTCTTCTTCTTCTTCTTCTTCTTCTTCTTCTTCTAGCTCTACTCGTACAGAGCCAATGGAAATAGATTTAACCAAATATTCCTTGTCAGAGTTTACATAAATAATGTTTTAAGCATACAACAGTTGCTTTGCTCTCATGTCTGACATTTACAGCTCAGGATTCGGAACAAGCACAGTAGGTAAATAGACTTGCATCTTAAGTATTCATTCCCTAGACTGCAGAGCTCCTTCTGTTTGCAGAAAAGTTTTGGATTTCATAGAGGGTGTCACTGTCAGAAAAGAGCAAAGGTACTTTTAATCTCTTGTTCTTTTCCCACACAGCTCCCAACACCTTACCCTCTGATGTTATGGATGGTCCCCACATCCCCTAAGCAGATTTTCAGACCTTCCATGGGAATGAAGAACAGGTAAAATTGCATTTTACCCTATCTGGCCATGAAAATATCCTGTGAGTGGAGTCCTGTGCAGATTTAAGTTGTTGTAATGTTTTGACTTCACTAGAGATACAGCCCTAAAAGCTTACTAGGGAGCAAGACCAGTGAACAGAGGGGGACTTCCTTCTGAATAATTGCCCATAAGATTAGACTGTATGCTATGTCACTCAAACAAAGGATATACAGTGGTACCTCAGCTCACGAATGCCTTGGTTCATGACCAAATCCGGTTGCGAACAAAAAGTTTATGAAAATTTTGACATGGGTCATGAACTCCGCATTGGGTGGCAACCAAGATTGCAGTCATCTCTCCACCCTCTCCCCCAAGTGGGGAGATGGCCACGATCGCAGTTGCTTTCATGCAGGGAAGATGTGCATGATCACGGGCGCGCTCCTGCAGGAAAGACAGGCGCAATCTCGGCAATCTCCCCTCCCCCCAACCAGCACGATCATGGCCATCTCCACACCTCCCGAGTGGGGAGATGGCCGTGATCGTGCTGGGGGCAGGGGAGGAGATGGCCAAGATCATGCCTGTCTCTCCCTCCCCCAGCGCGCCCCGTTTGCGCCCATCTCTCTCCCCACCCAGCGAACCGGGATGATGGGTGCATGCAGTGCTGACGGGTGTGATCTGCGGGGGTGGGGATAAGGCTGCGCTTGTGCTCAGGGGGGTGGGGGGAGATGGCCGTGATCTTTGTTGCCCTTTGTCACTTTGCTTCACATTTTTCTGATTAAAAAAAAAGATTACAGAACGGATTAACCTTATTTACATTGGATCTTATGGGGAAATTTAACCTGACTCATGACCAATTTGGGTCACGACCAGAGTCCTGGATTGGATTAAGTTTGTGAGCCAAGGTACCACTGTACTACTTCCTTATACATCAGTACAGGGAGGGGGTGGGGGAAGAAATACAAATAATACAAGAAATAAGAAAAGAAAAATGATATAAATACTGCATGCTGAATATTTTATTTATTTATGTATTTATTTCATTTTTATACGCCCAAGAGCCAGAAAGTATCTCTGGGTGGTTTGCAAAGTTAAAACATATAAACAAAAAACAAAAGTGACAATATTACAATAAAATCAATAGTAGTAGCCAATAAACAATGGTAATAAAAACAACCCCAAGACAACTAATTAAACTGGGACATAGGCAGAGCAGCAGTATCTAATAAAACCATATTAAAACTACAAATTCAACTATTAAAATGCCTGGAAAATAAAAAGGTTTTCACCTAATGCCAAAAGGAAAAGGTTTAGGCACCAGGTGTACCTTACTGGGCAGCTTATTCCAAAGATGGGGTGCCACAACTGAGAAGGCCCTTCTCCTGGCCATCACCCACTAGGTCCAGGTAGGTACATATGGGATAAGGTGTTCCCTCAGATAGCCTGGCCCCAAGCTGTTTAGGGCTTTATACATTAGTACAAGCACTTTGAATTGGCCCTGGTCTTCAAATGGCAACCAGTGAGAGTGAAAGAGGACTGGTATAATGTACTCTCATAGGCCAGTCCTCATTAGCAGTCATGCTGCCCTATTTTGGGTCAGTTGAGGTTTCTGAACCATTTTCAAAAGCAGTTCCACATAGAACCCATTACAGTTGTCCAAAGAGGGGTTTACCAGAGCATTGGTTACTATAGCTATGCTCTGTCTGTCCAGAAAGGGTCATAGTTGGTAAATTGGTCTAAGTTGATAGAAGGTGCCCCATGCCACTTAGTCCACCTGAGACTCAAGTGACAATTCCACATCTAGGAGCACCCCCAAACTATGAACCTTGCCCTTTAGGGGTAGTGCAACCCCATCCAGGGCAGGTTGGATAGCTCCCACCTGGACAGTCCACCTACCAATAGCAATTTCTTCTTTTCTGGACTGAGTCTTAGTTTATAGGCCCCCATCCAGTACATTATGAGCCCAGATATTGATTCGGGACAATCACTGCCACACTGGGTTTGATGAAAAAGAGAGGTAGAGCTGAGTGTCATCTGCATATTGATGGAACCTCAGCCTATACCTCCAGCTGACCTCCTCCAGTGGTTTCACATATATGTTAAAAAGCATGACGGATAAAATATAGTCCTGAGGTACTTAATGGCAAAGCCTCCATGGCACAAAGCAGTGATCTGCCAGCACCACCTTTTGCAATAAGTCAATCAGATAGGAGCAGACCCACTGCAATGCAGTAGCTCCTACTCCCAACCCAACCAGCCTATCCAGAAGGATACCATGGTCAGAAATGAATTTTCCTGGTAAATCATTTTAATAGCTTTTCCTTACATACCCAATGTACATTGGCTAGTGCTGCATGTTACACAGTTACAAATCATCATTAGTGCTTGAGGGACTGTGTGAATGCTTTGCTTTGCTTTGCTTTGCTTTGCTTTGCATCAACCAAGTTCCTCTACCCACCTGACATCCATTGTCTGAAATAGCATTTGATAATGACTCTATTGACCTCAGGAACCTTTGATTAAACACTGATATTACATTTCTAGATTAGTTTGAAGGAGCTATTCATGCCTAGACAGTGTAAAAGCAGATGGCTAAGAAGATGGCATCCTCCTAGTTTCTTATAAGGAATGGGAATGTCAACCTTTCTTTTTAGTCTTCTGTATGCTGCAAGTGGTTAACTAAATTGGTTTTTGCTTTCTTACATAGGTCTCTGCCAGAGATAATATGAATCACTTCCACCTCTGAGTTAACATCTCAACATGTTCTACCAGAATGCTATTCTCCTGGAATATCGGGGGTTCCCTGCTGTGTTGACCCACTCCATTAGGGGAATGGGCCCCCTTCTTCTTCTTCTATTTTGTCTTTTGTTAAAACCCAGCCAAGTGTCTTAAAAGCTTTGTCAATTTATTGCTTTAACCATATCTATGTTATTCCAATAATATCATGCTTATCCTTGATACTCATAATCATCATTGGCAAGTCTTTGATGTAATAAATCCTTGATATAATATCATGCTTATCCTTGCTATAAGATATAATCAAAAATGAAAGCAGAAACTTAAGATACAGAGTAAAATATATTACTTGCCAATTTTCCACAGTAACTTTTCATCATTACTCCAAAATTACTTTTTAATGCAAAGAGTAGTTCCAATCACATAGAGGCCCACATGATTCAGATACTATCATAATCACAATTAGATTACATTACTGCAATCAGGAATGGAGATCATTAAGAGAAAGAATATAAATTGCTTTAGTTTTACAAGTACTGAGCTAGCAAAATTATAATTAATTTCCATTTATAATCTTTTCTTTCATAGAACTGCAAAGCATGCTACTTTTTTAGGCCATCAATACAAATTAGAAGTAAGTAATAAAGCCCTAACTACTACTCCAGTGCAGCGCTCAATTGTAGAAACTTCCCTATTACATATTGAAGGCGTTTCCTGCAAAGGGTGCCTTCAGCATAGTTCCCCCCTCACCAATCCAGCACAATCAATTTAGCTATCACTACGATAGGTTATTCATTTCCTTGCAGGGGTGGGGGGATAAAAAAGAGAATGCAGGTGCAACTGTCTACAGATCCCCACAGTAACCAATCTGTGAATTGTTTAATAATGACATGGAAGATATTTGTTTTTAAAGTAAAAATATTCTGGTTTTGAGCATTATTAGCAATAATTCGGGATAGGGGATGGATTTGTTTGGTTTGCATTGTAATTTCAAAACCAATACATGAACTGAAAGTCCATTCAAAATTTACACTTCTCCAGATTTTGTAATTGTGCTCCCATCAGTAGAAAATGTTCAAAATGCGTTATGTCAGGACAATTGCTCATAAAATGTGTATATTAGGAGAAATGCACATAAACGTCATATACAGAATTTATATGTATTTTCACTGAAATTTTGTTTCTCTAACTTAAGTTTCTCTGAAATAAGTCTGACAAATGAAAAAGCAAAACATCTGCGAGCTTCAGCTCGTGGCTTAGCTATATCCCTATCTGGAAAGAGATAGCCTGCTATCAGTGGTCTATGCTCTGGTGATTTCTAAGCTAGATTACTGCAATGCACTCTATGAGGAGTTGCCCTTGAAGATTGTTCAAGAACTGCAGCATGCAGCAACCAGACACCAATTCTGGCAAGCTTGCACTGGCTCCATATATGCTTCCAAGCACAATTCAAGTTGTTGGTTTTAATCTATAAAGTCCTACTTGGTTTGGAACCGTGACACCAGATGGAAAAATTCTCCTGAGTTTCATTTACTTGCACACTACAATCAGGTTCTGGGAATGACCTCCAACTGCCACCTTCAAGGGTGGCTTGATTGATTGCAACAAGGAGAAGGGCCTTTTCAGTGGTGTCCACCCAGTTCTGGAACAAGTTCCCCACTGAGACCCATCTGGTGCCAACTTTAAGATCTTTTTGGCACCAAGTAAAGACTGTCCTCTAGTGCAAGGCATTCAGTTGGTATATTGGAGCCTGCTAGTTTTTAAACAGGTCTTAAGGTTTCCTTCTACTTACATTATTTTTAATCTGTTTTAAATTTGGTTTTATATTTTGTATTGCAATTTTATGATGCTTTCATATGTCTTAATATTTATTTATTTAAAACATTTCTATGCTGCCCCCATCGCAACAAAGCCTCGGGGTGGCTCACAATATGATATATATATTCTATTGGATTTTTAATGTAGACTGCCCAGAAAGCTTTGCTGTTGGGTGGCATAGAAAATAAATAAATAAATTTCACTTAAATGTGCCTGAGAAACAATCAGGGTGCTGGTGGTAATTCTGCTCCCTCCCACCATCTCCTTCCTCTCAGTCCTTCAGAAAGTATCCCAGGAGACACCATGGGGAGGAATATGGCTCCTCTCTTTGACGGCTTCAATCACAAGCTGAGCTAAGTTTGCTACGGCTGCCCGGCAGTCTCTTGCACAAACAGGGCTCATGCCTCAACGTGCCTCCAAAAGATGAGGGAGCTGATCAGGCACCTTCGCCTCCCGCTTCCATGCCAAGACAAAATGGGGATACAATCACCTGGGCGGTGCTGTGAAAAGCAGCAGCACTACTCAGCTAATTTCCCTGCTGTTCTCCTTTATGCCTGAAGAAAACCCCTTACATAAATGTGCAGGAAGGGGAGCAACAGCTGGATGTTGACAGCAGCACCACTTAGTCGACCCTGACACATTCGCTTTCTCACTCCCACTTGCCAGAGAGGCATCCCTGATCTGGCGCCCATCTGAGGATCATTCTTGCAAGTGGCAGCAGCAAAGGAGGAGGCATCACACACACCCTCTGAATTGATCCTGCCTGCCAGAGAAGCATTCTGATCCTCGTGCCAGGTTCAAGCTGCCTCTCTGGTATTGTCAGCCAGAACAGGGGATGGCAGGAGAGCCAGCTAAGTGGCACAGCCCCCAACAAGCCACTGCTGTGCAGCCAATTCTTGCCCATCCCACTCAGACACAGGCTGGGGGATCCACTAATGGTACTGCTCGTCTCCATAGCACCGCCCAGCCGATTGTCCCCTCTTGCTCCAAAGAAGATCTTTAGACCAGCAGGCAGGCAAAGCAGAGACATCTAGGACAACTGTGCAGAACTCTGAAATGTCCTGAAATACCATGTCAGGGTTCAGATGACACGACAGACCAACAACAATACCTTGAAATAGTGTGTCAGGACAAAATGGCTTGTCCTGTTGCGTGAACACACCCATGGTTTCCAGTGCAGAGAAAATAATATTGTCCTGCTTAGCATCTGGAGTATAGTTAGCTTCAATAACATTTCTTGTACAAGTTTTCGTGGTCCTTTCATATTATGACCTGCAAAACAGTAACAGGGAAAAGTATATCCCTCTGTATTGTCATGAGTGAGGATCAGACATGTGTCTTTCTTTCATAGTGAAACATGCAATTTCCTTGTATGAGGCCATGAGATGAGATTATAGGCACTTGCAAACCCGAGATCAAACACTATAGGAAGGTTTGATTTTTGAGCCATAGGGATATATAGGTGGAGATTTTTTTTAATAAATGATGGTTTGCATTCATTTGGGCGAATTTGCAGAAGTGACATTACCCTTACTAGAGATGGATGGATCATTCTATTTCTTATCCATGTCAGTCTGATTCTGTTTCACTGTATTTCTTATTCATGTCAGTATCACAGGTTTTTGTTCATAAGTTCAATTTCATTTCACCATCAATCTGCAAATTCAAGCTAACATGCAAATGTTTAGGTTATGTGTAAACATTTGTTCACAAAATAGCTCTGAGTGCCACACTGATAACAAGCAGTATATAAAATAATAAATAAAAATAGGCATTGCATTTTACCACAAAATATATATTTTAGCACATGCCTTATCCTGAAATACACATTTTGTACCATTTATACTTAAGATATGATTTGTAGTTGGTAGTTTTTAGAGTGCACAACCTGGCTAGCTGGTTTTATAGCTGCATTAAAACGAACAGAACTGAAACGTAGAATCAGAGCTTCAGTCTCTTATTTTAGAGTCCTTCTCCCAGCTTTGCCCAGACACTGTACATGTTTCCATGATCGTTTTGTCTAATACATAGAGAATGAAGAGGACCAGCATCATCCATTGCACCTAATACAGTGAGGCTTAAAAGGCAAACAGAGATATCATATTACAGTGAGTTGAACACTATTTCTTTTTGCAGTGTAAATTATATTTAAAGTATTTCCCTTTCTGTTTGTTTATCTGTTTGTTTTTCTTTATTTCTATGCAACCCAATAGCAGGAACTAACTCTGTGGTTTACAATATCCCATAAAATGTAATCAAATAAAACATAAAATACGGATTACAATAAAACATTGTAAAATTTCACTATAAAATCTAAAAACCAAATCTGAACTACTTAACTAGCTAAGACAAATTCAAATAATGAGACCTGTACAACCTGTTCAGAGTTATTTAGAGCTGTTAAATGCTTTAGCATAAAGGAAAGTCTTAATCTGGTGCCAAAAGAATGGAAGAGTTGGTGCTGGGTGGATTTCATTGGGGAGCTCATAATTGGGCTGTCATTGAGAAAGTCTTCTCCTTGTGGATTGTAGATAGTAGATATGTGAATATGAGAGAAACTGTATTCAAAGCCATGTAGGGTTAAAGCCAGGACCTCAAATTTGGCTTGGAAACACATAGGCAGCCAATTTACATGTGCAGGGATTGGTATACTATCTTTTAACCTTCTGGTCCTGGTTATTTATTTGCTCACTGCACAAAAATAAGTTGCATCTTCTGAACAGTCTTCAAGGACAACTCCACATAAAGTGCATTGCAGTAATCTAGTTAAGAGATTACCAAGGGGTAAATTACTGAAGCCAAGATATGCCTGTCCAGATAAGGGCATGGCTGGGCCATCAGCCAGAACCAGTAGAAGGCACTCCATGCCACTGAGGCCATAAGAGCCTTATATGACAAATACATCTGTGATGACCATGGAGAAGAAATATTCACCATCCAAGATGGTCTGTAAAGAAGAGCCTGATATTCCCTGTTCTATTGTAAGACAAGCCATAGAAATAAAGTTGGTTTGGACCAGATTAAGTGGGAAAAAGTGAGAATTAAAGGAAATGTCTTATATCCAGAGTTGGTTTAACTGAAGTTCCATTCATTTCAGTGAGTTTCCTCTAAGCAGGACTAACACTGAATACAACTGCTTGTGCTACAATGTGTTTTGACCACAAAAGTAAGGTGCTTGTTGCCCATGGGAACTAAAGAGAAGTCCTATCAACCATGACCAACCAAGTTCTGTTTTGTATTCTTGTTAATGAAATTAAGTGGCCTTATGAAATTACATTTCCATATAACATTATGAAAAAACCTAAGGCAAGGTTTATGGATTTGGTGTATTGCTCATACAAAATACAGACAACAGACATGTCTGAAGAATCCTGAGCTTTGTTCCATGAATTCAGAGCTGCTTTATGCTTATATTTCTTGAAAAGCAGCCCACGCCATGCAGCATAGTGAACCACCTTTGAAATGAAAAGGCTTTCAAAAGCAGGTTGTGATAAGAAGGAGTTGTCTTTTTTTCGGGAAGGAATGATTTCAAATTCCCAGCTGGGCATATGCAGTCCTAAGTAGCTCTTTGGATCCTGGCCACTAATTCTCTTAACAGTAGGAATTATCATCACTACGGTTAAGTGGGTCTCAAAGAAGAAGCACAAAGAGAAAAGAGCTGTTTTACTCTACTATCTGTAATTTATCTGTGGAAAAATAAACTTATTTCTCTGTTTCTTGCTCTGAAATATATTATTTCCTTGATCACCTTTAAGCTGTGAAATTGGAAAATGTCATCTTCCATTTTCTACTTCTCCCACTCTGCTCCAGTGAGCATAAAACACTATCATGTGCTGTGTACAATCATGGTCTACCATATCTTCTGATGATCTCTTGGAAGTATCATTTCATATGTCTGTTATCAAGAATTATTTTATCTTTAAATGATATTATAATAGGCAAATGTTTGGGAGGGACATGTGGTATGAATGGCATTTAAGCCCCCCACTTTATGTCAAACATGTTCTGATGCATATATTATCAAGCTCAGCAAGTTTTACCCTGAGCAGAGATACCCACAGGCCTTCTTTCTTCCTTTCCCCCCTCTTTTTTTGTCCCCTGATATGTCATCATACCATCAGAGTCTTCATTTACTTGTAGCTTTCCCTGCCTGAAGGCCTCTAGGCTGAAGGCCTCTAGGCAAAGAGACCCACCCTGTTGTGTGGAAAAAAGTGAGACTTTCAGAGTTTTAGGGTGAAGCTCTATGTTCACTCAAGCTCCAAGATGTTTAGAACCATCCTTAACAAATGTATCATATAGGCAATATGCATATAGTATGGAATCCCGTGTTTGCTTGAGCTGAATGGTTATTAGTGGGGGAGTGGTGGTCCTCAGCTATGTTTGTTTACTGGAACAAACACATGGTACATATGCACCCCTAGTGATCATGCAACTGAAGCAAACATCCCACATTGCAAGTACCCAAATAGCATTCCTACAGAACGACGCAGATGGAAGAACCTTGAAGGTAATTCAGTCCAACGTCTGCCACAGGCAAAGTGTTTTGAAGTATCTTTTCAAGTATAAGAGTGAGTGCACAGGAACTTCTATTCAAGAAAGCTGTAGCGTGGCTCCTGGTGATGTGAACGTAAGTAGAATACATACAGACCTTCCATTCAGTGCAGAAGGTGGAAGGCTAAGAGGATGGAACTGGTGCTCACAAGGCCATTCGGGGCAACTCATCATGAATAGCCATGTCATCCCTACCCAAGTTACGATACTCTAAACATCAGGCCTGAACAAGGCTGTACTTTTGTACTTGCTCAGCTTGTTCCTAATTCACAGCTTCACTCTTCAAAACAGGGATTGATGGTCACTACCACTGATCACAAGTAAAAGCATCAGATTTCTTTGTTGAATCCTAATTTGCTGCATTAAAATTAGCCAGTATTAATACATTCCATTTTTTGTTTAAACCATTACCCTTTTGTAGGCATTTTGATAGATTTCCAGTTTTTGTACTATCACTAATCAGGCTGCTGTCAACAAATCATTAATTAATTTCTTACAGAAGCATTTTAGAACCCCTTCATTAATACAACCCAAAGCACTGCTGAAAGATCAAAATTTAGCTTGTGGTTGTCACAATACTTTCTTGTACCAGTTCCCAAAACATTTATATATTGTATGCATGTCCACCAAGAATGACACACACACCACTCTTGTTCTAGGGTTAGGGTATTCTCTAGGCATGTGTGTATGTGTATGTGGGGTGGGGTGGGGGAAGACAGACACACACACACAGAGAGAGAGAGAGAGAGAGAGAGAATACACATTCATCTAATTTGAATAAATATCGAATACCATAACATTTCTGAAAGCTGTCATTTACATTTACATTTTTTTTTACATTTAGGCTAAGTAAATGTGCTGGACCATATTAATTTCCAATCTGCTATTATTAACATTAAAGCTTAGGAATACATTGTTTATTTTTAAAATGCAACATTCAAAAATAATACTCTTCCCATCATTTTAAATAGTTGCTACATTCAACATGTCATGGTGAACTTTTCCTGGGTAATTGTCATTAAAAAGAAAGGAATTTATGAAGTGGTGGATGACTTGCATCTTCCAAGTCTTGTCAGTTCCTGCTGACCTGGACAGATAGTGGGTTAGTGGTAAATATTCACAATTTCCCCATCATTTAATAGCATTCTTTCCTGCTTCCTCTTGTTCCTTTCAATTGCAAATGAAAAGGCAGGGGGCTATTTTTAGGATTTAACTAGGAACAAAGAAAGATTTGATTCAGTAGGTCCAAGGCTACCTGGAATGGTTTGTTTAATGGCCTCCATTGCTTGCCACTGGCAGATATGTCCATGGGGTTTTATTCAGAAATACTGGGGGCCTCCACAGCAGAGTTCTTTACTTACCCTTCTAGTTCCTCTCAGCTATTTCAGGGGGTTAAGGATTGCTCTCATATCTATTCATTTTTCTTCTATCCACTCCGGCAGACTCAGAGTACTTGCAGAAATGCTGCCCGATGCTACCCGATGAAGTGCATTTTAGTCTACAAAAGCTTAAGGCAAACTACATCTATTAGTATATAAAGTGCCTCAGTGCTTTGTTGTTTTGGCTGCCACAGAGTAACACAACTATCCCCTAGAAATTGAAGCAATTTTTTTTCCTGAGCGATAGTAGTCCAGCGCAATCCAGATATGCTGGAGTAATGGAAGCAGGATTGCATGCAAGGTGAGGGGAAAACAAAAAAACCCCTTCCTGCCTCCCCTGCCAGGAATCCTCACCACAGGAAAAGAACATTCCATGGAAATACCACTGTTTCTGGTTCCAAGGTCAAACAGTCCATAGGATGGATAAGAAAGAAAGAATTATTTTGCAGTGAAGCTGCGGTGGATAACTTCTCTCCAGAAAGATCAACCATTTCATTGTAGTGCCATTTACTACTGTTCTGACAGCTCTAGGGCTGGCATTAAATCCTAGTGCTGGCATCAGTGAGAGGCTGGAGCATTAGTAATTCTGAGCATTCTGAACAAACTATGGAACGAGATCATCTGTTTGTATTGAGCAGAAATGTTGCCCAGATTTCTTTCACTTCCATCCCGCAAGTCCAATCCCACCTCAAGGAACCTCTTACAGATATTGATATCTCTTCATGCATATATAATTCTGCCAATAAGTGTTGGCTGAAGCTGCATATGATAATGAACAGCAATTTGATTATTGCTTTTTAATCTACTGCTCTTGCCAGCTGAACTTTTTTGAGTACTGTACCACTGAGTTAGCAATTTGAGGCATGCTTAATAGTTTCCACACAGGTTTCTTTGCCTAGCAGTTTTCCAGAACTGAGTGTTAAATGTCAGTGCTGTGTTTCTTTGGCTAAACTTTACTGTTCACTGAGCAATTATCTTTGCTGCTCAGGTTAGCTACACACCCGCTCCTGCCTATACTGAAAGAGGTGCTGCAACAGGAAAACCAATTCCCACAGGGCTGGCATAATATGAAAAGATTATGTAGCCTCAGGGTCAACTATACATGAACCTCAGCTTTGTGGCTGCACGTTCTCCATTTCTCTTCTTCCTACTCCTTTTCCCAAAGCAACCATGAGCAGCTGTAATCCAGACAGGAAGATCATGTCAGAAGAACGTTACCATGTGAAACATTTTTCCTATTAACACTTGCCCTCCCAGTACCTTTTCGCCCAAGAGTGCAACAGTGAGGAACTTTTGCATCAGAGGGTGAACAATGCCTGGAGAAACAGTGCACAGGAGAAATTTGCTGTGCTCCTACTGACAGAACCAGAGTTGTGCTCCCATCCAAGATGTGGCCTTCTATTCTGCATTACGGTTTCTTGTGGGAGATTTTTAGGGGAGGCCCTACCTCCATACAGAGGTGAGTTTTGTCTCTCAAAGAGACCTGGCTTATTTTAGCAGTCCCAGGCTGTGTGATATGGGAATAACTGTGGCATGCTAGTCTCCTCACAGAATGAGCTATACGCCCTCATGCCCCTTAAGATCAGCAGAGGTGGGGGCCTTGCTCTGGGAACCCTCCTTGAAGGAGGTATGGAAGGTATCTACCCAGAGGAGGGCCTTCTCTGTGGTGGCACCCAGACTATGCAATACACTCCTCAGAGAGGTCTGCCTGGCGCCGACTCTCTACTCTTTCTGGCGCCACATAAAGACCTTTTTATTTAACCACCATTTTAATAATGAATATCATTAATTTTAATAATACTATTGATTTTGTACAGTCACATTTTCCTTTTCCTCTTTCTTTTTCTTTAGTTATGAAAAAGATATATTGTTGTTTAATTTGTTCTATTGTTGAATGTTTTAATGTTATTTATATTATTATATTGTTTATTATATTGTTATTTTTATCTTCTATAAGCCATCCTGAGGCTTGTTGCAAAGGAAGGCATAGAATTGTTTAAATTAAATTAAATTAAATTAAATTAAAGCAACTTTGCCCAGTTGTAGGGAAGCTGGCCCCTGGATTCCTTCTGGAAAACTAGGTCCAGGGGTGCAAGAAGTTTCCTTTCTGAAATTGATCTTCTTCCTGAACTATTAACTCTGATACCTCTTCTCTCAAGAAGAAGGGGTAGGAATAATCTGAGAATAAGGGTTTAGTGCCCTGGTGCATGACATTCCCTGCTTTGGGGAGAATAGATTTTCACCCAGCACCACATGGAATAGGAGAGGAATAATGTCTGCAAACTCTCATACGGTAGAAAGAAACAGGGATGGAAACTGACTACTTTTAATCCTAAAATCTCCATGGTGGTTGCACCAGCCTACAGTGTGGGCTGTTTGGGGGACTTGGTAGGAATGTTTTCACTTGTTAGTTGAGATCGACCATTAGACTGATATGAAGAGAATGTTTTCACCTCTGCCATACTGACATGAGGCAAAAGCAGTCTGAAAAGTCTGAATATTGAATAGGAAAAGAAAAGAGAAACCCCACCAGGTGAGAATTCAGAGGTGATGCCCGAGACTTGCTGTTTCAACATTTTTGTGGTGCTGGAAAGGATAGGGAAGGGAGTTCAACTCAAGGCCTTCCAGATTACTCTGAGCAAAACTAGAAGGCTTTTCTTTACACAAAAATGTAAGGGCCATAAGTAGGAGGAAGATTAGACCTGACCCCTCCCCCCCTCCAAAAAAAAAAAAAAACCTAAGGAAGAATGAGGAAGCCTTTAGGACCTAAATTCCAACTCATACCAGAAGGAGGGTGTGACTATTGCATAGAAAATTAATCAATGTAAACCCCCATTTCAACAATTCAATAAAAGTTGTTGCTCTTTTTAAAAATAAACTGCAAATTGGGGGATTTTTTTTAGGTTGAAAGGTAATTCATACAGAACACAGAAAAGACAAAAAAAATATTTGGAATCTCATCCCTTCATTATGGGGTTCTGAGTGCAAAGGCACCTGCCCAGTTCAGGCACTACAAACTTGTTTCTCAAAAACAAAACCCATGTTGGAGTGACTAACACGTATGCTGGCTTCTTCCATCCAATAATTTCCACTGCAGATTTAAACCACAATTCCAACAGTGGGTTGTCTCTCTCACAGCAATCCAGAATCCCTGTTTTGACACAATGCGAAAGAACCTAGGAATGACCCCTGGGCTATTTAGACCCTCCTTACAGCTCACTCATTCTTGCTCAATTTGTAATAACCCAGGCTTTTAAAAAGCTGGGTTGTTCTGATGTGCAAACTAGGACAGTATGAGAAGCATGAATGGAAACAATTCTCAGGAGCTCCAAAAGCCATCTTGTCTATCTTGTCATATTGTGACAGCCTATCCATGATCTTAATAACTGCTTGCTTATTCTAATATATCAGTTTCCTCGTGAGTGGCATCATTTTATAAAGTATATAGCAACAAATATTAAAAGAAGAAAATTGTTTGGTTACTTTTTCTTCTGTATGAAAACTACATAAAAGACTCTATGTCAGTTCTAATCCCCACCACTTTCATATTATCCCATCAAATAGTTTAGTTTACACTAAATGTGTTGTTCAAATCTTTACTCAGCTATACAGTTCTTTGGTTGACCTTAGATGAGTCTCTACTGTCACCCTAATTCCCGCCATGGTTGTTAGGAAGATAAAATGGAGAAAAGCAACATTGCCCGGAGGACCTTGTCTGAAAGGTAGGATATAAATGTGATCGATAATATTTTACCTTCTGAAACCATCACAGCTTGGCTCAGGGTGGGTCTCACTGTTGTTATTTTGATCTAGAACATTGGACCAAAAGATTCCCTAGACTTTGTACGTTCCCTATGGATATATACACAGGATATTTCCTCTCAATTCTCAGCATATGCTTAGTTCAATAAACTTATTAATCAACTCCTAGAAATGAGTTAAGTTGTTGAAACAGTCACGGCCTTTGTTCTATGTCAATTTTGTTGGCTTTGCTGACATATAGCTACAAGGCATGACAGATCAAAGTAATTAAAGTTCCAATCATTTACCTTTCTGTGTTCAGTGTCAAGTCAGCTAGCCGTCACCCTGTGTATATAGTAGTTTAATTTTTTTTACATATTATAGCTATACAATTTGCTCTGCTGTAGTTAAGAATCTGACAGCCTTTCCATTATATATTTTGCATATGAAGGATTTGTATTCCCTCCAGGTTGAAACTCTGTACTGACACAGTCCCAGCTCAAAACATTTTGTTTGTGTGAAGTTTTTTTTAGAACAATTCAGTAGGTTGGGCTGGACTCTGGATAAGACTGCATTTTTAAAGGAATGATATCATTAAGCATGATTTAATTATTAATCTATAATCTATAATATTTGAATTTTTCATAGACAAAATCAGGCTATCAAAAGAGATTGCTTATTTCACCTTATTCATTCCAGTGAAAAAACTCAATGCTCTGATGAGGTAATCACCTTTTAGGTTCATTTAACAATCAGAAAATAGTCAAAATAATGTTCACCCTTTTCATGTAGAAGTATAAGTCACATCATGGTGCCTTCTCCACATCAAAGAGGGAAATGACAAACCAGCTGTAATAATCCCGTTAACCTCAGCTAGAATACCATAGGTTTAGGGAGAAGATCCAGATAGGTAAATATGCTTGAGGTAGTTGGTTTCTGTATCACCCTGCCAAATAATAAAGAAAATGTTTGAAGAGGAGCAGTTTGATGTTTGCATACAGCTGCCTATCTATGAGTCCAGTGTCCTTCAAAAACGTTATTTGTGAGAAATATCTGGATGAGTTCAGTTTTTGTAGTATCCAGCATGACGTTCAGTACTTCATGCCACCAGACTTTCCTTGTTTTCCATTAATTTACTATAGCAGATCTTCTCCATTTCCCAGAGCATGAAATATCTTTCTGATGCTGCATCACATCCAGTTAAGACAGTATTGTATTTTGAGCAACTAGTTAATTTAATCAAGAATGACACATTGTTGCAGCAATGCATTTATTATGTTCTAGAAAAATGGAAAAAGAAGTTTCACATCAAATAAATACATATATGACCACACATTATGATTGGTAGGGCTTCTCTGTGTACCGGCAACTTTGAATCAGGACAAGGGCTTTTGAAATGACTCACAAACTCTTAAAGAGAAGACAGGTCAGAAAAGGATGAAAGACTGCTGCAAGTTCACTGTAGAGGAGAGGGAGGTAAAGCTGAAGTGAAGAAACTTAGAAAGGGTGGCTGAAAAGCAAAACAGGAAAGACACAAAGAACAGAAGTCATAACAAGTGGTACATTTCAGTCATGGTTCATGCATTGCTTTAGCATGGAACAGCTTTGGTCACCTGGTATGATGACCTATGCCAGGAAAGAGATGAGGAGTGTGACACCCTTGGTTCTCCTGGACCTCTCAGCAGCTTTCAGTACCATCCACCATGGTATCCTACTGGGGCCACTGCCTGAGCTGGCACTGAAGGGCCCTGCATTGCAGGGATCCCATTCCTACTTGGATGGTACACTCCAGAGGGTGATGCTTGGCGGATACTGCTCTGTCCCTCAGATCATCCAGTATGGGGTTCCCCAGGGATCAATCTTGTCCCCTATGTAACATCTACATGAAAATGCTGAGTGAGCTCCTCTGGAGATTTGGAGTGTGTTACCATCAGTAAGCTGATGACACACAGTTCTATTTCTCCTTTTCATCATTAGCAGGGGAAGCTGTGGAAGTGCCTAGCCACCACAATGGACTAGATTATTAGCCTTCATCAAGTGAAGCTCAATCCAGACAAGACTGAGATGCTGCTGGTATGTGAGTCTTTGATTGGATGGAGGTAATCCAGCCTGTTCTGGATGCAGTTGCACTCCCTGTGAAGGAGAAGCTTCCTAGCATGCGGATGATCCTTGAGCCATCTTTGTTCCTTGAGGTCCAGGTGGCTGCAGTCTTGCAGAGTGTCCTCTACCAGCTTTAGTTGGTGGCTCAGCTATGCCTGTACCTGGACAGAGATAGCCTGTTATCAGTGACTTGTGCTGTGGTAAACTCTCAACTAGATTAGTGCAGTGCACTCTATGTGGGACTGCCCTTGAAGGCTCTTTGGAAGCTTCCACTTGTGCAAAACCTGACAGCCAAACAGAGACCAGATGGTCTGAGCATTTAATGTCAGTTCTGGCCTGCTTGTATTGGCTGCCTCTATGCTTCTGACCCTGATTCTCAGGGTGCTGGTTTTTGAGACTATGATACCTCATGGAACACTTCTCCTGACCAACATCTACCCAGACACTATGATCAAGTCCTGGGGCCTGCTTCCCACTTCTACCTCTGAGAGAGGCTCAGTTGGTAACAAAAAGGAGAAGGGCCTTTTCACTTGTGGCCCCCCGGCTCTGGAACAAGCTCCCCACCAAGGCCTGCCTGGCATCAACCTTATGTTGCACCAGGTAAAGAGTGTCCTCTATTGCAGGGCATTCAATTAGTTTTCTGGGGCTTGGGAGATGGTGTTAAGATTTTCTTCAATTGTAATGTTTTGCATCTGTTTTAAATTTGGTTTTAATTTGTGTTGAAAACCTTTTTATAATGTTTTAATATGGTGAATGTTGTATATTGTAAAATTAAAATAATTAAAATTATTGTAAACTACAATATTTACAAAAATATTGTAAAATTAAAATAACTATTTTTAACTGTCCAGGAAGGCTCAGCTATTGGGTGATATAGAAATGAGGAGGAGGAGGAGAAGGATGGGGAAAGAGCAGGGGGCTCATTAGTAAGCCAAAGAGCTGAGGCACAGTAGTGGCCTCCAGGAAAGACAAGAGAGACTTTCCAGGGAATTCAGTAGCAGTCAAGATTTCATAAAGACAAGTCTTTTTCAAACTCAGTGCTGGATCATCTTGATTCTACAACTGACCTATGGTTGCTTTCCCTGTGTAAGCAGTCAACACTGCAGCCATTTTTCTCACTACGAAATGAGTCTGTCCCTCAACTAGTGATGTGAGCTATCCAGTAATACAACAAGGATTCCTAAAGTTTATAGTTGTTGGTTTAACTGTAGCAAGTGATCTGTTTTCCCTGAAGGAGGGGCCATCCCTTGTGACAAGCACACACATTCATCCAATTATTAGGATTTTTTTGTAGACAGTTAATAATACAATCCACTAATGTTGGCATCGTACACAACCATGGTTTATCACTCCACCTACAACATGAGCCAAAACAGAGCCAGTGGGAAACAAGAGACAAAAATCAGTATTCTCAAGGGAATTAAGGACACAATCCCGTCCCAGTTCAATGATGGCTGTACATGCTGAGTGCCACTTCAATAAGAACAATAGAAACACACACAGGGGGAACATGGAACGATGCGCTGGAGGCTGGCTGGCTGGAATTCCGAGGGCCAGTTCTTTTAGGAAGCGACATGATGGTGAAACATTTCATTACATTCCTATTTGCATCTTTCAGAATGAGATCTTTTGTTTACTTGTTTACAAGAATAATGCCTCAAGATTCAATATTTCCTGAGTACAGATTTCTCAGAATGGGAATTTTCCTCTTGTAGAGATGAATAATGCCCCTGACTCTCCTGCTTGTTAAAGTATGCTATGGTACACTTCGCTTAAATTGCATTTATCATTTTTCTTATATTTTGATTTAGGGAGTGAGGTGGTTAAAAGAAAAGAGCACCACCTGTTGAAAAAAGAAAAAAATAGGTATTATGTATGAAATTATTTTCAATGCACTGAAATAATTTTGTACAAATAATAAAGTTGCACTTCCCTTGTTTGTGCTTTGTGGCAGCAGTGCAGAACCAGGACCCTTCCAGATATTGTTGGAATTCACCTCCCATCAGCCCCAGAAAACATGGCCATTAGCCAGGGATGATAGTAGCATCCAACAACATCTGAAGAGCTACAGTTGTGCCATTACTTCCAAATGTGTTTCAGTCAGGTATGTTTTCAGTGTGCACCGTATCATTTCAGTGCTGTAATGCCAGGTTTGCCCTTATATGGACTATGGAAGCATGTTTTGCTCCAAATCTTATTTTACAATTGATAGCAAAAGAAGAAGAGGACAGCAGAGGATGAGGTCACTAAAGCAGTCAATGTGAGCTTAGGTGGATTCCGGGGGATGGTGGAGGACAGGATTGCCTGGAGGAACGTTGTCCATGGGGTCGCGATGGGTCAGGCATGACTTCATGAATAACATAACATAACATAAAATGACCAAGTCTGCAACACCTAAGAAGTACTTATGTTAACCTTGTATCTAAGCATAATTTGGCAGCTTGGTGTTAATATGTAGATTTCTTGGCAAGGGGACTGTTAATGTAAGATAAAAGAGTCATTTTAGTTAGAGTGAATCCAGTAATTCTTAGGTGTTGGCAGTTTATAAATGAAAGTTTGAGGCATTAGCACTCAAATGGAAAAAAAATCTATATGTGACACTATCAGAAATAAGGAAAATATTTGCAACAAGCATGAGAACCCTATTTTCAAGGGCTCCTTTAAGGGTCCTGTATTTATTTGTTCGCATTAAAATGTTCAACCATATTTCCAATCATAAAAACCTCAGTAGCTGACATCTTCAGTGTTATAATGAACATACGTCAATAAAATAATTAAATATTAATAAAATATTCAGGTCTTAATGGTAAGTGAGTATGTGATTCCAGGCTAAAGCACTGAAATATCAAGCAACAAGTGAAACCCACAAGTTCCACTGCTTACTCCAAACCAAAGTAGTGCTCTGCCAGGACAATGTGGCAAGAACTTAGTCAATTAATTAAAAGGGTAGAGGTGATGTATGGGTAGCTGGAGAAGGCCCTGGCCACCTGGTCCTATAAGAAAACCCATCAGAATTGCCAGATTGTGAACTTCCCCCTGCAATGTCACATAAATGATGCATAACTGGGTGTCAGAACACATGTTGTGCATACAGAAAGTCTAAATTTCAGTCCCTGACATCTCCAGATAGGTCTGAGAGAGTAATTTGCTTGAAAACTAGGAGCACCGCTGCCAGTCAAGAGACAATACTGGAAGCTTCCCAGAGAATGAAATAGTCTGACCTTGGTATAAAAGACAGTTTCCTATGACTTTTTCTCTGAAACATGGTTTGGGCACTCTTGATGCATAGACATTATATTCTGTGTCCATGGAATGTTCTGATATTTCTTTAAAAGGTTCTGAGAAAAGTGAGTTATTTAATGATGAAAGAGCCATTTGTTCTCCTTTGTCATTATTGTGCTTGCCACATAATTGCTTTATCGAAGGAAACTGAGTAGTAGAATAAAAGTTAAGAGTACTTAAAGGAAGACATAATTTATTATGTATTGCATGAGTATGCCGCCCAATAGCCAGAGGCGCTCTGGGCAGCTCATAGTACAATGTATATAAAATACAAATGAAAATAAATAACAATAGCAAACAGCCATAAAACATAATGAAATAAAAAAATACAAATACAGCCGTATAAATAGGAAGCAGGAAGAAAGTAAATGTAATATAACCAATAACAATAACTAATAAAACAATACTAAATTAAAAAGTGTTAACTTGGTGCCAAAAACAAGATAAAGTGAGTACAAGTGATATGGTCCAATTCATAAAGTCAAACTAAATCCAGAGGTGGGGGGGGGGGGTTAGCTGGATAATTTCTAACAAAATAATAGAATTTTGATGTATATTACAGCTATTTTCAATGTTCTCCACCTCAGAATCCATACATTCATTTTATTTTATCTCAAGAATGCTAAGTATGTCCCCTTCCTTAGTAGGATGTATATTACTAGCATGTAAATAAGTTTAAAATGTGAATTTATCACACTGGCTATGATTGACTGGATCCTGTAGTCAGCCTGAAGAACATTTTTTTAATGAAATCTGCCAAAGCAGTTGACAAGACAGTTAGAGGACATAAGTGAATTGGTGTGAAGAAATTGAGAGTTTGAGAAGGGGTCTTTGGGGCATTCTTTTAGGCTTCCCAAAATTCCCTTTTTCACACTGTAAATGTTCATGCATGAACATTTGGCCCAGTCCCATCAGTAATACCAGGAATACTTTTTACTGCTAAAACATCTCCCACCTCTGTGCTTTTTTTCTCTGTTTTGTTCACTATTATAGCATAATATTTCAAATCCAGACAATAAGCAGATAGAGTTTCTCTGAAGAACAGAAACTTTATAGGCATACTTTTCTGTACGACTGCCAAGATTTTGCAGGTCTCGCAGGACATGGCTAAATCCAGCAATCATACCTCTGCAGCCGGAACTCTTTCCTAGTAATGGCCACGTATGGGGGCACTGCAGGGGGGTTTTTTTAGGAAAAAAGAAAAGCTCCCACAACAATTCGATGGTCCACAGAAACCAATCTTTGAAATGGTCCCTTCTGGGATTCTTACTAGCCCTAACTGCATTTGGAAAGTGTTCCAATTTGCTTTTTACATCCGGTGTATGCTTATTGGAGGAAGAATATGGGCTCATATAAATTCTGCACACACATTTGCGCTTTGCCCTTATTAGGTGTTACCTCATGGCTATATATGAAATAGGTAATAAAATGCAATGCATGGCAAGGAATTGTGATGATTTTTCAGAGCTTCACCTCTTAGAGATTGCAAAGATAGAATGTAGATCCCTGAGGACACAAAGAGATCTCAAAAGAAGTGAGGTGAGACACTAAACTGTAAAGGGAGTTGGATAAATAAAACAGACTTTCACACAACACTTGTCTACTGAGGAGTAATCCTTCTAGGACATACCACTGCATGGCATATCAATTCACTAATGCACTCCTATATTGCCAGTTCAATTGATTTCCAAACTTTTGCTCCAGAGTAGCAGGCTGATATAAACAATAGCTTGAATATCAGTTCTGAATTATCTGAGGATGGTAGCCCCTTGGTCTGTTGAAGGCAGCTATGTAACTAGTGAAAATAAATAAATAAAGGAACTATTTTAAAGAACACCTTATAGCAGAACCCTATGTACTGTATGTTTTGTTAAAGGTAATTCTCTTCCAACTCAATAGTTCATTTCAAAGTAAGCATGCAGCCTAGATTATTTTTATTTACTTAATTTATACTGATAATTTTAATCTTATATTTGTAAATCAATGTATTTTTTGTATTTTGTATTTAATGGTAATTTATTATGTGCTATTGTATTTCATTGTATTTTATCGTGTTGTAAGCCGCCCCGAGGTTTTGGCAAGGGGCGGCATAGAAATGTTATAATAATAATAATAATAATAATAATAATAATAATAATAATAATTAGATATACTCTTGCTGGCCATAAATAAACATCACTTTATGTTGGCAAATTGGTATCATTTGAAGCATTATTGTTATTACTTTACATATATGCCCCAACTTTCCTCCTCTTGCAAGGAACACAAGGCATTTTACAAGGTTCTCCATGTTATCTTTACTACAACAGCCCTGTGAGGTTGGTTAGACTGAGCGTCCGTGACCAGCCCAAAGTCACCCAGTGAGCTTCATGGCCAAGTAGGAACTCAAATCAAGCCCCAGTCCAACACTAAACCCCATGCCACACTGGCTCCCAGGAAGTTGTATTGTTCCTGTTCTGGGTTCCACCCAGCCAACCCTTGCAAGCAAGTCATTCCACTGCCACCTGTGTTTAATTTGCAGTTGTCATTCTACATTTCATGGCTACTGCAAATATTCAGTCCTCATTGGACTGTCCTGGGCTTGATTTTTACTCCTTTGCATTTCTGCTAAGTATGCTATTAGAAAAATAACACCAGTTCAAATAATACCTAAATCCTCACCTCTAATTTAATTTTAAAAGAATATCTTGCATGATGAGTTTAAAATCCTATTTTAACTTCATGATAATGCACTTGAGGAGAGAGAACAGGAAAAGGTCCATGCAGGGCCCACCATTCTCTCCTGCGGGTGAACCAGCTGCCCAGAGGAGCCCATCAGCAGCAAGTGATGGCACCAGCCACCTCCTGCCCATGTATTCCAGCAGCTGCTGTATGCAGGTTGACACTGGACACAGAATATAGCCACTGAAAGCCATTCTCATCAAGGATTTTTTCTCAGAGCATCTGGAAAGATGTCTAAAGCGGGGGTCATCACTAAAATGGTGGCCATCCTCTCATGGCAGTCCATTCCATAGTGTCTGCATTTTGTGCAAAGAAGCACTTCCTTTTATCCATCTGAATCTCCCACCGATCGGCTTCATGGGAGGGGCCCAGGTTCTAGAATTATAGGACAAGGTGGGAACCTGTGCTCTCCCCGACAAGCCCAGTTATGTACACCTCTAGCATCTCTCCCCTTAGAAAGAAAGTGTAAGGCATGGAGAGGTTTTGTGAGAGCAATGGCAAAGCCTTGGACATTCCATGACTGAGATCATCTAATGCTCCTCCTATTGCACCATAGCATGCAAGTGCCATGACAACCATCTGCAATATTCATTATTTTATTTTGGTTTGTAAATGGAAAAGAACAATCAGCAATGAAGCTGAGACCTTTCTGTATTCCAGGAAAGATTCCAGCTGCTGAGCTTTGGCCCCTTTACCTCCCTGGCAAAGTTCATGCTTTACATGCAAAAAGGTCCTGGTAGCATCCCTGGTGTTCCTAGACTCCAATTAAAGCTCCATGTGGCAGGTGATAAAAAAAGCACAGTCTCAGGAACCAGCTAGATGTGACACTTGCCACACAGCTTGTCCACTTATCAATGTTTGATTTTTCTTTAACAAATATTTAGGGGAAGCAAGTAAGAACATGCTGATGCATTAGGCCAATAGTGTATCTAGTCCAACATTCTGGTTTCACAGTGACAAACTAAATGCTTATGAGAACCCCATGAACAGAACTGGAACACTGTTTAGCACCATCCAGGAACTGGACTACTCCATGGCAGAACGGGGGGTAAACCGACTGTTCCACTACAACTCTGTCAGAATCCCCATCACACGCCTACTATTCACAATGAGATGGAAGGTCCCATTAATGCCAACACATGCAGAAAATAACTCAGTGACTATGGATCCTGCACTGCACATCACAGACCAGCCACCCTAAAGAAGTCCAGGAGATTATTATAAATAGCAGGGCAAACACATTATCCATAGTGTCATTCTGTTCTTTCTTATTTTGCCCTTTGCAAAGGGGCAAAGCAGTGAACCTTAATTTTCAGAGACTGCTTTCAAGAAAGTGTTCTAAACTTGCCTGGATAAAGGTTTAAGATACACTTCTTTTTGCACTATGGATTGGGCACAAAGATGCATGAATGAGGCCTGAAGCAGGGCTATTGACAATAATAAAAGTACTTTAAAATAATACATGTTATATACATCAACGTAACTATCTGAAAAAGACCCTCTGTTGTTATCATAAAACATCAGAGTAAGTGATGGGATTGAGATGCAGGAGAAAGAGACAGGCACTGGAAATTACAAAAGTACTTATAAGTACTTGATTTCTATCCAACAGAATGTGAAAGAAAGAGCAATAGATCTGTTTAGAGGCTGTTTCAGAAACAATGTCCAACAAATTCAGAAGTGAGCTTCAAACCTACACAGTAGCAGTGAATGTGTGTTGCTCTTTGGAGTTTTACTGCCAAATTCTCATGAATGGTAGAGTCACTAAGTGCCATGAAAAATCTCCAGGGGAGAAAATGCTTCCATTCAGATGCCATCACTGCAATTCAGTCTCGGAGACTAAAAACAAGCTACTAGCCAGGTCCACTCTGAGAAAATAGCAAAGTAACATTTTCCAAGGTATTGTAAATCCCTGAAATACAGAGAATAAAAATGTTCCAAAACAAACCAGGCTCAAGGCTCAGTCTACTTACAAAAACTACTAGACAACTGGTTCAAGTTAGGGTAACAGCAAGAGTTCACATGTGAGCAATGGTTCGCAAATTATGTAATATGGTAAATAGGTTGCCAAAAACCTTCTAATACTTCAACCCAAAATTAATTTACTGCACTGATAGTTGCACACATATCCACCATACTTCCACAGGATTAATCAAATAGTTCATAGATTTCTAATAAAATTAGGCATAAGTTGGATAACAGGCCTACCATTCTGGAGTCAAATATTTTGCATGGACTAAAAACTTATAGTACAGCCTCACCGAAAGAGAAGTTCCTGTCAGGTAAGTATACATGCCATGCACCTTTATGGCACAATCCTACAATGTTTACCAGTATGTAATTGCACTTGACCTTGGGACAGTACTTGACCACCCTTTCCAGATCTTCATCCAGGATTGGTCACACGAGCAAAAGTTTTCAGGAGTTTCCAGAATGTGCCTTGTTTAATTGTATCTGAGGTTTTTGTTGTCTTGAAAGAAAACTAAACTACTTGTATATATAAAATGCATATGTCCTCTATATGCAGTACAGGATGCCTGATCCAAAACTGTCAAAGCTCATTGCAAGGAATCTATTCTGATCAGCCCTGAAATATATAATGCATTAGCCTAGACAGGATAGACTCCCACCTGGTCCACATTCATATCACAGAACTCTTTACTGTTCTCTGCTTTAGTTGTTGTACTTGTTAGCTGCAACAGAGACATTACCTGATTCTATTACAGGGATGTTTTCCACAGGATACTTCTAAAATTTCATTTCTGTTTTAGCCAATGGCTTCAGACCTCTTTTACTCTCTTGGTAAGTCTTTGTCCTGGTGGAGTAAACCACAAAGAGAAGCCCATACAGAAGATATGAAACCAACAAGAGCTTTAATAACACTTACCAAGTTGTTTCCTGCTACATGAGAGATGAGTCAGGCACTCATGGTAAGCCATACACTGCAGTTGTGAAAATCAGTGGTTTACATTGGGACTGAGAGACACCTGTATGACCATTGGGTAATTTTGGAACCTTTTTTAAACTGCCTTTAAAATCTGTGTTGGAGTTGCATAAGAAAAAAAAAATGCCTAGTCTAAGCTTGCCCAACATGTCCTCTTTTTATCCAGGAACATTCCTCAACTGCCCTATCAGTTTAACTTTGGGGAAATAGGCAGCCATAGATAAAATAACATATGTTATTTGTACCTGCAGATGTGTACATTATGTATTCACTCTGAGAACCTCCAACAACCATGTTCTTCATGTTTCGTTTCATTTTGTCATCATCATAGTTTTACTTGATTGCTGACTTCTTAATGATTGCTTGAAAACCAGGACTCCAACATCCTAGCTTTCCTGCAAACTTTATGTAGAGGGATACTTCTGAAGAAGCTTTGGGAGCTTTAACTAGTGCAGGATGCAGATGCCAGAATTCTAACTGGGAGAGCCAGATTTGCTCATATCATACAATCTTGGGAACAAAACCATATATTTGTTATTTGTTCCTGGCTTCTGATAGTTACCTTCAGAGCCACAACTTCTTCCTGCCAATGCTTTAAGATTGGCTGAAGCTCTTCTCCAAATCTTCCTGGGATTGCACCATGTGAAAACAAGAGGTAGTTTGCTTTGGTGGTGCTGCCCTCATTATGAAATATCCTTGCTAATGCACTTCACCTACATTACTCTTTTTGATGCCAGCTTAAGACATTTTTATTTCCCCAGGCATCTTAACTTGAGCAACTTCTCTGTCTGATGTATGTTTTTCATCGATGTCTAATTCTATTGTTGGTGTTATAGTTTTATTTTATATTGTTATAAATATTTTAGGGTGCAAACCTATTATGAGTATCCTGCACAGGGAAGCCAATCTTGGCCTCCCCGTCCTCTTGTTTTTCTTCGACTGACATTTTTGACTGTCTAACAAAAGTGTTTCAGAAAAAGGGTAACGGGCTGGTGAGGCCCCATATCTTAGTTCTCCTTCACTCCTTGCCCATGTAAACATCACATTTTCTTCCTCTCTTAGGTTACTTTTCCAATGGTTCCTTTTGATTTGCCAACAGGGGAATGCAGACGGAGGTTGCAGCTCTGTGATTCCTTCTTCCTTCCTTTCACAGGTTGGGAAGTGGCCCCTGGCCTCAGGTCTGTGGATATGAACCACCATGAAGCTCCACAGATGCTGTCTAGGGATCATGGGAGAGTTTCTTTAATATCTTATCAATAGGTACCATTTCAATTTGCTTTTCACTGTCCTAGCATCTGTTGATATATTGACACATGTGTGTATGTGTGTGTGTGTGTGTGTGTATGAGGAGTAAGGTAAATGATGCATGTATTACATACAATGATTTTCATACAATGAAAGATAAGTAGCTAAATGTCTCCAAAATATATGTCACAGAATAAAGAGCAAAATTGAGAACTTATGTGTATGTGCGTGTGTGTGTAGGGCAGCAATTGCTGATATCTCACACCTGCAGTACAATCCTATATACATAGAAGTAAACTCTACTGAGTTTGATGGGACTTACTCTGAGGTAAGAGTGGAAAGAATTATAGTCTTGATTGATAGCAGGTTCCAAATGCAGAGACACATAAAATATGGCCAGATCCAAACTGCTCCTTTCAACAGAGAATGACTATTTCCAACATGTCTCATGTTCTTTCCTCAGGGCTTTTCAACAGCTGCACTGTTTTAAACCAGAGATGGTAACATCTAAGTAGTGGGTGGAGTGAGAGACTGCCTATTAAAAACCGTTGCATCTTTCAGGATCAATGCCAATGTTTAATATAAGCTTATCGCAGAAAGCAAAATTCTCTACAAATATAGTCATGTCTCCTTCTAAGCCTCTATAGGCGATTATGAAACTAATCTGCTCAAAAATATCACCAAGTACTAGTTTACAGAAAAAATGAATGTATAATGTTAAACAATGTTTGGGTGTGTTGTTGTTGTTGTCACTGGGAGTTTTGCATTTGCACCCTTCTCATTCAGTATGAAAGAAAATAGTATTATATGGAACCAGCAAGTTAGGATGAATCTGAAAGTATAATATCCTTCTATTCCAGTAAACATTCTGTAAATTCATAAATATGTATGTTTAGTAAGTTCTAATTATGTTGCACTGGGTGGAGGGGAAACAGGGAGGGTGTAGTGAACATGGCAGTATATAAAAGAACATCCACAAATTGCAAATGTAGATTGTTCTGAATATGATAGCATAGTCTCTTCATTTCTCACAAGTTTGGAAAAAATTATAAATGGAAATTTGAAAAGCTAGAAAAAAGACAACTATTAATTGCTTATTATAGATGCTATTATTAGCCTTAAATTACTATGTATGAACTCAATATTGTAGGCATTTGCTACGCACAGGAAGAGAAGTTTGTACTGCTACAGGGATAATCCTCTTTAAGAACCTGACAAACACAATTACAGAAGTGCTGCAAAGTGTGTATTTTCTGTACAAACAATTACCTTAAATAGTACAGTTAAATTCTATCTAGTAACTGCTTTTTTATATTACTTGACTTGGTATAGCAATTTGTATATCAGCGAGGAATTTGAGCATTTATAAATGTCAACTGACATTTTTTTAAAGAGCCTTAACTCCTTTAGTTAAACTACTAAGAGAGCAATTACTTCTTACAACATGAGATTTTTCAAATATGTAATCATGTTGTTTGAAGAATTCCAGCCACACGAGAAGCCATGGTTTTATTTCTAAGGACAGATTCTTCAGCCATTGTTGTAGTGTTACACTAAGTGTATACTGCTGATGTCTACTGCAAATATATTGTGAGGTCGTTCTTTTCCAGACCCACATGGAAATGCTAGGATCAATCAGATAACATTGTATTCGCATCCTAACTGATAATTACTTTTAAATTTTCAAATTGTGGAACTCTGTTATGCTCCCTTTGTTCCTTTCATGGAGCAGAAAAAGCATAGGTCTTATTTTGCACTATTGTGATACGCTTTCGTGTCTCCTGTCAGTCTCAGAGCTGAAAATGCACAGGACCCAGCAACCTTGGGTTTCATCTTGACATACATCCATTTCCACATTTCTGCAGATAACAACTCCAGAGCTTTTCTTCCATGAAGGTTTTAAGAGCTGTTTGCTGCACAGGTATGCTTATACAGTGTCACATATAGAACATCTTACATATTCTAATCTTTGCAGTTGACAGCACTTGTGTAGAAATGACCTACAATCATCTGATCAACTTTCAGAATTACTAGGTATAATCAAATATATTCTCATCTCTTATTTGAACAAATCATAGAGAAATTGAATACATTTTTATGAAAACTAGCAATGTGTTCTCTTTTCTGATAATTTTGACATTAAAATTCCATTTTAATAATCCCATCCTTCAGGCTTTGCAGACTCTTAAGGTATTAAAGCAAAAATTATCCTAAGCAGTTAGATTATAATGTATTTAAAGATTAGACATTTCATGTTGAATATTAACTGCTCCACTTCCCAGAGGAAAAAAAAACCTTCACTAGGTTGGTGTGTGTGCGTACAGGATAGTGTGTGCGTGTGTGTACAGGAGAGAGAGAGTGTGTGTCTATCAGTGACACACATCTACATGTTAGTTATGCAAGTTACAAATGATTTTCCAAAACATGAAGCAGTATACTGAAACTTTGAGAAAGAAAATGAGAATACTTTCATGAAAATTCTAATCATGACAGTTCTGTCATTGATATTAATAGGATGCTTTTGTCTTTAAATGAGAGAGCCTTATCATTTCCAGACAACTGTTAACTTGTGTACTGTGACCATGATCCCAAGAGTTGTATGCACTACTGGAAAGATCCATGTGTGTGTGTGTGTGTGTGCGCTGTGTGTGCTGGAACAATGAGGTGCTTTGAATTTTCTTTTCCACCTGTAGTCCTTTATACTGCAACAAATCCTTATCCATCCCCCAGAAAAAGCTGTTGGTGCTGCCGTGTGAGTGGATGTAGGGAAAAGTGTATAAGGAACAATTCATCCTAGCTTTTTAATGCAGTTTTCATCAATATAATACATTTTTGCCCAAACTGATCAGCTGCAGCTTAGTTCTTCAATATTTAACAGTCCTTAGTGTGTTGCCTTGTTGCGTCACATAAATCTTGAGAACAGAATACATGTAATTTATCAAACTTCTGTCAGATATATATGCCACCAAATCACTTTTTTAAAAAAGCAGCTGTTCCAAGTATATAAGCTGGATCTTTCTTTCTAGCACATTTCTTTTCTTTTCTTTCCCTGCATCAGGCCTGTAGTTAGAATGTTATTTGCTCTAAACAGTTCTGTATCATCCTCTGTCCAGCAGATTCCAGGACAGTGCTTAACAATCATAAATAATTGTTTATACCATAAAGCATTAAAATATATGGTAAAGCTACAAGATGAAAAACTCAATGAGGCAGTAGCTATCAATATGCCATAACTTAAAAGCACTGGGAATGCAGTAGTTTTTAATCTGGAGCTGAGTAGATTGCAATGTGGGTGCCAGGCATTCCATAAGCAGGGTGCTGCCTTTGGGAAAGCCCTCTTCTTTGATATTGATCACTTTGATCAGGGCCATGATCAAAATGTGCTTAGGTGCGATGTGCCTAGGTGCTCTTAATCAATAGAGCACCTAAGCACATCGGGATCTAACGATAGTCATTTGAGATGGATGACTCATGTTTGTTCCACATGGCTCTTTCTTTTTGGAAGGCCTTCATTTAAAGTTTTGTATTTTATAGAGATTCTCTCTCTCTCTCTCTCTCTCTCTCTCTCTCTCTCTCTCTCTCTCTCTTTCTTTCTTTCTTTCTTTCTTTCTTTCTTTCGCGTGAAGGGGTCAGAGAGATTCCAGTGTTGCTGTTCCTTTTTATTTGCTAACAACTGAAGCCTTTTGCACATGGCCCCACCAGACAAAAATATATGAGTGGACGGGTGCCTATTTCTCACGTATATATGAAATATGAGTGGATGTGTGTTGGATCAGAGTTCCTGGTTCTAGCCTCCAACTCCACATACTAATCCTAATTTATGTACTCACGTGACTACCCCAGGTTCTCAGCTCATTGCATTATCTTGTCAATGATCAACCTGCTGTCTCACATGGATCTTTCTTTGATAGTATGGTCTAACTTATGGATTTCACTAGCTGCTGTTTACTGTAAACTTATAATAAAGTAGGAAATCTATGTTTCTTATTTAATAGACCACCCAGAAACTACAGGTTTTGTGAGCTCAAAACTACTGCTTTTTGAGCACACAGTATTGCTGCATTCCATACCCAATGGTAGGGATGTGGGCAGAGTTCCACATCCTTAGGATTCATCCCAGGTGTGATCTCTCCACTCTAGTGTAAGAAGTATAATACAATTATTCTGTGTTGGGGACTCAAGCTGTGTGAATCACTCCCAAGTCCGACTTGACTTGGACTTGACTTGGCAGCAATGAGTGAGTGACTCAACTTGGGAGTTCTACATTTTTTACCAATGAGCTGCAGTCTGCATTTTTTTTTTTTTTTTTTTTTTTACAACTGAGGACTTACCATGCAACAGGATACCCAGGAAGGCACAGGCAGGCACGAAAACAGCAACAGCTGTGGGAGGGAGTTTCATGGGAGCAGAGGCAAGATGGGGGGGCAGGGGTTGCAACAGGGGAAAGGGAAGGCTCAAGCTCTTCTTTTTGGCGTGAGGGAGGAGCTGGACGGAGTTTTGTTGAAATAAATCCTGGTTGGAGTAAAGAACTTCCATGCATCACTGAGAGAAGTACAGATGGGAACATGGTGGGGTTACATCTCTCCCCACACACACACCCCACCTTCCTTTTTATGTTAAAGATGGCTCTTGAGACTTGACTTGAAAAATTCTTGCAATGATTTGAAACTTGGAGTTAAGGACTTGAACACATCAGTGCAATTCTTCTTCCTTACCAGATCAGAGTCCTTTAAAGCAGGAGGTCTTTGCAAAGAGTCTGGACTACAAATACACCACCCACGTGCATTCAGCCAACCATCCCTGATCCAGCAAAAGAACATTTTATTACTTTCCCTTTGCTGGATCATAGTAAATCATGGAAACTATTCCGGTCTCCATGATGTCCTCTGGAATATCAGTGGCAGACAAATGGATTATTTCAGCTGAATTGTTGAAACATAGCAGGGGAGAATCCATATTTAGCAAAAGGGCCTATGGGAAGCTGAAGTTAGCTTTGTCGCAGACACATAATGAAACATGGACGTGTTCCAGCTGAAACAAATTGCAGAAACAAGACTTGAAATGCTGTAAACCAGGCTATCAAGTACAGAAGCTTGTCTCGGAGTTTTTAATCCAACCACACCCATCCAATGAAAGACAAAGGGTCTCTGCTGTCCAGATATCCCCACCCTAGATTAATAATATGCTAGTTACAATGCCAAGAGCAATGACCTTGTAGTGTTTCTACAGTGTTGGAAACTATAGTAAATCAACTGAATCTGTTTATAGGAATAGACTTATGTTTCTGTTAATAGTACGGTCTGTATTCCAGCCTTATTAAGATGCTTTCTGGCACAACACCACTGAATGTAATCACCCTTTCACAGTTTTTTAAAACACTGCATTAGCACATATGGCAGGATAGAAGTTTCTTATACAAATGCCTCTGTAGCCGATCCTAAAACAGAAGGCTTTGCAACCCATCACAGAAGTGCCATGTGAGTGCCTCCTGAAATAGCCTCTGTGCAACAGCCTCTCCATACAACTTCTGTGCAGTATAAAGTGACCTACAATATTAATCACCTCAGCACGTTTCTATGCCAGCCCTACTCTTAAATATTTAGCAGCATTGTGATGATGTTTCTGAATGCAGCATATTTAAAACACAAAGCAGCATATTTACCTGGTATGTGATATCAGTTATTTTAGCTATGATTTACATATTTTAAACAGATTGCCTTCTCCACACAAGCCTGCCTAGATTTTAAGACATTCAGGGGGATGCGTCCTGTCCAGAACACCGCCATTAGCACCATTCCCAGGCTCTAGGACTCTCTGCAAAGGGAGGCTGGGTGGGCCTTCTTCCTCTTGTCCTCCTGCCAGCACTCAAAGACACATTTATGTAGGCAGGCCTTTGGTGCAAAAGCTGGTCTGTTGTCAAGCTGGGTTTAAATTTGTTGGCATTGGCTATTTCTTTTACTGTTGAGTTTTAGTTGCATTTGCTCTCCTTATAATGCTTCAGTTAAGATCTTGTCTTGGTCTAGATTTTATGGTTAGCTTCTGAGTGCAGTTTTGGTGGAATGAGTGCCATTCTGGGCAAAAAACTAGGATATAAATTAAATAAATTTTGAACAGTAAATTCTTAGAATTTACCTTAAAGTAAACAATTTAAATTTGTTTCCATGGACTATGATGTATTTGCTTCAAGAGTTGGGCAAAAAGAACAGTCCAGACTTTCTGAACAGGGGTTATAAAAAATAGCGAAACATTTTACAAAAAATGCCTGCAATTTCATAAGCACTGACCAACAAATATATATCATTCTTCTGGAGATTCATCTTCTCCTTATATATTATTTGTGCTGTATTTGTATGTATAAGCTTCTTGAAGGTGGCTATGCTGTATGTACAGTGTTGCATGTTATTCTAGAGTAAGATGCTCTCACAATTTCATGGTGCTCAGGAGGCAAACATGTTGTGCAGTCCTTTTATTTATATTTCTGTGCCACCCAATAGCTGGAACTCTTTGAAATGTGATTGGCTGGTGAAAAATTCTGAAGCAAATGCTCCTAATTTGAATTTTCTGAAAATAGATCTAGTGATGGATGCTGCTGAGCTAATGGGTTCTGGAGACTAAGTGTACAAGAAGTCCATTTGGAGAGCTGATCTTTAATACTGTTGCCTTAAATTCACCCATAGGACTGAATATTCAATACAAAAATGGGAGAAGATCCAAAAGATATATTTTGAAAATGCTTCCAAACTTTAAATTTGTGTGAAATTTAGTTTCAGTACTGCATACTGCCATTTCAGTGCAAGGGCTGATTATGTGAAGGCAAAATTCTTAGAAGGCCAAGTATCTCTGCTTTGGGGCATCAAAACTGTGACCAATATTCATATAAGTTGACTACAGCCCACTAATAAGATAAGGCTAACCACAGAGATAAGCTTGATCAGATTACAGCTTTTGCCACTTGCCCAGGTAGAAGCTTGATGAAGCTTTGGACCTGTCACACATGATACCTAGTGTATTGTGTTTGGCTGTGCAGGTCTCAAAGTGAGTAGCCCTGCCCTGCCCTTAAACTGTTTTATCATTCTCAATCCAAATCTATTAAACACATACTGCTTCAACTGTTTACTGCCCTTATGAACATCGTATACTTTAGCAAAGTTGCCTGTCCTTGATTGGGTAGACAAATATCTTCCTGCTTGTATTTGTTTGTATTTTTCCTTTGTTTGATATTAACATGAATATTCAATTGTTTAATTTTATTGTATTTTTATAAATGTGGGGTATTTTGATTATTCAGTGTGTATAAGTATTTCAATTGTGTTATGATTTGTTTAAGAATTATCTCAAAATGTTTCATTT